>NC_137457.1:143607943-144807943 GCF_964235325.1 Thermobia domestica
TGACATAAAAATGTAACTATCATGCATACGTTATAATAGAACCCCCAACCTACTGGTTCAGGAAGTCCTTTTTGCATGAACTACGTAGAACACAATTAGAAAAATACCCGAAAGTGTTCAACTTTTGTTTAGCAGTATGAGCCGGAAGTCAGAATTGTATGTTCATCGCATATACGTTATATTGAAACAAATGATGTCGAGAGAACCGTGACAAACATGCATTAAGAACAAGACATATATGTGTTGTTACCAAATGAAATAATAGTTGAAGTGAATAGAAATTCCATTAATCTTTAATATTCCTATTGTTTGTAAATACATAATAGAGAAAAATAGAGATTTAGATTTGTACTGTTATGAATGACATATGTTTTAAGCGGCAATCTTGGATTCAAGGTGGCCATAGTTTTTCAAATAAACTTTTGTTTGAATTTTGACCCGCCGCAATTTTGAACAAGGTTGTCGTAGAAAGTCGGGACTTGCTGCATTTTCTTTCGTTTACAACTGCTTTCAATCGATGTGCTACTTAATTCCCTTGCCATTTAAAAATTTTGAGTTGGACCCCGTCTGGGACCCTGCGAGGACCCTGGGGAAATTTTTTTATCCGAAAAAGTATGCCCTTGAAAACGATAGGATACGTATTGTCCGAGTTTTCCATTTACCCAATCGTGTCTGAACAAATGAATAGGTTCAACTATTCTGCCAGCTTTATAGCTTATATATTACAAAAATGTAACTCACGACATTCCGCCCGTTGGCACGCATAACTTTGGGATTCGTCTAGTTATAACATATCAAATGCAAACCCAATTGCCTCGTTCGGATCTCAGCGGAGCCACTGCGTGACCCTTCCTAGTTAGGCATACTGTCTGGCTAGAGAAGAGGTTGTGTATAACCAGTTAACTGAAGTTCGTTTGGAACCAGAGCTGTCACAGGTCGGAATACGTATTCCATACCATATCACTGTTATTTTTGTTCAAACTATTACAATGCCCGGCCTACGTTTTGCATGAGAAGTAACTGCATTTTTCTACTGCTAATGCAAACAAACTAAACTTTAATCAATCTGAAGTCAGAAATTCTAAACAATCTTCCCTTTTTCACCCACAAATACGTAGTTATCCTTTTTTTTTATAACTACGGTATCGCGAATTGTTGGTAATAAAAGAACAGATGAATAGCGATTTTTTTTCTAAAGTGTGACTGCTAGGGTTTAGTGAGTATGATTGGACACTGTTTAAACATATCGGACAAGGTGTTGGTAATTGGACTAACAAAAGAAAAGCGTTACTGCGGGAAATATACAATGTGTAATTGTGTTGAAGTCGGAAATGAGCCATAAGTGGTGAAGTTATTTAAATGATAGATTGGTGCCATAAGTGTCTGGGTTTATTGTATAATTGTTATTGGTAGTTGTGATTCACGTACGTAGAATACGTTTGTAGAAAGGAGACAGTTAGAGTAACTGGATATATAAAACGGAAACAAGATAAAGTTGTGGAAGTGTACTGATCTCTGAAACTTTGTTGGTTGCAATAGTGTATGTTAATGTACGCAGAGATATATTGATACATTATAGGTTTGAAGTAGTGTAGAAAAGAAAGATTATCCTAACAAATGGCGCAGTCTTACGGAAAAGAATCTACGTATAAGGCAATGATACAACAGATGGAAGGTCTAAGTCAGAAAGAGCTTCAGGTATGGAAGTTGAACGAATTTAGAAAACGGGACAGCATTTAAAAGCTAAGCAAGATCAGCACAACTATACTACAAGGGGCCTGAATACACAAAGAAGTATTGAGCAAGGTTCTATACGTTCGTTTTCATTCCACTCTCCAAGTCAGAAAACTGAAAGTACAATTAGCTGCAATAGATGTAAGAAGTCACATATAAGAAAAAATGTCCAGCTTATGGGAAGCGTTGTATCCGCTGTACTGGTTTGCACCACTTCGCACTAGCATGTGTGTTACTTTCGGCGGAGGTAGAAAAGAAACGTTCGAAAGTAGAAGGCTTGGTAGAAAGTAACCGCAATGCAAGTAGGATTAATACTAAAGAAACAGGTGTTAGTGTTGTAGTCTTAGAATCGAAAGGAGTGGATGAGGCTGATCATATTTTGAGCATAGGGACTATGTTTTACCAATCGACTGAAGACAATCAAGAGCCTAGTCAAACAACAGAAGACGGTTTACCAAATCCAAATACAGTGGCGTACCATAGTAAAGGCAGGTTTATTAAAACAGAAGGTGGAGCAGTCAGTCATAGGAACGTAAACAAGGAGAACAGTTCTAGTTTAGACTATGTAAGTCACAAAGGTAAAAAAGATCTGGGAAAGTACATGCTGTTGATAGACAAAGAAGAAGAAGAAGTTCGCAATGTTCAGAAACAGAAGTTGAATAACGGATCTAGAAGGTACAGAAGTTATCGAGAAAATGATGGTGGGCATAAAGATCAAACTACCAGCCAATGCAAAGTAAATGAAAAAGAAGAACACATCTTGAACCTAAAGCTTGAACTGTTTCAGTTTATATTTCTTGAGCTTAGGTCTAGAGATCAGAATATACATGATATGAATGATAGGATTTTGGAAATGGAAAAGCAGGTGAAACGATTGGAGAGAAAAGAAGAAAGAAATCTAAGAAGGAATGGTAAAAGCTTGAAATGTTGCCGTTAACTTAGTGATCGTCTTTTGTTGTACTTATACAAGGCTTGAATTTTTGTTTTCTCTTTCTTTCGGTAATCCCCGGAAGGATGTTAGGGTTTAGTGCTTGGACACTGTTTAAAAAATGTCGCACAATTTGTTGGTAATTGGACTAACAAAATAAAGCGTTACTGCGGAAAATAAATAATGTGTAATGGTGTTGAAGTCGGAAATGAGCCATAAGTAGCTGAAGTTATTTAAATGTTAGATTGGAGCCATAAGTGGCTGGGTTTATTGTATAATTGTTATTGGTAGTTGTGGTTCACATACGTAGAATACGGTTGTAGAAAGGAGACAGTTAGTGTAACTGGATATGTAAAACGGAAACAAGATAAAGTTATGGAAGTGTACTGATCTCTGAAACTTTGGTGGTTGGAATACTGTATGTTAATGTACGCAGAGATATATTGATACATTAAAGGTTTGAAGTAGTGTAGAAAAGAAAGATTATCCTAACAGTGACTAATTCATTGTAAGCTGTATGGATTGTTAAAATTACTACACCAACTGTGAATCTAGTACCTTCTTACATTGAAGAGACCTTGTACTGAATCTTCTGAGTCATAACACAATACACATGAATAAAGTATTTAATATTAAAAATAACGTTCTTTGTTAGACCTTTAAACAAGAAAATAAGTAACGCTGATGAACAAAAGGATATGTATTAAAACAAACCAGTTGTCTAAATTAAGAAATAAGCTTACCAGAAGCACTATGGTGAGATGATTCTGACACACGAATTAACTTTCATCACTTGTT
Source organism: Thermobia domestica (assembly GCF_964235325.1). Classification (NCBI taxonomy): domain Eukaryota; kingdom Metazoa; phylum Arthropoda; class Insecta; order Zygentoma; family Lepismatidae; genus Thermobia; species Thermobia domestica. Next base: position 143,611,404 of record NC_137457.1, read on the forward strand.
TGAAATTTTACATATTTACAGTGTTTGAACTTACATTTTTTCCTTCTGGCGACAAATACACAGAAACTGTCGCAATTAAAAGAAATTCTTTCGTGAAGCAAAATTTGAAAATGAGTCTATTAATCACTAAAGTACAACTTTTTGGTTATTTCTGATTCGATACTTAAAACTGCCACATCCCTCAAACGTTCCTCAGTCATGGTTTATCTCGTGTAGCACTTTAACCTTTTCAAAATGGAGAATGATCTTTCCGACGACCAGTTAGACACAGGGATTGTCAAGAAAAGGTTTAGAGCTATACTCGCATTAACATAAGGTTATACTTTCTGAAGTCCGTACTCATGTACAAGTTGATAAAGTTTGTATATGGTTTTTGGACATTCATCCAATTCCTTGAAAAACCAAAAAAAGTGTAAACACTCCATAACAAACTCTTCTGTATTTGGTAGATTTTTTATCGTAAAAAGTACTTCTTGCTGTGTTGCACTAGTATGCTTTTGTCAAGGTCTTCTTTGCAGGCATTAATTAAAAATCCAAACAACGCGTTGTGGTCATCGTATACAGTTTTCTTCTTCCCATTTCATTACTTAATGTGTCCATTATTACATTGGCAGTATGGATTCGGAAGATTTCTCTGCCTATAAACTCTAATTCTCTTTCTCGAGTTTCATCTACCTGTACTTTTCGTCTCTTCTTCCTTTTACTTCGTCCTCATAGTGAGTTACTTTTGACTTTGTCTAGAGGGTGCGTGGCGTCCATTTGAAGGTTACAACAAGGCACGTTCCGAAACACTAGAAAACGTGAAGAAAATAGGAAGTTATGATTTAATTGTTTTGAGACGTGGTAAAAATAGATTTAAAAGGTAGCTAAATAGGAATCTGACATCAAATGTTTAAAAATCAAAATTGCGGATTCAACATGATTGACACAAATTACAAAAAGAACCAATCCATGAATCTGCAATTGGGTATATAGAGATATTCGACATTGCTATGTATGAATCGGACACCAAAAGTGTAAAATTCAAAATGGCGGATCCGAGATGGCGGACAAAATGCAAAACACTGCTATGGAACTGAAAGCGAGGAGATAGAGGTGTTCGTGGTCGCGGAGTACGAATCCAATATTGGAAGTAGAAAATGCAATATGATGAATCCAATGGCGGGAAAAGTGAAATGCAATATGACGGATTCAATATGACGGAAAAAGTGCAAAATGCAATATGACGGATCCAATATAGCGAACAAAAGTGCAAAAAATATGTATAGAACGGACATGAGTTTAGTGTACATGTAGTAGCAAAATACGTATAATACATAAAGAGGCAAATATGGGCATGTGATATTTTACAAAAAAAAACAGGGAGCGTGTTTCGCTATACTGTCATGACAAAATTAGGCTACGGAATGCAGGAGAATGTTTGTAGCGCACATACAAGTCTTGTGATATGGACATATTGCAATCATAGGAAATAATTATTTTACTATCAACTCCTTCACCGCCCCGGAAAAGATGATAGTCAAATAATTATAACTATCATCGCAATATTTCAGTTCCGTAGCGGTATTTTGCAGTTTGTCCGCCATCTTGAATCTACTATTTTGAATTTTATACCTTTGGTGTTCGATTCACACATAGCGACGTCGAATATCTCAATACACCCAATTTTAGATTCATAGCTTGTATTTCTTTCGTAATTTGGATCCGCCATGTTGGATCCGTCATTTTGATTTTTAAACATTTGATCTCAGGTTTGTATTTAGATACCTTTGAGACCTATTTCTACGAAGTCTCAAATAGTTACTTCGTAACTTCCTATTTTGGCCACGTTTTCAAGTGTTTCGGAGCGTGCCTTGTACTGATCTTCAAATGGTCGCCACGCCCCCTATAGGGTCCATTCAAGCGAGATATTTCACATGTGTGGTGTACTTGGTTGTACCGTTCCAACAATATATAACACATACAGATCTCCGCGTACCACTTCTAGTACTTCCTTACTAAGACGCATGATTTATGGTCTGCCGAATTCTCGTGGCTTGTTGAACTATAATTTTCTTGTTTCCTCTCATCGAAGCCCTCTTTAGATAATTTGGAAACCCACCGAAAGGTTGGCATGGTATACAAAAAAGTTTTCCGGAACTTTCGGAGTACGTAAGATCGTTTAACTTCCTGTCCGTTGATCAAAGCGGTTTTAAAAAGAGTCTGTGTTAGGTAGCGATTTTTCCCCAAATTAATCTTTTAGAACGGCTAAAATCTAACTTCGAAATGTCTTGGTTTATTCCCTTTTTTATGACTTGTTATCGGATGTTTTCATTGATAGGCCACAACGCAGGATCAAACACAAAATTTTTCCTATACTTTTGTGAGTGTTCTATAGCATTTGAGCTCCCTTCAGGAATTAGAAGAATCCTTTTTGTCTTCCAGTTCAGCATGTTTAGCTTTGCACTCAATTTTGGAGTCCTTGAAATCCTCGCCTTTTTATTTCTGTTGGTTCATCTGTAGTCTCACCGCTAGCTGCAAATTCTACTGCCCTTGGAGATTCTGTAATTGGGTGCAATTTGTTTCGGACAATTCTAATTTTACCTTTTACGAAGTCTTATTTTATTTAAAAATACTATTATTGAAAGTCTAACTTAGATGTGAGTTTTCGAAATTTAGAATTGCTAAAATGAAACTCAGCAGGACAAATAGGGATGAGTACGAGACAAGATTTGTCGCTACCTCGTCTCGAAAATATGCTGTAAAAGTGATGTCTCGACTCGAAAAATGTATATTTCTCTATTGGAAGAGCCGTGTCTCGACTCGAAGTTTGTCAGGAAAATCCTGTCTCGACTCGTCTCGTGCGCATCCCTAAGACAAAACTTAATTGTAATAAGCACTGCGTCTGTGAAAGCAACAACAAAAGAAACTGACGAATACTATCATTCAAAATACTTCGAAATTGCATTTATTAGGTTGAATCTTGGGGATGAGCTCGACTAAACTTTCTTATTTCCAATCATTTCCAATCGTTTATTAGAATGTTGATTTTAAAAGCAAACTTTTGTCACCAAAAAGTCTATAAAATGTTAATCTTTTTTAACAGTGCGGGGGGTGCAATTGCAAATATTCGTAGCACAAGTACTACAATATCGTAGCACAAGTACTACAATATCGTGTTCGGAGACACCTTAAATTGTTATAAAACTCGATTACTGGAAATAGTATGAGTGCACAACTACAGTATATCATTGGAAGACTCTTTAAACAAATATCAATACTTACCTTCTGGAAACGTTTTGTTAACTTTGACATATCAAATTTACAATGAGTTTGACAGAGTGATGTCGCAGAACGGATCAGACTGGTGGCCCTTATTTCGTTTTAGCCTTCACAAGAATTGCGGAGAGAAACGCAACACACAACATTGTATCAGTTATAATAGGCACAGTAGGCCTACATAAATACAGTGGCTATTATCGCAAACCAAAACTCAGATTTTGCTTTATGTTGACGCAAACCATTACGGAATCTGGCCCAATGTGTCAAATTTGATTTGATTTTTAGTTTAGCGTGTATAATATGCCAGTAAGAAAGGATAACTGAAGACTATAATTATTCAGTTCGCTCAACGTCTATACGAAATTTTTGAAACAGGATTTCCCGTCCAGTGTGTTGGGTTCTGAACCCACACATGAAAAAGCCATAATACCTATAGCTACAAAAGCAGACTCATTCACTTTTTAATACAAAATCTTGCACTAGCAATTACTGATAATCAAGTTGCAGTTTTCTCAGATTCTCACGAGACAATCGAAACAATGAGCTGTTTTTCTGGAAAAGATGAGTTGTTAACGTTGATAGAGTATGTTGTAGTTTGGTTTCATTTAGCTTGAGATAAGCAATCTAAACCTTATTACATTACGTAATGAATTCCATGTTCCCTATAAAGTAGACCATTCTGCTTCTACTATATCCCCATTCATCTCATTTAAAAAATAAATAAAAAACTAAGTTAATAATTTTCTTCACCTGGTGATTTATTAGAATAGGACACTTAGGGCCAGTCCTCCAATATCCTGATATTCTTTCTTGATTGCTATCAGTCATAATTAGATATCAGGAAGTTGTCAGTTACTTTAACCTGTTGTTCGTTCTACAATGTACTGTGTGCCTGATATATACTCTGTCAGATAGTTAACCAGAATCAAGGTTATAACGGACGAGTGTGAAATTAGCAGCCCCACTTTTGAAAATTATAAATATTTGCACACCAAACGTTTGTACTGCGTTTGTACCGTAAAAATTTTCGTTTGTACCGGTCTCAAATTCGAAACAATCGAAAAATAAAGTGGTCCTACTAGGTTCACGTGAACTTAACAGGACCAATGATAAATTTCCACAAATTTGATTATTTTTCCGTACGAATCGTCTGTACTGCGTTTGTACTGGATTGTACCGTTAACATTTTTGTTTGTACCAGTCTCAAATTAAAAAAAAATCGAGAAATAAAGTGGTCCTGCTAAGTTCAGGTGAACATAGCAGGACCAGAATACAAATTTCTGGAAATCATAAGATGTTTCTGTTTGAATCGTTTGTTCTACGTTTATACCGGATTGTACCGTAAACATTTTCGTTTGTGCCGTCTCAAATTCGAAAAAAAGTGGTCCTGCTACGTTCACGTGAACATATCAGGACCAGAATACAAATGTCTAGAAATTTGAAGATTTTTCTGTACGAATCGGTTGTACTGCGTTTGTACCGGATTGTACCGTAAAAAGTTTCGTTTGTACCGGCGTCAAATTCAAAAATTCGGAAAGGTAAGTGTTCTGCTAAGACAAAATAAGACATCTGTGTAATAGCTTTTGGAAAAATTATCATTAAATTCTATTGCATTTTCTGTTGCTAAAACGCTAGGAGTCAAACTATGGTACTAATTTAAAGATTAATTAATAATGTGTCGCTCGCGATTGAGCCGAATCTTTTGACTACTTTTTTGGATGAGCGAGTGAGTCGTCTCTGACTAGCAATGGTCGACGATTCTTTGAGTAGTGATTGTTCGTGATTCGTGTATTTTCAGGAGTCAGGTTTCTTTAGGAGTACGGTTTTGAGGGAGACACGCTAGTTTGGGATTGACAATATTTGTAGCATATGAATCTCGTACAGCCAGTAAAAATATTAAGGATAGGTTGGAGCTTTTATTCTTTATACTGGTACCTCCAACCTATACCATATATTGTGTCTGACTGTATGTTGTTAATTCGCAAATCGCCTCTTGCTTCTCGATCTTCGTTGGTCCAATAAGTTGCTGTTTTGGAAAGGTGGTTTCACTGATTAGTGCGCCTTCTCAGCAGTGTACAGATTGGGCTACAAGAAGCGGATTGGGCATTTTTTGATCCCAAAAGTTCCTACCAAAATTTCTAATTGGGCGCCCCGTTACGTTTTCGGCTACTTGCAATTATTTGCCAGTTTAACTTTTAAGAATACACTGATTTCTTATTTTTATATTTGAAATCACAAATTTATATTATACAATAAAATTTTTGTTTGTTTAGTATCCTATTCACAATAAACAATAGTTTTACTGAAACTAACACGTTTTATACTAGCTCAATTCTTGTTTTAGTAGATTTTAACCTCAAGATCTTAACACCGGTCTTTTGTTGACTTTGTGCTGTAGCAGTACCACTGAGCGTGTTTCTTTCTCAGTTAATGCCCAACCTCACGTGAACTTAGCAGGACCACTTTATTTTTCGATTTTTTCGAATTTGAGACCGGTACAAACGAAAATCTTTATAGTACAATCTGGTACAAACGTAGAACAAACTATTCAAAAAGAAACATCTTATGATTTGCAGAAATGTGTATTCTGATTCTGCTATGTTCACGTGAATCTATCCGGGAATTTATGTACAATCACAAAGAAAATTGCATTCTATTAGTATATTATGATTTCAAAGTTGAATTAATTTTTATATCACATCATATTATTACGGTTATCTACAGAGGATTCTTTAAAATGTATATTCCGAACGGTACTATGTTACTTTATTAACACTTTATTATATTTAGAAATTACGCATAAATGTATATTTATTTACATTATATTCTATCAATTAAATATGTGTGAAAAAATTATATAGTAACAGTTTAAATTTATATGTAAGTGGATTTGCTCAACTTGACTCTATTGCTGATATTATAAACACTCTATTGCTGATATTATATTATTAGTTATATAAAGTACATAAAAATTTATAAATGTTATAAACTAATTAGATTGGGTAAATGCTAGAAGATACATGTCTCACCAATTTATCAATATTTGCGCATACATATTTATGTTCACAAAATTTGCAAGATACTTACTTATCTTTATATTTTAGCACGTAACATTGCCATACACGACCTTTCATTCTACCTATTTCTCGAAATTCCCTACGTTAATTCACATGTAAAAGAAGTCCGAGTACTTCTTCAGAAATTCGAGTCAGAGAGAGGAGACAGACCGACGTCTATTACTAATGGTGGTTCAGGGTTTATTAATAGTACTTCATCTCAATTTCTACATAATTCTAAATTACTTTACAAAATGGTTCCTTTTCATCATTTGTATATTAGTACTTTGCTAATGTTGGCTCTTCTTTAGCATTGGGGGTCAGCTTTTGCAACCTACTTTTTTTTGCGATATTCTATTCCGATGCGATGGTTTCATACGTTAAATTACGTTACCAACATTAAATTCAGACAGCATTGCAGAGCGAGCGTCAGCGAATGCAGGTGAGTTAGAGCCCCGCATGGCACGTTGTTTTCTATCTTCGTTACCAAAAATTCACTTTCTCTTCTCACATAAATCACTTCCACTTACCTTGCCGTTTTGTATAAATCCCCTACTGCCCTAAAAAAATGTGATCGATACTTTCTTGACTATTTGAACATCACTATCAACTCATTTCTTCCATAAATCATCCTACTTTTTGCTAGTTTTGGCCCCCCAATTCTAAACAATTACCTTACTTTCTAGTGCAAATGAAAATGGAACAAAAAATTATATTATTAGTTATATAAAGTACAGTCAAAGAATTTTAAATTTTTTAACCTCCATATTCTTTAAAACCTAGAATTAAATCATAATATATTAAAATAAAGTAATTAGTCATATTGCTCTTATAATTTGGAAGATAAAGTAAAGAAATGGAAATAAATTCCTTCCCGGGAATTTGTAGGCCATGGAAAAAACCCGGGAATATTCCCATTTTAAAATTCCTTCCCACCGGGAATATTTCCACTGCCCATCCCTAAGCAGGACCACTTTATTTTTCGATTTTTTTGAATTTGAGACCGGTAGAAACGAAAATCTTTATGGTACAATCCGGTACAAACGCAGTACAAAGGATGCGTACAGAAAAAATCATCAAATTTGTAGAAATTTATCAGTGGTCCTGCTAAGTTCACGTGAACTTAGCAGGACCTCCTTATATTTCATTTTCTTCGAATTTGAGACCGGTACAAACGAAAATCTTTACGGTACAATCCGGTACAAACGCAGTACAAACGATTCGTATAGAAAAATCAACAAATTTGTGGAAATTTATCAGTGTTCCTGCTAAGTTCACGTGAACTTAGCAGGACCACTTTGTTTTTCGATTTTTTCGAATTTGAGACCGGTACAAACGAAACTTTTTACGGTACAAACCTGTTTTTACGGTACCAGTACAAACGTTTGGTGTGCAAATATTTATAATTTTCAAAAGTGGTCCTGCTAAGTTCACACTCGTTTATAACGGACCATTTGATTTGTTGGTTTTCTCTTGCGCATACTGAAAACAACTGAATCGTCAAGTGCGTTTTCAGTGTTCTTGTTTAAATTATCCTATTGAAAACATCGGAAACAGAAATGAGTATCGGTTTATTTTTTTATGCACGTTATAGTCTAGGGGTACACTATCGTAAAGGTAAACACAAACATAAGTAATAAACACTTTTTAGGCTATACTTATATATGCATTGGTACCATATACATAGAAATTTTACTGTTCTTCCTTACAATCTAAGAAGCAATATTAAAATTTATAACGTTAATTTCGTTATATATTACACTTCCAGGTCCACTATTTTATAATACTACACATCATAAAAAACCTGAGCTTTCAATTAATTCATTTATTTGATACTCCACCTCTAAACATATGTAAATTAGATTAATAATTTATATATGTTTTTACATATCTTTCAATTTCAATAATAAACCCTGTATTTTTATATAGAATATATTTCTTCATCGTCTAACTATACAAATTACATGGTGCTTATATGCGGGCACTTGTAGCCAACGGGTACTATTTATAGTTATAAATTGACATATATTCGAACTAAAACCTACCTATCAGTTTGAGTTCTTATCTTGTCAGCAATTTTCTCATGCAGCTGACGACAACTGTGTTTTGTCAATCGAAATGGATAAAAAATCTTCTTCAGCCCATTTATCAAAGTGATCGATTCGTTGTCTGATGATTTTTGGTCTTCTAGGTATCGGTGTATATTAAACAATCTCCTCATCAGTGTTGCCAGACACGGCAAGCAAAATTACACACACCTTCCGTCCAATTTGCACAATTTACACACAAACTGGAAGACAGTGCACACAAATTTGCACAATACATAACAACCTATATATATGTATATTATGTCTGTGATGATGTATACACGACGCCAAAAGTGCATTACCACTTGCAATTCTCCTTTTCCTGCAATAACAGGCAACCTAAAAATCTAGGTGGTTAGGTCGGTTGCAAATTCGAAAGGCGTTGGGCTAAACCTCAATTTTGTCACAAATATATCATTGTGGCAAACTGCAAACAAGGGAATAAAATAAATTATTAAGAATGACAGTTTTATTATTGTGACGGAGTTGGATGGCATCAAAAGTTACAAAGTGACTTACTTAAGCAATTCAAACAAGATGAATGGTAAGAAACAGATATCAGAAGAAAGCATTTCTCTCTTTCCCCTCACCCAGCCAAAAAAAGAAACTTAGAAAAATAAAAAGTTACATAATATATAAAGTTCTTCATGTAAAAGCCTAACAGCACAAAAACAAATATCTACACGAAACGAAAAAGTGACAAACACATAATAGGGGGCGCCAGTGGCGTAGCATGCATGATAAAGAGATGGGACCCTAGTTGTAAACCCGATTGTTATAATAATAATAATAATAATAATAATAATAATAATAATAATAATAATAATAATAATAATAATAATAATAATAGTAATAATAATAATAATAATAATAATTATTATTATTATTATTATTATTATTATTATTATTATTATTATTATTATTATTATTATTATTAAAACCTTTTCAAAATCTCTGCCTCATAGCATGAATGCATATAGCGATCATGTGTGTACCTTTTGTCAATTAGTGGTCCCAAAGGCCGAAAGGGATGGAAGTCTGCAAGAGAGAGAAACAAAAAACTTTCTTATGGTAAATTCTAGTTCAAAGTTCGAAGTACTTTGTTTTGCACGTGATTTTTTTGTTTCTTTTTTCAGGAAGCAAAAAAGTTCTGGCGCCTAAGAAATTACACCATATAATATTGCAATTTTGCAAGTGGACGTATTTACATTGCAATGTTTGGTAATAAAGATATTATGATTAGAAAACAATATTATATGGTAACTTTAATTTCTTCATCCATCTCAAGTCTTAGGGGCTCTTTATACATCGAATCCCCACCCCTCGAACATCGATATCGAAAATTTAGAATCATATACTCATGTCCATATAATTGCGATATCAGCGATATATCGACTTATCACAGGCCCAGGTCCGAGAAGTGATGCTGGAATCAACAATCAAATTCTAAATAAGTTTTCCATTTCCGTTTCCAATGTTGAGAGGGAAGGGTGGGAGTCTACTTAGCTACACAGGCCATATCAGTTGTGTTCTTAAATCAGCCATTGTCTGCGAGTTACCCCACTTCCATTTGAAGTTCGAATTGAAGACCAGAATTGCAAAACATTCCCAGTCCACTCTGTTCCTTCGTATTTTTCGTTTTCTGTTTTTTATGTTAGCATCTATGCTTCAGGGCTATTCACTTGCATAATACAGAAGTCCAAATCAAAACATTTTAAAAAGATTCAAAATAATTTCAGCTAAACAGAATAGCATTCCAAGTATAATCTTTTTGTTTCTCTTCTAAAACCCCCCCAAAAAAAGTACTCTGGTGGACTTCGGATGTTCTGCAATTCGGATCTTCAATTTTATTTACGGCCTTTAACCATCTATGATTCGCAGGCTCCTTGATTTCATAAAAAGCATTTGTTGTGTAGATTAAAATCAAAAATGAATTAATTTATATTCTTGGGAACTTACTGTTGCACCAACACACACATATACAGGGTGTAAGAAAAAGATAAGGCAAAATTTCAGTAGTGGTTCCCTTATGGGTAGACGAGCAAAATCGTTCATATGACCATATGTCGGGAAATGTATCATTACATAGTTACGGACATGGAGCCGCCTAATGGTGGAAATAATCATATTCTGGTCGCTCCTTAATGTGACTCGATTTAAACCTCATTAACTCAGACTCTAATTAAGCTAGGAAGATAATTTTGGTATCTATATATTTCTAAGGGACGATGCTTTCGCCTATATATACAGGGTGAGTCAAAAGTCCTTGGACACCTGCATATGTTTGAAAATCGTCAGGAAAAGTAAAAAGTGATGATGGGAACAGAAATTTGATGAGAGGCCGCAACTTTTAGAGTGTATGCCATACATGGCCGACATCCTGAAATCCGCCACTTTGGATTCAAGTCATTTATAAATGGGAATGGGGTGTATGACACATCAAATAACACTAGCTTTAGCTCAGGAATTTAGGGGTGTAATTTGTTTTTTTTCTATCTTGTACAGTGTAGAAGTTATTAATGTTCAAAGGTGGGAAATTTCCTTGATACTGACACAGTTCTATCTTTGTTCCAGGTGGTCTAAAATATGTCTGACACGTGAACAGAAGATTGAAATCATCCTTATATCAGGGAAACGCAGTTACCGAACAATAGCACCTGACTACAACAGACGGCACCCAGACAGAGAAGCGGTATCGCACAGCTTGGTGGCTCACGTGATCACCAAATTCCGGGAGACGGGCTCTGTTCAAGATAGAGCACGTAGGGGGTGACCAAAGACTGCCACTAATGAGGAAACTGCAATGGCGGTCGTTGCGTCGTTTGTGAAAAGTCCTAAACGAAGTATCTGTCATGTGTCCCTAGCATGTGCAATAAGGCAATCCTCTGTTGTACGGATATTGCACGCCAATCAGTGGCATCCTTACAAGCTGCGCATGCAACATAAACTGAATGAGGATGACTCTGCTGAACGGAGTCTGCAGGTGGGCTACTGGACATCACGAACTGGATCATGCGTTTGCAAAGGGCATACTGTTCAGCGGTGAGGCGCATTTCACTTTGAACGGGGAGGTTAATCGACATAATTGTCGATTCGGGTGTGACGCAAATCCGAACTGGGTTGACCCGAGTCGAGAACATAGTCCATCGAAGGTGATGGTGTGGTGTGGCATATGGGACACCCGCATCATTGGACCATTTTTCATTTACAACACCTTAACTGCAACAACAGTATCTGATGCTGCTGTAGGACCTTGTGTTCCCTGCCACATTAAATGCTGACGGCATTTTCCCATCTTATTTTCATTACCATGAAGCCCCTCCATACTATGGACTTGGTGTCCGTGAATGGTTGAATGAACAATTGCCAGGGAAGTGGATTGGTCGCCGTGGTCCCGTGCAGTGGCCGCCCAGATCCCCTGACTTAACGCCCCTTTATTTTTATCTATGGGGTCATCTTAAGCAGATAGTGTATGCTCAGACAATCCGTGATTTGAGACACCTGGAGAAACGCAGTTAGAATGGTTGCAACGACTACAGTTGAGCATTGCACGGGATGGACAACAATTAGAACATGTGTTGCAGCATTCAGTATCAAGTTACCTTCAAACATTTGAACATTAATAACTTATAAACTGTACGAGATAGAAAAAAAAATTACACCACTAAATTCGTGATCTCAAGCTATTTGATGGGTCATACACCCCCTTCCCATTTAAAAAATGACCTGAATCCAAGATGGCTTATTTCAAGATGGCAGCCATGAATGACATACACTTCAAAAGTTGCGGTCTCTCATCAAACCTCTGTTCCCATCATCACTTTTTACTTTTCCCCTCGATTTTCAAACTTATGCAGGTGTCCAAGGACTTTTGACTCACCCTGTATATTTTATGTATATGTGGGAGTACCACGGTGGACATGGGAGGGTAACTACTTGTATTTTTTGTTAGTGTTTTGCATCAGCATTTTGGAGATGGTATTCCTTCGGGATACATTCATAAAATGCATATCAGCGGAAAGCTTAATTTTTGCAGAACACATTGCTACTAAAATTGTCGTCCTATTTTCATCAGAGTTTGATATATTGAGGTTTAAATTGAGACACATTAAGCAGCGACCAAAGTGTGACTATTTCACAAAATTAGGCGGTTAAAGGCCGTAACTCTGGAACGATGTATTTCCCGACATATGGTCATCTGAACTTCTTTCGTTGTCTACCCATAAGGAATCCACCCATGAAGTTTTGCCGTACCTTTTTGTTACACCCTCTATATACAAGATCCGTTTTGTAGATTTACGAAATCACTCTTTTTTCCTCAATCAATCTACAAAACGGGTCTTGAATGAGATGGTCACACTTGTAATGCCATCCCGTAGCGTCGTTACGTAACACAAACAGTATAAATAAAGCTTCGAAACCACAAATTGCAAGTTCTGCCGCATACAATTCGGCAAGGTGTCTACATGTTGAGCGGACAACACAGATTCATATCACGGCTGGTAAGGTCTGTTTTTTTCCTTTAAAAATTCATTTCTATATGCTTATAACTAACTAACAAACTCTATGGCCTATGGAACCCGGAGGTTCAATGCCGCGTTCACAAAAGATCTCCACTGACTTCTATCCTTAGCTAACTGCATCCAGTTTCTACTTTGAATTCCAATGTCTGCGAGATCCATCTTAATATTGTCCTCCCATCTGCGCCTAGGTCTTCCTAATGGTCGTTTTCCGATTGGTTTTCCAGTCAAGACTTTGAAAGCGTTTCTACTTTCTTCCATTCTAGGTACATGACTCGCCCTCCTAAGCCTCCTAGACTTGATGACCCTAACAATGTTGGATAGACCATATAAATTATGTAGTTCCTCGTTATGAAGTTTCCGCCATTCCCCATTCCCGTTCCTCTTGGGTCCAAATATTCGTCTCAGGATCTTGTTCTCAAATACTTTCAGTCTATGTTCCTCTCTCTATATCTGCGAACTTTTGTGTAGTTATTTCATGCGGATTTTGTAGCCAGCGTAATTTTGCCTGTTTTCTCTTCTCTGCTAGTTTTATGCATTCCTGGTCGAACCATGGTTTGTTCCTACGTATTTTCGCGTGTCCCATTTTTTTTGCTGAAATTTTAATGCTATCTCTAATTTCAATCCAGGTATCCTCAACACTTCTGCACTCCGAATCTTCTAAAGCCGAGAATCTATTCGAAACTTCAATCTGGTATTTCTCTATAACCTGACTCTCTTCTAATTTCTTTAAATTGAATCTCTCCGTTTTCGGGCAATGAATATTACTTTTATTCAACGATAACCTCTCTCGTGTTATCGCTGCTACCAGGTAGTGGTCAGTGTCACAGTCAGCACCTCTAAACGACCATTTCTTCTTAATAATTACTTTCTTGCATTTTTTGTAGATTATCTTAAATTAGTCGGGGTTAATTAGTCAGAAGATTAAAATACATGTATGACCACTTTATCTGTGTGTGTGTAATCATATATGTATCTTTACATATTTGTTTCTTTCTTGGGGCCGCGGTGGCTCAGTGGTAGAGCGTTTACCTGTGTAGCTTGGTGTACCGCTTTCGGTTCCAGTCCCCGCCAAGTGAACTTTGTGGTGAACAAACACCGTGTGCGTTGGTTTTCTCGGGATTCTCCACTTGGTTCATTCCACCATTTCATTCATTACTCATCATCACCGTCTCCTTAGCCTCACTGGCATAATCGTGGGACGTAAAACTCATTTCATTTGTATCTTTCTTTCACCTAGTGTTGCCACGTGACGAGACAAACCTCTGATACGAGACAGACTACTTGTCCCGTTTCGTTTCCGAGATGAGACGAGGCGTTTCATGAAACGCCTCGTCTCATCTTATGTCTCAAAAATGCAAAGACAGTTTTTGAAATTGTTTAAAAATTTATTAGCTCGGAATAAATTATTGCCTTCGAAAGTATACCAGCGTTTATTATTTCAAGTGAGGACTATCCTAAAAGAACAAGGAAGACCGAAAGTTATTTTATAAAAGATTCTTACAAACAGCTTTCATTTCTATTTTCCAACCGATTCAAGTTTAAATATTTAGTGATACTGCTCCTGATACAAGTAAAATGTTAAACCATTCATTGAGAACACTGTTTCAGAAGATTTCATTCCGAGGGCTGTCGGTTATATCTATGTATAAAAATCCTTTATAGAAAGAGAAGTTCTGCTAATGTCAGTTTCATCAGTAACTAACCATTGTTTCATGAGTCTTCACGTTCCGAACAAAGACAGAAACGTGTAGGTCTTTTTCTGTACTGAGTTTGAATGGATGCTGGTTTGACAATAAAATTTAGTTTCTTTTTATTGTTTTATGATGTTATTCGAACCAAAGTCATTTTTGAAATCAGAAAGTCACATAGGCCTTCTTATTTTTTGAAGTGGCGCCAGAGGTTTTGAAAAAAGGATTTCAGAATAAGTGGGGAAGGCTTGCCTTTCGACTCTACCGACGATAATGACAAATATTCGTGTCGTGATAATTCATTACTTGAAACCATTGACGCCCGAAGAAATTTTTAAGGGGGTCATCTCCATGATTGCTATTATACGTCTGGTATTTAATATACGTAGTTTACTATATTACGCATACATTTTCGTGAGCAAGGGGGGCCGGGCCTCTTCCCCTCTTCGGGCGCCCGTGGTCGAAACTAAGTAGTCGTTGTTTTAAGGGGATGTCTACCCACTTGCAAGTGTTTCAGGATCCCTATAAGATAACACGTAGATATTTCTATGTGAATATTTAACAAGATATTGCACTTACCGTCTCAAAATTTTCCATGATATTTTCCAACAGCAATATCTGTATGTTCATTGTTTCTGTTTTTGATTTAATGCCCCAGATCAATTTAGATTAATTATAATGTATACTTCCGTTTACACTTGATAGAATTTCTCCAGGAATTGAGAGCTCTCTGCTGAACCTCTAGCCCTAATAGTCTTCGCGTCACGTGGTATAATAGTGATTTATGAGCGCTTCTGGCTAAAAACAAATGTTGTCTCTGTTTCTTCCCTTTTTGTCTTTTTGTCAAAAACTTTTTTGGGCAGCTTTGTCCTCAGTTTTGTCCACTGCCTCTATCGAGATAGCAGTTATACAATGAAGATCGTTTGCCGATCTCATAGCAGATAATGTAACATTCTTTGAAGAAACTCGAAGACTGACATACGAACCGCGTGACAATTTGGGGAGGGAATCTGGAGCGTTGCAATTTTGTGTTCTGAAGTCCGCTTTATCACACAAGACGAAATGACCATAAACAAGAGACTTGTGAAGGAAGAAGGAAAATGTTCTTAGTAATTGTATCCAATTGTTTCCACATTTTTCACCTTTCCCCCCGAAAGATCCCTTCGAAAAGGGAAAGAGAGGAGGGTGATTTTGTGACCCTTGAGTTTTAGAATAGTCTTGAAACGAACTGCAAAGTGCACTTACTGGAAATTTTACTGTCGTTGTGCTATAATACATGCCAGCTGGTAAACATTCACAACCTAGAAGATCGTGATCAGTGCAATGACATCAAACAATCCTTTCGTCTTTCTTGACCAGAGATCGCTACCACTTTATTCGGATAGTTCTCCATTTCTTTCACGATGTTGACTCAACTTCGGAAGTTGTGAGCTTACACTGGCAATCAAATCCTATTCTACGTACAATGGAGAAACAATATAACGAGATTCAGCTAAGGAAAAACTCCTAAATAGTCATTAGTAGGAAAAGAAGCTGAGTACTATTCAGGAATGAATTGTTGATCATCTCTTAAGGGGAGGATCTTTTCGAGAAAATGTACGCATGGAAAATAATAATAATAATAATAATAATATTAATAATAATAATAATAATAATAGAAATAATAACACAGCCACACAAAAAGAATAAAATTTCTGTGCACCAGACCCCAGGGTATGGATTCGAAATATTTTTGTACCCAGAACCCAAATTTCGAAACCCCAGGACGATTGACCGTGATATTTTTTTAAATGGGCGATAAACATAAGCAAACGTAAAACACCACTTACGTTCTTCGCCCATAGAACAAAGTTGACACGGTCAATCATCCTGGAGTTTCGAAATTTGGGTTCTGGGTACCAAAATACATCGAATCAATACCCTGGGGTCCAGTGCACAGAACTTTTATTTTTTGTGTGTGTGTGAATGTGTATTAATAATAATACTGTATAAGGAAAAGAAATGAAGACGTACTAAAGGAAGCTAATGAAGGACGACAGATCATGAAGATAATAGGAAAAAAAAAGAAACAGCATGCTTGGACATCTTATTCGGCACTCCGATTGGATCACCGTGTTGATAGGGGAAAAGGCAGAAGGAAAACCAGGAAGTGGAAGATCAAGGATAGAAAATTCTATAAGTTTTACGTCCCACAGTTATGCCTGGTAGGTTAAAGGAGCTAGTGATGTTGTGAAATGAAGGAAATGGTGGAATGCAGAAAGTGGAAGGAAACGGGAGAACCCCGAGAAAACCCCCACACATGGTGTTTGTCCTCCACAAAGTTCACTTGGTGCGAGCTGAGATCGAACTAAGGACGCCATGCATTAGAGGTGAACGCTCTACCACTGACCCACCGCGGCCCGACCAGGGATAGATGCAGTTACGAAGAAGAGACCTTATCAAATTATAAAACAGCTCTCCCAGGAGAGAGAAAAGTTTTAAAATTTCCTTCTTGCGCATCAACCTATGATTGAAGTGAGAAAGATTATTATTATTATTATTATTATTATTATTATTATTATTATTATATCGAGTATGTACTTCTGGGTTTCCTCCTTAAAAAATACACACAATATTTCCAATTATGGTTATCCAACTTTTTACAAATATGTCTTTTTTTCCTTTGTCTTTCATTCCCATCATGCGATGGGTGGGCCATAGAAGGTGACGCCTTCTCTATGGTCAGAGTGATCAAATTTGTTTAATTCAATATTGGTTTAAATAGTATTAGTTTTCAAGCTACATATATGAGTTCTTCGACTAACTGAATAGTGCACGCCCCTTCTGGGACACTCGCCACTATTTAACATTAAATTTCAGATGCCTCGATATACTTGCATAAGTTTATAATTTCAAAATAAACATTACGTAAAAGGTTATTCAAATTGATATCAAGTTTTTCTGACATTTGTATATTACGCATATCTTTCTTAATTTGCATTACTCACATTACCCCAGAGAACGAACAAATTTTAGAGTTCTGGTTTGAACTTCTCTTACAATAATAAGCAAATATACAAGGAACAAATTTACCATTATTGACGATGCGGAGGGGAGGAGATTTTCTGGACTAGGAAGGAATATGTGCGGGTGCACAGCAGAGGTCTGCACGGGCCGGAATTTTCAGCCCGGGCCCGGCCCGTGAATTTATAATGTGAGGCCCGACCCGAGTCCAAAATATGTCTTAGCATTTAGGCCCTAGCCCGGACTGAGCTCTGTGATAATCAAATGAGCCCGAAATAAGCCCGAATTGCAGAAACTTAATTATTATTGCAAAATTGTATTTTTATTTACAGCAATTCGAGGTTTGATTTTGCAGTTGTGTTTTAAAAGTCCTCCAGAAAGAACGGTGCAATTTGTATCGTTTTACACTATATTTACAAAGTTAGGCCCGAAAAAGTCCGAGAAATATGGTTGAATATTTAAAAATTCACAGCCCGAACCCAGGGGCGTGGTTTAGGAGGACAGGGAGAGGCTTGAGATTTATATAATTTTATCAATAGCGTAGTAGTAAATCGGTGAAAAACGCAAAATTTTATATATATCAAGGGGTCTTGGCCCCCCAAGCCAAATCTTAAATGACGCTACTGCCCGAACCCCTCCCGGGCCCGAAGTGATACATTCTTTGTAGGCCCGAGCACGTGCAGACCTCTAGTGCAGAGGCGTTTCAAGTGGTGGGCGACTGCCCACGGCCTTGCATCTTGAGGGACCTCGCAAAGACCGACGAGCCTAAATCGATTTAGCACTCACTTTTGTCGATGCAACAATAGAAACAAATATGAATTTGGACTTAATTACAGAAAAACAATACGCTTCAAACTAACTTTTCATTTATTCGTATATATTAGATCGCTAGCATACGCGACAGGCGGCGAGTTTATTTTAAAATTGCAATAATGAATGTGTATAAGTCCTTATCGTTGAGATGAATTGTTTCGATAAATTTTATTATAATTAGCAATTTTTAGAAAAGGGGGCAGGAAGGACTCGTAAACCTTATTCGCCTTCTGTGCAGATGGTATGGTAAAAATCAATGTTGGATAATGAAAGTGTAAGTGTAAAGGCTAATATGGAACAGAGAAACAAAAGAGAACTTCTTCAGAAGGGAATTGGGAGGGGAGGGGATGAGAGTACAATGCTGTGACACTTAAAATGCGTCTCGATTTGTATACTTCAACAAACTTTCTTATTAGATTACGCAATTTCTAGTTTATTACTCCGATTATTCAAAGTATTCAAATGTTCTCGGAGGGAGTGACCGCCCATCCCTTTAATCCGTCCGTGGTGTCATTCAGTTTGGCTTTTCTCTACTAATTCAAAGTTATTTCCGAAACAAGTTGTCATCTTGTGACAGCAAGGGGTGGAAGAAACAAACAAACCGTGAAAGGAAGAAAGAAGTGGTTTTGGGCTCTTCCAGTCCAGACCATTCTAACCACTGAGAAGTGAGAATCACAACGTGATTTTTGTGGTAAGAGCGTCCTTTTAAAAGCAGCTAACAAGCAAACAGATGGTCAGCCCTCTCCCCTCTGCAGCATACTTTTTATTCTCTGTTGCCAAACTTACTGAAGAATATATTGCAATTAATCTAACGCATGTAACGTAAATTGGAGACCGTGGTTGGATTTATATGGGTCTTGTGTATTTGTATTAAAAATTTCAAGTTGTTTCCTGCAATACTTTGTTAGAAATTACCATATTAAATTTTACATGTTATCAAATGGAGAGTTAGAAAACTAAGCGAAGAGGTAGAAGATGCCCTTAAGCAGTGTTTCTTCCAGACATGTTTTTGGGACGCTGCTCCCTGGAACTCTGAGAGTGCCCCCCACGGAGAGACCAAAATAATAAATCTATAATAAAATAATAAATAGAATAATACCAGCAGTACCCCCGGAATCTTAATGTACCTCCAGGAACATTTTTTCTGAAAGAAACACTGATTGGAAGATTGTAGTCATGTTGTGTGTTTTGCTGATAACCAAACCAAATTGGTTAAGAGCTGTAATTTTAACCAAATTGTATAACAGCTCCTTTTTGTGGGCCTCATCCACTCTAGTGTTGCCACAAGACAAGACATTTCACAGACAGCCTGAAGTCTCATCTCGTGGAAACACTACTTTCGACCATGTGGGTTACTGTCCTGATCTTGCAAATGTCCTCGAAGGGATTGTGCTACGGATAACAGATTTTATTCGAACTAATTGACCGACTCCGATGCAATATTATTAAAGTTTTGCCTATTTGCAATGTAATGGAATAGACAAACATACGTTTATATGGTTATGTGAAGGCGGTGTCGTGTTCGATTCCTGGTGGGAGCACTCGGTCGAAAAATTTAAAAGTTTTTCAGGCCAGTCACCCTGAATGAGATTTTCCTTGGTTTTCCACATTCACACCAGGAAGATGCCAGGTTGATACCTTAGGTTTCAGATCGCTTCCTTTCTTCCCCAATCCTTTCTTCCTTCCCTTTCCCCGGAAAGTGTGCTCGCCTAGTTACGTCATCCCTTGAACGTGACGGGCTAAATTTTCTCATATGCCGAAAGCCTAGAAATCTAAATCCTAAATCCTAAATTTACAAGGTTACTTCTGGGGAACATTGTTTTTTCAAAATATATTTCTATATGTTGATGTTTATTATTATTAATTGCTTTCTTGCATCTTTTCTACATTGTTCTAGATTAGTTTCCATCGGTTAGTTTAGTTAGATTATGTAAAGTTAAATACGGTTATGTATGTTTACCGTTTCGTTTCTTTTTTTCAAAATACATTCCTATCTGATCACATGTATTGTTAATAATTTATTTGTTGCATTTTTTTAAATAATTTATTTCATACACACAACAGATAAAACAACTCATTCATTTTAGTTACACAGCACATGGACATGGAGGGAAATTTCCTTTGGTTATAGCAACATCCAGTATTACCAATGGGGATTTCTCTGATCCTCCTTGTAATTCGCACACCGTCAACACATATAGAACATTGTTGAGCATTTCTCGAATCACTTCATCACATTCCTGGCCTTGTGACATGGTGCATTATTTTGTCGAAAAATGCCACTACCGTTGGGAAACATGGTCGTCATCAAGGGGTGTACGTAGTCTGCAAGCAGTGTGCGATACGCATCGGCCGTCATTGTGCCTTGCTCGAGCTATACTACACACATGCTCACGTGTATGTCCCCAGTGCATTATTATTATTATTATTATTATTATTATTATTATTATTATTATTATTATTATTATTATTATTATTATTATTATTATTATTATTATTATTATTGAAATACAATCAAATATCAGGACATTTATTATTAGTTTTAATTAACTGACTTGAGCTGAAAATTAAATCTTGATTTCAGAAGATTAACTATTAAGTTTATGGGTTCAGTACCTTTCTAAAGTAATAAATCCTGGAATTGGTTTCAAGGCTGTTTCTGACTGAATACTTTTTTCAAAATAATATTAAAAATTATAGAAGGATTTTTGAGACATTAGAGTCGAGTCGAGATTTTTATGAACAGTCTCGACTCTACTCGTGTCTCGGCTCAAAAATTAGAGTCGAGAAATAAGTTTATCTTAACTCGTCTAGAATTTTACAAAGAGTGTCTGAACTCGAATTTCAGTCCAGATTCGAAACATGTCTCGACTCGTGCGTATCCCTAAATATTCATATTTTAAATGTGCAATACTACCTCGCGAAAAATGACCCCAAAGTTAATTTACCAAAGTCTAATTTCTTCTTGTTAGATTAGTGATCGTGGTTTAGGATAGATCATGTAAAGTCAGACATGCTTATGTATGTTTACACATTCGTTTCTTTCTTTCAAAACATTCCTATCTGTTCCCACTTATTATTAATAATTTATTTCTTGCATTTATTAATAACTATCAGAAAAAAACATTATTCGCATGGTGGCTGTATTTGGAAGTCAACGATTGTAGTAGTATCACCGTTGATTTCAGTGAGTGCGAAAACTGTGGATTTGACATTAATACTGGTCATTTTGGATTTTTTTTTACATATTAGGTATCCCCTCCGGAACAACGAACCGCAACTAAATGGGGTTAATTTGAAAGTTACTGCAATCGGAGTTTCACCATTGATCTCAGGGACCGCCAAAACTTTGAATTCGACACTAATACCGGTTATCTTCTACTACTTTTACATGTCCCTGTAAACGTCTCCTGAAACCCCCCTGGTTCGATTATAAAAAAAACACTTCGTCTTGATCTGGAACTTGGGCCAAAGTACCCGAGATGAAAATTTGGTAACTCCCGGTCCTCTCGCCTGGTCTCCAGGAAGCACACAGATACATACATACAGACAGACACAGAAACAAACTTTTTTTAATTTTATTTATATTACACTAGGTGTATTTGAAACAATGTTTCTTCCAGAAGTGTTTTTAGCGGGTACTGCCCTCCCGGAGCTCTGAGAGTGCCCCTCGGAAGAGACCAAAATAATACGTCTATAATATAAAAAAATATAAAGTTATCAATAGTGCCCTGGAATACAAAGTGTGACCCCTTCCGGAACATAGTTTCTGAAAGAAACACTGATATCAAACACAACAGATAGAACCAACGGCGCCGACTTTCCAATATGTATGTGGGTGCATATAAATGGCGGGACGTGTTATATGTTTTCACGGGAGTTTCGATTTTTTTGATTGATTTCTTTTTAGTTAAAATCTTTTATGAACACTGTCATAAAGGGCTGTGCTGTGATAAAGTAAAATATACTGGTAATATAGGGATAAGTTGGAACTGTCCTAGCTCAGTCGGTAACACGGCTGACTTAAACGTAACGAACCGAGTATAAACCCGGGTTCAAGTTTAATTACTGTAGTGCATATTCCCAACATATATAATCGTGATATTTAGTGTATATTTTCAACAACTTACATGATGCACAATGAGTGCAAGAGGCAGTGATATTATCAACATGTTACTAAAAGAAAATGCTACGTTCATACAAATTAAAATGAAAACATCACCATAAAAGAAAATAATTTTAATGGTATTGCAAAAAGAACTTGCAAGGATTTTGTTGTGGACATAAAGTATAAAGTGACTAACTTAGTGTGTTCCTTAGATGCCTTTGCACAAACACATTTCAAACGAACATTTATATTTTAGAGGTTAGAAATTTTAACTCCCATCTCTATGTTTTAATTGTTTATTTTTTGATAGCGGCAACGAGAAATATTTATTTTATAATGTTTCTATGAAACTAAAAATCTTGGCTGCAGCACCCTGACAAGGTTATTAGGCCCTGACAACCAGGACACACCAAGGAGGCAGTGCACATGGACAGAACAACCAACAGAAACAGCACAACGATGTTTGGCATAGAACGTTGCTACTCTACTAGCGAGTTCCAAGTAGTTAAGCCTTTTATTAACAACCGGAGGCAGCATTCTGTTATATCGTTGTAGTGAGTCGCGTGTTAAAATACTCCTAGTATCAGTTTTTTCATTGTTCGATTGACCTTGAAGGACCAACAAATGCCTTTCGAGAAATGCAAGTTCCCTTTAATTCATGAAGTTGATATAGAAATGGCCTTCAAACCTATGCTGTGCATAAATGCTGTAAGTCTTATAGAACGGTTTTATCCGTGTGTCTGTAGACCAGAGCCCTGCAAAGCCAGGCCCGAAGACGGCCCGGATGGATCTGTATTCTGTGCCCGCCTCGACCCGATAAGGCCCGAATCTCGAACAAGGCTCTAACCAGACCGGGCCAAAAGGGCCGGACCCTAAAATGGCAGGGCACAAACGAGTCAGGCTCTAAATGGGCCGGGCGTAACCGGCCTGAGAACAACCAAGTTGATAAATCAAGTCGATCCTTCAATATGCAATGGAAAATGAGAAATGTGTCTTCACAATATTGCAATGTCTATTTGTCCTTCTCAAATGGGAAAATCGTGTGAAAAGTTACCCAAGATTTGTTTTCTATATCCCTATACTGTCTGTCTATTTGTTATGTATTTGTGCTTGCTCCGTCCACCCATGTTTATTATACAATAATACAGCTCATGGACGTAAAACTATTATACTACACTCATTAATGCATTACGAGTAACAGAGAAGATATGCAAAATTTCTACACTGTATGTGATACTAATACTACAAATACTACTGCTAATACTTTTATTACTATTACAATTACGAATGCTAGTGCTAATTCCAATATTGCTGCCACTGCTACTACTATTACTATTACCAATACTGCTACTACTTATTACTGTACTAATACGACAGCGAATACCACTACTGCTATTACTAATAATACGAAAACAAAACAGTGAAAATGAAATCTTTGAGTTTTACGTCCCACAGTTATGCCGTTTAGGCCAAAGGAGACGGTGATGATGAGAAATAAATGAAATGGTGGAATTAATAAAGTGGGAGGGGACGGGCGAACGCCGAGAACCCCCAAACACGGTGTTTGTTCACCACAAAGTTATTTTGGAGAGACCTGGGATCGAACCAGAAACACCTTCCAATAGAGGTGAAAGCTCAATCACTGAGCCACAGTTCCAGGAATACCTAATCGACCCTGGCGTCTTGGTGATTTATTTCATCATAATATTTTGTTATATTTGTAGTATCATACTATGATATAAAGAATACAGAAACATGTAACACTATTTGGTATTTGGCTTGCTAACTGAACATAACTACAAATTGCACTGATCTTATGAGCA
The DNA here is from genome assembly GCF_964235325.1 of Thermobia domestica. Classification (NCBI taxonomy): domain Eukaryota; kingdom Metazoa; phylum Arthropoda; class Insecta; order Zygentoma; family Lepismatidae; genus Thermobia; species Thermobia domestica. The sequence continues at coordinate 143,635,766 of NC_137457.1, forward strand.
CGCCAGTTCACGGTTTTGGCCTCCGTGGTCTAAAGGTAGCGTACCAAATTCTACTTAGTAGGTCAAGTACTTGACTTTGTCATACGTTCTTTAGGTAACTACGGCTCAGGCCGTATGGATGATGATGGGATGAATTGGTGGAATGAAAACAGTGGGAGGAAGCGGGACCATCCCGGAAACTCCCACGCTCACGGTATTTGTCCACCACAATGCTCACATAGCACAAGCAGGGATTGATCCGACGATCTCTAGCACCAGATGCGACTGCTTTTCCTACTGAGCCACCGTTGTCCCTCGTAGATCAAGCATCGGTTCACGTTCTACGCAGACCGGCCATAATAACTAGCATTTCTCCGTTTTCTTCTGTACATAGAAGGTACATTCGGTACTACCAAACATGTTAACTCTGACGTGAAGTCGTAGCAGTTGTAGTAGTATTAGCAGTGGTCCTAGTAGTAATAGTAGAAGTAGTAGTAGTACTAGTACTAGTAGAGGTATTAATAGTAGTAGTATTACAGTACTTTGCAGTCTTGAATGAAGAGTCAGTTTCCCAAACACATTAGATTAACATAGGCTGACAGTAAGACCCTACGAACACGGCAAAGGCAGGGGTAGTGGAATACATTTAAAACAAAAGAATGACAACATTAGTTTCCGATCCGTCTTTCAGAGTGTCCGGGCCTGTTCGGCCCGCTTAGGGCCCGGTCCAGTTTGATATTACTTGAAACGAGCAGGGCCGGGCCGGATATCAGACAGTAAGCGATTTTCTATCATTGATTCAGCATTCAAAGAATAGGTTCCATGTCATGCGTTAACTCTATATTCAAGACGAATGTGCTTCAAATTAACTATTGCCGGTTTTACTATTTAACGTCATAGATTAAAACGGCAACATACAGGGAGAAGTGTTTTTCTGCAAAGAATTCCTCGTGTGAAGACATCATGATTATCCAAAATACTCTACCAAAATCGCAAGTGTTTGAATTTTACTATTATTTCCGTGGTTTCAATACACCTTTCCGTAGAATAGAAACAGTAAATGCTTGAAGATGCGTTCTTTTGCAATTAATTAGTCGTCCAAAGAATAGGTTTCATTCCCTCAGTTAAACATCTACTCAAGCTCGAATTTGCTCGAATTAGCCATTTTCGGTTTCAACGTTTGGCGCCATAGAAAAAGCGATAACATTTAGCGAGAAGCGGTTTCTGCAAACGAATCAGTCTAGAGACAACATATCATGAATATCTACAATACTCTACCAAAACCGGAAGTGGTTAAAATTTACTGTAACTTCTGGTTTCAATAACGGTTTGAACGTTTATCGCTATAAAAACGAAAACAGCAACCGATAGCGAGATGCAGAGTTTGGCATGCGATTTAGTCTCTCAACAAACATACTGCTATTATCAACATAAGTCTACCGAAACCAAGAAATTGTTCAAATTTACAAGTACTTCCGGTTCCAATACTGATTTCCATAGAGCAAAAGTTGCAAAAGATAGTAAGATAGTAAGAGAGACGGCTTTTTGCATTCAATCCGTCGTCACAAATGTAGCTTTCTCCAAATATTTGTCCAAAGCACAAGTTGTTAAAATTAGTCATATTCTGTTTGAACGTTCATCGCCTTAGAATGAAAACAGTAGCAGCTAGCGAGGAAAATGTTTCTACAAACGATTTAGCGTCTAAAGAGAAGGTAACATAATTATTTGCAACACTTTACCAAAAGAGGAAGTTGTTCAAATTATATATTACTTCCGATTTCAATACTTAATTCTATAGATCAAGAGCAATAAGGGATATTGAGACACGGCTTTTAGCAATCACTTCAGGGTTCTAGGAAAATAGACCAAGATTTCGGCGTCCCAAAATAGTTTCTGCCAAGCCCTATTCACACCAGAGCTTATTTAAATTAGCCAAGTTCAGTTTCGACGTTTATATCTTTAGAACGAAAACAATAACAAACAATTCTACTGAAAGAAGAAGACATTTGCAAACAATTCCACATCCAATGGCAACATATCATCACTGTACGTAGCAGTCACTTCTATCAGAGCCGGAAGTGATACATTTTACTATTACTTACTAACCCTTGACGTAATCGAATAAATAGAAGAAATAGCAGGTACCGAGAAGCATTTTTATGCAAACAAATACGTTACTACGATAAAATTCTGACCCGCATTCCTAACTCCGTTCATTATCCCGTTGGTCACTTGTGAAGTTCTTTTCCCCCATTTTCGAAGCTGTCTAGCTCCGCTCCTGTTCATTTCCAGAATATATGTTATACAAGTGTTTACTTATTTCGTTGAAAGCAACCTGTGGTTTCATTTTTACCGTTACTTTTGGGACACATTGTATAATGACTATCAACAACCAGTGTTGGCTAAGTTACTTGCAAAAATGTAACGCGTTACAAGTTACTTTATTTTCTCTTAAAATATAACGCGTTACTTGCCCCCCAAAAATAACTGTTACCATACTTCGAAAATAACGAGTTACTAACGCGTTACTTTTGTCTCTGAAACTTTGAATACATGAAAAATATTATTATTATTATTATTATTATTGAAAAATCTGAATTAATTTATGTAGATATAAGAACAGATTCTTACTTGATGGCTATATGAACATTTTCATATAATGAAACACTGAACAAAATGCCATACTGCGTAACTCGTAGGAAGTCACATTGAGACAAATCATGTGTGCATTTTCAAGTACTCTCCTCAAGTATCCTACATATACAATATTATTATTATCAATGATACTCAAAGAACTTATTATTATTTATTATAGCAACACTGTATAAACATGAAAGATAGGCGACTCGAAACTCGACGTCAAAAACAGTGATTCGGCTCGGAACTCGATTCGAGAAAATTACCTTTGACTCGACTCGAAACTCGACTTGAATTCGAGTCGAGTTTTAACTCGACTCGTGCCCATTCCTATGCATTAGAAAAGTGGCTGCTTATTATTATTCTGCTAAACTAATTATATAATAAGAACAATGTTGTTTTGTAAAATTAAAAATACAGAATATAGAGAAGCGTAGGATACGCAAACTGATCTGAAAGAACTCCAATATTACATACCATCAACAAACTATTTTCTAGTACTACAGTAGGCCTGCTCATCAGAACACAGTTTATTCATATTAACTCCTTACTGTATATCGGTAATTATGGTACCCTAGTTTTTGATAAATATTTTCCGCCGGGACACTTCTGACACTTTACTTTTAATTTCTGTCCACCATCATGCTCAGCTTTTAAGAAAAAGTAGTCTTTGAAATGTTCGAGCGGTAAAATATTTTTTCTCCATCATTATAAGAACAACGCCATTGAAAATAAAATAGACCACCGGTAACGCTGCACTCGTAGTTCACTTAATGAATGTCTTGATTTGGAGCTGTCAAAATCTATGACAAAATCTTCCAGGTGCATGCAATCAGTACATGTGATTTCCCTTACCTCTAAGCAAACGATTATCCCCGTTTCGCCTAGGCACATTAAACGTTTTTGAGTGTTTGAGGTGGGCTCTCTATATGGAGATAATGAAAATATTAATTAATATCCCAACTAAATACAGTCATTCCGTTTTCAAGTTAAATCTGTCAGTCTAATGAATAATAAATTAAACGAATAGCAAAGAAAAGTCCAGAATTAATATTACACATTAATCCTATTATTGTCTAAAATTCTCAAATTAATTAATAAATATTGTAGTGAGTTTGCCTTTTCTCTAATTTTTTAAAATTGTAATGCCTACACTCAAAAAACAAAATGGGTTACGTGTACAATAAAATTATAGTTAAACGGTATAGTCAAAGTAAATTGCTGCTCCAACTGAGAAAATTGGTGAAACAACCTGGTGCTGTGTTCTAATAATCATAGCGGTTTTGTTGTGAGAATTATAAAATATAGTTAATCATTTTATAGTTGCGTGCACAATGTGTATTGTTCATATTTTGTCCATTGAACACAACATGAAATTCGAGTGTGCTACTCTGGCAATACTGTGAGTTGAACCAACATAACAGGCTTGGTTGGTTTGCGCGCATGCGCGGAAGAGTATAGTTTGTTTGTGTTTATTCCACGAGAAGATTAAAATCATGGAAGAAGTTTTGCAAACGAATAAAATATTCAAAGGTAGGGCTTTATTTGCTTTTAGTTTTTAATATTTGTTAAAGTAGATGTTATTAAAGGAATGGTCAAGTTACTCACTCTTAACAACTGTTCACTTAGCAAATTACTTAGGTCATCTTAACAAGTATAATTTTTACGGAAAAAAAGAGCATTACTGTCCTTAAACTGTATATCCCGTACTTAGAACCGTGCACGTTTACTTTCGGTAGACCTCCCGAAATAATTGTTGAAAAAATATAATTCTTTCACAAATTTCCTTCTTATTATAGCCTTAAAAGATTTGCGTTGGGCGAAATGAAAAGCTACTTGGCACAGATAAAATTCAATTTGGCCACCAGAAGTAACTGTTGAAAAATTATACATCTTTTACGATTTGCGTATAAGTACGGCTTGCGCGTGTATTGCATAAAAACTACAGTTCCAAAAAACAAACGAACTTGTGCTAGGCGGCCACTAAAAAGCCTAAATGTTTACCCTATGTAACCGAGTCAGTGCAGGACTAAGCTACGTTCAAAGGGATGAGGCGCGTGAACGATGATGGATATACATGAGTGAGAAAGGGTAACTAAGGGTGTCATCTTTCGAATGCCCTCCCTTATTTTATTCGTCGTAAAGCACTTGAAATTATTTTGCACTAGTAAGCCTAAAATACATCTGAGCATGTATTTTCGGTAATTGTTTCCTGATGGGGCCAACACTAACAAACATAGAAAACAACATGTACTGCGGGGCTGTAACCCGCCTTTACTTGCTAACGCTAGCTCGGAATGCAATGTTATTAACCTAACCTAATTCAATAGAATAAGGCATGAATGAATATGAATATATGAATAGAATATCGCAAAAATTCGGTTGAAAACTTGCCCCCCCCCCTCCCCAAAGCTGAACAATTGCCGTACTTTATTTTAGCAATTCATTCATTTATTTCTAGTTGCATTGGGGTCCCGGGTTCGATCACAGCCTCCGCCAAGTGAACTTTGTGGTGGATAAACACCGCATGCGTGGGTTTTCTCGGGGTTCTCCCGTTTCCTCCGACTTTTTCATTCCAGCATTTCATTCATTACTCATCATCACCGTCTTCTTTAGCCTAACCGGCATAATCGTGGGACGTAAACCTCAAAGATTTCATTTCATTTTCATTTTCTGTTCTAGTTGTTGCGTAAGATTGACATGTATAGCAAGGAATGTGGAGCGGAATTGAAATGAAATCTGTAAGTTTTACGTCCCACGTTTATGCCGGTTAGGCTAAAGGAGACGGTGATGATGAGAGATGGGTAAAATGGTGAAATGAAGAAAGTGGGAGGAAACGGGAGAATCCCGAGAAACCCAAGATCAGGGTGTTTGTCCACCACAAAGTCCACACGGAGCGAGCTGGATCAAACCAAGGACCCCAAGCACCGGAGGTGAACACTCTATCACTGAGCCACCGCGTCCCCCAAAGGAGCGCAATTGAATGTCGTGTTTGAGATTAAATAAATGTTTTTAATAGTATATATTTTAATGGTATATTTGGTGAGTTATTTTCTGAGTAATGTCTCTAATTTAGGTGACATACATGCTTATGCAGCTTGCTCATTTTAAGCACAAAATTCGAAATGATCAAGGCCAACCACAATAGTGCAAGGGTTGCTAGTACCACAATCTTATTTTCTAACACCCGACCCTGGAATTGATTCATTATTTATGATACCTGAGTTGACACTGGTTAAAATTGGATACCTTACACCTTCGGGTTGAGGAGTATAATCATGAAATAAAAATATCAGAAACGACCAAAAAATAAAATATATATTACTCCAAATTAACACAAAATTGTGTGGCCAGGCTCGTGCACACTCACTAGAGAGTCAGAACTCATGCACATTGTGGTACCGAGCACCAGGTGACTCTGGCAGTCTCATTTACAAGGTGGATATTACAGGACTTTTTATATTTCAGCACTCGATCGCAGAGCTTGCTACTTAATTTCCTCATAAGGAAAACAACTGAACCAAAGTTAAGCTTCACAAAACCTATATTTCTGAAATAATTAACCATTTCAAAAGACTGCCAGAGCCATCTGGTCCTCGATTATTGCGATTCCTTGCTACCTTGCGTATACGTTTAGCTGTTTACGTTACGTCTCTGTCTTGTTATTTTCTTTTCGATACTATTATATTTAACAAAACCCAGGGCCTCTCACACGGGGGATGTATGGCGCAAGCTGCGCCATTGAGAAAAATTTTGGGGGGGATTTTACTCTGCTTTCGAACTAGCAATTTTACTGTCGGAATAGCATTAAAACATGAATTTGAGAAGCTAATTTTCAAAAATTTTCCGGGGTGAACCCCCGTACCCCCTGCTTCGATACTCGATGAATGAAGTACCGCGCAAGTAGCCGTATGAAAGGAAAGGTTGGTTCGTTTTAAGAGAGAAGGGCCGCCCACAAGAGGGATGAATGGCGCAAGTTGTGCCATCGAGAAAAAAAATGGGGGGAATAAAAAAATTGGGGAAGAATTTTACTCTAATGTTGAATAAGTAATTTTGCTGTCGTCAGAATAACATTGGAATACGATGCGATTTTTTTTTAAATCTCGAGAATGAATCCCCCTACCCCCTGCTTAGAAACTCTATGAATGAAGTACCGCGCAAGTTGCTATATGAAAGGATGGCGCCAAGTTCTGGTGAACAACAGTTACAAACACTCAAGGAATCACTTTCAAATTTAGATTTGAAATTTGCCTATGTTGTCTCTTGAAAATTATAAAGTAGTTTGAAATAAAAAAAATGAAATGAAATCTTTGAGTTTTACGTCCCACGATTATGCCGGTTAGGCTAAAGGAGACGGTGATGATGAGAGATGAGTGAAATGGTGGAATGAATACAGTGGGAGGAAACGGGAGAACCCCGAGAAAACCCACGAGCACGGTGTTTGTACACCACAAAGATCACTTGGCGGGAGCAGGGTTTGAACCCGAGACCCCTAGCACCAGAGGTGAACGCTCTACCACTGAGCCTCCGCGGCCCCTAATAATAATTAAAAGGATGGTAAGGATGATGATCGCGTGAGTTCAGACTCTCTAGTGAACGTGCACGAGCCTGGCCACACAAATTTGTGTTCATTTCGACTATATGTTTTATCTATTGGTCGATTTTGGTATTTAACTTCACGATTATACCCCTCCCCCGCCCTCAAGGGTGTATGATATCCAAGTTAAGCCAGGGTCAACACAAGCATTATAAATAATAAATATCGGTTCGATGGTGGGATGTTAGAAAATAAGTTTGTGGTATTAGTAACCCTTGCAGTTTTCTAGTTTTCAATTTTGTGGGTAAGGTTGGTTATGCAATTTGCAATTTTGTACTTTACTGAGGAGTAAATAATATGTATGAGAGATGCAGCTGAATTGTATTTATCTATGTGAATTTTATGGGTATGTAGTTATGGTTATATATATATATATATATATATATATATATATATATATATATATATATATATATATATATATGTGTGTGTGTGTGTGTGTTTGTATGTAATTTATACTGTTAAAGTTTAGGATTGCTTTTTACCTCAATCTCATAAAAAACTAATGTATTATTTCACTTGTTTTTGCTACAAGAATTCCGATATAATAGTTAGTTTTGAGTTAACTGCTGTATCGGCGGACCAACCTTAGAAATTATACCAGATGAATTGGAGAATTTATTTTGCTTTATGTGGAAGGGTGAGTGAAAGTAAGGTGAGGGGAATAGTTGAAGTTAACAAAATACTTGTTGTTGTTAGTTGTTTTTGATGTTGTAAGGGACAGTGTCTATTGAGGCGGAAGGGACTATTTAGCGGAGAGGTACACTTGTTATGATTATGGGAAAGGCAGTGTAAGAAAGATGTGCAAATCACAAATGTAACATATCGTGTTTGAGTTTTATCAGGTTATACGGAAATAAGGAGTGGAAATTCTTAAAGTTGTGTGATGGGCATAGTATACTTAACAGGCGAACAGTTTATGTGTGGAAACGAATTCAAACCACAGGAAAGAGCAAAATCTAACATTTAATTTTGTACTCTTTTGAATGGCATTTAGTCCCCCCCCCCGCCTATTCAGCACATAAGTCATGCATTGGATGACGTATAGTGTGTGTTTTCCCCTATCCTCATTTATACGTATACTCACCATCGCTGACGCGCCTGCTCCTGTGAACGCACCCGATCGCTATCGCTGGCGCCCACCTGCTGCAATTCTGCCCCATCTCGGTTAGATGACATTCGTGCTTTTAGGGTCCACCTTGCACAAGTTGCTTTGTATGTCATACGTCCACACTGTATTTCGACCAGTAGTCACTACTAAGTAAGCCAGGGTCACAACCTAGTATTTTGGGGAAGATATTGAGTAATATTTTTTTTTGTTGTTTATTTATTTTCGTGTGGTCTGGCATACAGCAGTAATGCCTTAGGTTTTTATGAGTTTTGTTCTAGAACTTGCAGGAGTTGAAAAATTTAGTTGTTCCTGGTGTAGTATTTCCTTTTATTTTAAACATTGAATATCTGAAACATTGATTAATTTAGGACTATTCTAAGAGTGAAAATTGGGATAGTAATAAATTTTTCCTTATTTAAGAAAACAATGTTGAAAATAATTAGTGAGATATGGGCAGCAGGAACCATGATTCTTAAACCGATTCTGTTTCGGAGTGTAGTACCTATGAACATTGAAGAAATTGTTTCAAGGAATCAGTTTGGAATTGGAATCATTGAACGACTCGAGAATGATTGAATTGCCTAAAAGAAAAATGTGCCGAGAGTGGTATTACTGGAAGATTCTACAATGCTGGTCTGCACATATTGGTAAAGGTGGTTTGGTAGCAAGGTCGATTCCTTTCTTTAAAGCCCATACTCAATTCACATAGTAATACCGAGCGAGCGATAAGGAGTGTAGGCGGGTTAGTAACAAAGTTGATTACTTTCTTTATTGCGACTTAATGCGAATGTGAACCATTGTTCTTGAAACTTGCCCAGTGTTTCTTTTAATTTAATTTTGTCGTCTGCAGGAATTTGTTCTTTATATGTATGTCTTTTGATATAAAGTTTTCAATTTTATCTGTTAATCTTCCAAATTACTACTACACCTGCACCCTTAGGATGTCATCATCATCTCATGAAGACAATGGTAAGCCACCGTTAGTTCACCTTGTCGTATAGGGACCTTTGGGTAAAAAATCTGCCTTCAGGCAGAACATTAATTATTATCATTATCATCATCATGACCACCATGTGATATCGCTAAGGCAAGAGTTAGTGTGCGGAATACGATCAATATATCGGTAATTGTGCAGTATACACAACACGCTGTTCATTAATTATTTACGGACTGCGACAGACTGTTTTACCAAACGAAACATTAGAGGTAAAATACGATATTAAATTTTGATGGTGAAAAAATTAAAATGAATATGTACGTTTTTCCTGACAATCAACAGTATGTAAAAGTTAATTTACAGATAATAAATAGGAGTTTATGCGTATACCCACCATCGCTGATATGATTGCTCCCTACGGATGCAGCCCCGCGCTAACCCGCCGGCCTACCGCTTTCGCCCTGCTCTCCCCGAGTTAAGTAAAATTCATGCTTTTTATCGGCCACCTAGCATAGGTTGCTTTGTGTTTTCTGACAATTATTTCTGGTAGCAGGAAGTGTTTGTTTAGGTATCTGTGGCCTACCTGGACGTAACCAAATCTACTCTAAGTAGGCCAATCGGCAACTATTTACTTATATTTAATACAGTCGTGTGTAGTAGTAATGACAAAACTATTATTTTTTGTGCTACAGTTTCGTTTTAGTCACATGGCGATGCTGAAGAAAGCGAAAGCGGCTACCCTGGGGACCCAACGATAAAAATACTCCTCCCCTTTTGGCTTTCACCACGCAAATCTGCCTCCGCTTTACATATTGCCCGTCATTACATTTGAAGTAATTTTTGAAGCACTTTTGTGATACCCAATAAAGTAAACTTGTTCCGCCACTTGTACAGCGTTACCTAAAAATATCATTAGGTTAGATTAGATCTGTTTTTTACCTTGTAATCAAGGGGTCCAGGTATCGATTCCCGGTGGGGTCCTATAAAGTATCTCATTTGCAAAGCGAGTAGTGATTAAGATTTCAGTTGAGAGAGAAAGGCTTTTAGTGTTCTTTTAGCACCCATAGCTTCTTAGTGGGTGAACTAACGTGTGAATCAGTGTAAGTTTTATAGTAGGATCTTATTTTAGTTGCATGGCGGAAAACGATTAGATCATTTGAGATGAACATTTCGACCAGGATATTTATGATGTTACTTTGTTTAAAATGCGTATTCTAAGTGGGAGCTGGAAAGTCAAAATTGGTACGAAAAGTTGACTATCTCACGATCTTTTCAAGCTACGAAGATGAAACTTGAAAGATAAATTGCATATTAAATATAAGTGGACGCGTGTCCCAGTGGTTTGGAGAATTCTCATTTTAAGGGAGGGAAGAGGGCATTTCTTATAATTTCTTCATGTTGATAGTAATGCTGCCTGTTGTTTCTGATCACATCAGAAGGAAACAGTTGAAAAATTTGAGATAAATGTATGAACATTTTTTGTGCCCACCGTAAGTGTGTTTTTATCATTACTTTGATTCAAGGGCCAGTTTTAATACCTTAAAAATCATCACTGAATTCGTATTTACAGATGAGGAAATTGACGACGACACGTTCCAACATCTCACTCCGGATCTTATAAAGAAGTTAATCTCAAAGGTGGGTCCACGAATTAGATTTATGAAGAGCTACGAGAAGTATAAGGAGGATATGAAATTACACCAGCCGATATCTTGTTCCACTCCAGGGTCAGAAACAACGGAAAGTAGTAGTTCTTCTGTTAACGAGGTACGAAATTCAGCAGAAATACAGTTAATTAACTAACTACGTTTTTTTAGGGTATTTATTCGAGCTTCCCCAATTAGTAATAAGAGATACTTTATCAATATACTAATTTTAATACAGCGCATTTCCTAAAAGCGAAAATATCTAATCCATTTGCTAATATTCATAACTCTTGAATCACACTCATGACAATCAAGTAAGGTACAATACGTACTCGTTTTTGTACTAAGTTTAGTTCCAATCAGTTCATTATTGTTCCTGTAATTTTGTTTTTATTTACAGACTCTTGTGTTGCATATCAATTGAAGGGCATTGCAACAACTTTAAAATGGGCCGGAAATTAGTTTTATATGACAGGGTTACGGACTTATGACAACTTATGTATATAAAAATGAGGAATTTTTGTGGGGTTGGGCAATTTTCAAAAATATGTTTAAAAAAAGAAAAAAAGTGGACTTCTGTCTCACCGTGTACTAAAAGTTAAGTGAATCTGAAAAGCTCGAGCTTAGTGTTGATTTGAAATGGAATGACTGCAATATGGATGAGCTTTTGATCTTGTATCTCAGTATCATCTTCAAGTGAATGTTAAAAGTATAAGTCCGGACACATATCTCAGAAGTGATTATGATAGGATCTACTTTCAGATAAATATTCATAATTTTAAAACTGCATATAATTACCCGTGACAGGTTTTGCGACAATTTCCTCTTTCAGGCTGCGCCATTCTGGAAAAAAGCACGTTATTAAAACCCACTAAGCTTTCCACATTATCTTATTGTCGGAACTATATCTGAAATACTGATCTTTATAGGAGGGAAGTACATGAATTTTAGTATTGCAAATACATGAATTTTAGTATTAGATATCAAGGTGAGATGACTTTCGTGATATTTTTTTTCCCTGTATATCTCCCTGATTTAAATCAGTCCACAGTGCAACATACTAATTGTTTGAATGTTTGATTTTTGATCTACATACCTAAAACTTTTTTTTTCTTTGTGAGCAACATCTTCGGGACGGTGTTCCTTAACATGTTGGAAGGACCTTATCTCAGTATGACAGAATTACCTATAGGCTAATTCTATCTTGTTGGAAGATATTGATCCATCAGCCACGCATCGTCGTTTAGAAAAAATACCATGCTACAGGTAGACTTTTTGGAAAAATATCTTTTTTTTTTTCTTTTGTCATTTGTAAAATACGCCTATCGACATTACGCTTCTAGTTCTACTTGTTTGATAGAGCGATCAACTGGAAGAAAATATTCTCTACAATACGATACGGGGTTGAAGAAAATATTTATCCAACGTGTAGCTATGGTTCAAGATGCTATTAATCCAACGTATAGCTATCGTTCAAGATGCATTCTTTTCGCTTCTCCAAAACTTATTTATGTTGTTATTTTCTTGGTGAGGGACTTATGTCACTTTGTGACACATAACACTGACCGAGTATTTCAACTGTGAAGAAAGAGTGGATTATTCAGTGGCCTCTTTGTATTCTCGACTTTCTAGTCTAAAAGAATGCTGTGAGGACGAAGCTATGGCTAACATGATATATATTTAGATAGACGCGTGGCGTTGATTTCTGCGAAATGTTAAGATCAATTTGTGTGCTGCAGGATCTACTTTTTTTTGTGTGTGTATGTTTGTTTGTTTGTTTTGTAGTGAATTCGTTTTGTCTTTTAGCCTCAATGAAACTATGTCTTTAAACATTATACAATGCGTTTCTTTCTATTGAAGATTGAATTTGTGATAACATTCAAGTCATTATAGGATGCTCATGCCGAAAATGGTAGATTTTCCGAAAAAAAAAAAAAAAAAGCTTCACGAGATGAAAGTACGTTCTAAATTTATTGGTACCAAGAAATTAATTCAAAAACTAACAAACATATTAACGAGTCTTTTTAATGCTAAAATATACAGCTATTATCTCTTTAAAAGATTACACATATAACTGAAATATCACCAGAAATTGGCATGTATCCTTTGTACAACGAATGAATCTATTTTCACTAAGTACTGCATATAATTTCAGTTTCAGGTGTGTGACTTTACTGTTATTACCGCTGCTGCTGGTGAAAGCGCTGAAACGTATTTGTATGACAGTTTAAACTGTGAAGACGTGTTGAATTCAGCGGCTAATAACTCACCGGAACCACGTAAGTTTAACTTTGATTACAGTTCAACTTCAAACCTACATTGTGCACATGAATGGTATGGTTATGGCAAATTATCATCTCTGTGATAAATTTTAGGGTGAATGGAAGAGTTTGTAACTTTACCGTACTCAAACGATGACCCTTATTAATGAAACTAAAGTAGGTATCTTTAAGCCTCAGAAAGGCTAAATATCTATTATTGAAAGGACTTGATTATCTATGAAAAAGACGTCGCAAAGTACGTATTTCAACCGTTAATGTGAAGTATTGTTACAGTAGCGGATATGGCCATTGTTGTTGAAATTTTGGCTACTTTAAGAACGTTTTACAGCTGTCTGGATCCTATATTTTAAAGCTGCTATAACATACTGTATATATTTCATCGTTTTAGTGGTGAGAGCTATAAAACTGCATTTCTTTCTTCGATCCACCCTAATAAACGTATTTACATGCTTTCCGGATAGTTTCTTTCCCTGAATGATCGAAACTCGCGATTTACACGGTGACCACTCGACCAAGAAAACCGGAAAAATCAGGAAATTCTGTTTAGAATCTTTAATTTTGTGAAGATTTGTAATTTTATGTCGTTTCGAAACAAATTGTATTTCTGTTTAGATGCAAATATAAGATACTATCTTCCAAAGATAGTCGTTGATTTGTGCTGTTTCTATAACAAAATCACCCTTGTCTCTTGGATTCTGCCCGCAGACCACTATTCGACACTTAATGATTGCTATTGATGCCAAGTTTCGTCTTGTAGCTATACCGGTTTGAACTGCATAGTTTGGCATGCACTGTTGTCAGTCAGTCAGTATCCATGGGTTTTATACTAAAAGGTCATTGAATACTGCCTGTGAATTGAGCTGGAGCGAGTGCTAAACAATTTTGTAGTAGCTTCATTCGCTGAAGACTCAGTATGAACACCGTGCTCGTTGGTTTTCTCGGAGTTCTCCCGTTTCCTCCCACTTTCTTCATTTCACTCATTTCTCATTATCACAGTCTCCTTTTGCCTAACCGGCATAAACGTGGGACGTAAAACTTAAAGATTTCATTTCATTTTTCCGTGTGAACACCGCTCTGGAATTCGCCCGAGACCCCATTTTTCCCCGTTAGGAACTTTTCTCCAAACCACGTTTTAGCTCTATGGGGTTTTGCTCCAGACCCCATGCTTTCTCTCGATTGTTACGCCGACCCTAATCTCTACGAGTAACATTTTTTCACGAGTAATTACAAATTTATTACTTCTTATAAGACTTATCATTTGAAAGTTTCAGATTGACCTCAGAGATATTGTAAATGTTATTAATATGAAGTTAAAACCTACGTTCTCCGATGTTTATGAGAGGAAAAACTTCAAATGGTTAGTACTGCTGTTCAAATCACCTTCTTTTCCCACTGAATAGGTGCCTGTAAGAAAAAAGTGGTGATTTCAGAATTGATTGTGAATAAACAAGGTGAGTTTAAGTGAATAAACAATATTACACGACACGAGAAAAGTGAATGACTAAACGGGGACCTTTGGCATACCGTGCCGATACATTAACCACTACGCTACTCGGAACAGCCACACAGACACACACACGTTCACTCCTGAAATCTGTGATCTTCTCTCAGACTACAATCTTGTACTACGGCCTAGCTCTTGTGCTTGAATAATCCAGTATTCATGTATTGAGAACACCTTTTGACGCGTAATTCATGCAAGGAGAAAATAAGAGTTTTTTTCTTAATTGTCCAAGTCCAAAAACAGCATCTAGGCTGTGGTACAAACCATGTGGTCGGAGCGGAGAGCACCGACTTCAGGAATGAGAAGGTGTGTGTGGCTATTCTGGGTAATGTAGTGGTTAACGCACTGGCACGGTATGGCGAAGATCCCTGATTCGAGTCCTCGTCCAGTCATTCAATTTTTCACTCTTTCTGTGTTATTGAATTCGCACCTACAGATGACCGGGTGCCTAAACAAATTGGATTGTTCTCTCCTTTCACGAATATATAAGTTAATTTTATCGTTTCTAGTGTCACAGGAGCAATTTCACATCACCCCTCGTGTTGAGTGTGCGCATAAATCCGGCATCTTCATCCAATGGTGAACTAATTGTTATTCCTTATTAAATAATTGGTATAATCGGGTTAAAAGTACCTGAAACCGACATGAAGGATAAAGATGGATAGGATTACCTATTTTTCCTAGACTGACAACTACATTAAATCAGGGTTTCTAATGGTCAGGGAAAACTCAGTGAAAATGGTGCATGTCAGGAAACTCGGAGAAAAAGGCTGAAAATCAGGGAAAGTCAGGGATGTCTTATAAAATATATTTTTCTAACATTAATTGTACACCAATTTCAGTTTAGCCAACCATTAATGGTCACAGTATGAGACGTTGCTCAGATTTTTATGGGAGGTAAGTGAAATGCATGATGAGCAATTGATTACTATTTGTCTCTATAGAATAAATGTTCCCATATATAAATATTCACCGTTATCTATTCTTTGTTTATATGTCAGCGTCATCCGATATACGTCATGAAAGTCATGGAATTTCCTATCAAAGGTCAGGGAAAAGTCAGGGAAATAAATTTCTCCAGATCAGTAGGAGCTCTGGAAATAGAATCTACACACAATACAATTTACGTACAGCTTTAAAACCACCTAAAACGTTAGAAAAGAGCATCACCAAATTTAAGAGTTATTACACAGATGTCAATGACAAATATGGTATTTGCGACATAAAATGCAGTTGCCAAGAGAGTTACATAGGCAAAACGAAAAGAAATTCAAAAGTGCGAGTAAAGGAACACATTAGAGATTCGAAAGCGAAAATCCGGTGTCAGGTTTATCGAAACATTTAAAAGAAACGCAGTGCAGGGTAGAAGATTCAAAAATTTTATTTGGAGCCAGAAATGAAGTAGAGAGACTGTGTTTTGAAATTTTATTTATTCATTTAACGAAACCAAAATTAAATCTAGACACGGGATGACTGAGTGACGAATGGGAAGCTGTTATCACAAAATTTTCACAGTAATGGCATTATAATAAAAAATAACGAGTTGGCAAACTTCCAACAGAAATAGAAAAGGCGCACAAACTGACTGCCATATTTCAGTTTGTTTCAAGACCATCTGTAGATAGCTGACGCACTTGACAATGTGTTTTCCACATATCTTTTCCTCTTTGTAAGTCCGTTCCTTTGTGTTCTTTGATGTTTCTGTTCTTTTTCTTCCTGCTTTTAACCTCCAAGACCAAGATTCCAGGGGAGAGTTGAAAACGTGGAAATTTAAAACTTCAGGAATTACAGAAACCTGTAAATAGAATACTCTCCAAATTGCTCTTGTCAGTTTGGTTTCCAGAGGTGACCTCTCCATTACTTTCAATACAGATTTCTGACATCCTACGCGACAATCTTTTCGAAATTCAAGAATTTATTTTTCCGATAGTCTTGGCTTTTCGTAAAACATCTTTCGGTGTATAAGTTAGCCATGTTTACAAAGTTAGCTTACTTTACGTTTTCACTTTTCATGAAATCAATCATATCTAATCGCTGGCTCTTCAAAACGCTATCTTTTACAAAACAACCAGCAGCGGACAATATAGTAGCCTGGAGGGAATTGCAATCGGAAAGAGCTAAACCAGCTTTCGAGGGTGCGGGATCTCAGTGGTCGAGCGTTCACCTCCGTTGCTTAGAACCCCTGCTTCGATCCCAGCTCGCGCCGTGTGGACTTTTTAATGGACAAAAACCGTGCTCATGGGTTTTCTTGGGGTTCTCCCGTTTCCTCCCACTTTCTTCATTTCTCATTATCACCGTCTCCTTTAGCATAACCGGCATAACCGTGGGACGTTAAGCTTAAATATTTCATTTTATTTATATTTTTCTAAGCCAGCTTTACTTGAAACTCGCGAAGAAAAGGTTCATCAGTCTTTGGTAATGTTAAAGAACGTAGCTTTCCAACAAGAAGCTTGTCATTTGTGAAATGTCGTACAGTATCAAAACTTCCACATTGTGGTACTTTCTTCCTGCCAGCAGCACTTATTCTTTGTTCAGCATTATTTCCATGGCCCGAGGAGTAACATCTAAATGTTTATGTTCATGCTAAGATGGAAATTTGTTTCGGAAACACAGAAATTCCGCGAATCTTTTGTAGTTTGTTCGACGAGCTGGAAAATTGTTGAATAAGTTATAAGTGGTTTACAAATAATCATCTACTTTCCAGCCCATTTATTGCATGGGAACTTAGAAAGCACAATTGATAAAGTGCTTCCCACAACTTTCAATATTAAGAAGGCTCATATCTGAGGTGAACTAGGAAGTACGTTTTGCAGATCACTTAAGGAAAAAGATTTTCTCGAAACCGGGAAAATGTCACGGAATTTTGAAATCACGAAAGAATGGTTACCCTGACTTAATGTATCATTGTTGATATCTGTAAATGATTGTTTGGCGTTACTTATGGATATTGAAATTCACATTGTTCTTGCAGTTTAGTTAGGACCCTTCTATGTACTTTCTTCGTCGCTGTCCCTTCTTAATTGAATGTTCAGACGCCTATTTTTTCATATCTTTGTGTTCTGAACTTCCAGATTCTGAGATATTACATTTTCTTGGGTTACGAATGATATTCTTGGTGTTCCCTCCATCTTGCCAATACTGTTAGGTAGAGTATACGTGAGAATCTCCTTATGTGTGTAGTATGTGTATGTAAAATACGTAAGAGGAATGGGTTTTCAGTACTTTATGTGAAGCGAGCAAGTGTTGCGAAGTATTTTTTTAATAATATGTGCCATCCTGGGATCGCTCGCCAGTCAACTTGGCAATATCACACGCCTGCTTTAATACGCTCGCCGAACATATGTACATGATTAAATGTACATTTATATGAAAATCATAATCTACACTAAACAGTTTTAGGTTTAGCTTGACATTTTACTGAACTTCAAAACGAGCTAAATCTCTTTATTGATACGCTTTCTCAGTTCTGAAGAAACGTTATCTTACAAAATATACAAGAACTCTTCTGAACAACATCAGATCAATTTAAAACTTGATATACGTATTAACAATAAACTTCTTTAAAAGCTATCATAGTTTGGTTTCGAACAAATGAGTGTAAGCACTTTGTTTTAACATATGGTAGACATTTAACGAAACCTTAAAACTTGTTCTTTACTTAATTTAACCCAGATTTTTTTAGCTTAGCTTAGCTTACCTTTATGTACTTCTAGGAGTAAACATTTTATTTACATCTAAACTCGTGTGTCTATAGTTTTCTCATGACAGCAAAAATGTTATAATTTTCGACGCGACCACATTTTAATATCAGCAATAAGTTTTGTAAAAATTAATTATTAAATTGTGGCTATTTTCTGTGAATTAAACAATTAATATGATTGTACTTGAATTGTACATCGTACTTGAATGGATTTAAATGTCAGTCTACTTCTCTTTTCACCCTATAGAAACTGAAAGTTCACCGAATGTCAATCTTAATTTTAGTTACATTCGTATAGTATAAAATCGAACCAAAAATGAAAACTTCTAATTGGATCTGTATCAAAACTAATCCTTCGTATGCGTAGTTAGTAACCAATGCAACTAGGATATGGTATTTGGTATTCAATACATTGTATCCATTAGGTTTCGTAATGTGATATTATTCATGTTATATAGGCATATTCTTTTAAGAAAGACGTTACAGTTTAAAGCAATTGTACTAATTACATTTATATTTTTTATACTTACAGGAGCCAGAAATGTAATTCTGCTGCTACTTTTAGGTAGACATTTTCCTCCTGTCACTTCGTCGGTAAAGAGGAAAGATAGCGGAGGATACTGGAAGCCAACAAAGTTAGAAGCGCAGCAGGGATTCTTTTTTCATGTTAAGGTATGTTGCTTTTTAAGTTAAATACCGTATAGTAGAAATAGAGAAGTATGTGGATCAAATAAAACCTGAGGAAGAAATAAAGTGAAAAAGTGCAAAGGAAGAGTGGATGTTTGCGTCAGATCAATCGAAAGATTGTTTATCCGAGATACATTGTTAAATGATTCAAAAAGGTTGTCTAAATCGAGTAACTGTTTCTTCAAGTTTCGTAATAAATTTTCGAAATCCCATAAATATTCAGATATATATATTCGAATTATATATATATATATATATATATATATATATATATATATATATATATACATGAATTGCTGTAATTTATATTTCAAAATTTCTGAAAGAAGAAATGCGAAGGTTTAGAGACAAAGAAATTACTAACACTCATTCTCTCTGTCAGAAGAGAGGAATATATATATATATATATATATATATATATATATATATATATATATATATATATATATATATATATGACACTTTAGTATTGAGTCTGACGTCACTTTCTTTTTCAACTCTTCGCATTTCTTGTTTCAGATAGTTTAAAATGTAATTAATTTTTATGGTTACGTTTCATCGAAAGTTTGAGGGGACACATTACATTTGTTAGCACTCTTTAATTATTCACATGTACTTTTGCACAGCCGAACGTGAGTTTCGTTATCGACGCTGCAGAAAGGGGAAAATTGATTCTCAAGTTTTAAGGTTATTTCCATATTGCAGCTAAAGCGAACGTAGCAGAAAAATCAGTGTAATGTCAAAACTCACAAGTTCGATATAAAGTTGGACGGTGCTTTCTTGTATAAAACTTATACAGCTGGATAACGCGTCTCAAACTGATTCAGTGTAGGGAGTCTAATTTTTCGCAATCTCTTAGTCATAGTGAGACCTAGAGGTAGAAAATCATGTTACTTATGTCCAAATGCATTATAGCTACTAAATATCAATTTCGTATAAAATGTGTCGTTGTGGCCAAATTGAAAGCGTTCCGTCCTCACTTCCAAGTCGGCTACAAAAGCACTTCACATGGGACTGATACTAGGTGGCTCTTGTGCGTTTGTTACATTACATCACTTGCAACTTCCAAATTTCGCCCTTGATAAGGGGCTGCGAAAAATGAAACTACCCTACACTGAATCAGTTGGTCACGTCCTCCGCCACCATAAGTTTTATACAGCTTGGCGCCCCACTTCGTACCGTATTCTTGTCACTCATTGCGCAACATAATTTTATATGAATTTACACATAAAGCCCCAAAAGCAGGGGATGAAAATTAAATACTCCTAGTAGCTAGTTAACTTTCTCCTCCGCAGTAGTGAATAATTACATAAATGTAATTCCGAAATCGAGCCCATTGGAAAGGTTTCATTATCATGTCCACATGGTAATTTGTACATTTTTTATTATTGGTTGGAACGACCAAAACTCAAGAATCACGAATCATATTCATGCGCATAAAAATAGCGGTAACCTCACATGCAAATATAAGAAATGCCCCAGGACTTCTATAATGAAGAATGAAAAGCCAATAAATCACCATCACGTAGCTAGCACCTCGAACCAATACTTTTCGCTAAACGAAACTTCCAAGGCGAAGACTCACTTTCATTGGGCTAATGCTCATACATCTATTGTCCGCAGTATTTCCTCATTCATTGAGCAGAGGGTCCGCATAAATACATACATTAAGATTGTCCCTACAGTAGGTTTTATTTCAAATGCATGATATTTATTCCAGCTTTTGAACATAATCTTATCAAATAATTGTGTTTTGCAGGAAGCATCTGACCTCCAGGCAAATTTAGAAGCACATCATGAGAAGATGAAAAGATTCGGCTGTGGTGTTCAACCTTTGCCTGTAGTTATTGCGAAGGATATTTAAAAAAAAATACAGAAGCATATTTCGTGTGCATCGAAAATCAGTTATACAGGATGGAAACAATTTTGAAGGCCATGGATATCTGGTTCAAGTGTTTCCATGTATTACACTTGCAGTACCCGAAGGAAAGTGAACAAGCTTGGATATTCATCCAACAACATATCTACGAAATTTTTACCCAGTGGGACAAGAAGTTCACAACTGTAAGTAGTTTAATAACGCAAATAAACTGCAGCAGCCTTGAATAATAATAATTATTATTATTATTATTATTATTTTTTTTTGCAGTTGGACAAATATACAGCTGTAAATGAAGTATACAGCTGTTTGTTGTGAAATATTAGCATTAGTACATAAAGTAAAATGCCGAGGTGTTATATATGTAGATGTAATGTCAGGTCAGTTAAACTGTTGTTGCAACATTTCAAATGTATCCACAATTTGCACATAAATAGTGTGTATCGCTGCGGAAAACATTTGTGTGGGCGTGAATTTGATATTCTTAATTCTTTTCGTAAGCATTTACATAAGCAGCACGGCTTCCCAGATGTTCTGTCTATGTCTCATGTTGTTCGAAATAAAATACATGTGTCTAAACATAAAACAACTTGTGGTGTTGATACTGATGCTGTTATAGTAGCAGATGAAAACATAGATGAAAAAACAAATGAGAGACTTTCAGAAAGCAGCTTAGCTGAAGTCTATCAGGAGGCTATGGAGGAAGAAGTGTTTTATTTTATAGCCAAACTATACAGTGAACCGCATCTCACCAAAAAGCACATCCAGTATATTTTGCAATGTGTAGAGAAGCTCTTATTGTGCTTATGAAACCAGTGGAAATGTATCGACATAAATAATTTTCTTTCAGAACCCCCTACTTATTTTAAAGAGATGCGTAATGGTGCCTTATACGTTTCTGTTTGTTTGTAATGTATTTTGTTATTCAGAAACATGAAAGATTTTGACAACTAATACTGTGACAATACTAACTGATATTGGGTCTTAAAGGGTATTAATTATTGTTTAGAAAACAACATTGGCACGGATAAATTAGGTAGGGCTTATGAAGCTGAAAGAAGTGAAGTATGAAATACAAAAAGGCATAAGTTAATATTACAGTAAAGAGGGCGCAAAGATGTAAACATGGTTACACTAACGTGTTCATTTTCAGCCACACTATGGTTTCCACTGACTTGGAAATCCTTAGAAAGTCAGGGAATTCTTGAAACTAAAAAAAACTGGAAATATGAGGCTTTATATATATATATATTATGAGGATTTTACAGGTCTGCTGAGTTTATTTGTGCCTCACCTGGCTATTTGGTAGGTAATATATTACAAAAGAACGTAATTTGGTTTGCAAATCTTTCGTATCTTCAATCACAAAAAATATACACATGTACACACAGCTTGGAAAGAATACCACCTTTATTCGGCACATTCTTCAAACGTAGATAATGAACTAGACGTGGACGATTTTAGTTCTCTTTTTGTAAATATTATTAAATGGGTATCCCTATTAATAAAAAAGAAACTAAAATTGTCCGTATGTGATTGCAGGTGCTCTTTTGGAGCCGTGTCTACATGTGTACATTAAGAAATTTTAGTTGGTTGGTATTGGTTTTTTTACATTATATATAAATCTTGGAATTTGTAATTGTGAATCTGGAAAAGTCAGAGAATTCTCTATCGTGAAAATATTAGAACCCCAAACATAATTCTCACAATGTAACAATTTATCCTTGTGTTTTTCCATTATCTACTGTAATCACTAATGAAGGTTTTCTGGATTCTATACTTTCTCAGTTTTTTATTCAACCTTCCTACCTATATACGCGTTCCCATGTTGCTGTTTAAACACTAACTAATACTCATTAAAGCGCAATGATGTTCTGCAAAGTGTTATTTCGCAACGTATGTAGATAGATTGTAATGTCTTACAATTACGATTTTATATACAAAGGTTGATTGCATAGAAGTTACAATACAGTAATTTAATGAACAATTGGTAATAAATTAAAAATTTAACGTTACTGTCATACCATTCAAGTTTCTAGTACGGTCTCGTCTATCCTAAAATTCTTGTAGAAACAGTTAAGTAATTTCTACTAGTGTTACACTGCTCGTTTCGCCCAGACATCTTCTGTCCATCCCTCATTAGTAATTTTGGGGCTGCGAGTTAGGTTTGGGTGGCTTAAGGAAGATTTTTTTAGCGCCAAAGTGTATACGATCATTCTTGTAAGTAAAACACCAAGAAAAGTTGTCTCAGAGCAATGTTATTAGTAAACCATGGGGAGAAGGTGGGCTTCTATTGAAGTTTCTGTAGCTCAGGATATTTGCCTGCAAATACTTTTATAAGCATGCTGCTGCAATGTTAAACCTTTTCCTTGTCTTCTGCTGTTTCTTATTTGAAATCTAGTTAAAAGCTACATAATACTGGTACAGTTAGATATAAAATTGACTAGTCTCAAATAAATGTTTAGTTTGTATTTGAAAGTTTTATTACGTATACAGAGTGGCCCAAAAGTAAGTATACAGTTTCGTACTGATCGGCTCATGACATTTTATATCATTTACTTATTATTATCCATAGATTTATTAACTTAGTTTCTTCGTTATTTGTTTTTAATTTCTTTTCACTTATACCTAAAGCTCGGAACAGACCGAAGGAAATAAATGTATTATCTTAATAAGTTAAAATGTCAAAGTTGATCGATGGTGGTTTATATACGTACTTTTGGGCCACCCTGTAGTTTATTATCAAGTGGTGTGCAATTTAGTGAACGACCATGACGGTAGTGATTTAAGCACATTAAAGATATTGTCAAGTTCTTTCGTACTGTTGCATTATACTAGATGGTGAAACATTTTACACAACAGATGTGTTCTTAATAAAGTCTATCAAATTGTATATGAGGTCTATTATATTCTTTAATATCTGGAAGTCCCCAGTAGATTGTAATAAACATTATGTAATTAACACGTCCATGTTTGTATGTTAAATACTAAGTAAAAATTTATTTTTTAATGCAAATGTTTATATGGTATATGTAAATGTGTTATTCGTTGTGAGCATCTGGAACAATGCTCTGCTTTTGTTTCTGAACAATGTGTTCTTGACTAAGTAAAGTCTATAAATGTCTGGTAAAAGTATAGTGTGTAAAACAGTCTCTAGTAGATTGTAATCAGAAAGTTTGATAGCTAATGCTCATGTTTGTATAGTAAATATTCAATAAGAAACATTCCTTTTAAATACTTATATGGTAAATATAAATTTAGTTTTTATATTTAGCATCTAGAAAAAATACTCTTCTTTTGGTTTCGATGGTGAGTGCTAATAGTATAGTATTTGATACGAACACACACAAGTGTGGTGTTTAGCAGGGTTTAATAAATATTTCAGTTAATTCACTGAATTGTGAGAATAAGTTTCATTTATAACGTTTCGGAAGTAAAGTGAAAGTAAAAATATGTCTTTGTAATGTCACGTAATTGTCACTTTTCTTTTGAAGGAAGTTGTAAAGAAATTCTGTATATATTTTTTCATATAAACATGTTACTCAAATGAGTCTTTCTATTACGTCTAACCTTGCTTATTCGGGGTACGTGGGGGTTCCACTTCATAATCTTCTTTACTGCTCTACAGTCTTCCCCCATTATTGTAAATCAAGGTTTACAGAAGACAGAGTTTGTAAAGGCAATCAAGTAGAATTCCCGGTTGATCCGTCACTCGATAATATAACTTTTCATGTGTGTGGAAAATAAGTTTGTAAATAAAGTTTAATTATGATCTTTTGCTTTAAAAACGCTTTGTTCAAGTTTATGGTAGCTTCTGTCGTCATCTGGTAGGCAGATGTGAAATTCATTTTTCCCCACACTTTCGGAGGTGTATAGCTATGCCGCTTCCCACTTCTGAACTTCTTTCTTAAATAGACTTTGGTTTCATGCGAGGAATCTCTGGTCTGAGTTTTTAATATTTTTTATGAGACGCCCTGTACATTTTTTTACCATGGTCCTATCGTTTGTCGTAAACCATTCATTTACACTTCACTTATTCGATTCTGTAATAAAGAAGTGATCAAGAAATATACCGTCTAGGGACCGAGATCGCAGTTGAACACATACAAGAGAGGAAATTTGTGTGAGGTATTACATGCACAGAATTGGAGAACATTCACTGCTTTCCCACCTGAAATTTATTTTGAATGGAATGCATGTCCTGAGAGTCTGTATTGTATTTGTTACTATAGTGTCTTAATACGATATAATGAAAGTGTATATTGCATTGCTGGTATAAGCAACGCATTTTTCAAGTTTCCAGATTTTTTTTTCAGAGGCTATATTGTACCTGTTACTATACTATGTTTTCGTACGATGTAATAAAGGTTTATATTATATTGGTAAGAATTACGGCGTTAATTCAAGCTTCCGTAGTGCAGTTTTTATTTTATTTATTTATTTTTAGCTAAAACTTATACTTTGGCCCTTGTAGATACAAATAGCAGTGTATCATTGTGAAAACAAAATACATGAAAGAAATTGAAAATTTGTGTGGTACAAAATGAAAAAAAGTTGCTATTCAAGAGTAGGATACAATAGAGCAGAATAGTTCTTATACATGGACAAGGTAATACGTAACGTAATTTTGTAAGACATGTCTCCGTTTCTCAGGGCCAAACTGCGTTATGGAAGCGAGAAAAAGCGCTATGGAAAGCGTGTCGTATGCACTATCAATGCTATGTAGACTTTCAAGCCATCGTACCAACAGCCACATAGCATGGTAATAGGTACAATAAGACACAGGTACAGTAAGGGACACTTCAGGATGGTACACCCATATGGAAATTTACGGCAAAAGTATACCATCCAGAGGTGTCCCTTACTGTACAATATAGACTCTACAAATATTTTACGAACAACTATATAGTCTAGTAGGGGGTACAATATTGACTTTCACGACATGGTTCGACCAACTATATATTATAGTATCTGGTACAATATGGACTCTCAACAGATCGTACGAACAACCATCAAACATAGTTGGCAGTACAATCCAACATCGTTCCAGCAGCAATATGGTATAGTGCACGATACAATATGGACACCACGGATATTGTATTACCAACAATGTAATATTGTTACAGTTGCCATGCTGTATGGTTGCAGACACGATATAAACAGCGAAGATATTGTCAGGTGTACCACACTCTATGGTCACGACAACAACAACATATTGTAGTAGCAACAATACAGTATGGTGGAAGCTACAATCGTCGCTCCAATGATATCGTATCTCTAGCAATGCAGTACTGTTCGTCTTACAATATTTTATCGTCCTCACAGCAATACAGCATTGCATTTTCAACTATATAGTATTGTTACGTGTATTGTCTACTTTTGAGATGTGATTTTTGCAACTATACTGTATTGTACTTCCAGCTACATCTTGTCTATATAGTTGGAAATACCAGCTAAAACCGTTGTTCATTGAACAATAATATAGTTCCTTTACCCCAACTTTATTGTAAATCGAGCTATATCATTTCAACAATAATTTATGGTATCAGTAGCCTAGAAGCATGGTCGTCACTTTTTTAACCATGCAGTATTGTAACTGTCACCCATTTTCTGGCTTTTCTAACTATACTTGTTTTTTGCGTGTAAATTTCTGACTTTTTTAAAGGTTATGAGTAAGGTAAATTAAGTGCTATAATAGTTTTAAATGCGATTTAGCAACGTCTGTTTGGCCTGCACCTTTACAGGCGAGAGTGAGTGTCTCCATCCCATGATCTGTTGATTCGATGCGGGCGTGATATGAGAAACCCATGTTTCGTCTCCAGTTACGATCTGACTAAGGAAGCCGTCAATTCCATCGTGATAACTAGTCAAGAACTTCATCGCACATTCAAATCTTTGGTTTTTGTGGTCATCTGTTAGGAGTTTCTGGACCACCGGGAGCACAGTTTCCTAAATTTTAGGTGTTCAGGAACAATTTTGTAAAGCACTGATCTTGACACGTCGGGAAATTCGTTTGAGAGACCTGTTATTGTAAAGCGCCTTTTCCCACGAACCCTTGCTTCAACTGAAACAACCAAATCGTGTGTAATTGAAGAAGGGAGACCGGAGTCCTCATCATGAACGTTGTCACGGTCATTTTTGAATTCTCGTACCCGCTTACGCAATTTGCTTGCACTCATAACAGTATGACCGTACACTTCGCAAATCTGTGGATGAATTTCTGCAGCAGACTGTTTTCTTGCTGAAAAAAGGTATCACTGAGCGAACCTCACACGGGGCGGGCGACTTGATAATCTTAAACATTGTGAAAGCACAGAACACAATCGTACAGGTCAGCTACAGAGCTGAAATTGAGCACAGTTGTTCCCGAGGCATGCCGGTACACGACGCACACGCTCGTTGCGGTATGCGCGCGAATTGCTAGTTTATACAACAAAACGGACCTTACTTAAAAATCATGCCTCGTATGTGGTTCCTTTTCTACATATTTCTCAGAAATAATTTAATATTTTCTATCATAAGAAGGAGAGTTATCAATATTTATGTAATTTTGAAATACATGCAACATAAGTGTACCTTCTTCTTTTTTATACTCCATTTCTAGACACAGACATAACAACTTCCTTCATTCTATTGTTTCCTTAAAAAAATCGCGTAATGACCCATACTTTCGATTCGGTCTTACTTGTCAGCAAAAAACTTTATGCGTCTCGATTCGTTTTTTAATTTGCCTTTTCTACTTGTGCTCAAGAAATAAAATTGGTTCTGCGCACGCAGGAATCGATTCGTAGATTAGAAAATCTTCACACTAACTTGCTATCCCATACTCTACCAGGGAGGATGGCCAGAGCAGAGAAACTTATTTATGTGTTCAAGAGACATACGCACATTACTCTGGCTTCGTTACCTCGATCTGTGTGCGAATTTACACAACTGACACGGTCTTCAAATTGTACACGTGGTATCGCCAATATCTTATTAGCTTTAACGCTACATGCAACGTTGATAAAAAATTAGAGGAATAACACAAATTACAAATAGTGATCGAGCTTACAACTGTAATCACAAGAACGATTCTATTCAAGGTGTCACCTCAACTTCATATCTAGAAAAGGACCCGAGTTCGATTCCCGGCAGGAACTTATATGGTTCGGATTGCACGTTAATCAGTAAGTCCCGTCTGATATAGCCTTTCTGCTGAAAAGGGCGTTAAACTCAAAATAAACAAAACCTATCTAGAAGAAGGGCGAAATAAAATTTATTTCTCCTACCAGCTAAGAAATATTTATACCCTTTTCGTGTTCTCATAAAATAATAATTCTATCTGTCAATCAATAAATGTAATAATATTATTACGTTCATATGGAAACCTAAAAAGAATCTGACAAAGTGTATCTCTTCTGTTCCTATCAATAGCTTCGACTATGTGTATTTTCCTTCTTTTGTCATTCTAATAATAATAATAATAATAATAATAATAATAATAATAATAATAATAATAATAATAATAATAATAATAATAATATATGGACACCGTTTTTCTCAGAAACTTCCAACTTTAAGGTCTACAGTGTAGAATTCTGTCGACGACAACAACTTGACATTATTTATAAAAAAAAACGAAAATCGTTTTTCAGTAACTTACTGTCTACGGTTTGAACTGCAAGAAATGATCATATTTCTTCGCGATAATGTGAATACAAAAATGAAATATTCTGTTTCAACACAATTTCCTTTTTTCGGATGACTGGATAATTTTTTCAAAAAAAAAAAACTCTTATTGTGTAAAGAAAATAAAAAGCATGTTTTCAGGGGAAATCGATCTGAGGACCGCGTGAATCGATCTTGTGGCCACGGAGTTACCGATTACACCATCTTTTTTTTTAATAACTTTATTTCCATCGAAATACAGAGAAATATACAAGGATATTTACTATTCACAGCCTCACTGAAAGTGTAAAATATTATTTAAGATAAAACAGTATTCAAGAAAAAAGACTTACTGGTTCAGTTCATTCTTGTTTGTGGGTTACATCATAAGAAAGTGTGGGAGCTATTGCAGATAAGTAGTTGGCAAAATACTTTCGTTTACATACAGGAGAGAGCTTCATAGCCTGGTATGTTAAATACATTTCATACATTTCAAGACACAATGGTCGTGCTGTTACAAGAATAAACATGATAGTTTGTACAGTAAACCAGATCACAGCATTATGTTTATAGCTAGGAAAGTAATGAAAATCTGGAAATAATATTACATTATGTACGCTAAAAACAGGTTGTGAGGTACGACATATTCTACTAAGTATAGTGCTAAAAGCGTGCCAAATGGGTGGTATGTCAAAACAGTTATGGAATCGATGTTCAAGAGTGTCTATCTGATTACAATAATAGCATACATTTGTAGAGGTGATTCCTAGATTAAAGAGCCTAGCAGACGTTTCATATACATTATTAACAATAAAATACCACATTTCTTTCTGTTTGTGAGTTAAAAACTTGGTAGTTATGTTTTCCCAGATGTTACTCCAGTTTTTGCATGGCACGTGAAGCATGACGTGTGGCGTAACAGATACGCACGTGCTCTGATAGTGCCAGTATATTTCTTTGACTGACCTAATTTCGATCTGCTGTCGTGCGACTATTGCATACAGCATATCAAGTACTACATCGCGAAGGTGAGAGAATTTAATCGCCCAAGGAAAGATAGGAATCGGAAGCACAAGGTCAATACACTGAAAACAGACATTGAAAACCGTAGCAGTAATCGAATCAGGGTGGGAACAAACCATACGACAACTTCTATGCACAAGCAGAGCACGTGACTGAATTCCAATATCCATAAACTCTATTCCTCCCTTTGCTGTAGGCAAAAGTAGTTGTGTTTGACCTACTCTTAAAGCTTTATTATGCCAGAGAAAAAACAACGCCTGACTGTTTAAAGACTTATAGATAGGCTTTGGTAACGGGAAAATCTGTGCAGAATGCCATAGTAAGCTAAACACAGTAGTTTTAAGAAACATATTTCTACTGAAAAGACTAAGATTACTGATTTATGCGTTATTAAAAGACTTCGGATCTTAGAAGCTATGACTTCATATGTTTTCGTGATAGTCTGTTGTAAAGTAGGATACCATACAATACCAAGTATTCTGATTGATGAAACAGTGTCAAACGTTCTACTATACAGAGACTGATATTGTTCATGTAAACACAATATTTTTGTTTTTGCTTTATTAAGTTGTGCGCTTGAGGCGTGTTGATAAAGGCTTAGTAACTTCTGTATACATTCCAGATCTGCGTCATTGCGTAATATATAGTGTGTGTCATCAATGTATGATTGCACTGCTAGACTGTTGTTATACACAGGAACACCAGGGAGTAGGCGGTGTGCCGCATATACAAGAGGCGCTAAAGATAAACTAAATAAAATACTAGAAATTGTGTCCCCGTGTAAAATACCATTACAAACAGATATGGGAGCACTTAAACCTCCATTTAGCTTTAACCTGGTAATTCGTTTCGTATATATTCCTTTGATAAGAGAAATGAAATGGTCACCAAATCCATATTTAGCTAAAACTTGGAAGAGATAATTGTGATTAATTCTCTCAAAGGCCTTGGAGTAATCGGTGGATAAAATTGCTACCGAAGAAGGATCGGCGGACTCATAAAAGGAAATAAAATCTCTGAGATTGGATAAGGCCTTATAAATAGGGTTATTGTGGCCAAGACCGTATTGGCAAGGACTTAACAGCTTCTCAAGGTATGTTTTCATTCTGATCGTCAGACAACGAGTTAATAGTTTTAGGTCCGTGCACAAGAGACTTAGTGGCCTGAAATTTGTAACACTAGATGCTGATGAATGTTTGGGGACCAAAACAGTAATGCCCGTTCTGAGAGATTGGCCTAAAACAAAATGTGTGCGATATTCACTAAAAAGGTCGGTGAGAAAAGGAGCTAAAATATCTATAAATGTAACATACAATTCTAGTTGTAGAGAATCAATACCTGTGGACTTCCCTAGTTTGCCTAATCGGATGGACTGTTTGACCTCGTCTATTGTGGACGGACCCGATAGACACTCTCGATCATCATCCGTTAAAACAGAGGGAATATACTCTAGTATAGAAGAATCAGTACAACAAGTTGGAGGTTGAGCATATAATTGTTTATAATAATCAATAAAAGAAGTCATGACGTTTACGCCCTCATACACACGGCCATCGTCACCCTTAATTTTAGAAATCAATTTTTGTCTGCCCCGTGTGCGCTCCATGCGTATTTGGTGGATACTTGCCTGTTCAGTGTCATCATATTGACGTGTTTTGCTACGAATCATAAAACCTTGCATACGTCGTTTATGCAGCGTTAATAAATGAGCTTTGATCTGCTGAATTTGAGGTCGTACTTGACCCCCGCGTTGTTGTTCTATCATGTAATCTCGCAATAGACCAGTATAGTAGTGATATTGCTGATAATGATCGGCGTTTCTAGTTCGACAATATTGTTTGGTCACAGAGCAAAAAGTTCGTTTTACACGGTTTTCCCAAAATTGCATGAGAGAACCTTTGTAGCGTTGTTTCACATGAAGGTGGCCTTTCCATTCAGCATGTATCAGAGCTTCATATTCGGGCTCACGTAAAATTGACGTATTAAAATACCACAATGGGCTACGTTTGAGAAATTTGTGGGCTGGTAGTTTGATGGTCATGATTACAGCATGATGATCACTAAAACAGACCCACAGCCATGTGTTGAACCTGATGTATAAGAGTGCGACTGATATAGAATTTATCCAATCTTGAGGAACTCGTCCCTGTAAAGAAAGTATGGCCAGGCGTGGTTGGAAATAAGTGTCGCCACACGTCGACTAGATCATAGGTGGCAATTAAATTGGACAGACTGGCTGAGAAGGTATAATTTGGGGTCATATCTATTGGTGCCAAAACAGCATTAAAGTCTCCGGCTAATATACAAGGAGAAGAACCATTACGTAACGCTTGAGCAAGCTCAGTATTAAAGAAACTATTGCGCTCTGGTGCATGATTCGAACCGCTTGGAGCATATGCTGTACACAGGTGTATATTTTCTAGTGTTCCTAAGGTGATACGTTCAGTAGGCATTTGGAGAAACGCTTCAAAGTCAATATCACTGCGGTATAGAATAGCAGTTCCTAAACCATTTTCAGTGAAGCGTGAAACACATGAATAATTAGGGATGTCTGGAAAATCGGGTACTGCCACCTCTTGAGCAAACAGAATATCAACTTCTTCCTGATATATAAAATCTCGTAGTGCGTCTAATTTGACCGGAGAAGTAAGACGATTTAAATTGACTGTGGCGAAACGAAAACTAAACATTACAAAAAATATATAAAGTAAATACATGAAAGTAAAGCAATGCGGGAACAAGAACATGTGTAAAGTAGAAAGAAGGAAGAAATATATAAACAATATAAATTATTGATACCAAAGATGGGCAATGCACTATTCGTCGTCTGATTGAACAACAGATTTCAACTTTTTGGTCGAAGCTCGTGTTTTCCTAACATTGTGACCACTTGTTGTTTCATCACTGCGGTTACCTTTAGAATTTTTAGACACTGCACTACTGTTAAACTGAAGTTGAGTTTACTTGCGCTTTTCGCAGGATGCTACACTCAGATCGGAATCACTTATGGTATCACTAGTAGCATCTTAAAAACCAGTGGTGTCAATGGAACCAACTGCGAGAGGAATGCTTGAAGGGGTAGCACTGTGCCCCTCTATTGTATTTCTATCACCTACCTCAGAATTTAGTAGAAGTGGCTGATCAGTCACAGGAACTGGAGATGGAACACCTGTCTCGTCAGCATCGCGAGTAGGTGTCACTTATATACTATGTGAGCTGTCAGCAATGGAAGGGTTGACGGGATGAATGTCGGGAACACTAGATGCAGCACTTGCAAGTGGCAAAATCGGGGACGACGCGGGGATGTGTGTATCCTTCTGTAGAACAGGAAATGCACTGTAACAACCGGTATCGGGAGCTGATGTTTCCACTGGAAGGTTGCACGGCATGCGGACACCTGGAGACACAGAAGTAGACTTGGGTAAAGGTGGAGTTCTCTCCTTAGGACAATCCTGTACAAAATGGTCCTGAGAGTTACAGACCGCGCAGGCCTGGATTTGACCGTCGTAACTGACAAAAAGACGTAAACCACAAAGAGTAACAAAGGATGGAATGTTACATTAACAGTCATTTTGACTAGTTTGCGACCCGTGCGGGTAAGATAAATATGATCAGTAAAGTACTGTTCATCAGTAATATTGTGAATATCCCCATACTGGGAGAGTACACGACTTAAATGGGTATCACTAAGTTCCATTGGACATAAAGAGACTTTTACAACAACAACAGAGTTGTCTGCCAAATCAATGGGTAACACATGATCTCCATCAGTATTGGTATAAGTCACGGTGCCGTTGGTACCAGAAAGAATACGTTCACATAGCACTTTACTCACTAGTTTGATGTATAAAAGTTTCGAATAAAGTCCAGTTCTATACTTAACACTTGGTCAATTGTTAACTTGAAAACACTTCGAATCCATTCACGAATATGAATAGACGTAGGCTTTTGACGCACAGTTACGAAATTAATTCGGAGCGTATTAGACCTCATACAACTCATATTGCTTACACTCGACGTTACACGTCAACTTCAGAATATATATATATATATATATATATATATATATATATATATATATATATATATAAATGTTGTTGCTCACAAGTGAAACAAAGGACTTGTAGTACACATTTCACAAAATCACTAAGTCACAGAAATAATATAAAAAATCAAACGCCACTATTCGACAAACAAAGCAGATACAATAGTACAGCACGGACAGAGAGGCGATGTTATGCGCCCCGTGTCTCAACGCGAACTGGCACCATCAAGACCTGCTTGCAAACAAAGCACTACATTGAGTGATTTCTCGAGAGTCCAAGCACTTTACATCGCATTGTATTTTTTTCTTGTTTCGTTTTCTATTTTGTTCACTTTTTGTTTTTCGTACAATGCACGAAAAGCAAATACATATTTCGCCACGATGCCTAGGAATACTTATTTTAACTAAGCAGCAAATGGAAAATTACTGGCGAAATAATATGGGGTAATGTGTAGTATTTTATTTTCATAGCAGCAAGGGGCAAGATACTATCCCGCTTAATACGCGCATAAACTTGTTTGACAGAAAATACTTTTTATTGGATTCCCTTTAAAAGTCAATTAAAAATTAACTTTCAGTACAATTTGTTCTCATTAATCATCCGCCTCTTTTAGCCTAAAGGACTTAAACGTTGAGAAAAGTATATGGGAAAAATGTTGAAGACTATTTATACAAAAGTCAGGTGCCAGGGTTTTGTAAGCTATTGACAATATAATAAAAAAAAAAACAGGAAAGAAAATCTCTTAAGAACTGAAACTGAACAATGTTTTAGCATTTATACTTAATTTGCTCTTAGCGTGACGCTTTAAATTCAATGTAATATACATATTACACACAAACTTCGCTACTTGACTGTTGACAACATGATGATAGGTATTGTTAAACATTAAACATAACACCTCCGACCGTGTTTAGAACTTTCTGTATTAAGTGGAGAATAAGGGTAATTTTTATTATTTTTGCTCAATATTTAAGAATACCTTGTCCTCATAGAAAAACGGATGAAGCACTTGAAATAATCTTTTTAATATACTGCATTTATTATTTGGTCCAGTCGGGTTTCTATAATTCATTAACGCATATATCGTAAGAGGAAGAGATGAACATAAACATCTTATTTTCAAATATGTGAGCCCATCTTCCGTTATCGTTAAAAATCTGCTTTTGAGGGGAAAAGATGACAAGCTCTAAAAACGCGGTCAATATGTAAAAGTGACATCGTGATTGTCTGTCCGATCATCGCGGGAAAAATCGAATGAACTGTTTGAAATTAATATTTGAAGACATTTAGTACTTGGAAGGAAATAGCTGACGTCTACTGGAAACTTGACAAAACTTCACAAATATATGATGAATTAATATCTTACTCGTAGTTAAAAAATTTTCTCTTTTCTCTTTTCTTTATGTTTTCACACAGATCAGTATCTCATTGATAACACTGTGTTTTCAAAAAGGTGTGTTCAGTTCAAGTTAAGACAGGGATAAGACAGCAACTTGGAAGCGAATAAGGTTATATTGCTTTGGTCTTCTGCCTAATGGTTTGCTCTTCTGCCCTCAGGTTATATTGTAACAACCTGTTACTTTCATTTCAATTACTTGTACATTTAGTTCCGGATGTAAGCTTATCTTTATATTTTATTAATGGAAAGAAATCTAGAACATCGTTACTTTCGATCGTTACGTAGGTAGAATCATACTTGCATATTATTACGTTAGACAAGAACTTAAAAAATCTAACAGAATGACACCATATATAAAATTCTTATACTGCAAGTAATGGCTGTTCTTTCGACGAAAAGAAAAATGCACATGAAGATTCAAACATGGACCATCTGATTGGTAGAATACAGCATTACCCACTACACCACACTCTGATGTTGTTTTCTTGCTATACACTTTATACATTCAGCATATGATTTTTGTTTCTGTCGTCTTACCGTATAACAGTTTCTCTGCTTTCCCTGCTTTGTGCACTATTTGTGTAATTTGTTGTGTAAAGTGCATTTGCAAACGTAATATATTTTGTTGTTTTACCAGGAACAACACCTCTAAAAGGTTTTCAGGCCAGTTACATTAACAAAACTGATTTTCTTATATCTTCCATCGCTTCAAGGGACAAAAGATACTATCCTTTGGCAAACATGCGTAAACTTATGTGACAAACAACACACACCAAGAGAGATAGCCAAACATAGATATAATGAGAAAAGAGCGCAGTATCGTGTTTCTAGAATCATGTTTCAAAATTAAACGAACATTAGTGAGAAAATAGTTTAACGTCCTACGTATAAGTCCTTTAGGATTTAGGATTTAGATTTCTGAGCTTTCGGCATCTATGGCCATTTAGCCCGTCACGTTTGCGGGATGACGTCCCTCCGCGAGCGCATTACCAATATCCGGGGAAAGGGAAGGAATAAAGGAAGGAATAAGGGAAGGAAGGAAGTGGCCTGGTCCCACTTCGGTATTTCCATGGTGTGAATGTTGAATAGCCAGGAAAACCTCATTAAGGATGGCTGGCCTGTAAAAGCTTTTTACATTTTTTCGACCGAGTGCCCCCACCGGGAATCGAACTCGGGATCGCTCGCACTAAGTCCTTTAGGCTTAAGGAGACGGACAATTAATAAAAGTTAGCCAGCTAGTTTAAAATCCAATTATTTTCGAACGGGAATCGAACCCCAGGCTACATACACCATAGGCGCACACGCTAGCCACTAGACCAGCAGGAAAGAGAACTATATTAACAATGTCATACAAATTCTTCGTGTGTATGATGTTTTGTTTTCTTCACATTTGTTCTAGTCTTACCGAGTCACGTGTCTGGCTGATTCCAGGTCACAAAATTATTAACCAGTTTCATCCCTACTTTCCAATACAACGCTTATTCCAATCCCAGCAGGTGAGAATTGACTGTAGTGAGATAGATACTCTTTCAAAAAGCGGAGTTGAATTTTCGGCGGGAGCTCATGCGGTTTGGATTCCAAGTTAATTCTGTAGCTCCATGTCTCATATGGCCTCGTTACAGAACGGGACGCTAAACTCAAATCAACTACTACAACTAATAAGATATAGTCTACAAAGGCCTCTGCATACCATTTTCTTCATAATAAACTTATCTTCATGTCAAACAGAACAAACATTTATGCATAACAATAAACATTCTGTAAAACCTTCGGCAGTATTCAAAAATTTTAAAAAATGATTTGATATATGGGCTTCCACAATAAATAGGTTCTAGCAAGCGAAGTGTGCTATATTTGACAATTTATTTTGACGTTAGAGATGAGTACCAATATTTGCTAAATGTTGACGTTACTTTTCTTCCTGAATTATAAACAAAAAAATATTTCTTGACCTAAAATACAACAGGTAGTGATAATGTAATTAGGTATGGTAATTTATAGACAAAACTGGAAGCAGCAGCTAGTTCAATAAACCACTCCCTGGATTTATCATTAGTTTGGTCATTTGTAACGACAATTTTAAAACCATGGAACTTGAAACTTGTGCTGAGTTCTGAATATATATTTCAGATTCTATGGATAATCAAATTCAAGTTATATATTTGAAGGTTTAGTGTCCCTACATATTGTCTAAACTTGTGGTTTAGCATATAAAGACAAATATTTTCCCTAACTTTCAATACCTTGCACTTCATTTCAGTTTACTTTATTATAAACTATTATTTAATTTATTTCAGAGTTTGTCACATTATCTTCGACTTTTACACGTATAAATGTATCCATTTGTTTCAATTATTTATATAAAGAAATGTGTCGTAGTGTCATTTTGAACTGCGCTCTATGTTTTGTTTAGAATTAAATGTGAGTATTTTATATCTAAAGAAAAATGACTTTAGTTATATTTAGTTCCAGAAATAAAAATTATAAAGGGTAATGTGCTGACCACGCTCGAAATAACTTAAACCCATCTCGTTAATCATAGCTGTTTATGGATTAAAATTGAAGATAATTCAATATAGCTTTTAGCTGTAAACCTCGTCATAGTTTTTATTAATATTAAAATTTAGAACGGTCTTAACTTTTGTAAAATTCTACTTAATCTTTTCCGCTTAATAACAAAAAGAACATGAACAAAATTTTGCAGAATGTCGAATCAATTACAATTGTAGTCACATTTTTCTTTTAACACAAGTAAAGGACGAATAAGTTTCGAACACGGGTCATCTGGATGGTAGTTCTGTACGAATCCAATGAACTACGGAATAACATAGCAGAAACTCCCTACTCTGTAAATATTTATAGCTAATATTTTTAAGTTTGAAGCTTATAAAAGAACGTAGCTGTTTTGTCTTTCTATTAAGGTTTACGATATTTCTATCGTATCTTGTCTGAGCTGCAAAATGAAAGGTAATAGATTTATCGATTTATGGTTAAAGATTGGCTCTTTAAACATTTAATTAAATCGAGAGGTGATAGAAAAATACTATTCCGCGAAGAACGTGCATTATCCTTTGTGACAGATGATAACACTACTTCAAGTTCGACTATTGAATTCATGTAGTTTGGAAATCTTCGTTTCACACTGTGAAACGATACTCACTTTTTTATTTTGGTATTGGTACTGGTAACTCGTCTAACATATGCAACAAATTGACACTCTTAGTCATAGATTACAAACTTGTAGCAGTACACGTTCAAACCGAACTTGGATAACTTCAGTTACTTCTGGTTTGAATAGGGATTGGTGGAAAATATTCTTGGGATGCTGAATTCTTGGAGGAACATATCCTTACGACCCTGCGTTGATTTAAAAAGGCCGTATCTTGATATCTCCTATTGTTTTGATTCCTGGAAACAAGAATTGAAATAGGAAATAATAGTTAATTTGAACCAGTTCCTGTTGATTGTAAAAAAAGCCGTATCCTGATATCTCCTATTGTTTTGATCTATAGAAAAAAGAATTGAAATAGGAAGTAATAGTTAATTTGAACCACTTCCTGTTCCGGTATGGTGTTGACAATAATTATGGTATGTTGACTAGAGACGGTAAATCGTTTGGAAAAAATGTTCTCGCTATCTTTTACTGTTTTCGTTCTATGGCGAGGAACGTTCAAACAGAGTATTGCTAATTTTAAAAAATTCTGCTTTGATCAAAGCTGCCACGGAGATGGAGGATGCTATTCTTGAGACGATGAATCGATTGCAAAAAGCCACCTATTAATATCTTTTACCACTTTCGCTCTACGGAAATCAGTATTGAAACAGGAGGTACTAGTAAATTTGAACAATTTCCAGTTTTAGTAGAGTTATATGGAGAGTAACGATATTTTTGTTCAGAGGCTGAATGGTTTGCTTAAAACTGTTTTTAGCTATCTGCTGCCGTTTTCGTTCTATAGCGGTAAATGTAAATCGTTATTGAAACCAGAAGTTGTAACAAATTGTAACTACAGCCGAATTTAGTATTGTAAATATGTCTTAAGACTCTAAATCGTTTGCAGAAACCACCTCTCACTATCCGTTATCATTTTCTTTATATATCGACAAACGTCGAAATCGAAAATGGCTAATTTGAAGCAATTCCAGTTTAAGTAGAAGGTTAACGGAGGAAATAAAATATATTCCTTGGATACTGAATTAATTGCAAAAGACCACATCTTGAAGCATTTACTATTTCTATTAGGCGGAAATTGAAAATTGAAACCGGAAGTAATAGTAAATTTCAACAATTTATAATTTCGGTAGAATATTTTGTGTACCCATGATGTTGTCTCTAGATGGTAACTCGTTTTCAAAAATCAGTTCTGGCTATGTTAATGTTTTATGCTATGACGATAAAAGTTCAAACTGTTGTTGAAACCCGGTGTAATAATAAATTTAAACCATTTTCAATTTTAGTAGAGATTGACCATGATATGTTGCCTATACACGCGCAATCGTTTACAAAAAAATCGTTTTCACCTATGTTACCGTTTTCATCTATGGGTTAAATGTTAGAACCGGAAATTGCTAATTTGAACCATTTCTGACTTCAATATACAGTTAACGGATGAGATGAAACCTATTCTATTCATTGGATGAAGAATTAATATCAGTAAAGGATTTCTCTATGTCACTTTCTGTCTTTGCTCTGGTATCTGTCAACAGGCACACGGATGAAACCACTCTATAAGATTTCCGACTTTTATGCACAGCATAGTTTGGAAGTTTAAAATCTGAATTTGGTTACGAAAATATTATTAACACTAACATATCAATGATACTCTTGTGTATGATTCAAAAAATTAGCCGTGAATTCAATCCAGATTGGAAGTAGTTGTGGAAAGGCCAGTTGCTATAACAGATTTGTGTTCGCATAAAATCAACATAATCTTTCTATTTCACAACGGGTGAGTAATGCATAGGTTATTTCTACTGCATATCAACTTCATGGACCAAAGCGACTTGTGACTTCATGAGAAACCATTTGTTAGTTCTTCAAGATCACTAACAACAAAATAGCTAATACCAGGAGTACACGCGACCCATTACTTTGATAGAAGAGGCAGGCACTTAGTCTGGGTGGAAGCAACAACATTCTATGCCAAAAAACGCTGTTTGTTCTATCTGTTCTGAGGAATGAAGCACGAGTTTGCTTGTGTGTCTGTCTATGTGCGCCCTGGGGATCAGACAAGTTGACAAAAAGTTACTAAATTTTAATAACGGATACTTTTGTCCAGGTCCCAGACCAGGACCAAGCGGTTTTTATTTTTATTTTTTTCAAAATTCAAATGAGGGATCTCAGGGGAGGGGGACGTTTACCGAGACATGTAATAATATTAGAAAATGGCCGATATTTGTGTCTAATTCTTAGTTTTTACGGTTACTGAGATCAATGGTGACACTTCCATTAGCGATGACTTTCA
Source organism: Thermobia domestica (assembly GCF_964235325.1). Lineage (NCBI taxonomy): Eukaryota > Metazoa > Arthropoda > Insecta > Zygentoma > Lepismatidae > Thermobia > Thermobia domestica. The sequence continues at coordinate 143,676,305 of NC_137457.1, forward strand.
AAATCAGCTACCATTGCGTGCGGGCCGGTGTCACCGGGGGGAAGGAAGAGATGTACCGAAACTCGTAAAAATAATCCAAAATGACCTATATTAGTGTCAAATCCTTAGTTTTCACAGTCGCTGAGATGAATGGTGATTCTTCCAGAGGCGTTGACTTCTAAATACAGCTCCCATCGCTTGGAAGCCAGAGACGTTCTTTGTAAATTTCGAACCAGGAGTCTCAAGGGGCGTTTTCGCGATACGTAAAAGTAGTTCAAAATTACCGATATATTTTCGTTTCGTTGTTCAGTTTGTTTACATAGATATTTTATCTGACCCATGCGAAAATTGGTTATTTTCAGCTAGTTATTATTAAATGAAAGAAATAAATTATTAATAATATACAGGGTGGCCCAAAAGTACGTATACAGTACAGTAATGATCAGTTCATTGCATTTTATATAATTTCGCATTTTTATCCATCAGGTAGACTTAGTTGCTTTCTTATTTGTTCTTAATATGTTTTTACTTACGTCTTAAGCTCAGAAGAGCCAAAGCAAATAAACTCATAAACTTGAATGTTTTAGTTGATCAATATAGAGGTGTATGCCTGTTTTTGGACTACGTGAACAGATAAGAATGTATTTTGAAAGAAAGAAACTAAAGTGTAAACATACATAACCATATTTGACTTTATATAATCTATCCTAAACCGCGGTCACTAATCTAAGATAATGTAAGAAAAAATGCAACAAAGTAATTAATAATAATAAATATGAACATATAAAAATATATTTTGGAAGAAAAAAGTTCCCCTGGCAGAACTTGTTTACTAGAGACGCCGAATCGTTAACAAAAGTTGGAGGGGGACCGTGGGTCGGTGGGTCAAGTGGGTCGAGTCTTCTGAGTGGGACGTAGGTCAACAGCATGGACCCACTGTGACCCACCATCCACCGTGACCCACTGCGACCCATCACCCACCATGACTCACTGTGCTTACTGCATTGTAAACAGCATCTTCTGAAGAGCATATTTTTTCACCCTCGACTAGCCATAGAAACTAAAACCTAAAAAGAAGAAGAACATTGAAGAAGCAGTTGAAGTTAAATTTATATCATGGCAGTCCAGATGGATCATATCAAGAACTGCCTAATATAAATATTAGGCAGTTAACTAATGTCGATCGTTTTCGATTATTTTTAGAAATCAATCCTATGTATAGAAAATACCCCCCCCAACAAAAGGGAGTTTTAAAAATGATATTGAGATTAGGGCCTAACTATATGTATGCCAAATGTCATTTCAGTTGACTCGGCAATTTGATCATGATGATCACACATTCATTTTTTATATAATAATTCATACATTATAGGTGATTCAAAAATTCAGTAGTTAGCTCCTCTAAAAACTTCCTAGCCCCCGCCAAAGGAACTTTGTGGTGGACAAACACCGTATGCGTGGGTTCTCTCGGGGTTCTCGCGTTTCCTCCCACTTTCTTCATTCCACCATTTCACTCATCACTCACCATCACCTTCTCCTTTAGCCTAACCGGCATACACGTGAGACGTAAAACACCAAGATTTCATTTTTTCCTCTAAAAACTCTTAGACTGTGTCTAAAAAGTCAAGAAGTACGTAAGCCCTATTGCTATTATTACAATTGCAAAAATGATCAATTTCCTGAAGTTCTACAAGAGTGCCTGATGATCTTTCTTCAATAAAAACAAATGAAAAAAGAAGAAAAAAGATGACCTTGAAAGGAAAACGTAGACAAATTCACCAGTGCTCACAATTAGCTGTCTACAATGCACTGAGTAGAATGGGTTGGTGAGTCAGAGTGATTCGGTGGGTCAGCGTGGGTCAGAATAGATTGTTGGGTCACAGTTGGTCACGGTGGGTTGTGTGTCGCAGTGAGTCATATCCTGTTGACCCACAACGCACTTAAAAATCGTAATCCAATTGACCCACTGACTCACTCCATCTCTGGACTGCACACACTGAAAAGAAGAAATATATTTATCTCAACCTTCCTGACTTTAAATAACTTTCACTAATTTAAGTTAATCTACAAAAAATACAATAAATCAAATATTATTAACAATTACAAACATAAAGAAATGTATTTTTTTAAATCAAAGTAAACCAGAAGAAAATTTGAACCCGGGTTGCTCCACTCAACAAGCAGACATCTTAGCGACTTACCCACGGCAGAACGTGTAACATTTGGAGCTTTATTTATAATCTTTGTTTTACGTAACAACGCTATGAGATGTCATTACTGTAGCGACGACAACCTTCAAACCCGTTTCTTAAATTTACGAAATGACTCTTTTAATCCTCAATCAATTCGATATATATCCGTGTGTGTGTTCGTGCACCAGTAAGCTCCTAAGAGTATATATTAATTCATTCTTGATTTTAATCTTGAGAACAAATGTTTTTAATGAAAACAAGGGACCTGTTGCCGTAGATGGCCGTAAATAAAATTCAGACTAGAAGGGTAACTGGGGTAACTCACCGACAATGGCTTATTTAACACGTTCGATAACAGCGCGTGTAATAGATGATTTATAAACGCAGGTTATATAGAGTGAATAGATAAGTGGGTAGCGTGTGTGACTGTTGTTCTAAGGATTCTGTGTTCGAGTCTCACCTTAGACTGAGTTACATCCTTTTAAAGGAATTGAACACTATAAATGATGTTCCCGTTTGATCCTGAAATAGATTTACCCTATGAAATGAGAAAAACCAAGACAGATGCAGGGAGCAGGGGGAAAGGCACAGACGGTTTATCCTTAAGTGTTAAAATTTAATTCAGTCCCATGTCTTTTGTTCTTTCCTTTCCCTCTTTCCTTCTTTTCTCATTTTGTTTAGCTTTCTATACTTTTTCAGTCTCTGTATGGTGCGTATTATTATTTTCGTTTTCTTTGCATTAATTCCTATCTCTTAGAAATTAACGTGAATGGAATCTCTGCAGATTTATCTCGTGGTTGTTTTTCTAAGTGATGCTCTCAGATAGTAATACTTTTCCTTCCAAGTGGAGGAATATCCTGGCATGTTATGTTTTCGGGCATGTATTTGCTTTCATGTTGGTTGTCCAACTATCAGACATACAGTGAAACTACGCTGCTACAGGAAAAGTGATCATTTCTTAAATATGGCGTCAATATATACAAAATGGCGTCAGGCTCCAGGTCGATGGAAAGTGGTGCCCTTATTTGTTTACCTTTTTTGGTGGTTGTGTGTGGTGTTTGGGTGCGTGTTCTGGTGTCGTCATGTTTTTCGGTGCTGTGACTTTCCCAAGTGTAGTGTTGCCAATGAAACAACAGTGCGGTGAAAGGTCCTTCCATTACATTGTTGCTGCTTGCATACCAAGGAGACCGCCATGTGCTTTCTTAACTTCTACTGAAAGTGACAGAGGAACTACCAGTGACTGTGTGACAAGGTATGATTCAAAAACAAAAAAACAGTACATCATTCTCTTTCATCTTCTCTTGCTTTGTGGTGATATTCACATAAACCCTGGTCCATCTTGTCCAGACCCCACCAGTGCTTTTAATATTTACTACCAGAATGTTCGTAGTATTATAAACAAATTACTCGAATGCTCAATCAACCTAGGCGAGATAATGGAACTGGATTGCCTTGCAGTGACTGAATCGTGGCTCAATGAATCCGTGAATGACAGTGAACTTATTTTCTCAAATAATTTTTCCATCTTTCGTAAAGACCGCATAACTCGTGGAGGTGGAGTGATGATTTGTATAAATAATAAGTGGAAAAGCAAGAGAAGATTGGATCTTGAACGGAATTGTGAACTTATTTGGATCGAAGTGTTTATTTCAAAATGAAGCTCTGTGTTTATTTGGTGCTTCTATAGACCGCACAAGAACACTCCTCAGTACATCTTAGAAGCTTGCCATGACTCACTGTTACAAGCATTATCACTCGGTGACGTCATCCTATTGGGTGATTTCAACCTCTCCATCACGTGGCAGGACAGTAAGCATTTCATTGCTAAAGACTTAAATGACAATTATTTCATGGACAATTTTATTCATGGACTTGGACTGGGTCAGCATAATATGCATAATAGCCGCAAAAATAGCAATCTGAATTATGTTCTAACTTAGAACCTCGTCGTATTTTTCCATGTAGAAATCTCTTTCCCTCGGACCACGATTCCTTGGATGTTTCGTTCATTTTCTTCCCCTCCAGTACTACAAACCAGCCCCTTAAAAGTAGGTCACAACTTCTTTGGAAGAAAGCCCCCCTGGGGTGACATGTGTCGGGCTATTGAACTCTTTCCTTGGACTGAATGAGTATTAACATACCAGAGATGGATTATGTGACTGTAGATGCAACCGCTCAGAGTGGTTCAGAAAGATTTTCAAATTTTGGTAACGTGAACATGAGTTTAACTTCTCCATGTAGGGAAAGTTTTGATGTAAGGCATTTTTCGCAAAATTATCCCAATCCTTCGGGCGAAGCTTCGCATTCTTCCAGTAGTTCATATGGTTTTAGCCGAACGGCAAATGCGTCTAATGTTTAACCGATGATTTCGGATCAGCATCATGTTTCTTTTGCGGAACCTTATCATAATAATAGACATTCAGGTGTTCCCCTTGAACGAAATATAAACCCTAATGAGACAGTTGACAATAGATATATGAATTTAGGGAATTATTATCGTAGGGTAACCCAGATTAGAAATTCAACGCCTAGGGTTGACTGTAATAATTTATACAGGAGAAATGTCGGTGATCGTACTAATGTTAGAGATTCTAGTAGTAATAATGAAATGCTTTTAGATCCACATCGTTTGGAAAGAAACCTGGAACAAAAACTAATTGTAAAGTATACTCATGCGAGTTCGGTGAAATTCCTTGAAGAATTATTTTGTGATTTAAAGAAAATAGATGGTAAATGTAGCTTAAAGATCTTTGAACTTTTGTTTAAGATAGAAGAAACTTTGATGGATCATAGTTATTCTTTTTGGGATGATTTTATCTATATTAATGACAACGTGTGAAGGTCCTGTATTGGGAGTAGTGACCGATGCAATGAGCCAAAATTTAGATTGGGATACCTTTAGACAAATTATGTTTAGTAAATTTGTAACGCCTATAATCGCTCATATGCTAATTAGCGAAAGGGTTTATAGAAAGCAAAGGCTAAATGAATATGTAGATAACTATGTGAAATCAACGATGATCGCGATGAAAATTTTGGGACTAACTTATGAGGAATCTCAATTAGTCAAGATCACGTTAGATGGGATGAACCCTAGTGTGAAATTTAAAATGCTGAACTATTATCTTCCTTCTACTAGAACAGAATTGTTAAACATTTCTGAAAACTTTGTTCAAAGACATCGGGAGGAAGTAGGGTATAATAAGCAAGTTGGAACTTCTAAGGAAAAACAATTTTCAGCATTAACCAGTAAGGGATCAGATCTTAAGAATGCTTTTGGAAATACTAAGGAATCAGGATATGTTAATCGTAATTGTAAATCGGGCATAATGGGCGAAGCATGTAGGGATTCGTTATTTCCAAGGAGTAATTTTAAATCTAACGATCGTCCGGTTGAGAAAAATAAACAAAGTTTTAAGAAAATTCCTTCGGAGTTGGACGGCATGGTGGCACTTTGTGTCCGGGAAAGTTAATGACGTTTTTGCTAACATCTGTGTTGACGGTGGTTCTAGTTTCAATTTAGTGGCGAAAGATTTGGTGCAACGCGGTAAAGTGGAACGATTTATTCAGGAAGTTGATGAGAGTTTAGTGAATGCTACTTCGGGGCATGAATTCGTTACGAACGAAGAAATTGTTTTGAACGTTAATTTATCTGGATTTTTCCAGGTAATTACTTTTCCAGTAGTGTACATGTTGCCATGTGATTGCTTACTGGGGATGCCTTTTCTTCAATCCAATCAAGTAGTCTTGGACTATCATAACCGAATTATGATTTTAAATCAGGGTAAGAAGAGAGTTCGGCTTTTCTTTCAGCAATATTCTGCTGAAAGAAATGAAAGTAGATTAAGGTCTGGAGTTTGGGCTAACCAGCAAAGATCTCAAGACAAGAAATTAAGGATGAATCAGAATGACAAACGAGATGAATTTGGACAAACATCTTTATATTCTCGAGCCGATATTAATTCGTCAAAGGAGTGCAATGTGATTTCGACTTAAATTATCTAGGGGAGCAACTTTTAACGATTAATGTGCCAAGTTCAGAACAGCTTCTGGAACTTAGGAATTTAATTGAGTGTGCACCATCTAACAGTGATAGACGTAATTCCGCTCTTTCTTTTGAGAATCAGAATGGGAGTTTGAATACTTCCGGGACTCAATCCGAGATGGAAAAGAAGATTGATGATAAGGAAATCTTTCTGAATAGTGGAAAAGCTCATCCATCGGTGGACTTGGCCATGGTGTCAGCAATCAACTTGGATTCTCTGGAGTCGAAGGATGATGTTATCTGTCGAAATGAATCGGTACTGGGAGAAGAATTTACTAAATCTTAAACAAATAAACTGTTACCACATAGGAAAGGAAAGAAGAAGAATAGATACAAGAGGGCTACAAAGGACTGCATCATTGTCGGTGTCAAAGAAGATACTAACGATGGGGCTAAGACTTCAGAGAAGATACAGAATGAAAATGAAAAGAAGAAACCGATCATGAGTTGGAAAGGCAGTGAATCCGAAGCTTCCGACGTAGATATTGAATTAGCCGAGAAGTTTCATTCGTTGGTGAATAAGAATAAAAAGTATTTTAGTGAAACTATCCCTAAAAAACCCAAACCGAGACGATCAAAGCAGGTGAAAAACCAAGATGAAATGCAGGTGAAAAACCATAATTTTGATGAAACTTGGAAATATCGAGACCCAAGTGTTATATCGTTCATAGACTCGATCACTAAGGAATATGATGATGAGATCTGTGAAAGGCTTAAATGCATAAAGCACTATTATGGTTATTTATATTTGCCAGAAGAAAAACCCTTCGAAGAGACTCCTTTCCCAATACCAAGAAATAAGGAGAAAATTTTTGATGAGCACATACAAGAGTTGATAACTCAGGGTATTTTAACAGAAGTCGATCATTCTAACTACGCGAGTAGTTGTTTCCTAGTTAGGAATAAAAATGACACCTATCGGATAGTTGGGAATTTTGTAAAAGCGAATGACCTAATAGTAAATGATCCTTTTCCATCGCCTAATTTCGAAGAATTTCTAACTGGTTTAACTGATAAACAATATCATAGAAAGCTGGATTTACGTAAAGCATATTTTCAAATCCAGTTAGATAAGAGCTCAAGAGACATCACTACGATCGTGACACCAAAGGGTCTATATCAATTTAATAGGGTTCCAGTAGGAATAAAGACTGGGAGTAATATACTTTCAAGGGTAATGAGTAAAATACTTAGAGATCTTAAAATAGAGGGAGTTAAATGATATTTTGATGATGTTTTAATCTCTTCATCAAATCTAGAAACTCACAAGGAAACTATCAGGAAAGTAATGGAACGTTTTCGTAAATATAACGTAACCATCTCTCCTGATAAGTGTGTGTTTATTTATAAAAATATTAAGTATTTAGGTTACAAAATATCAGGAGATCAAATCGAGATCGATCCTTCTCGAGTTGCAGCAGTTAGAAATATTCCGCCTCCGAGAAACAGAAGAGGTCTAATGAGGATTCTCGGATTCTTTAGTTATTACTCGAAGTTCGCATCTGAGATGCAGCAAATAATGGGACCACTGACCGAGTTGAAGTCCACTAACTCGAAATTTGTATGGACTCAGGATCATCAAATAATCCTGAATAAGCTTAAGGATATTTGATTAATAACGTTGTATTGAAGGTTCCCGATCTCAACAAAAGGTTCACCGTCAACGTGGACGGTTCTGGAAGAAGTGTGGCCGGCTGTCTGACTCAAATGAATAGTCTTGGGGATATGCAACCCGTAGCGTTCTACAACAGAAAACTGTCTGAGGCCGATAAACATCTAAGTATTTATGAGATTGAATTTATAAGTTTAGTATAAACAATCTCGAAGTTTAGAAATTATCTGGTAAAGGAATTTGATGTACTAACTGACAACAAAGCCCTGATTTGGATCCTTAGCAATTCCAAGCGTTTGATGAAATATGGCCCGCTGGTAAAAACCCTGTGTCAGTTTGATTTCCAGATCAAACACGTAAGTTTGGCTGATAACTTAGTGGCCGACGTATTGACCAGAGTTTACGATCCGTTCGAATTTAGTATAATTGAGAGACCTTTGGATTTAGCAGCCTTCAATACCAATTTGAGACTTGCGCATACTTGGAAGTTGCCTTTAGTCCAAGGGGCAATTGATGAGCATCAGGACGAGGACCCAACTTTGAAGGCCATCAAGGATCGAATAAATAATGGAGAGAATATTCCTAGTCATATTCTCAATAAAAAGGTTCTTTTGAGAAAGACAAATTCGGTCCATAATCCTTATAAGATCGTTATACCAAGGAATCTAACAAAAGTCCTGATTGAATACTACCACGAAGACAAATTGGTGGGTGGTCATTCCGGGGGATACAGGACGTTAAAGAAGCTGATGAAATGCTTCGCTTGGGAAAAAATGAAGGAGGAAGTGAAAGAATATGTCCAAACGTGCCAAAGATGTCAACTCAGCAAAGAAAATAAAAAGAAAATGGGTCAGCTTGTCTCTGAATATTGTAAGAGAATTGGAGCGCACTGGATGATAGATATCATTGGTATACTACCTAATTCCAAAGGTTATAAGTATATCTTGATAGGGGTGGATAATGCCAGTAGGTTTACTGTATTAGAAAAGTTGCGTACTTTAACGTCTACCTCTATCATTTCCAAATTAACCAAAATTTTCAGTCGAGTTGGTTTTCCGGAGGCTATCTCGACTGAAAACGCCTCTGTGTTTATTTCAGAAACGTTTAAGCCTATTTGGATTAGGCATAAAACACATCAGACTTAGTCCCTATCATCCAGGGGGAAATATCTCAGAGAGATTCCTTAAAACCCTAAAATCATCCATCAGGGCATATTTCGCCAACAGGCAGTATATGTGGTCGACCCTCATTCCAGATCTCCAGTTTCCACTTAATATTAGCGAGCACTCAGGTCTCAAGATGACTCCAATTGAAGCGTTTTTCGGACGTCCCTTTTCTACCCCTTTAGAAGCTCGTTGGAACATTTTTGAGACAGATTTGGATGGTAAATCTACGCAAGAGCTGTGGGTGAAGGCTCTGGAAATCATGGAGAAATCCTGGAGTAAGAGGAAGAAATTAATGTCACAGAGAAGGAGGGAAGTTTCCCTCGAGATTGGCACTAAGGTCCTGATAAGATCTCTCGTGAAATCATCCCTGAAAGACCAGGTAGCCAATTCCCTCAGCGACAAGTGGTTTGGGCCAATGATTGTCCGGAAATTCTTAACTCCGAATACTATTTTGGTTTCAGACGAGGAAGACAGCCCCGGATCTTATCGTAAGAGCCACGTATCTGAGGTAAAAGTCTATCGAAAATCGCGGCATTGAGATGAATAATTTAGGACTGGAAGAAGTTGGAAAAGATATTAGGAGAAAGGGTAAGGTTGAAATTAAATTAGTTTATTGAAATTGTTTGTTTAGTAAATTTCAATCGTATAATTCTGGAACAATTGTATATATTTGTAAATAATGTTTTTAATTTTTTTGGCATCACGAATATTTCTAAGAATTTGTTTATACTTGTAATATATATATATATATATATATATATATATATATATATATATATATATATATATAAATTCATGGCAATGAATTTTAATTTTTTCAAATCAGAAATATTCAAAGTTATTTCAATTATGGATTTTTAAATAATATTTCTTAGAAAAATTCTATAAGTCAAGATATTTGTAAACATTTATTAGATATTGATGTTTATTATTTTCTTTATATTTTTAGATTTCCAGGATTTGAGAAAATTGCTGTGAAATTCTTTTCTGGCCGGTGGTGGTTGTAAAGAAACCATCCTGCGGTCGTTGATGTGACTCCCATTCCAGGATGCTTCTTCACAAATTAGAGATATAAAAATAAAAAAAATAAAAAAAATAAAATAAAATGTAAATAAGATTGTCAGTAATTGGAAAATATGTAAATGAAAGGTCTGCTGAAAGAGTCTTTTAGTCGCTCTGTTTTAAAAAAATAATAATGGTTAATTTTTCTCCATTTAAAATAGGTGTTAAAAAAGAATAGAAAGTGAAGAGTGCCAATGTATGAGACGATTCGGTAGCTCGCGTGAATCGGTGTAGGTGCGGTTCCCTCCCCACCAAGTCTTCCTCTTCGATACGCAAACTGGTTGCTCTGTCTTAACGCTTTGTTCCTGACGTGAAGGATGTTTTCCGATCTGTCTGCTCCAGTTGTGTCCAGCCTTTTCTTCGTTGTACAGAATGACTGTATAGTTGAGCAAGTGAGTATCGAGCAAAAATAATTTGAATGCCGAAACTTATGTTACATGTTTCTCTTTTTGATAACATGGTTAATGAATTTTTGTATTTAAGGCACGAATTTCGTAACCTTTTTCCAAAGAATGAGCTAAGCAAGGTTCTAAGAGGTTATGCCTCAAATGGAAAAAATAACTTGTTATATTAGTCAAGTTATTGGTAACGGGCTTTTAAATTATAGCCAGTATTTTATTGTACATGAATGTAAGACTAGTGAATTGATGATTGAATGCTTATTTCTTATAAGCTTAATAGAACAGAGTTATAGTCCCTTTTTATATGTAAAGTTGGCCAGTTACAATAGGTGTTGCTGGTATTTATCTTTGAAGGTAACACATAAAAATAAGGCTAGTGCAGTGGTAGCATGCTAGTTTCTGTTTTTTCAGAGTAACAATCATAAGAATTATTTATGACAATAAGATTTGATCTTAATGAGACAATAGATATTTTGGCTGCTATTCTATGAATAGTATAGCTCACGTTTCCGAATCAGTAGTGGTTTGGTGGCAACATCTTTGGTTTAATAAGGAAAGTAAACTGAACCTAAATCTATGATTAAGTTATCTATGGACAGTATTAAAATTGTGAATAAAATCAGCAAAATAATTTCCGTTAAAGAACAAAATTTCTTGTTCACCTTGTTTTTGATGGTGGCATGATAATGTGGGAGATAGGAGCGTACATTTACAAAAGACTTGTGCTACGTACCCATTAAAACTTATTCTGAGGCCGATTGGACTACAGTAGATAACGTTAAATTTTGTAATCTGAAGGTTCGCACCGTAGCTCAGTGATTGCATGCTTTGGCGTTTTATTGAAAGCCAATTCTGGTTACTATAACCTGTAATATAAGACGTTGGTCCTTTATGAACTTGTGGTTTCTTTGGCCAACTGAATTGCCAAGATTTTTGAGCAAATTCTTCTCGGGCTCTTGAGCTACTTGTGCATTCACCCGCTCCCCCCAAATTGAACACAATTGTTGTAAGGCATTCAAACTGAATTTCCTCAATTGGCGTGAGTGCTGAATGAAGTCAGACAACAACTTACGGATATGGTTAAGCAGCAAAGAGGAGTTAAAGAGTGGAAATAAGTAATTTTTAATAAGGTGAGTGAACATTTTTCTTTTAATTAATAGTGACTGTTGCGTCAAACTTCGTATGTGTTAAAGGTTGTCAGATAGGATCGTTGTTCTGCTCTGCTTTGCATACGAAAGATTTTGCTTTTCCAATTTGCTTTTGTTGACTTGTTTTCCTCCCACATTTTCATTTTATAATTATTTTTTAAGTTTGGATTTCTGCTTTGGAACTTTTTTTGGTTTATGATTCACGTTAATTTTTTTTAATTCTGTTCTTGCAGAATCGAGAATTATTTGCTTTCCTCCTGCATTATCATTACAATATTTTTTATAATCCAAATGGATTTATTTTTGAAAAATAATTCGACGACCCAAGTCCAATACTTCTCTTTGATGTATTCTTTATTATTTTTTTATATTATTTATATTATTAAGCGTAAATATTTCGACCGAATTAAGTTCGTCAGTTTTAATTAAAATATACATTGGCAATCTCTTTATTTTCTGAATTTAGAGTATGAAATTGAGTAGTGATTAAATTATTCAAATATTGTGAGATACTATACAATGAGTAGGGCCTAGTTAAGATTTACTATATATATATATAGGGTGTTCGAATGAAATAAACCGATTATTGTCTGGTTTGAGAATTGTTAGATTGGAGCAGCTTTTGAAAGGTAAAAAAAATCAGAATTAGTCCCGATAGCTTATTAGCATTGAAATTAATTGTTTAATAATCTAGATTTGATTAATTTATTTCGAGATTGAAGAAATTTAGAATTGTATCAGAATTTGAATCAGAGCTTAGACTTTGATAATTTGACGGTTTAGAATACGGCTTAATAAATTTGAAAAGAGGATTGGATCGTTCTTTCTTTTAACTATTAAATTCTTTATTCAGATTTTTACAAAAATATATATATATATTTCTAGTCAGATTTCGGCTTTAGTTGCTTTAATAATCGCGGATATATTCATATATATATTTACATCTGCTTATGCTTATGACATCAAATATGATCCGAAGCTTTCTGGCATCCAGTGGAAAGCTTGGAGTATATTAATATCTGTTTGCATATATTGCTCTTTTAGACTGTTCCTATAATACCATCGACTTCGATTTTATAAAATTTGAGAGAGAAATTTAACTTTTTATTTTGTGGTCAATTTCAAGGCATTTTATTACACTGTCATTAAGAAACCCATATACATCATCTTACGAATCAATCATCATGGAAGAATTGCATGTGTAGGTTGCAGCAGTGGTACCAATCTTTGAAAGTTTCATTAACAACTATTCTTTTTTTCTTTTTTTAATTGATGTTCTGAGTAATTGCGCGTTCTGTGTAAAGGTTCAATAAGGTTCTCTCTCTCTTTCTGTTTCCAGCTACCGGCATAGGCATATGGGAACTACCAGATATACTTTCGTGTGTACATAAGTTAGTGCGTGTGTGTGGCGGGGTCGGTGGTATGAATTATTTATTACGATCACTTAGTGAAACTTACCGTAACATTACGCACGATAACTTTTGAACGAATGCGAATTTTTTAATTCTGTTTTTTGAAATAGATAAAAAGAGTAATTGTATCGAGTAAGTTTGTTAACGGAGATGATTTAGTCAACAGAAAGTGGTGCAAATGAGCCATTTCCGGTTTCCACTTTGATCACTGTAGAGCACATACTGTAATAAATAGCGACAAACGGTTTTCGGCAATCGATTAAACGTTTCAAGGACAACTCCCATATTCATTCTTAACACTATAGTAAAACCGGAAGTGGTATAAATGAGTCATTTCCGGTTTTATTGTTGATCACTATAGAGCAAAAGCGGTAAAAGATAGCAAGAAGCAATTCTCGGCAATCGATAAAGCGTGTCAAGGATAACTTTCATCTTCACCTTTAACATCCTAGTAAAACCGGAAGCAGTAGAACTTAACTATAAATTTCGACTTCAAATTAATCTACATAGGGAAATAGGGAGAAGCTGTTTTGGGACATCAGTTTAGTGTTGTTGGAATAAGTATCGTTTCCTCTCTTAAACTTCTATAAATAAACCGGGAGTGGCAAAACCCAACTACTTCCGGTTTTAGTGTTGATCACAATAGATTAGAAACCGTAATAAATAGCGAGAAGCGGTTTTCAGTAATCAATTAAGTGTTCCAAGAATTTTCTAATTCGACTTTAATTTTTCTACTCAATCCGGAAGTGACAGAAATCAATCACTTCCAGTTTAAGCACTGAGTGTTATAGAATATATAGCGAAAAGGGAATAGAATGGAAAATTTATTAAGTGCCCAAGAGTGTATTCCATCTCGACAGTAATCACTCTACTCAACTAGGAAGTGAAAAAATATACTACAACTGCTGATTTCCAAATCCATTGAGAAAATATTACGTAAATCTTAACTGTTTTTACTATTAGGATTACGTAGTGAAACTTGTAACATCGTAATGTTTGTACATACGTCCGTCCGTTACTCCGTACGATGACATTTGGACGGATGCGAATTTTAAACTTGTTTTTGCAATAGAAAGATACAATGATTATCTCGAGGGAGCTCTTTAATAGCGAAGATTCACCAACCGGAAGTGGTAGAAATATGTCATTTCCGGTTTTAATGTTGATCATTATAGAACAAAAACGGTAATAGATAGGGAAAAGCGGTTTTTGGCAATCGATCACACGTTTCATAGCCAACTCTCATCTTCATTCTTAATAGTCTAATAAAACCGGAAGAGGTACGAATGAGCCATCGAGAATGGAAAATCGAAAAAGCGTTTCAAGATTAATCTACGTCTTCACCCTTAGCACTCTAGTAAAACATGAACTGGTAAAAATGAACAATTTCCGGTTTTAACGTTGATCACTATAGAGAGAAAAGGGTAATAGATAGTAAGAGGTAGTTTTCGGCAATCGATAAATAGTTTCAAGAATAACCTTCTTTTTCATAATTAACACCTTAGTGAAAAAGATGTGGCAGAAATTACCTATAACTTCCGGTTTCAATTTAATCTATATAGTGCAAAAACTATAAGTTATAGAAAGTGTTTTTGAGAGCTAATTTAGCGTTGTAGGAACAGGTATAATTTCTATTAAACTTCTAATCGAACCGGAAGTAGCATGTTCCAGTGTTGATTGCTATAGATTAGAAACTAACTAGAGATAAGCTGTTTTCTGTAATCAATTAAATATCCCAAGAATATGTTCTATCTCGACTCTAATCTTTCTACTAAAACTTGAAGTGGTAGAAATCAATAGCTTCCGGTTATAACATTGAGCGTTATAGAATGGATAGCAAGAAGGCTTTTTTTTTGGTAATTCATTAAGTGCTCCAAGAGTATATTCCATCCCGGCAGTGATCCCTTTACTCAAATCGGAAGTGAAATAAATATACTAGAGCTTCTGGTTCTCAAACAACTACACAAAATATAACATGATCCTCTTTAAGATTTTATTATTATTAGGATCACGTAGTGGAACTTGTAATATCGTAATGTTAGTACGTACGTACATACACACGTCCGTTACTTCGAAAGATAACATTTGAAAGAATGTGAATTTTTCTATTATTATTATTGTTATTATTATTATTATTATTATTATTATTATTATTATTATTATTATTATTATTATTATTATTATTATTATTATTATTATTTTCAATAAGAGGATAGTGTGATTTTCTCGAGAGAGTTCATTAATAGAGGTGATTCGACAAACAAAATGGTAGAAATGATTTTTTTTCAGGTTTTAACGTTGATCAATAAAAAACAAAAACGATAATGGATAGCGAAAAGCGGTTCTGGGCAATCGATTTTACGTTTCAAGGGAATCTCTATTCTTATTCTTAACATTATAGTAGAACTGGAAAAGGTAGAAATGAGCCATTTCCAGTTTTAACACTCATTGCTATAGAGCGAAAACGATAATATATAGTAAGAAGCAGTTTTCGGCAATCTATAAAGCGTTCCATTAGTAACTTTCATCTTCGTACTTAACACCCTAGTAAAAAGGAAGTGTAGAAATCACCTATAACTTCCGGTTTCAATTTAATTTACATAGAACATAAACTATACGGTATAGGGAGAAGCAATTTATGGAATCAATTTAACGTTGTGGGAACAGGTAAGTTATTATCTCTCTTAAACTCCAAACCGGAAGTAGCAAATCCAACTACTTCCGGTTTTAGTGTTGATCGCAATAGATTAAAAAAGATAACAGATAAGGAGAAGCGGTTTTAAATAATCATTTAGTGTCCCACGAATATGTTCTATCTCGACTCTAACCTTTATACTAAAAGCAGAAGTGTCATATATCAATCATTTCCGGTTATAAATTGAGTGTTATAGATTGGAGAGCTAGAAGGGATTTTATGTAATTGATTAAGTACCGCAAGAGTGTATTCCATCTCGACAGTAATCTCTGTATTAATACCAGAACTGAAAGAAATACGGTACAAATTCCGGTATCCATATTAATTGAGAACATATTACATAAAATTCTCTTTACGGTTTTTACTAGAGTTTATTTTTAAATTAAATACTAGCCGAATGTTCACTAAATTTTGTGAGCTACTAGCCCATTCCCTAATTAATAAGTACTGGCATATTCTGTGGTCAAACTCGGCCAAGTACAGGGTGGACGCGGGTTGCATTTCATACCTTATTTCTCGATAACTACTTAATTAGCCAGCAGCATTTTCTTGATAACTATTGGCCGAATCGGAACAAAATTCGGTGGTGGGCAGCCCTCAACCTAATTAAGATCTCTACATTTGCTGGTCGAGTTTGGCCAAGTTTTGGGCTTGATTCGCGTGTGGTAATTTATTTCTCGGTAAACTCTTGTCAGATCCAATCTGAAGGATTTGCCATTACAAAAAGCCGCTCGTAACTATTTATCGATTTTGCTTTATAGTGTTCAACGTAAAACCGGAAATGCTTTATTTCTACCACTTTCGGTTGGTAACGAAAGGAGATGAAAAATATTCTTGAAATGCTTAATCGATTGCCGAAAACCGTTTTTGTTTTATAGTGGTCAACGTTAAAACTTGGAAAAGGTTGATTTCTACCACTTTCGGTTTATGGATCACTTCAATTAACTAGCTCCTCCGAAATACTTACTCTACACATAGTTTGCAAATAAATAAATAAATAAAATAAAATAAAAATTGCTTTCTTTCAAGAGCTATCGTGCGCAGTAACTTAGTCGCAGTAGCTATCGTGGTCTGTTATTATTATTATTATTATTATTATTATTATTATTATTATTATTATTATTATTATTATTATCGCGTCTATGTTCTGTTATTCTTTTAACCGTTAGAGGAAAGGTTCATTTTTTCTACAGTCTTACTTTATCTATAATGCTACTTCGGTATTATACTTAATGTTTAGTTAACTCTAGAAAAAGCGGATCTAGTTGTGTGAATCCTCCATTTCATGTTAGCCTTTGGTGATCATTTAGTACTGTTCAGCGAGGTAATTTAACAGAAGTACAATGTTCTTATAGAGTATTCGTTGTAGTGTTATAAAGTAGGAAATGATACAAGACGCTGTGTTTTCTAAATTAAAGTTTTGGGATCTTCTAGGGCAATTGTTCCAACATTTTTAACAAGCGCCCACATTATTAAACCCTACATACTTCACACCTACATCATTCGCGATGTCTTTGACCGTTTCTGCAATTTTAGTTGCAGCATTGTATTCTCAAGTCATCAGTAATAGCAACAAAAATAATAACAATAATAATAATAACCTATACTGTATATAAGACAACATAAGTGAGTTACTCATTATCGACCAAGGCATATTGCTATAATTACCAAGAATACTCTTTTTGTCGAAAGGAGGGGATAAAGAAGAAATTTTGGAAATATGTATCCTTAGGGGCGTAAATAGGATAGTGTATCTTGCTAATCCCTGAGGTAAGGAAGATGAAACTAGGCATATAAACAAACCATTAAAAATAACTGAACATGTTTCTCACAGTTTCTGAAAATTTCGCACCTGAACAAGAAAGGAGTAATTCGTATAACATTAATTTTTCAACTGTATTTTATTTCATTCTTTTTTAGAAAATGATAAATGTCATCATCATAGGTATTCTGCCTTTATTGGCAGGTCACTTGCCGCAGCTGAGAAGTTTCCATGCTCCACGGTCCTCCGCTAACCTCTTCGAATTCGCGTATGATCCTTCTGCTTTTATATAATCCATTAATTGTAGTCTCCTTCGCCCCCTCCCTCTCTTTCCCGCCTACATACCCTCTAGGACGTCCCTCATGATACAATCTCTTCTTAGGCAATGTCCCAACCAGTTTCTCTTCCTCTTCCTAATAATATCTAAAAGTGTTCTTTTCTCACCCACCATTTCTAACACTCTCTCATTCGTTATCCGCTCGACCCAACTAATTCTTTCCATTCTTCTCCACACCCACATTTCGAAGGCTTCCAGTCGATTTTCATCACCTTTACGTAATGTCCACGTTTCCGCCCCATACAGTACAACACTCCACACGAACCATTTTATGGTCTTTTTCTCAACTCTTTTTTCAAGGTCCCACAAAACAGACTTTTCTTCCTCCTAAAGCTTCTTTCGCCATTCCTATCCTTGCTTTTATTTCAAGTTCGCACTTCATGTTATTACTAAGAATACTACCCAGATATCGAAAACTATTCACTTGTTCTATTTTCTCCCCTCCTACTTTTATATTTGACACAGACCCCTTCGTTCCAATCACCATGGCTTTTGTCTTTCTAACATTTATTTTCATCCCATATTCTTCAAAGCCCTTTCTCGTTTTTTCTAACATTTTAATGATTTTCTTTTCAGATTCTGCAACAAGCGCCATATCGTCTGCAAATCTTATACATTTAATCATTCTACCTCCTACCGAAATGCCATCATCATCATGTAAACTCTTTTTCACTATCTCTTCTAGATAGACATTAAATAGTGTTGGCGAGAGGCAGCATCCTTGTCAACCTCCCCTTCCAATTGCACTCTCTTCCGTCAGTTCTTCCCCTATCCTAACACTTACTTGTTGGTTCATTTATAAGTTTCTTATTATTCTTCTATCTTTCCATTCCAACCCTATCTTCGTTAGAACTCCCAACAACAATTCCCAATTCACGCGGTCAAAAGCCTTTTCTAGATCAATAAATATAACATACCCTCTTTCCTTTTTCTATAAATCGTTCACCGATCGCCCTTAATAATCCAATTGCATCTCTTGTGCCCTTGCCTCTTCTGAACCCGAACTGCTCCTCCTCAACTTCTTTATTTGTTCTTTCATATAACCTTCTGTTCAGTATTCGGAGCAGAATTTTAGCTGTATGAGATATGAGACTAATAGTTTTATAATCCTCACATCTCTTTGGGTTCGATTTCTTAGCCATCGGTATCATGATCGTTTTCAGAAAGTCGTTTGGCCATTCTCCTGTTCCATATATTTCATAGCATAATCCGAACAATTCTTTCTTTCTCTTGTCTCCTATATTTTTAATGAATTCGATTGGTATGTTATTTATTCCGGTTGCCGTTCCATTTCTAATCTCGGATATAGCCTTTTCAAACTCATCCCAAAGAATACTAAATCCTTTATCATCCACGCCTACTTCATTTTCTACTTCAACATTTAGGCTACACGGACTATTCCTACTCTCATATAAGTCTTCAACGTATTCTTTCCACCTTCCTATGACCTCATTTCTCTCGTTGACTACCTTCCCATTCTTATTTTCTACTGCCATCATAATACCCTCTTGATAAATGTAAGAATTATTTATATTTGAGACGTGAAATTTCAAAATTAAACTGAATTAGAAACGAACCTATACGATTAGGTTTTCCGAAAATTCTGTCCTAAGATGAGAATGGAGGATAGTGTCTACCTATTAAAATTTCTGCATTTGCTTACGTTGGAGGTGTGAAATTTGGCTTTGATTTCTTAACTATAAATAATTGAACGTATGTTTCCCGGAAATTCCCCTCTTAAAGATGCAGAAAAGAGACGATTTCTATAATATTAAAATTTACCACTATTTATTCAGAAAATGTCATGAAATGGGACATACGCTTAGATTCGTAATGTGGAATTTCGTAAACCAACTCTGAACTAAAAAGAATGGAATACGTATTTCAGAGTTTTCGAAATTTTCCTTTTAAGCAGAAGGAGGGATGAATTAATTTACTTATTTCTCAACATTCAAATCGGCGTTCGCTGTCTAATCATCATAGAGTGTTCGAGGAGAATTACTGAACATATTTAGAACTACTCTAGAGCATGGTTTCATCATATCGCTTTCACTGAAATGCGTATCCTAAGGGGAGGGGTCAAGTTCTAAAATATTTGCTAAAAATACAGTATCTTACAAATATCTCATGTATAAACATGAAATTTAATATAAAAACCAAGTAAACACGCAACCCAGCGTTCTAGGAAATTCCACTTCCGTCTCATCTCATGAAAAATTATTGAGAATTTTAGAACATAGTTAGCACTTGGCTGAAGCCATTTCTTAACCATGTCAGTTTCATTAAAACTCGTATCCTAAAAGGGTGTAGGAGTTAATATATACGGCGAAAATTAAATATCTTCCAAGCTAAGGAGATTAAACTAGGTATATAACTTTTTACTTAACGAGGTCATAATGTGGACATGCGCCAGCGTTTTCGAAAATTATGCTTCCAAAAGAGGTTACAGTGTGGCAAAGTGTTTGAAACGTCTGAAATGAATTTTTAAACATATTTAGCATGTGGGACATTTCTATTTTATCAACTCACTTCGAAATAAAAGAATCGTAAAAGCAGAAGAGAATTTAGATTTCTTGCAAAGAATAAATACTGCATCGTATGAAACACATTTTTGAACATGGTCGAGCTAGGGGTTTTATTTCACTTTTGTTCAAATAAGTTACGTAATGGGGAAAGAGTGATCAAATATAACTTTCAAATATTTCCCATAAACCTATTCTACCCGTACGAAGAACGGGCTTGCATATAACAATAGTAAATAATAATAGCCATATTCTCACAAATTTTTATTTATTTCCAGCAAGATTCCTGCATAGCATTGTAGTGCAATGAAATATTATATTTTACCAGTTTTGTCAATGAAACCACAGTTCTTACAGAATAGTTATTTCGTGTTTAAATATTTAATTTAATGTTTTTTTTACAACATTCGTAATATTTGTAATTTTAAATTTAGTTCTGTCAGAGACTCGCACCCCTAGATTAGGAGCCACTGCTATAGGGACTACCTAGAAACTTTGAATTTACACCTACATAGGATTTGTGACATGGGGTACTAGTAAGAAAATTTTTTGAAAATTCACGAAAAGAGGATTAATTGTGGTGAGAGTTATTTTAATAAGATACCCTCATCTCCGGAACGTATAGGACTGTGAACTTAAAATTTGGTATTTGGATTTCCAATTTAAAATAATTTAACACATGTTTCACCATTTCTTTTATATCTTAGTAATAAAGGAGAAAGAAAAGGTGAGAATAGGAATTATTACTCATATAATAGCATATCGTTATCTCAGAATCTCTGAAAGTTACAAACATGAAATTTGGCTTTAGGACTTCTCATTTAAAACAAAATCACTTAAAGACAGTAAACAGGACCACCCAATATTTTTCAATTAAAATTGAAACCAGAAGTTGTAGTAGATATCTACCACTTAGTGTTATTTACTAGTGATTAGAGTGGGGATGGAATATATTCTACGGGCGCTTTATCGAATACAAAAACCGTGCCTATCTATTGCCGTTTGTCATATACAGTCATGTTCAAGAAAACTTTGCCATTCATCTCTCTTTGAAAAGGCCTGTGGTCTTACCTATAGTTAGAATTAAATCAAATAAATGTGAATTTTGTTTGGTCGATTAAGAGGTTTATTTAGAGCCACAGCATTATAATTTCCTTTTTTGGTTGCAAGAATATCATCTTTCATAGCAGGGTGAGTGGTCAAGATTTCTTGAATAAGACTGTACAACGATGAACGTTAAAACCGGAAGTGGTTGATTTCTAATAATTACGTTTGATTACAGGGTAAAAGAAGAGATGGTATTTTAAGAACGCTACCTATTTTAAGAACGATAACTCATTAAAAAAAAAACTCTTCTCTCTGTCTCGTATAGGTCATGTTCTATGTATATTACATTGAACCTGGAAGTCATACTGGATTACCAGGGTGTCTATCGATCACGAAAAGGATCAAAGAAAGTCACGAAATCAGAAAATGGTCATGAAAGTCAAGAAATTTTGCTTTTGGGTCACGATTCATTTTACTTGTACAAATATAAGTACATACTTGTAAATGTTGTTCTATAAAGTGTCAAAATTCACCACCAAAAACGCATATAGTTTTAGACGCTAAAAAAATAACAAGTAAAGCACGCTTCTCTCACGTGCGTGAAAATTGGCCCAAGTCGCACTAAAATGCGCTTTTGAGAATGTTACTAAATTTAATGGTTTGTTAAAGAAAAGGTCATGAAATTTCATTTTGGAATTTTAGTGGACACCCTGTCATTTCTGATTTTATTAGAGTGTTATGGAAAGACAAAATGTTCTTTTGGGATGCTCCGTCGATTGTCGAAAACAGCTTCTCGCTATCTATTACAGCTTTTGCTCCACAGTAATGAAAAGTAAACCGAAAATTGTTGATTTCTACCGCTTCTAGCTTTATCAAAGTGTTAAGGATAGAAATGAAAGGTGTTCTTGGAATCTTTTAGTCGATTTCCCAAAACTGCTTCTCTATATATATTACAGTTTTTCCCCATTCAATGTTAAAGGGGGAACTTTTTTATTTCTGCCACTTTCTATTTCAATACAGTATTAAAGATGGAGATGAAAGGTATTCTTGGGATCCTAAATCGACTGCCGGAAACCGTTTCTTGCTATCTATTACCCTCTTTGGTTTACAGGATCAAAGTTAAAAGCAAAAATGGTTGATTTCTACCACTCCTGGTTTCTGATCCACAACCTCCTGGTTTATGATCCTCTACTAACGAACTCTTTCGAGATAATTACTTTAGCTATCAATTGCAAAAAACAGAAGTCAAATTCAGTTTCGTTCAAGAGTTTCGTGCGGAGTAACGGACGGGATGGACCAAAGTACTAACTGTACAATATTATTATAAATCTTACTCTGTAATCCCAATAATTAGCTACATATTTCAGCGTTTTTGATTGTGATCTAGAAAGAAAGAAAAGGGTTTGGAAGAGAATAAAGGTGGATATTACAATTATTATTATACTAAGATGTTTATATCTCGGGATCCCGTAAAGTTGAAGACATGAACCGTGGTATTTGAACTGAAATTGGTATGCTTCCTGGTATATAAAGTGCAAGGCAGGGACGGCGCTAAGGGTGGGCAACCGCCCACCCATCCGCCCACCCCAACAGAAAAGGGGAGTCATTAAGGGGGGACAGGAGGGAGCAATTGCCCCCCGCAAGATTTTGAGGAATACATATACTTTATCGATTGTCTACTAATATACTAGTGCAAACTGAAAGTCTTATGTTGTTGGTGTTCTTGCCCCATCAAGCAAAGTCTGAAATGACACCCCTGCAACAGAAGTAGAATAATAAAGGTGACCAGTGCCGGATTTAAGTTTGATGGGGTCCTAAGCTATTGAAGATAATGGGGCCAATTTTATTCTAGCATTCTTTTTCAGCGACAAAATTTCGCCTTTTGTGTTTGAATATATGCTATATGGTAATTTATGGACCTAATAAATATCTATTAAGTGAATACGTTTTCGTGTATATTTCGTTAACTTAACTTACTGTTTTGAATACATTACAGAAAAACTGTAAAATTTGTAAAATTAGCGGTAGTTTAATTTGGTACCAATAAAGTCCCTTGCCGATCTTTTTGCACCAGCTATGATCAACGCCCCACGCCATGCTTCTATAATATGTGGAGACCGCATCATTTCTCATTTCAAGTTGTTTCTATTCAGTTGGGTAAAGATTGAAACGTTTTCAGGGATCCGTGTAAGTAAATACAGTCTAAATATCATCCAGGGTTGGTAATTACTGCCTGAAGCTCAACTAATCGTGTGAGCTTTTTCCAGGTCAGGTTACTGGAGTAACTCAAAATGGAATGCAACCCTCGAAGATTACACATGGTGTAATACGACACAAATTCGTTGGAACCAGAGGCGAACTTAGAAGGTTAAAACTGGAGAAGGGGCAACTAAAACCCAGATTATGATAGATATATCGTGAGTTTACTCTAAACTTTCAAAAATATGTAAGTAATGGCTTCAATTATTTTTGTCACTCAAAAACCTGGGATCGTAGACCTCTCCGGCTCCTGGCTAGATACGTCTCTGGCTGAAAATCATAAAAAACGTCGTTAAAAAACCTGTTTCACTAAAATTATTATGAATGTAGGTAGCATCTTTTGACTGCGACTGAAAAGATGTTGGTACCTTGCCTTGCTATGTAGTAACCAGTGGCGTATTTAGGGGGTGGCTTTCGGGCTTAAGCCCCCCCCCGAAATCACTTAGTATAGTAAAGTAAATGAAATATCTTGCAGAATGTTCACATTTCCAGGCAAAGCCCCTCCCGAAACAAAATCGTAAATACGCCACTGGTAGTAACTATTGCCGATAACCTAATGGATTCAGCCTGTTGCATACTAACTTACACAAGGTAAATTCGGGCAGTTCTGAACGTAACAATATATAAAATACTGTTAATATATACAAACGAACGACTCATATGCCTAGAACGAACGGATGAAATCACTACGATTCGTGCTCCTACTCTTTCCTTTAGTCAGGGGCGGATCCATTCTGAATGTTTAGGGTGGGCAGTCGTTCGAAGTCAATAGGTTTTATTTTACGTTTATAATACAAAGGTGAAAATTCTTAGGATATGTTTTATTTTTTAAATAAAAACATATTCAATTCTTGGGGGCGATCGCCCCTGGATCCGCCCCTGCCTTTAGTGATCCATTATTGCACTCTATAGGTCTTTATATGAGCTCTTCCGTGGCTAAGCGGTTAGCGTACGCACCTTTGGCGTGGGAGACCCGGGTTCGATTCCCGGTGGGAGCTCATGTGGTTCGGATTCCACGTTAATTAGTAGGTCTCGTCTCATATAGCCTCGCTGCTGAAAGGGACGTTAAACTCAAAATCAACTCAACTCTATAGATCACTATGAAAATCAGTGCCAAGTTATGAAAGTTATGAAAATACTTCTGCAAACTACCTTTCATACTTACGTACAGCGAAATAAAATAGCTATAATTTCGTGATTTAAAAGATTATTGCCGATTAGGGCTGTAATTCCTTTATATGTTACTATTATTTTGCGAGCTTGTCGTTTCATGCCTTCTTCTTAAGCATCTACTGTTACCAGACAATTTCTTGTCGAATTCCAAATAGTACAAGAAAGGGTAGCACTAGATTTCTATCCGCATACAAGATACTGTAACACTTATGCTGTGAAGTCTTATTAAAGTAGCTAAGTGTAATGGCTGGAAAACAGGGTCCCGATTACAAATGGGGCTCTGAAACAAAATCCCAATTACAAGCGGAGCTGGGAAACGAGGGTTCCATTATAAGCGGGGCTGGGCAACAGAAATCCCATTGCAGGCGGGTTGGTAAACAGGGCCCTATTACTTGCTTCATGAGAGCTTAATACATAACAGTACAGAACACTGTTGTTGTATATGCGTTTTATCTTATTTGCTTTTTCTTATTATTTGGAAATGACATTACAGCCACTTTTTCTTTAACATTTTTTGGGCCCCCTATAGCTTGTTTAGCTTATACGCAAATCCGACACTGAAGGTGACATCCTGTACTTCACAAGCAATAGGTATTACTTTCGATTGTAATGTAATAGGTTCTATGACTCTGTTTAACTCTGCAATGGACAATAATTTTAAGACAGATACTTGTAGTAATATAATGATGCCAAAAGTCGTAATTAATGATTTGAAGTTTAACACACACGTACAATCGTGCTATTGAAACGCCAGTGTATGTATGTGCTGCACTGAAAAAAAAAGTGCTTTTTAAAAAGCCAACTAAATAATGGACAGAGCTGGCCAGTATTATCTATTGTCTCATTTTGAGAAAGAGAGGGAGGAAAGTAGTGCTTTGTGTCAAGGGCGCCGATCCTGGGGGCCCAAGGGGACCCGGGCTCCCCCAAAGCCCATGTGCGCCCTCGCATTTTATTTATGAATATACAATATTTGGCACAATTTGAATTCAATTTGTCTTAAAATCCTCGTGCATGCCTTCTGCATCTGAATGCCCCCTCCCCCCAAATTTACAGAGAAATCGGCGCCATTGCTTTGTGTTGGCGCGATAGCTTCTTACAAGAGGGTTCCAACTTGCAATTGTTTACAGCAATGTACCACATGTCTTGCCCGTGTGGCATTAAACAGATTTGTAAAAACCCTTATTATAGTATTACTGAGTTGATCACTGTTGCGCTCAGAAGTCTTGGCGGTCGGTGCTTGTTCAGCTAATATGTCGAAAATATTTAGCGATTTCTTCTCAGGCTCGGTGTCTTTCTCGTGTTCAAAGAAGCGCCATTTTCAATCCGTTGATGTTAGTGATAATCCTTCTTGTTCAATGGGGAAAAAGACAAAAAATACAAACACATGTGACAACCAGGATTCGCAATTTGAAGTGTTCGATTTCGAGGAAAGTGAAAATGAACTAGATGTTGGAGAGAGCGAAGACGACAGCATTGCTTCTGAAGTTACTCATTTATATTTTTGTCTCTTGCTTTCTTGTAATAAATACTTCAAAGATAAAAATGTTTGCAACAGCCCATTTTATCCTTGTTTTACTTTACCTACTTATTGTGTATTTAATGTTATTAACGAAAAGTAGAGTATTATCTGTTAGTCAGCGTTGTTTGAACCTCCTTTTATTTCTATGCATTCATGTGCGTTCTTGGAGGGAGAGGAGGTAAAGTAGTCTTGAACTTCTTCAACTACACAGAACACACCGTTATTATTGTTTAAAAAGCTGAAAGTAGAGGTAGTGTGTGTGCCACGCGGAATTCGGTAGGTCGAGCATATTGCCACGAACTCCCGCAGCCCATCCTAAGTCCTGCATTTCTTCAGTCTTACCAGGTGAATGCTGGAGTGGCACCTTCTATAAGGCCAGCACAGTTGTTTTCCACATCCTTGTTTCTCCCCTATTTCGGTCTGAGCCTTAGCTAGCTAAAGAGTATAAAAATTAAAATTTAATTATTGCCAAAAAAAGTCTACATTGCCCAGTTCTCATTTTTGTTGTCCGCCCACCCAGCTGATATGTCCGCCTCTTTCCGCCCAACCCATCAAGCGTTCCTGGCGCCGTCCCTGATGCAAGGCCATAGGCCGAACAAACACGGTGGCTTGGGAGCAAAGCCCCCAGGTATTTCAACTGAAATTCAGTATACTTGCAGGTATGTGAGGTGCGAGGCCGTAAGCCTAGCAAACACTGATGATTGCACTTTGAGATGCAAAGCGTTAGACCGAACAAATTTGCGAGTCTGAGGGCAAAGCCTTCAGCAAGACGAAGGCTCGTATTGAATAAACTCTGATGAAGACACTAAGGAGGCTCACACAACATTTTCTTAATTAATAATGAAATAGGAACTGATAGTAGATTTATACCACTCTCGGTGTTAATAGAGGGATTGGATTGGTGACACAATTATATTCTTGGGGTGCTTAATTGATTGCAGAAAACTGCGTCTTGCTACCTACTTCCGTATAGAGGTTGATATCTACCTGTTCCAGTTTTAGTAGAGGGTAAAAGATGAAGATGAAGTGTATTCTTAGTCGATTGTAGAAAACCGGGTTACGGTTTCTGCTCTGCAGTGGTCAACGTTAAAACCGGAAAGGGTTGATGTCTACCACCTCCGGTTTTAGTATAGGGTTAAGGATGGAGATGAGAACGGATGGTTAATCGATTATGAAAAACAGCGTTTTGTTATCTATTACAGTTTTTCTTCCATAGCAATCAACGTTAAAAACAGGAAATAGTTAATCGCTACCACTTCCTGTTTTACTTGTAGGTTAAGAACAGAGATAATATGCATTCTTAGGACGCTTAATCGATTTTCAGAAACAGCTTCTAGTTTTCTACTAACGTCTTTTGCTCTACATTGATCAATCTTAAACCAGAAGTCGTTGATTTCTGCCACTTTCAGTTCAAGAGTCACCCCATTAATTTTAAAACATGTTTTCCTGCATATTTATGTAACACTTGATTTAATTCCAACTAAACTTGATATGTCTTACAATCTGGAAAGAAATACGCGGGAGGGTAAGGAACCCCTAGCATCCCAAGGAATGGGGATGGGAGAGCTGACATTTTAAAATAATTGTAATGATCGATATTCGTGTTGAATCCATAGTATTCGGGTGAGTCGCTGATATGTATAATGACTGTTTCCATGCTGTTCAAGTTCATCTATGAAGAAATGGGAAGAGTGACATTTTAAAAGAAATCGAAAATGACGGATATTAAAGGCGAATCCATAGTTCTCATTAGTGCTAAGACGAATAGTGGTACTTTTCATACAATTTAAAAAGAAGTTAGAATGCAACTTTTGAATTTAATTCATGTAAACTTATGCATTAAGAAAAACTAGACTATTTGCCATCCAATGTTGTAGGTGCGACTGTACAGTTTTTTATTATTATTATGTTTAAAGTATACTTTTAAATAGCAACACGACATGGGAGGGAAAGAGATGGAGACATTTCTGGCCTTTTCGACATATTCTTAAACGTTTATAAAGATTTTATTAAAATTTTCTTATAAT
Source organism: Thermobia domestica (assembly GCF_964235325.1). NCBI lineage: Eukaryota > Metazoa > Arthropoda > Insecta > Zygentoma > Lepismatidae > Thermobia > Thermobia domestica. The sequence goes on from NC_137457.1 coordinate 143,704,663, forward strand.
TTTAATTTATGTTTGTTTCTTATAATGCAAGTACATACAACTTGTAAGATGTCAATACAACTTAATTTTGAAAAGACTCGAAAATGGTGACGCCATTTCCGGTGTTCTAGTGGCTAGTACGCGCGCCTTTCGTGCACATAGTTGCACGTTCGATTCCCAGTGCGAGTCTCTTACAAAATTTGGACGATTACTGTGTTTGAGTTTCATCATAATCTTTGAGTCTACGTCTCATATAATCTCGATGCAGAATTGGAATTCTAAACTGAAATAATTAACTAACTCGAAACCGATAAGAGTTCAAAACTCAAGGTTTCGGCAGGAAACTAGCACAAAACTTTGGAATAGAAAAAGTATCAAGTATCCAGTTGGAGGGAGAGGGAAAGGATGGGAACACGGACATAAGACCATGAAACACATTATTGAAATGGCAGTCAGTGATGATTACAGAGGCGGCTCTTGGGCCTAGAGCTTCGAAATTCCCTCTATGGCATTTCCCGAGCGTGCTCAATCTGAGTTACCAGAATTTTCACAGTACTGTATTCACCCATCGTTTATTCAATCCCCCGTACTGGAAAATCTGAAATGAACATTGTCTCCTATCGTGCTCAATATGAATTACATGTATTTTTGCAGTATTGCTTTTCACCTATAGTGTAATTAAATTCTTCCACGAGAAAATATGTAATCAACACTCAGGCACGTAGCCAGGGGTTCCCGACTCCCCTTCGAGACCAGAAATGAAAAAAAATAAGGAAAGAAAACACAAACTGAAATGACAAAAAGAAGGATCAGCGTTAAAAATTAAAAAGGAAACTACAGCATGCTTTTGCTTACTCTTTCTTATGAGGAGATTTGTATTACTTACAATATGGTGGGGAGGTAAACGAGGTATTCTGGAAGAGTCAGAGAATTTGGAAAATCAAGAAAAGTTATGGAGTTCTCAGAATTTCTGCTATTATTCAGGGAGATTTCAAGTTTTCGAAAACTTAAGTGCCGTTGTGTAACAGCGTGGACATTTTTAATCATAACTTTTCGTCATCGTATCCTTGCAGTATCAAATATGTCATTTCAAGGACAATTTTCTGTTGCCCCTTTAACCTGTCATTTGGAACCGAAGGTAGTTGAGGAATAATAAAAACAAAAAGTTCTGTTGGAAGAAAGTTCTGTTAGCATTTGATTCAAGAGGGAAAGGAACGCATATATTGTGAAACTAGTTGAATATACACATGCTTCGCACAGGGGCTGTATGTGGAAGTCAACGCCTGTGGGAGTATCACCATTGATCTCAGCGACCGCGAAAACTATGGATTTGATACTAATATGGGTCATTTTGGGATATTTTTTACATGCCTCGGTATCCACCCCCCGCTGATTCCAGGCCCGCATACTTGCAAGTCATCGCTAATGGAAGTGTCACCATTGATTTCAGCGACCGTGAAAACTATGGATTTGTCACTAATATCGGTCATTTTGGATTATTTTTATATGTCTTGGTATCTCACCCCTCTCCGGTGACCCCCGGCAAGGAGCCGAATAGCGTGAATTTGGAAGTTAATGCGACTGGAGTTTCACCATTGATTTCAGCGACCGCGAAAATAAGAATTCGACATTAATAGCTCAAGTGGTAGAGCGTTGGCTTCGCATTCGGGAGGTCGTGGCTTCGAATCCCGCTGCCTACTATCCTGACTGAAGTATTCCAGGGTTTCCCTCAGTCCTACCAGGCAAATGCTGGGATGGCATCTACTAAACTAGCCCTGGGCGATACCTTCCCAAATCCTTTCTATTGTTAATGTTGTTGGATATTCAATGCAAAATGGCCTCTGAGCTGTATCTGGTGATTGTTAAATAAATAAATAGTAAAATATCGGTCATTTTCTACTACTTTTACATGTCCCGGTAAACGCCCCCCTGAGACCCCCGGGTTCGAATTTCGACAGAAACGTTTACTCTGGTCTGGAGCCTTGACCAAGGCATTCGTGACTAAAATTTGGTAACGCTCAGTCAATTTGTCTGGTTTCCAAGCCGGTTCCGGTAAAAGACCCCTGAGACCCCACTGCTGCGAAATTTTAAAAAATCGCTGCGTCTTGATCTGGGTCCTGGGCCCTGACCAAAATTTGGTAACTCTCGGTCCACTCGTCTGGTCCCCAGGCCGCACACAGACAGACAGAGACAAACACACAAACAAACTCTTTATTTTATTTATATTAGAAGATAGTTTACAAGACAGTATTCAGTATGTACTTTTTATAATAATTGAGGTCATAACGAAAGGAAAATTGTTATATTTGAATAAACAGGAGAAGAACGTAAATATTGCAAAATCATTTTCAATACTTTCTCTATTATTTTGCTCGAAATTTCTTCATAGTTTGTTATTAAAATACTTGCCAACATATCCTCATTTTATTGTCATCACAAACCAATATATGTTGATAGTAAAATAGTTTAGATTGATCGAGGTACTGGGTCTTCAGAATTTCATGTCACTCCCCCTCACCGTTACGAAATGTTGGCTAAACGAACCAATATATGTTCTAGTAAAATAGTTTAGAGTGATCGAGCTTCTCTTATGATGACCACAGTATTTTATGTCACGGACACCCTTCCCCCCTCTTCACAAAATTCTGGCTACGTGCCTGCAACACTGTCAGTAGCTACGTCCTCGACTAATATACATTTACCAGTAGAGCTTTATTTTCGTATTTTTTTCAACAGTTAACGAATTTAAAACCGTATTATAATTCAAAGTACTTATCATATTTTTATAGCAAAACAAGAATATGTAGTTAACTTCTTAAATACTTCGCTCCGCAGGAACTCGCTCAGCGCGTGCAACAAGCAAAAACAACATGCTTGGCGTCTCACAAACACAAAGGAGAAAAAAGAAAAGCGAAAGCAGCACAGTAGTTCCTTATCGCAGTCAGAGCTGACAACATAGTTTCGGTCGTCACTTACGCCAATAGACCTACAAGCGGTGTACAAGAGTTATACAGTTACCATATATGTTGTGCCACAGTAGCGCTACAGGCGGAATGTGCACGAACTACAAATGAATATGTTTCTTACAAGTATCAATCACTGTTGAACCCTCTTTACATTCTACACATCAACTTTTCTCCCACTTTTTGACCTTGACAAGCAGAAGTACCAGGCTTTCCGAGTTCACAACCATAACCTGTTCGTGTACAGAGTACGTTTTCAGTTCAGCGAATGACTCTGCGCGCGAAGAACAGAGGTGATTATCGGGGTACCGAATACGGAAGGCAGAAACACCCGGTTGCAACTTTAAATGTAAAATACAAATATAGAGCCTTGAGAATGCCGTGAGAATGAATATATATATATATATATATATATATATATATATATATATATATATATTCATTGGTTATTTATTTTTGTTGGTCTATAAAGTGTATATGCATCATTCAAACGCTTTGGTACATATACACTACCCTGAATTTGTAATAAAATTGTTATTCAAGATTGAAATTTGTCTTGTTATTTCATATATATTGTTTTTTCTTAAGAGAAGTATTAGATGGTTCCATATGAGTATTAACCAACTTGAATAGATAGAAGCGTTGAGATCCTTCATCACTAGTTCCGTCTTCTAGGGAATTACTGGGCGGAGCTCAGGATTTATTTATTTATTTTTTATTTTTATTCTAAATTCTCTCCGGTTCGAGTCCAGGGGGATAGAAGCGTTTCAGAACCTAAGATCAGAAACCCTAATTCTTCAACTATCCTTACGTGTCCCTTCCCGCAAAACCCAGAATACCCACCTATTCCATCTTGCACGCCCTAGGTTGATAATTATACAGAGGTATCTTTTTCACCGAGTACCCAACTATTATAATAATCTAACAAGTGAGGTGGTTATTTTTTCGAGCTACCCGGTGTTTGAGAGAGCAATAAAACGCGTGCGCTAAATAATATTACTTGTGCACTCATTGTTAATACTATTGATGTTACTGTTGCTGTTTATTTTTTTAATTATTTTTCTTTTTTCTTTTTTTCCCGCTTGTTGACATTTCCCTGTGTAAAATGGCACAATTATGTTGTATCTGAGAATTTGTGCAATAAGTAAATAAATATCCATTCTTCAGGTTCTAAAGTTCGTGGGTCTACCTGGGAGATCTAAAATAGTCCCCATCAGCATCGACGAAGTTCTGTCAACGTTCTGAAAGACCATGGATTCCTTCGCGAAAAAACTTGGTGGGCCGTGAAGGGAAGAAGGTATCAAGTGCATTTTGCACCTCTATTAAAGATTTGAATTGGCGTCCTCTATGGTGATTGTCAAAGGACTAGTCCTACTAGGTTAATTATAATGTATTTCGGATCAGTACGTTTAATGAACACTACCGAATTTGTAACCGAACCCCTCTGAAAGAAAGTGTGCGTGTTAAACTTTTGGCATGATCCTAGATGTGTCACTGGATCTACAGTGTCAATGGAAATGGAGTATTTAATTTGACTACCAAGTTTACTATTCATTTTGAAAGTGACTTAATGAATCTTTCAAGCATTCTCTATATATTCCAATAGGTCTGAAAAATGTTAAAAAAAAAACAAAACAAACAAACGCTATTTTCATATTACTGACGGGCTTCTGGAAACGGAACTTTATAATGTTAAGTTCTTTTACTACCTGGAATATTTTTATCTGTGGTTTATTTTCTTTCTCTTCTTCTGTCTCCTTTTGTCTCTCTGTCTCACTTCTGTACCTCTAACATATATCTATTTCTTTTCAATTTTTCATTGAGAAGTGTTTACGTTTATCCCTACATTAATTATATATCTCGTTTCATCTCATTTTTAATCTTTCACTTTATTAATACTGCTACATGTATATTTTGAAATTCGAACTGTGATCACGTTGTTGTTGATTTTAATACGGGAGAAAAGAAACGAGAAGAAAGAGAGGTGGTCTTTTTTACCATACACGATAATGGGATAAGAAGGGGTATATTGGATGGTCTAGCTGCATGGTGTTAGCTGTCACACTTTTTTTGGTGTGTATAAGTTCAATAATTCACCATGAATAGAACCCACCAGAAGTGTTTTTGTAATGAAGAAATAATAACATAAAATGTGAAATGTCTTTAACAAACTGTTGAAATTTGAGAGTCGACAAACTTTGTACTTTGGGTACAGATTACCTTGAAACACCAGTAGCCACAATTATCCCGAGTTAGGGAGCTTATATTTAAAAGAATGACGTTCTCAACAAAATGCAGAAGTCTTTTAGTCTGAGAGAAAAGAAGGAATGAAACCTTTCATTTCTAGTTCTATTAGCCTTGTAGCTCTGAGTCTGTGGCAAAAGTATTGATAGAAATAAGGGCAATTAATTATGAATATTTTGTAGAACATTCCACTTTAGTATCCCAGGAGTTTCATCTTCCGGTTTGCGTAGTTCTGACAAATATAGAGTATATTGCTATACTATGTAAACTACTTGTACTCTCGCTGATTTGTAATGAAACCAAAACCAGAAGTAAAAGGTAAATTACAGTAATGGTTTTCAACTAATAGATTTCTATTAAGGGGGAAGTATAACTAGTTTTATTTTAACAAATTTTTTGCCTTAAAATGCTTGTCCAGGTTCATCCTCTTCCACTTCAACCTTGAGTACGGAAATGGAAGAACATAATTAGGTTTTGATTGTTGATTCTGGTATGTATCAAGCATAATTTCTCGGATCTGGGCCTGTACGTTATGTCGATATATCGATATCGTTGATATCGATATTAACACATATCAACGTTCGATATCGTAAATATATCGACATCAATATATCATAATCCTGAATTCTTGATATCGATCTTCGGAGAGGCGAGGTACAGGGAGCCCATAAGACTTGCGATGGATGAAAAAATAAAACTTAATTTTTACGATAATGACTTATAATGACAATTGAAGACTTTGGTGCAAAAGAAAGTCAATTCTGAAAATTGAAAGTGTAAAGGAGATACACGGTGTACCTTCACAAAGGTTTATCTTTATACGATTTCTTTCGTACTTGGCACAGATATACTATACCGAAAATAAATCGACACGTATTTTTTGTTCCTTTCGAAAAATAGTTTAAGCGGGGCAAAGAGTCCCTTTTCAAAACGTGATCCCCTTGATTCAGAGGACCACATTAAAGAAACGAAACTCTGCTGATGCACAGATGGCTTCTAAGTAGAAATATGTTTTTTGTCGTTTTTGCGAGTGAATGCCCCCTCGAAATGCCAAAGACCCCGCACAATCCTGACGGAAATTGGATTTCGGTGGAACTGCTTGAAACCAGGTATGTTGTAGATATGGTGTTCCTGAGAAGAAGTCTCAATGGGCACAACCATAAATCACTGACCATTTGGCAACTACAGAGCCATATTTTTGCAAAGAGCAGAAGGTAACGCTATTTTGGATTTAGGTGGAATTGCTTGAAACCGTGATATGTTGTTGATATTATGATCGTGAGAGAGAGAGAGACACAATTTAAACAACCATTAACCACTGACCGTTTGGCCACTATAGATCACTTTTTTAAAAGATCAGAAGGTAACGGTATTCTGGATTTCCGTGGAATTGCCTGAAACCGTGATATGTTGTAGATATTGTGATCGTGAGAGAGAGACCGAATTAGTTCAACCATTAATCACTGACCGTTTGACCACTACAGAATTACTTTTTTAAAGGAGCAGAAGGTAACGGTATTCTAGAATTCGGTGGAATTGCTTGAAACCGTGATATCTTGTAGATATTGTGATCGTGAGAAAAACTCTCAATGGATACAACAACTAATCAATGTCCATTCGGTAAGGATAATCTGAAATTATGGTAGAACTGTATGAAACGCAGAAAATTGGTATCCCACACCCCGGAAATGAAATGGGAAGAGTAGCGGCCAACATAATTTAAGAACAAACAACATTCAGATATTCATCTTCCGGGGCAAAGGAAAACCCTGGAAAGCCCTAGACAATTTGTCTCAGGATGACAACAACTACAACGTATCACAGTTTCATTCATTTACACCGAAATCAAAATATCGTTTTACCAAGCTCTTTTAACAAAACTCGATCTGTGGTGGCCAAACGCTCATAATTCGATCATTGTGTCCATTAAGAGTTTCTCTCATGATGAGATCATCAACATATCTTAGTTTTACACAACTTTAACGAAATTCAGAAATCGTTATACTCGGCTGTTTTCAGGAAAGTAGACCTGTAGTGACCAAATGATTAATGATTTGTGGATGTGTCCATTGAGACTTATTCTCAAGATGACAATATTTACAAGATATCACAGTTTCTGTCATTTTGACCGAAAACTAGAATATCGCCATCTTCGACTCGGCTACTTTCAAAAAAGATGTTTCACAGTGACCAAACAGTCAGTGATTAGTGGATGTGCCTATCAAGACCTTTTCTCACAATCACAATATCTACAACATATCACAGTTTCAGTCATTTTTACCGAAATCCACCAAATCAGCATTTTCGGTTACCTTCAAAAACTGGCCTGGTAGTGGACAAACGGTCAGGGATTAGCGGTTATGCCTGTTAAGCGATTATCTCAGAATCGCAATATCTACAACATATCACAGTTTCAGTCATTTTTACCGAAAGCCACATCACCATTTCGGTTACTTTTATAAAGTGGCCTCGTTGTGGGCAAACTGTCAGTGATTAGTGGTTATGCAATTAAGAACTTTTCTCAGAATCACAATATCTAAAACATATCACAGTTCACTAACTTTTACCGAAATTCAGAACATCAACATTTCCGATTACTTTCCAAATAGTGGCCCTGTAGTGGCGAAACGGTCAGTGACTAGTGGTTGTGCCTACTAAATCCTTTTCTCAGAATCACAATATCTACAACAAAACACAGTTTCAGTATTTTTATGTAAATCCAGAACATCAACATTTTCGGTTACATTCAAGAAAGTGTCCATGTAGTGGCCAAATGGTCAGTGATTTGTGGGTGTGCCCATTGAGACCTTTTCTCGGAATCACAAGTTCTACAACATATCACAGTTTCAGTCATTATTACCGAAATCCAGGATATCACCATCTTCGGTTACTTTCAATTAAGTGGCTTGGTTGTGGCCAAACGGTTAGTGATTAGTGGTTGTGCCTTTCAAGTCTTTTCTCTGAATTTTAATATCTACAACATATCACAGTTTTAGTCATTTTTATATAAATCCAGAACATCAACATTTTTGGTTACTTTCAAGAAAGTGGCCAGGTAGTGACCAAACGGTAAGTGATTATTGGTTGTGCCCATTAAGACCTTTTCCCAGAATCACAATATCTACAAAGCATCAAAGTTCCAGTGATTTTTACCAAAATACAAGCCATCAATTTTTTTGGGTTCTTCCAAAAATGTGGCCAGGTAGTGACCAAACGGTAAGTGATTATTGGTTGCGCCCATTAGGACCTTTACTCAAAATCATCATATCTACAACTTATCACAGTTACAGTCATTTTTACCGAAATCCAGAACATATCCATTATCCGTTACTTTCAAGAAAGTGGCCCTGTAGTGGCCAAACAGTCAGTGATTAGTAGCTGTAAAAATTGTCCTTTTCTCAGAATCACAATGTCTACAACATATCACCGTTTCAGTCATTTTTTTTACCAAAATTCAGGTCATCAAATTTTAGGTTACTTTCCAGAAAGTGGCCTTGTAGTGGCCAAACGGTCAGTGATTAGTGGGTGAGCCCATTGAGACCTTTTCTCGGAATCATAAGGTCTACAACATATCACAGTTTCAGTCAATTTTACCGAAATCCAGAACATCACGATGTTCCGTTACTTATAAGGAAGTGGCCCTGTAGTGGCCAAACGGTCAGTAAATATTGGTTGTGCCTATTAGGACATTTTCTCAGAATCACAATATCTACAACATATCACAGCTTCAGTCAATTTCACCTAAATCCAGAACATCACCATTTTCGCTTACTTTCAAAAAGTGACCTCGTAGTGTCCAAACGGCCAGTAATTATTGGTTTGGCCCATTAAGACCTTTTCTCAGAATCACAATATCTACAACATATCATATTTTCAGTCAATTTACCGAAATCCAGAACATGGCCATCTTCGGTTCTTTCAACAAAGTAGCCTAGTTGTGCACAAACAGTCAGTGATTAGTTGTTGTGCTCATTAAGACCCTTAGTGAGAATCACAATATCTACAACATATCACAGTTTAGGTCATTTTTACAGAAATCCAGGGAATCAACATTTTCGGTTTCTTTCAAAGATTGGCCTCATAGTGGCCAAACTATGATTGATTATTGGTTGTGCCCATTAAGAACTTATCTCAGAATCACATAATCTACCACATATCACAGTTTCAGTCATTTTACCGAAATCCAAAACATGCCAATCTTTGGTTCTTTCAGCAAAGTGGCATAGTTGTGGCCAAACGGTCAGGGATTAGTGGTTGTGTCCAATAAGACCATTTCTCCGAATCACCATATCTACGGCATATCATAGTGTAGGTCATTTTTACCGAAATCCAGACCAGCAAGATTTTAGGTTACTTTCAAAGAGTGGCCTCATAGTGGTCAAACGATGAGTGATTAGTGGTTGTGCCCATTAAGACCTTTTCTCAGAATCACTATATCTACAACGTATCACGGTTTCAACCAAGTTCAATGAAATCCAAAATAACGTTAAATTCTGCTGTTTGCAAAAATGTGTCTCTGTAGTTACCAAACGGTCAGTGATTGATGGTTTTGCTTATTGAGACTTTTTCTCAGGATCACAACATTTACCACACATCACAGTTTCACTGATTTTCATTGAAATCCAAGATATCACTATGTTTGTTTTTTTTTCAAAAAAATAGCTCTGTAGTGGCCTAAAAATCAGTGATTGGTGTTTATGCCCATTAAGAATTTTTTTGGGAATCACAATATCTACAACATCACGGTTTCAGTCATTTTTTGCAAAATCTCGAATGTCATTTTCTTCGGCTTTTTTTTAAGAAAGTGGCCTCGTGGTTGCCAAATGGTCAACGATTTGTAGTTGTGCACATTGAGACTTTTTTGTCAGGAGCATAATATCTACAGCATAACACGGTTTCAAGAAATTACACCGAAATCAAATTTCCATAATGATTGAGCGGGGTCTTTTCTCATTTCGAAGGAGCATTGCCTCTGTAAAATTTGACTCTCAAAAACGTCAAAGCCCGTATTTTGTACTTTGAAGTCATCTTTGCATTGGCAGAGTTTCGTTTCTTTAATTTGGTCCTTTTACATCAAGGGTACCCCTTTTTTAAAAGGAACCCTTTCCCACCCTTAACCAGTTCTCCTAAAGAAACAAAAAACACGTGTTCATTTGTTTTCGGTCTAGTATATATGTGAAAAGTTTCCAGAAAATAGGATGAAGAGAAACCCTTGTAAAGCTATCTCCTTTATACTTTCACTTTTTGGACTTGAAAGGTCGTTTGCCCGTAGTCTTCAATTTCTTTTTTACCTCAAATTACATTGTAAATAAATGCACTTGTAAATTTGCAATATTATATACTGTAATTCTTAGCCTATACTATTTTCTGTGCCCGAAAAACAAGAAAGCACCTGTCAAAAGCAATTCTTCGAACTTTCTTTTAGAATTTATCATAAGAAAGCTTTTTGGTTCCTCTTTTAATGAGATTTGCATCCTTTTTGTCTTTTGTTGTGGGGATGTTTGTTTTTTTCGCTGTTAGGCTTTTTTATTAAACCTTTACATTATGTGATCTTTTTTCTTTATTACGAGATTTTCTTTTGCAAAAAGGAAAGAAACTCCTTTCCTCTTATTTCCGCTCCTTACAATTCACCTTGTTTGAACTGTTTAAGTAAGAAGATTTTGTAACTTTTATGTCATCCATTGCCCTCACGATCATAAAATGGTAAGTTTTAACAATTTATTTTATTTTCTTATTTGCAGTTTGCCATACTGATATATTTGTAACAAAATTGAGGTTTGATCCAACGCCTTTCGAATTCGCAACCAACCAAAACACTGAGCTTTTTGGGTTGCCTGCTATTGCAGGAAAGGGAGAATTGCAAGTGGTAATGCACTTTTGGAGTCGTGTATACATACCTATACGTACATTGTTCAAAAACTGACCGTCTGATTTATTATTATTATTATTATTATTATTATTATTATTATTATTATTATTATTATTATTATTATTATTATTTTATTATTATTATTATTATTATTATTACTATTATTATAGCAAAACCGACCCCTTCTTCCCGTCCATTGTCACAGAAAGAGTATTGAATCTTTGATATATCTTCTCTCTTTTTTTTCTATTTTTATCTTTTGTTCAATAAAAGACTCTCCATAACTCTCGTTCACTCTGTCTTTTATGTGCTTGAATGAGAAGACTAAAAAGACTTCTTACACCCTCCGCCTCATGTTTCGGTCAAGGTTGACGGTCAACATTCATTCATATTGCTTGGCTTGAACAAAGACGCTTTGCTTGGGGATGTGGGCTAACGGTCGTCACACCCGCAATCTGAAAAACGAGAAGTGAGGTACTGTTACCAGATCCCAAGCTCGAAAAGTAGCTACTGTGCCGTCAAAATTCCGCCACGTTCCACTACCCTTACTGAAATTTCGCTATTTTCCGCTTCATTATAAAATTAAGTTAATTTTTTTTAAAAAACGATGTTAACAAAACAGCAAAATATTTCACATATTAATAATAGGCCTACATTCTAAATGTCAAGCCCTGATTTCACGCTCCTCTTAATTTAATGAATTTGAAAGAGTTACTGTTAGTAATCAGAATAACTAAACTACCTTTGTCCCCACCTTAAATCGATCACGGGACCCCTTGATTACAAGGCGACGAGCTTATGAAATTATAGGACTTGCCCTTGGTAATCAGAGAGATATGAGAAAGTTTTAGGGTTTGTCATTAAATATGTTGAAATTTTAGGATTGGCCCAAACATTTTAAAATTTCTATGACGAGAAATATTTATTAATATGTTATGACGTAAAATATTTGTTAGATTTAATATAAGTAGAATCTTTGATTGTTACTAGCGACATTTAAAAAATGTAGCCCAGTTATAGACAATTCTTAAACATGGCTAAGAACCGGTTAGCAATACAATTGTCAACATACAATCTTACTTTAAGAAGCGTATTTCTTGAAAACAAATTAGTATTTTTTCTCAAATACATGTGCACTTTTGCAAAATTATTTTATGGAGTTAAATGTAAATTTTATTGGTCAACAAATACTGTAATATTCGTACAGATACGTATCCGGGAATTTTATTGGGATTGATTAAGTTTTTTTTTTCTAATTAAGAGTCTAAATTCATCCTGAATATAAATTGTATATAACTGTAAAATACTAATGGAGTTATATCAAATTTACATAGAAGTTGGAATTCCGGGCCATCTCTCGTCCTCGTACCCACACCTCTGCATAGGTATCTGTTTGCATAGTACTTTGCTAGCAAACTCTAAAGAACTTTAGCTTATCTCGTTTATTATATGGCTTCTTGTAGATGCTGGCTGCCAGTTACAATAACAAAAATGCCAGGGCAACAAGAAGTCGCTACGCTTAGCGGAATTACGCTACGGTTGGCAACACTGTACCAAGAAAGCAAGATAGGTTTTATTGCGCCACCCTGGAGTCAGGCGTTGGCAATCGTAGTTTTTGAATGGCAATTTTCAGAAAAAATAGAAATAATGAATGTTTAAATGAAAGGAACTTCGCAAAAATCATCAATGATAAAAATTTTGAATTGATTAAAGAGCACACAAAATGCACACAGATTGAGATTACACACAAAATGCACAGAGAGAGTAAAATTGCACACATTTTGTGTAATTACACACACATTGGCAACGCTTCTCATCATCCTCTGACAGCATCAACAATTCTTCGATTTCATCCATCATTCACTACACGACACTAACAAGTAGTTGATAGCTATAAATAGGCAATTGAACTTTTTGTCGAGGTATCCCAGCTGATAGGGTTTATCAGCCACCTAGTTGTTACCAGGACATTGTGAAACACTTATCGGAAAGATGTCAGGAGGATATTTATATCAGACAGAAATGGGAAGATGATACGATTGGCCCTTATTCAGCACAAGAACGCAGCTATTACGCGTTAAAAGATGTAAACCGACGATTTACACTTCATAACGAAACAAGCTCATTTCGGAAACCAGTGTTTTACCTCCTAGTGATCTGTAATTGCTCAAATTAGCCAACTTTATCAAAACCAACCACTACTACCGTGCTAAAAATTTCAGTTTTGGTAACTCAGTACGACATACTAACTACTTAATACAGTGGTGACTCTATATGTCCTTTTCTATGGGCGGCACATGGTCTTCCGCCTCCCTATTTTGTAGGCATCCCATCGCGAAAACTTAAATATTTTTCAAAATTCATTTTGAACGACACCCTATCTTCAAACATTAGCCGCCCCTGAAATTTGTCTAAAGTATGCCGCCTGAGCTGTAGCCATTATAGCTCCTAGTCCCTAAATCCGCCACTGCCCACATAAGAAAAGTATAGCCCCCCGCGATCAGTAAGGCGTCTACTTAGCATCGGGACAACCAGTTTCTTTCCCCAATGGCATGAGAGTCCGTTTACGTTGGTTCAAACGTGTCTATGGGTTCACCGACCTTTTCAAGTAGATCCCCAAGATACTTTTCGAGCTTGGGATCTGGTAACAGTACCTCACTTCTCGTTTTTCAGATTGCGGGTATCACGACCGTTAGCCCACATCCCCAAGCAAAGCGTCTTTGTTCAAGCCAAGCAATATGAATGAATGTTGACCGTCAACCTTTACCGAAACATGAGGCGGAGGGTGTAAGAAGTCTTTTTGGTCTTCTCATTCAAGCAGATAAACGACAGAGTGAACGAGAGGGATGGAAGGTCTTTTATTGAACAAAAGATAAAAATAGAAAAAAAGAGAGAAGATATATCGAAGATTCAATACTCTTTCTGTGACAATGGACGGGATGGAGGGGTCGGTTTTGCTATAATAATAATAATAATAATAATAATAATAATAATAATAATAATAATAATAATAATAATAATAATAATAATAATAATAATAATAATAATAATAATAATAATAATAAATCAGACGGTCAGTCTTTGAACAGTGGGTGGTCGATGTATACACGACACCAAAAGTGCATTACCACTTGCAATTCTCCCTTTCCTGCAATAGCAGGCAACCCAAAAAGCTCAGTGTTTGGGTTGGTTGCGAATTCGAAAGTCGTTGGACCAAACCTCTATTTTGTTAGAAATATATCAGTGTCGCAAACTGCAAATAAGAGAATAAAATAAATTGTTAAAACTTACCATTTTATGATCGTGAGGGCAATGGATGACATAGAAGTTACAAAATCATCTTACTTAAGCAGTTCAAACAATGTGAATTGTAAGAAGCGGAAATAAGAGGAAAGCAGTTTCTTTACTTTTTGCAAAAGAAAATCTCGTAAAAAAGAAAAAAATATTACATAATGTAAAGGTTTAACATAAAAGCCTAACAGCCCCAAAACAAACATCCCCACAACACAGAAAGAGAGACAAACACAGAATAAGGAACACCAATGGCTTAGCTGACTAGCGGGCCTCTCATGCAAGATAAAGAGTTGAGACCCTAGTTGTAAATCGAATTGTTATCAGAATATTATTGGTATTAATAATAATAACAATTATTGTTATTATTATTACTATTATTATTATTATTATTATTATAATTATTATTATTATTATTATTATTATTATTATTATTATTATTATTATTATTATTATTATAATTATTGAAAATCGTCTACTTTCCAAATCTCTGACCCTACCTAAGAGCATGTCTGCATATAGCGGTCATGTGTGCACCTTTTGTCAATGAGTTTCGCTAAAGGACAAAAGGGATGCCGATCTCTCTGAAAGAGGAACCAAAAACTTTCTTATGATAAATTCTAAGATAAAGTTGGAAGAATTGCTTTTGACAGGTGCTTTCTTGTTTCTCGGGCACAGAAAATAGTATAGGCTAAGAAATTACAGTATATAATATTGCAAATTTGCAAGTGCATTTATTTACAATTTAATTTGAGGTAATAAAGAAATTGAAGACTTCGGGCAAACGACCTGTCAAGTCCAAAAAGTGAAAGTATAAAGGAGATAGCTTTACTTCTTTAAAGGAGATACGTTACGTTTCTCTTCATCCGATTTTCTTGAAACTTGTCACATATATACTAGACCGAAAACAAATGCAGCCGTGTTTTTTTTTTTTTTTTGTTTCTTTAAGAGAACAGGTTAAGGGAGGGAAAGGGTTCCTTTTAAGAAAGGGGTACCCTTGATGTAAAAGGACCAAATTAAAGAAACGAAACTCTGCCAATGTAAAGATGACTTAAAAGTAGAAAATAGGGATTTTGACGTTTTTGAGAGTCAAGTTTTGCAGAGGCAATGCTCCTTCGAAATGAGAAAGGACCCCGCTCAATCATTATGGAAATTTGATTTCGGTGTATTTGCTTGAAACCGTGTTATGCTGTAGATATGATGTTCCTAATAAAAGGTCTCAATGGGCACAACAACAAATCGTTGACCATTTGGCAACCACGAGGCCACTTTCTTAAAAAAAAGCCGAAGAAAACGACATTCGAGATTTTGGAAAAAAATGACAAAAACCTTGATGTTGTAGATATTGTGATTCCGAAAAAAGTCTTAATGGGCATAAACACCAATCACTGATTTTTTGGACACTACAGGGCTACTTTTTTCAAAAAAGCCAAACATAGTTATATCCTGGATTTCAATAAAAATCAGTGAACCTGTGATGTGTGGTAAATGTTGTGATCCAGAGAAACAGTCTCAATAAGCACAACCACCAATCACCGACCGTTTGGTAACTACAGAGACACATTTTTGCAAACAGCAGAATTTAACGTTATTTTGGATTTCATTGAACTTGGTTGAAACCGTGATACGTTGTAGATATAGTGATTCTGAGGAAAGGAACTAATAAGCACAACCACTAAGCACAACCACAAATCTCTAAATCACACATCTTTTAAAAGGTTACCAATGATAGCGAATAAAGCTTATCTATTAAATTCGTTGACAATGATATTTTTTATTCGATGGTTGTTCCTTTACAACAGCATTAAACTGAATGATCTACATGCTCACACGTATATATTCTATATTCCGTCTATGGCGTCATCATAGTTTCATTCACTATCTTTCATCACATGATCTTACTACATGAGAAGAAAAATCTAATCCACATAATGTCTTAATTTCTGCTTCCGTCATTCCACATTCGTTCTCCTACCTATGCAAGCTAAAATACACGAAGTCACACAAGACACATACAATACTTCTTGCAGAAGGTAACTTTGAAAAAGTAGCCACGAAAATCTGAAACCATAGTAACAACGAACTTTCCCATGGGATCGTGACAGTAGTCTCCTCACGGGGGTACCAATACTTCCGGCAAAAAGTGAGTTTGAAAAAATAGAAACGAAAAGCTATGACCATAGTATGTAATATGCCAGTATAAATTGTCCGTAGGCGGAACGTTTCCTAAGTTTCTCCACTGTCCAGAGTTGCAGAGAAGCGTTTCCATGGCGAAAAAATTATAATCAGTTGACGATAAATACAAATATATCGAAGTGTAAAGTAATCCGCGAAATCATAGTGTCAAATCTGAGGATTCCGTTACTTTTCAACAAAATCAGTTAGCAATTATAAAAACATAGTTTATCTTCGGTTCTCTAAAACGAGTCTGAGAAGGGGATGAAAGTATATACTGGAACACGGTTAGTAATGAAATTACTAAAAGAAAATTGTGCATTTCTGCATTCTGTAAGGGGTAAAAGTGTCGAAACCCATAATTCCCAGAATTTTGAAGTTTTCGATTTTAACCCTGAAAAGAAATAGGAACTATTAGAACAATTTGAAATAAATATTACAGCGTCCTCAATCAAGTGTGAATGGGAGTGTAAATGAGTGACCGAATGATTGGAAAAGTTTAAAAGTTTTGTCTCAGTGATTTTTCTTCTTTTGCTTTATTTAATTTAAATTCTGCAATAACCGGTGTAAGTTCCCTCCAATATTCCAAGAAGTTGGTTTTCGTTGAACGCTTTAAAATTTCTCGGATACCAGTATTTCACATTACATCTTGATTTTGACTGTTCAACACATATCTCGATTTTTGACTATGAATGTAATTAGGTTTATGTTTTTGATCTCACCTTAAATACTGAATAAACGGTATATTACCAACGCTTTCATGTTATCGTATCGTAGGTTTCATGACGATATTTCCCATTTGTAAAGTGTATGATTCCGCCAAAGAGGGATACAAAATTCACTAGCTGAAAACTAACAATTCTGCGTATAAACGCTTAACATTGTGCAGTGAAACGCGAAAATCTGCTAGTGATAGTAATAAACAAATCGAATATTAAACGCTTTCATTTTATTGTTTTGTACAAAATGATGAGAAGTAGTCTGATTTTTCATTTCGCTTTTTATATTTTTTTTACCAAAAAATGAGAAACTGACTTGTTTCCGTTTTCGAATTTTGACAACTATGGGAGATAGACACATATTAAATACTTGATGCCATTAATCTTTATTATTCATTCACCTATTTTTCTTTAAATTCATTTACAGCTATTTTAATTATAATTTCTTTCTGTAGTATTCATTGGAAGTAACTAGGGTTATCACTCTTTTAACGATAAAGCCATTTATATTTTGATTTGCGGAGTGTCATCCTAAGTAAGTTTATAAGCTGAATACCAATCCATGTAAATATCCCTGGAATGCTTAAGTATACCATATAATGTTTACCTATATAATTATCAACTTATATATTACGTGCAACTTGTCAAAAATGTTCTTGCTTTCGCACAATAAATATAAATCAACTTTCAGTAGATTAGTTTCCTTGAAAGTAAATTTAACTAAATGTTGATGTGAAATATCATCCGGTATGAGAGTTGTGCGTAAATGTGGATGAATGAACTTTTATTTTTAAGTACTAAAATCTTTAGAATTCTATGCACAGTAACTGCACTTATGAATATCTAATATATGCACCATAGTTTACGCTCGATAGGATATTCTAGATGACTATCACACTATGGCTATAAGAAGTGAGGTAATGGCAAGGAATAAATGTAATGGAGGGAAATGTTCTGCATTTCGCCAGCCCCCCACTTGGAGTTTCGAAAAAAAAACTATGCCAATCGTTTGTGCTACGTTTGTGCCGGAATGTGCCGCAAAAATTTTCGTTTGTACCACTTCCGGTACGAAGTTATAAGGGTTTTAGAGTGGGGGGCTGGAGAAACGGCAACCTCCAAACTTGGAATTTCGAAACAAAAGCTATGCTAATCGTTTTTGCTACGTTTGTGCCGGAATGTACCGCAAAAATTTTCGTTTGTACCACTTCCGGTACGAAGTTATAAGGGTTTTGAAGTGGGGGTCTGGAGAAACGGCAGCCTCCAAACTAGGAATTTCGAAACAAAACCTATGGCAATCGTTTGTGCCGGAATGAACCGCAAAAATCTTCGTTTGTACCACTTCCGGTACGGAGTTATAAGGGTTTTGAAGTGGGGTCTGGAGAAACGGCAGCCTCCAAACTTGGGATTTCGAAACAAAACTTATATCAATCATTTGTGCTAGGTTTGTGCCGGAATGTACCGCAAAAATTTTCGTTTGTACCACTTCCGGTACGAAGTTATAGGGGTTTTAAAGTGGGGGCTGGAGAAACCGCAGCCTCCAACCTTGAAATTTCGAAACAAAAACTATGCCAATCGCTTCTGCCGGAATGTACCGCAAAAATTTTAATTTTTACCACTTCCGGTACGAAGTTATAAAGGTTTTAAAGTGGGGGGAAGGAGAAACGGAAACCCCCTAAACTGAAATTTTGAAACAAATCGTATGGCAATCGTTTGTACTACGTTTGTGCCGGAATGTACCGCAAAAATTTTCGTTTGTACCAATTCCGGTACAAAGTTATAAGGGTCTTAAAGTGGGGGGGCTGGAGAAACGGCAGCCTCCAAACTTGGAATTTCGAAAGAAAACCTATGGCAATCGTTTGTGCTACGTTTCTGCCGGAATGTACCGCAAAAATTTTCGTTTGTATCACTTCCGGTACGAAGTTATATTGGTTTTAAAGTGGGGGCTGGAAAAACCGCAGCCTCCAACCTTGAAATTTTGAAACAAAAATTATGGCAATCGCTTCTGCCGGAATGTACGCAAAAATTTTAATTTTTACCACTTCCGGTACGAAGTTATAAGGGTTTTAAAGTGAGGGGCTGGGGAAACGGCACCCCCACCAAGAAATTTCAAAACTAAACTTATGCCAATCGTTTGTGCAACGTTTGTGTCGGAATGTTCCGCAAAAATTTTCGTTTGTACCACGTCCGGTACGAAGTTATAAGGGTTTTAAGGTGGGGGGCTGGCGAAACGGAAGCCTCCAACCTTGGAATTTCGAAACTAAACCTATGACAATCGTTTGTGCTAGGTTTGTGCCTGAATGTACCGCCAGAAGTTTCGTTTGTACCACTTCCGGTACGAAGTTATAAGGGTTTTAGAGTGGGGTTCTGTAGAAACGGAAACCTTCTACAGTGAAATTTCGAAACAAAACCTATGCCAATCGTTTGTGCTACGTTTGTGCCGGAATGTAACGCAAAAAGTTTCGTTTGTACCATTTCCGGTACAAAGTTATAAGGGTTTTGCAGTGGAGGCTAGGGAAACGGCAGCCCCCCACCTAGGAATTTCAAAAGAAAACCTATGGCAATCGTTTGTGCTACGTTTGTGCCGGAATGTACCGCAAAAATTTTCGTTTGTACCACTTCCGTTACGAAGTTATAAGGGTTTTAAAGTGGGGATCGGGAGAAACGGAAACCCTCTACAGTGAAATTTCGAAACAAAACCTATGCCAATCGTTTGTGCTACGTTTGTGCCGGAATGTACCGCAAAAATTATCGTTTGTACCACTTCCGGTACAAAGTTATAAGGGTTTTGGAGTGGGGGCTGGGGAAACTGAAGCCCCTCCCACCTAAAAATTTCAAAGCAAAACCTTTGCCAATCGTTTGTGGTACGTTTGTGCCGGAATGTACCGCAAAAAGGTTCGTTTGTACCGCTTCCGGTACGAAGTTATAAGGGTTTTAAAGTGGGAGAGCTGGAGAAACGGAAGCCTCCAACCTTGGAATTTCGAAACAAAAACTATGCCAATCGTTTGTGCCGGAATGTACCGCAAAAATTTTCGTTTATACTACTTCCGGTACGAAGTTATAAGGGTTTTGAAGTGGGGGGCTGGGGAAATGGCAGCCTCCCACCTAGGAATTTCGAAACGAAACCTATGCCAATCGTTTGTGCTACGTTTGTGCCAGAATGTACCGCAAAAATTTTCGTTTGCACCACTTCCGGTACGAAGTTATAATGGTTTTAAAGTGGGGGGCTGGGGAAGCTGAAGCCCCTCCCAGCTAAAAATTTCAAAACAAAACCTATGCCAATTGTTTGTGCTACGTTTGTGCCGGAATGTACCGCAAAAACTTTCGTTTGTACCGCTTCCGGTACGAAGTTATAAAGGTTTTAAAGTGGGGGAGCTGGAGAAACGGAAGCCTCCAACCTTGGAATTTCGAAACAAAAACTATTCCAATCGTTTGTGCCGGAATGTACCGCAAAAATTTTCGTTTGTACCACTTCCGGTATGGAGTTATAATCGTTATAATGTCGGGGGCTGGAGAAACGGCAGCCTCCAAACTTGGAATTTCGAAAGAAAACCTATGCCAATCATGTGTGCTACGTTTGTTCCGGAATGTACCGCAAAAGTTGCGTTTGTTCCACTTCCGGTACGAAGTTATATGAGTTTTCAAGAGGGGTGGTGGAAACGGCAGCCCCGCACCCTGGAATCTCGAAATGAAACCTATGCCCACTCTTTGCACTACTTTTGAACAGGAACGTTTCGCTTAACTCTTTTCTGTACCACTTCCGGTACAAAGATACGAGAGTTTCAAACTACGGGGCTGCCGTTTTCATACCCTCACGGAATTTCGAAACGAGACCTATTGTAATGTACCATTACAGTTGAAAGTAATGGCAACTTTTTTTACGCACCCTGTACCTAGTATTTTTTTAAAATTCAATTTCGGTTTAGTTACACATTTTATTTACTCTCTTTACTTCAAATTAAATGTAATGAATCGAAAGGTTTCATTAGTAACCATATTCCCACTGAATAGTATATTTATTTATATTTTGATTAATTGTAAATCCCATTTTTGCATATACAAGTTGAATAGTTACAAGGTTTACCATTCTGACGTCATACCGAAATATAGTTCCGCCATTGGATATAAATTTTCTTAAGTTCAGACCAATGTAGATTTTGGCCAGGTACCTAAATTTTCCCTCACCCCCTCTCACTAGTCCATAGTCACTTTCAGATCCGGTTACATCTGGATTTGCCAAATTTCTATTCGCTTTGTAATTTCCGCGGCTGGAGGACTCTGCCTCATTGGTGGAATTTTCCACCCCTTGTCGTTTTCGGCGCAATGTTGATATAATAATCAAGAACGACTCTACGAGCACAGTCGTGGAAATCAACTACGCTATACTGGCTGGTACAGACGTGGATTTCGAGTGTAAAACAGGTAATATTTAGACTAAATGTCATCGTAAACGTCGTGTGATCAATCAGGAGCCAGGAAACCCATATTTTTGTTGAAAGAACTGTAAGACCAGGGGAAAATATCTGATTCAGGATTTCAGTTTGCAGGAAGCCATGTTTGCTGCCCAGAGAGGATAGACAGTATAGGAAAGTGATTTTTTTTATCTTTTCAAATTCAGTTAGGGATTAGGGACAATACGACCTGGTTTCGTACATATATTATAGTGTGTATAGTAAATTTGATTTTTTTATTAATCAATAACTGCATGTACATGGTAGGTTTCATACCGGTAATACTAATTATCATAATGGCACTTAAGCTAATAAAAAGGGGCTCCTATTCATTTCCAAATTGAACCAGTTCTAGCGGGGGAATGGGTTAGTTATTTTTTGTTTTAGGGCCTTTTCCCTTTCAGGGGAAGGGTCCCTCAATAAACCTTGTTATGGTGCCCCCAGGGCATCAATTTTTAGTAATCATTTTGTAAACCTGTTTCAAGTAATTGGTCAGGTCAGTTGGACCTAGGGTTACCCTTCTCATTTTGCCCCCATCAAGTTCAATAGAGCCAACTCTATATACCGACAAGGAGTAATATGGTTAAAGGTGCTTGCCTTTAATATGCATGTAATTAAATGGTGCTTGCTTAGTTAGTATTTATGTGTAGTATTTATAGTCGTGTGTGTAGTTAGTAGTTCTGAGTGAGTGCATGATTTTACCACAAGGACAGTGTATAAATATGCGTTAATTTAGTACCATTTGTCTAACTCGAAGTATACTAAACCAGAGTAAATATTATAGATTTGATTAGCAAGTGTAAGGCTATATTTTAGTACACAGCGAATTATTTCTCTACTACAGCAACATCGTGCCCGTTTTCGGTAGTCAATTGTTTGTTGACATTACGACATCGCATTATTTAGTGATCTAAGTTGTTTAATTTTGGCCATTTATTCTCAAATTACATCCCCTGGACATGGTTTTCGGTTCGAATGAGTATGTATTTATATGAAATAGCATGAGATCTTACTATTTTGAAAATTACAGCTTGCTATGTCATTCAGAACCCGAAATATCCACTGAAATAAAGAATGCCTATTTTCTTAATAGAGGTAAAGTCCATATGCTGCTACTGTTTGTTTCAAAATGTAGTTTTAAATTCTCTTTTCCCGTGGCTGTAGAAAAATTCCATTGTTGTTTTAATTTTATCAGCAAATCAGAAATGAAATCATCGTTGACAATTTAACTTTCAGTAAATACACGTATGCTTTTTTTTTACTGCGAAGTAAATACAATTTGGGTGCTTCGAAACAGAGAGTCCGTGGTTCGATGAATGTTATCGCGTAGTAGTTTGAGCGTGATAGATTGTGATAATTATATATTTCTTAGTGTGTAATATAAATATGTGTATGGCCTGCGTGTAAAATGTATGAAATAGGGTGTCTGTAAAATGGTTCTTCTTGTGGAAATGAGTAAATAATAATTAAATGTAACGATATAATAATAATACGATTATAATGTGAAGTGAATGAGATGATATGACACCTATATTTAAATGGATAGGCCTAGTGTATATTATATAGTGAGAATATGAATACGTTTACTAAAAAAAACTCTCGCGTTTTGACTTCTACACCAGTACATTCATCCAACCAAGTTTGCTACTTGGATAGTAAATTGTAGTTGGGAATTGTTACTTCGCATTTAAGTACCTCATACTAACAGCCCCGGATCTTAAGCCTTTCAACAGATAGGGTAGCATCATGTGGGAATTACTTCTAAAGGTTGACAGAAATGATAATTAAGAAAACTAACTGCAATATCCGGTGATCAACGAAAAGTACAGGTTTGGTCATTTGTACCTTTAACATTCATTGACTCTCCGAGATTTTTTTGTTGCTTACCCTATTTATTATGCAGTGCTCATATAACACAGTTCGGACTATCCGATTAAATCAACTGCTACTAAATTAATATTTATGTCATTCGCGTACCCGGATGTCGACCCCTAGTCCCCTTAAGTATTTTCATTTCTTTTCTTAGTTTAATTAGATGAGGGAAATTAACGACATCCCAGACTTTGGCATGTCTGCGCAGGGTAGCCATCGGTGATGTTTTGTCATTGAAATCACCGATCCAAAATTCAGTTTATTTATTTTTTTTATTTTGGCAAATCACTAATTAGGGATATCTTAGCTATTATTTTACTCTAGTTTCATTACTATTCTGGACTCTCCTAGTTTCTTAGAGGCCGGATGTTTTTTTTCCTTTTGAAATTCTAAATTAGCGCCTTCTCTAACCTTCCGGGGGATTCCGGGATCTTCGAGGACTCGACCGGATACAGCGAGGAGGGGAATTTCCTTAAAGCTTTCGTCTTTCTGAAAATTCCCTTTCGGGCACAGACTAGTTGTGTGTTTGGAGATAGCTTTTGAGTTTACGTATTTAAGTAAACCAACCCTTTTTGGCATAAAAGAGAATATTTGGTTATAGTATGTTGTATACGTAAATTCGACCACTTATCTTTCGTAGTTGTAGTGTTCTGTCTCCTCTCTTTTTACGTATACTTCTTCTACTTCTTCTCTAGAGTTTTTTTTTTAAATTTCAACCCCCCCGGTTTCTGAACTCATGAAAACATACAATATTCATATCACTTATTTCAATCGTATGTACTAACTGAGACATCGAGGAATACAATTCGTGGAGAAATTTCAGCACAACTCAGGACCATTTTCGCGATATTCAATCCACCATGGGAGGGGCTGACGATACTGTACACTATGCTTTCAGATTCCCAGAAACTTGCTTGTTATTCATTGATCGTACAACTTATACCCGCTGATTACTGATTTCTGGTTTTCTTTCTATTGATTGGTTATATGGTGTATGTATTAGTAGTTTGGGCCCACTAGTTTCAAATAACATTGATTTTTTTCTTTCTCTGTATATACATCTATATATGTACTTACATAGTTTAAAGGGTTACGTGCCTGTTCTGTTGTATTTCCACCTCTTGTGCCAACTTACTAAATAATATCAATCATTCCTTTATACGCGGATCTTAGTAAATTGAGAATTATTATTAATTATCGGGTTTATATATATATAGTTTCAATGTCGGAACCTTATGAGAAGAGAAAATAAGTTTTGTTAGTCAGGGTTTTTGTTTTGTCTTTGAGCCAATAAAATGTGAATATTTACCGAATATAAAAAGGTTATGTAGAATTTAAACGTCGACGAAATACTGAGATTGATATTAGAGTGAGATTGATTATATTGAGGAATATGAATATATATGTATGCGAGTATGTATGTAAAGGGCTCGGTATTTACCCTGGTTGTTTTAGGTTGCCGTAGATTTTTGACACCCGACATTGACCAATTATTTGTGATATAAAGTATTATCGCGTAAATTATAATTAATGACACCTTACTAATTTGTTAGTAATGTTTGTAACTATTCATTTTTTTTAATACTATGTCAAATGTTGAATGTAAATGGAACAAGTAGCAGGTCGAAAGAAAAGTAAAAATAACCCTAATCCATATCCAAACTTATTTTGCGAGATCAATAGTGAAATCAGTGAATTACGAAACAGTGCGCCCCACCAACGAATCCTTCTATCAGAAAACTATAAAACAAATCCTTCCCCTACGATCGGAAACCTAACTATTCAGTGACTAGAATCTTTTGACTACACGATCTAGACCAGAAAAAAAAATCTACTGATTTTGGTAATAATTTCGGAATGTGAATACAGGACCTACGAGGGATCCATTGAAATATCGTATAATGGGAATAAGTTTCCAATGTTTGGAACTGGACTCGATATTTTAAATCTCGATAAACTTTGAATATGCATACCAAGTGCGTTAAGTGACGAAATAAAAAATATATATGTAATATGAAGCAACTATTTGTCTGTAATTAAAACCAAAACGATTAAATACTCTAATGGACACCAATCATAGTGAATAAAGAGAGTTGAAAAAGGAGTTATTATCGACGTGAGAACAAAGACTCATAAAATTGTCGAAATTTCTCCTCTTGGGACAGAGACTCAATCAAATGCTACTAAAGTGCTTTCTTTTTTAGAATGATTAACCAATTATATTTGTTTTCTTTTTTCCACAATGATATGTATTCATTGCACTAAATCTTAAATATGTTGACCTTTGAATTTTTTTCCTTTATTTTTTTGTCTTTCGTCTTTTGTCGAATATTTTTTTTAATGTAATCCAACTTTTAATATCTCTAGAAAGAGAAATGTGTTATTTGATATTGTTGAAAGTAGCAGATTTCTGTGCATGCCTATGTATTATTATTAATATATTTTTTTATTTATGTGTCAAACTTTTCTGTTATGTCAAACTAAGTTTTCTTTCCTTGAAATGTAATAAATGTCTATAGAAATGTAGTTAGGTTAGTTTAATTCAACTAAATACACCCTGAAGTATACATTGTCCTGTATGAATGTGTGTGTGAGTGAAATGTAGGTTTAGTATTAAGTGCACCAATTCTTTTGACATATATGTGTAACTTACTACAATTAATGGTAGTTGGCAATTAAAGTCATTGAATGTCAATACTAACTTAATTTAAGTTGGTTCTATGAAGGAAGTAAAAAGGACCGAAGTAGCCTGAACGAATGATCATCATGGGAGAACTGTGAAAGTCAAAATCTTCAACAAATAGATGGGTTACTCTGATTTTTTTTTCCTATGGTCGATTTTTTTTCCTATGCCATCAACTTCGTTGTTTGTTTTTTCAAATATTGGATATTAGTCTAGAACTTCTGGAAATATTGAATAAACGGTTAAATTAAACTTTATCATCTATCTCAGAGCTAGATTGGGATAATTCGGTAGTTGGGGTTAAATGGATCTAGGTCTGGGATGTATGGGTTAACATGTGTCTACCTTTGATCACCTTAATACCAAACATTCACCCAATAGCTATTGGAAATAATCCCAATTCGATAATTATTCACTTTCCTTTACCATATTTCTCAAAATATCCAGCAACAGTTTCCTCTTTATCACCTTCTTACTTTACCTCTTTCATCTTCTATCTTCCTTTTCCTTTCTTCATCTTCTTCTTCTATTTTTAATAAAACTGAAAAGGGGGTCGTGACTGGGAATTCTATATGTAATAAACACGGTCATGTATTTATTTGATTTTATTTTCTTCAGAAGTCCGATAAAAAGTTTTCTCATTTCGATCGAACCTAGTATGTTCGAAGTTAAGAAATGGATAATTATATTCCAATATAATTAGACATAAGCCTATAGCTTCATGAATATCCCCACCAGGGGTGAAGGGTTCCCACTCACGACTTATTCCATGCATCACAAATGTTGCAGAGCTTTCTTTCTTTTTTTTTATTTCTTGCCCTTTATCACTATGCAAATCGTTTAACAACATTTGTGTCGGAATGTATCGCAAACATTTTTGTTTGTATCACTTCCAGTACAAAAGTATGACAGTTTTAACGAGGGGGCTGCCGTTTCCACAACCCCCCACCTTGGAATTTCGAGATAAGACTATGTCAATCGTTTGTGGTACCCTTTTACCGGAATGTACCGCAAAAAAAAATAAAAAAAATACGTGCCTGAAGTTGGCCCCCCACCTCTTCCAAATTACACCAAACGTTGCACATCGTTAATGCATCGTTAGTGCACGTTAGTGCATTTAGAACTAACGTTAGTGCTATCAGCGTTTACGAGATATTCAAGATTTTGGTGGGGGACAAATTTCATAGCTTTCCACCCATCTTTATGCAGACAGATCTTCACAAAACTTAGCGCATCGTTAGTGCACTTAAACACACTAAGCACTACTGTAAGTGCTACCATATTTTGGGATTATTTAAGATTTTCGGTGGGGGCCAACTTCAGAAATATCAAATTCTATACAAATAGAGATAGAATCATGGGGTTGACGGTAATCGTTAGTGCATCGTTAGTGCACTTAAAAGCACTAAGCACTAACGTTAGTGCTACCATATTTTGGGATTTATTCAAGATTTTTGGTGGGGGGGGGCAACTTCAGAAATATCAAATTCTATACAAATAGAGGTAGAAACATAGTGTTAACGGCAATCATTAGTGCATCATTAGTGCACTTAAACGCACTAAGCACCTAACGTTAGTGCTACCATATTTTGAGATTTATTCAAGATTTTTGTTGGAGGGGCCAACTTCAGAAATATCAAATTCTGTACAAATAGAGGTAGAAACACAGTGTTAACGGCAATCGTTAGTGCATTGTTTGTGTACTTAAACGCACTAAGGACTAATGTCAGTTCTACAATATTTTGGTATTTATTCAAGATTTTTGGTTAGTAGTCAACGTCAGAAATATCAAATTCCATACAATTGATGTATAAATATGGGTTTAACGGCAATCGTTAGTGCATTGTTAGTGCACTTAAACGCACTAAGCACTAACGTTAGTGCTACCATATTTTGTGATTTATTCAAGATCTTTGGTGGGGGGCCAACTTCAAAAATATCAAATTTTATACAAATAGATGTAGAAACATGGAGTTAACGGCAATCGTTAGAGCCTGATTAGTGCACTTAAATGCACTAAGCACTAACGTTAGTGTTACCACATTTTGAGATTTATTCAAAATTTTTGGTGGGGGCCAACTTCAGAAATATCTAATTCCATACAAAGTGTCAGTATTTTCAGGAATCAGTAACGAATGCACTAATTACTTTGTTAGTGCTTGAAGAGGGCGCAAATTCACGCTGAACACCAAAGATATTTTACTTGTAGCACCTACACTAATTAAGCACTAACGTTGTTGGTTGGTTCCCGAAGAAGCACTAACGATGCACTAAGGATTGTACTGGAAATGATCATTAGTGCTTTTTAATTTGGCAGTGAAAAACTCCTCTTAAGTTTCTTATGTGAGTTTCCTGAGATGTAACTGGCCATAACTACACTAATAGTGAAGCACTAACGAAAACGGCTCTAATTTTTTCGTTATTGGTTGAAGTGGGGCGCCAAGTTCATGAAAGCTTGCAAAGGTTTTTTTTTTACTTGTAGGACCTACATTAATGAAGAACTAACGTTAGGTGTTAATGAACTAAGAAGCACTAACGATTTCAGTAGAAGAGGTCATTAGTGCTTTTGATTTTGGCGGAAATTTGACGCAATGAAAAATTCCACATGAATCTCTTATGGGATTTTTGTGACATATAATTGGCCATATCTACATCAATTGTTAAGCATTAACGGAACTATGAGTGTTTTGCAGAAGCGCTAACGATACATTAACGAGCGTACTTATTTTTCGTTACTGCTTGAAGTGGGAACAAATTCACGTTGGCCCGCAAAGTTTTCTTACTTGTAACACCTACACTAATGAAGCACGAAACTTAGGTGTTGGTGCACTAGGAAGCACTAATGTTACAAGGAAAGAAAACTTTCGAAATTATCGTGAACTTAGCCCCCACTACAAGCACTAACGAAAAAATTAGTTTTATACGTTAGTGCATTGTTAGTACTTCTAGAAGATACAAATGGTTTCGTTAGTGTTTCACCATTAGTGTAGAAATAGCCAATTATAAGTCTCAAAACTCCCATAAGAAACACATGGGGAATTATTCATTGTATCAAATTCCCATCGCATTCAAAAGCACTAATTACCTCTGTTAGTGCAATTGTTCGTGCATCGGAATTGCTTCTTAGAGCACAACAACCTAACGTTAGTGCTTCATTAGTATAGGTGTTACAAGTAAAAAAACCTATGGGGAAGTCAGCGTGAATTTCGCACCGACACTTTAAGCACTAACGGAAAAAATAGTCCAATTCTTTAGTGCTTCACTATTAGTGTAGTAATGGCCAATTACATATCACGAGACTCACAAGAAATTTAGGCAAATTTTTCATTGAATCGCCAAATTCAAAATCACTAATGATCTCTTCTAGAGCGATCGTTAGTGCATTGTTAGTGCTTCTTAGCGCATCTAAACCTAAGGTTAGTGCTTCATTAGTAAATGTGCTACAATTAAAATACCTTTTGAGGCCAGAGTGAACTTAGCGCCCCCACTTCAAGCATTAACAAATAACTTAGTGCCATTCGTTAGTGCATTGGTAGTGCTTCTGGAAAACACAAACAATTTAGTTAGAACTTCAATATTAGTTTAGTTATAGCCAATTACATGTAACGAAAAGCATAATAAATTTATGGGAAATTTTTCATTGCATCAAATTTCCGTCAAATTCAAGAGTACTAATGATCTATTCTAGTGCAATCGTTAGTGCATCGTTAGTGCTTCTAGAAAACACTAACAGTTTAGTTTGTCCTTCAATATTAGTGTAGTTATGGATAATTACATGTCACTAAACTCCTATAAGACATTTATTGGGAATTTTTAATTGCATCAAATTTCCGCCATATTCAAAAGCACTAATGATATCTTCTAGTGCAATTGTTAGTGGTTCTTAGTGCACCAACCCCTAACGTTAGTACTTCATTAGTTTAGGCGCTACACGACAATATTTTTGGAGGGCACGGTGAACTTGCGTCAACTTTAAGCACTAACAAAAAATTAATGCCATTCATTAGTGTATCGTTAGTGCTTCTAGAAAGCACTAAATGTTTGTATGGAATTTGATATTTCTGAAGTTGGCCCCACCAAAAATTTTGAATAAATCCCAAAATATGGTAATGTTAACCTTAATGCTTAGTGCATTTAAGTGCACTAACGATGCAATAACGATTGTCTTTAACTGCATGTTTCCACCTCTATTTGTAAAGAATTTTATATTTCTGAAGTTGGCCCCCATCTAAAATCTTGAATATATCCCAAAATATTGTAGCACTAACGTCAGAGTTTAGTATTTTAAGTGCACTAACGATGCACTAACGATTGCCGTTAACTCTATGTTTTTATCTCTATTTGTATAGAGTTTGATATTCTAAGCTTTGCCTCACTTTAAAACCATTATAATTTCGTACCGGAAGTGGTACAAACGAAAATTTTTGCGGTACATTCCGGCTCAAACATAGCACAAACGATTGGCATAGGTCTTGTTTCGAAATTCGAAGTAGGGAGGCTGCCCTTTCTCCACCCCCCACTTTAAAACCCTTATAACTTCGTACCGGAAGTGGTACAAACGAAAATGTTTCCGGTACATTCCGGCACAAACCTAGCACAAACGATTGGCATAGGTTTTGTTTTGAAATTCCTAGCTGGGGGCTGCAGTTTCCCCAACCTCCCACTTTAAAACTCTTATAACTTCGTACCGGAAGTGGTACAAACGAAAATTTTTGCCGCACATTCCAGCACAAACGATTGGCATTGGTTTTGTTTCGAAATTCCAAGTTTGGAGGCTGCCGTCTCTCCAGCCCCCCCTTTAAATGATTTATAACGTCGTACCGGAAGTGGTACAAACTAAAATTTTTGCGGTACATTCCGACACAAACGTAGCACAAACGATTGGCATAAGTTTTGTTTCGAAATTCCAAGGTTGGAGGCTGCCGTTTCTCCAGCCCCCACTTGAAAATCCTTATAACTTCGTACCGGAAGTGGTACAAACGAAAATTTTTGCGGTACATTCCGGTAGAAACGTAACACAAACGATTGGCATAGGTTTAGTTTTGAAATTCTTGGGTCCGGAGCTGCAGTTTCCCCAGCCCTCCTACTTTAAAACGCTTATAACTTCGTATCGGAAGTGGTACAAACTAAATTTTTTGCGGTACATACCGGCACAAACGTAGTACAAGCGATTGGCATAGGTTTCGTTTCGAAATTCCAAGGTAGGGGATTGCCCTTTCCCCAGGCTCCCCACTTTAAAACTCTTATAACTTTGTACCGGAAGTGGTACAACCGAAAATTTTTGCGGTACATTCCGGCACAAACGTAGCAGAAACGATTGGCATAAGTTTTGCTTTGAAATTCTTAGGTGGGGTGCTGCCGTTTCCCCAGCCCCCACTTTAAAACTTTTGTAATTTCGTACCGGAAGTGGTACAAACTAAAATTTTTGCGGTACATACCGGCACAAACTTAGCACAAACGATTGGCATAAGTTTTGTTTTGAAATTCCTAGGTGGGGGGCTGCCGTTTCCCCAGCCCCACTTTAAAACTTTTATAATTTCGTGCAGGAAGTGGTACAAACTAAACTTTTTGCGGTACATTCCGGCACAAACGTAGCACAAACGATTGGCATAGGTTTCGTTTCGAAATTTCAAGGTAGAGGATTGCTCTTTCCCCAGGCCCCCCACTTTAAAACTCTTTTAACTTCGTACCGGAAGTGGTACAAACGAAAATTGTTGCGGTATATTCCGGCACAAACGTATCACAAACGATTGCCATAGGTTTTGTTCCGAAATTCCAAGTTTGGAGGCTGATGTTTCTCCAGCATCCCACTTTAAAACCCTTATAACTTCGTAGCGGAAGTGGTACAAACGAGAATTTTTGCGGTACATTCCGGAACAAACGTAGCACAAATGATTGGCATAGGTTTTGTTTCGAAATTTCAAGTTTGGAGGCTGCCGTTTCTCCAGCCCCCCCCACTTTAAAATCCTTATAACTTCGTACCGGAAGTGGTACAAACTAAATTTTTTGCGGTACATTCCGGCATAAACGTAGCGCAAACGATTGGCATAAGTTTTGTTTTGAAATTCCTAAGTTGGATGCTGCCGTTTCCCCAGCCCCCCACTTTAAAACCCTTATAACTTCGTACCGGAAGTGGTACAAACTAATTTTTTTGCGGTACATTCCGGCACAAACGTAGCACAAACGATTGGTATAGGTTTCGTTTCGAAATTTCAAGGTAGGGGATTGCCCTTTCCCCAGGCCCCCCACTTTAAAACTCTTATAACTTCGTACCGGATGTGGTACAAACAAAAATTTTTGTGGTACATTCGGGCACAAGCGTAGCAAAAACGATTGCCATAGGTTTTGTTTCGAAATTCCAAGTTTGGAGTCTGCCGTTACCCTAGCCCTCCTACTTTAAAACGCTTATAACTTCGTACCGGAAGTGGTACAAACGAAATTTTTTGCGGTACATACCGGCACAAACGTAGTACAAGCGATTGGCATAGGTTTCGTTTCGAAATTCCAAGGTAGGGGATTGCCCTTTCCCCAGGCTCCCCACTTTAAAACTCTTATAACTTTGTACCGGAAGTGGTACAACCGAAAATTTTTGCGGTACATTCCGGCACAAACGTAGCACAAACGATTGGCATAAGTTTTGTTTTGAAATTCCTAGGTGGGGTGCTGCCGTTTCCCCAGCCCCCACTTTAAAACTTTTATAACTTCGTGCCGGAAGTGGTACAAACTAAAATTTTTGCGGTACATTCCGGCACAAACGATTGGCATTGTTTTTTTTTCGAAATTCCAAGTTTGGGCGCTGCCGTCTCTCCAGCCCCCCCCTTTAAATGATTTATAACTTCGTACCGGAAGTGGTACAAACTAAAATTTTTGCGGTACATTCCGACACAAACGTAGCACAAACGATTGGCATAAGTTTTGTTTCGAAATTCCAAGGTTGGAGGCTGCCGTTTCTCCAGCCCCCCACTTGAAAATCCTTATAACTTCGTACCGGAAGTGGTACAAACGAAAATTTTTGCGGTACATTCCGGCAAAAACGTAACACATACGATTGGCATAGGTTTAGTTTTGAAATTCTTGGGTCCGGGGCTGCCGTTTCCCCAGCCCTCCTACTTTAAAACGCTTATAACTTCGTATCGGAAGTGGTACAAACTAAATTTTTTGCGGTACATACCGGCACAAACGTAGTACAAGCGATTGGCATAGGTTTCGTTTCGAAATTCCAAGGTAGGGGATTGCCCTTTCCCCAGGCTCCCCACTTTAAAACTCTTATAACTTTGTACCGGAAGTGGTACAACCGAAAATTTTTGCGGTACATTCCGGCACAAACGTAGCACAAACGATTGGCATAGGTTTCGTTTCGAAATTTCAAGGTAGAGGATTGCTCTTTCCTCAGTCCCCCCACTTTAAAAATCTTTTAACTTTGTACCGGAAGTGGTACAAACGAAAATTGTTGCGGTACATTCCGGCACAAACGTAGCAGAAACGATTGGCATAAGTTTTGTTTTGAAATTCCTAGGTGGGGGGCTGCCGTTTCAGCCGCCCCCACTTTAAAACTTTTATAATTTCGTACCGGAAGTGGTACAAACTAAAATTTTTGCGGTACATACCGGCACAAACGTAGCACAAACGATTGGCATAAGTTTTGTTTTGAAATTCCTAGGTGGGGGGCTGCCGTTTCCCCAGCCCCCACTTTAAAACTTTTAAAACTTCGTGCCGGAAGTGGTACAAACTAAAATTTTTGCGGTACATTCCGGCACAAACGTAGCACAAACGATTGGCATAGGTTTCGTTTCGAAATTTCAAGGTAGAGGATTGCTCTTTCCTCAGTCCCCCCACTTTAAAAATCTTTTAACTTTGTACCGGAAGTGGTACAAACGAAAATTTTTGCGGTACATTCCGGCACAAACGTATCACAAACGATTGCCATAGGTTTTTTTCCGAAATTCCAAGTTTGGAGGCTGCCGTTTCTCCAGCATCCCACTTTAAAACCCTTATAACTTCGTACCTGAAGTGGTACGAACGAAAATTTTTGCGGTACATTCCGGAACAAACGTAGCACAAACGATTGGCATAGGTTTTGATTCGAAATTCCAAGTTTGGAGGCTGCCGTTTCTCCAGCCCCCCACTTTAAAACCCTTATAACTTCGTACCGGAAGTGGTACAAACTAATTTTTTTGCAGTACATTCCGGCACAAACGTAGCACAAACGATTGCCATAGGTTTTGTTTCGAAATTCCAAGTTTGGAGGCTGCCGTTTCTCCAGCCCCCAATTTTAAATCCCTTATAACTTCGTACCGGAAGTGGTACAAACGAAAATTTTTGCGGTACATACCGGCACAAACGTAGTACAAGCGATTGGCATAGGTTTCGTTTCGAAATTCCAAGGTAGGGAATTGCCCTTTCCCCGGGCTCCCCACTTTAAAACTCTTATAAATTTGTCCTGGAAGTGGTACAACCAAAAATTTTTGCGGTACATTCCGGCACAAACGTAGCACAAACGATTGGCATAAGTTTTGTTTTGAAATTCCTTGGTGGGGGGCTGCCGTTTCCCCAGCCCCCACTTTAAAACTTTTATAAATTCGTACCGGAAGTGGTACAAACTAAAATTTTTGCTGTACATACCGGCACAAACGTAGCACAAACGATTGGCATAAGTTTTGTTTTGAAATTCCAAGTTTGGAGACTGCCGTTTCTCCAGCATCCCACTTTAAAACCCTTATCACTTCGTAGCGGAAGTGGTACAAACTAATTTTTTTGCGGTACATTCCGGCACAAACGTAGCACAAACGATTGGTATAGGTTTCGTTTCGAAATTTCAAGGTAGGGGATTGCCCTTTCCCCAGGCCCCCCACTTTAAAACTCTTATAACTTCGTACCGGATGTGGTACAAACAAAAATTTTTGTGGTACATTCCGGCACAAACGTAGCACAAACGATTGGCATAGGTTTCGTTTCGAAATTTCAAGGTAGAGGATTGCTCTTTCCCCAGGCCCCCCACTTTAAAACTCTTTTAACTTCGTACCGGAAGTGGTACAAACGAAAATTTTTGCGGTATATTCCGGCACAAACGTATCACAAACGATTGCCATAGGTTTTGTTCCGAAATTCCAAGTTTGGAGACTGCCGTTTCTCCAGCATCCCACTTTAAAACCCTTATCACTTCGTAGCGGAAGTGGTACAAACGAGAATTTTTGCGGTACATTCCGGAACAAACGTAGCACAAATGATTGGCATAGGTTTTGTTTCGAAATTCCAAGTTTGGAGGCTGCCGTTTCTCCAGCTCCCCCACTTTAAAATCCTTATAACTTCGTACCGGAAGTGGTACAAACAAAATTTTTTGCGGTACATTCCGGCATAAACGTAGCGGAAACGATTGGCATAAGTTTTGTTTCGAAATTCCAAGTTTGGAGGTTGCCGTTTCCCCAGCCCTCCTACTTTAAAACGCATATAACTTCGTACCGGAAGTGGTACAAACTAAATTTTTTGCGGTACATACCGGCACAAACGTAGTACAAGCGATTGGCATAAGTTTTGTTTTGAAATTCCTAGGTGGGGGGCTGCCGTTTCCCCAGCCCCCACTATAAAACTTTTATAACTTCGTGCAGGAAGTGGTACAAACTAAATTTTTTGCGGTACATTCCGGCACAAACGATTGGCATTGGTTTTGTTTCGAAATTCCAAGTTTGGAGGCTGCCGTCTCTCCAGCCCCCCCTTTAAATGATTTATAACTTCGTACCGGAAGTGGTACAAACTAAAATTTTTGCGGTACATTCCGACACAAACGTAGCACAAACGATTGGCATAAGTTTTGTTTCGAAATTCCAAGGTTGGAGGCTGCCGTTTCTCCAGCCCCCCACTTGAAAATCCTTATAACTTCGTACCGGAAGTGGTACAAACGAAAATTTTTGCGGTACATTCCGGCACAAACGTAACACAAACGATTGGCATAGGTTTAGTTTTGAAATTCTTGGGTCCGGGGCTGCCGTTTCCCCAGCCCTCCTACTTTAAAACGCTTATAACTTCGTACCGGAAGTGGTACAAACTAAAATTTTTGCAGTACATACCGGCACAAACGTAGCACAAACGATTGGCATAAGTTTTGTTTTGAAATTCTTAGGTGGGGGGCTGCCGTTTCCCCAGCCCCCACTTTAAAACTTTTAAAACTTCGTGCCGGAAGTGGTACAAACTAAAATTTTTGCGGTACATTCCGGCACAAACGTAGCACAAACGATTGGCATAGGTTTCGTTTCGAAATTTCAAGGTAGAGGATTGCTCTTTCCTCGTTCCCCCCCTTTGAAACTCTTTTAACTTCGTACCGGAAGTGGTACAAACGAAAATTTTTGCGGTACATTCCGGCACAAACGTATCACAAACGATTGCCATAGGTTTTTTTTCCGAAATTCCAAGTTTGGAGGCTGCCGTTTCTCCAGCATCCCACTTTAAAACCCTTATAACTTCGTACCTGAAGTGGTACGAACGAGAATTTTTGCGGTACATTCCGGAACAAACGTAGCACAAACGATTGGCATAGGTTTTGATTCGAAATTCCAAGTTTGGAGGCTGCCGTTTCTCCAGCCCCCCACTTTAAAACCCTTATAACATCGTACCGGAAGTGGTACAAACTAATTTTTTTGCAGTACATTTCGGCACAAACGTAGCACAAACGATTGCCATAGGTTTTGTTTCGAAATTCCAAGTTTGTAGGCTGCCGTTTCTCCAGCCCCCAATTTTAAATCCCTTATAACTTCGTACCGGAAGTGGTACAAACGAAAATTTTTGCGGTACATACCGGCACAAACGTAGTACAAGCGATTGGCATAGGTTTCGTTTCGAAATTCCAAGGTAGGGAATTGCCCTTTCCTCAGGCTCCCCACTTTAAAACTCTTATAAATTTGTCCTGGAAGTGGTACAACCAAAAATTTTTGCGGTACATTCCGGCACAAACGTAGCACAAACGATTGGCATAAGTTTTGTTTTGAAATTCCTAGGTGGGGGGCTGCCGTTTCCCCAGCCCCCACTTTAAAACTTTTATAACTTCGTACCGGAAGTGGTACAAACTAAAATTTTTGCTGTACATACCGGCACAAACGTAGCACAAACGATTGGCATAAGTTTTGTTTTGAAATTCCAAGTTTGGAGACTGCCGTTTCTCCAGCATCCCACTTTAAAACCCTTATCACTTCGTAGCGGAAGTGGTACAAACTAATTTTTTTGCGGTACATTCCGGCACAAACGTAGCACAAATGATTGGTATAGGTTTCGTTTCGAAATTTCAAGGTAGGGGATTGCCCTTTCCCCAGGCCCCCCACTTTAAAACTCTTATAACTTCGTACCGGATGTGGTACAAACAAAAATTTTTGTGGTACATTCCGGCACAAACGTAGCACAAACGATTGGCATAGGTTTCGTTTCGAAATTTCAAGGTAGAGGATTGCTCTTTCCCCAGGCCCCCCACTTTAAAACTCTTTTAACTTCGTACCGGAAGTGGTACAAACGAAAATTTTTGCGGTATATTCCGGCACAAACGTATCACAAACGATTGCCATAGGTTTTGTTCCGAAATTCCAAGTTTGGAGACTGCCGTTTCTCCAGCATCCCACTTTAAAACCCTTATCACTTCGTAGCGGAAGTGGTACAAACTAAAATTTTTGCTGTACATACCGGCACAAACGTAGCACAAACGATTGGCATAAGTTTTGTTTTGAAATTCCAAGTTTGGAGACTGCCGTTTCTCCAGCCCCCCCACTTTAAAATCCTTATAACTTCGTACCGGAAGTGGTACAAACAAAATTTTTTGCGGTACATTCCGGCATAAACGTAGCGGAAACGATTGGCATAAGTTTTGTTTCGAAATTCCAAGTTTGGAGGTTGCCGTTTCCCCAGCCCTCCTACTTTAAAACGCATATAACTTCGTACCGGAAGTGGTACAAACTAAATTTTTTGCGGTACATACCGGCACAAACGTAGTACAAGCGATTGGCATAAGTTTTGTTTTGAAATTCCTAGGTGGGGGGCTTCCGTTTCCCCAGCCCCCACTTTAAAACTTTTATAACTTCGTGCAGGAAGTGGTACAAACTAAATTTTTTGCGGTACATTCCGGCACAAACGATTGGCATTGGTTTTGTTTTGAAATTCCAAGTTTGGAGGCTGCCGTCTCTCCAGCCCCCCCCCTTTAAATGATTTATAACTTCGTACCGGAAGTGGTACAAACTAAAATTTTTGCGGTACATTCCGACACAAACGTAGCACAAACGATTGGCATAAGTTTTGTTTCGAAATTCCAAGGTTGGAGGCTGCCGTTTCTCCAGCCCCCCACTTGAAAATCCTTATAACTTCGTACCGGAAGTGGTACAAACGAAAATTTTTGCGGTACATTCCGGCACAAACGTAACACAAACGATTGGCATAGGTTTAGTTTTGAAATTCTTGGGTCCGGGGCTGCCGTTTCCCCAGCCCTCCTACTTTAAAACGCTTATAACTTCGTATCGGAAGTGGTACAAACTAAATTTTTTGCGGTACATTCCTGCACAAACGTAGCAGAAACGATTGGCATAAGTTTTGTTTTGAAATTCCTAGGTGGGGGGCTGCCGTTTCACCAGCCCCCACTTTAAAACTTTTATAATTTCGTACCGGAAGTGGTACAAACTAAAATTTTTGCGGTACATACCAGCACAAACGTTGCACAAACGATTGGCATAAGTTTTGTTTTGAAATTCCTAGGTGGGGGGCTGCCGTTTCCCCAGCCCCCACTTTAAAACTTTTAAAACTTCGTGCCGGAAGTGGTACAAACTAAAATTTTTGCGGTACATTCCGGCACAAACATAGCACAAACGATTGGCATAGGTTTCGTTTCGAAATTTCAAGGTAGAGGATTGCTCTTTCCCCAGGCCCCCCACTTTAAAACTCTTTTAACTTCGTACCGGAAGTGGTACAAGCGAAAATTTTTGCGGTACATTCCGGCACAAACGTATCACAAACGATTGCCATAGTTTTTTTCCCCGAAATTCCAAGTTTGGAGGCTGCCGTTTCTCCAGCATCCCACTTTAAAACCCTTATAACTTCGTACCGGAAGTGGTACGAACGAAAATTTTTGCGGTACATTCCGGAACAAACGTAGCACAAACGACTGGCATAGGTTTTGTTTCGAAATTCCAAGTTTGGAGGCTGCCGTTTCTCCAGCCCCCCACTTTAAAACCCTTATAACTTCGTACCGGAAGTGGTAAAAACTAAATTTTTTGCGGTACATTCCGGCATAAACGTAGCGGAAGCGATTGACATAAGTTTTGTTTTGAAATTCCTAGGTGGGAGGCTGCCGTTTCCCCAGCCCCCACTTTAAAACCCTTATAACTTCGTACCGGAAGTGGTACAACCAAAAAAAATTGTGGTACATTCTGGCACAAACGTAGCACAAACGATTGCGATAGGTTTTGTTTCGAAATTCCAAGTTTAGAGTCTGCCGTTTCTCCAGCCCCTAATTTTAAATCCCTTATAACTTCGTACCGGAAGTGGTACAAACGAAAATTTTTGCTGTACATACCGGCACAAACGTAGTACAAGCGATTTGCATAGATTTCGTTTCGAAATTCCAAGGTAGGGGATTGCCCTTTCCCCAGGCTCCCCACTTTAAAACTCTTATTAATTTGTACTGGAAGTGGTACAACCAAAAATTTTTGCGGTACATTCCGGCACAAACGTAGCACAAACGATTGGCATAAGTTTTGTTTTGAAATTCCTAGGTGGGGGGCTGCCGTTTCCCCAGCCCCCACTTTAAAGCTTTCATAACTTCGTACAGGAAGTGGTACAAACTAAAATTTTTGCGGTACATACCGGCACAAACGTAGCACAAACGATTGGCATAAGTTTTGTTTTGAAATTCCTAGGTGGGGGGCTGCCGATTCCCCAGCCCCCACTTTAAAACTTATATAACTTCGTACCGGAAGTGGTACAAACTAAAATTTTTGAGGTACATTCCGGCACAAACGTAGCACAAACGATTGGCATAGGTTTCATTTCGATATTTCAAGGTAGAGGATTGCTCTTTCCCCGGCCCCCCACTTTAAAACTCTTTTAACTTCGTACCGGAAGTGGTACAAACGAAAATTTTTGCGGTATATTCCGGCACAAACGTATCACAAACGATTGCCATAGGTCTTGTTCCGAAATTCCAAGTTTGGAGGATGCCGTTTCTCCAGCATCCCACTTTAAACCCTTATCACTTCGTAGCGGAAGTGGTACAAACGAGAATTTTTGCGGTACATTCCGGAACAAACGTAGCACAAATGATTGGCATAGGTTTTGTTTCGAAATTCCAAGTTTGGAGGATGCCGTTTCTCCACCCCCCCCACTTTAAAATCCTTATAACTTCGTACCGGAAGTGGTACAAACTAATTTTTTTACGATACATTCCGGCATAAACGTAGCGGAAACGATTGGCATAAGTTTTGTTTTGAAATTCCTAGGTTGGAGGCTGCCGTTTCCCAGCCCCCCACTTTAAAACCCTTATAACTTCGTACCGGAAGTGGTACAAACTAATTTTTTTTGCGGTACATTCCGGTACAAACGTAGCACAAACGATTGGTATAGGTTTCGTTTCGAAATTTCAAGGTAGGGGATTGCCCTTTCCCCAGGCCACCTATTTTAAAACTCTTATAACTTCGTACCGGATGTGGTACAAACAAAAATTTTTGTGGTACATTCCGGCACAAACGTAGCACAAACGATTGCCATAGGTTTTGTTTCGAAATTCCAAGTTTGGAGGCTGCGGTTTCCCCAGCCCTCCTACTTTAAAACGCTTATAACATCGTACCGAAAGTGGTACAAACTAAATTTTTGCGGTACATACCGGCACAAACGTAGTACAAGCGATTGGCATAGGTTTCGTTTCGAAATTTGAAGGTAGGGGATATCCCTTTCCCCAGGCTCCCCACTTTAAAACTCTTATAACTTTCTACCGGAAGTGGTACAACCGAAAATTTTTGTGGTACATTCCGGTACAAACGTAGCACTTAGATTGGAATAAGTTTTGTTTTGAAATTCCTAGGTGGGGGGCTGCCGTTTCCCCAGCACCCACTTTAAAACTTTTATAACTTTGTGCCGGAAGTGGTACAAACTAAAATTTTTGCGGTACATTCCGACACAAACGATTGGCATTGGTTTTGTTTCGAAATTCCAAGTTTGGAGGCTGCCGTCTCTCCAGCCCCCCCTTTAAATGATTTATAACTTCGTACCGGAAGTGGTACAAACTAAAATTTTTGCGGTACATTCCGACACAAACGTAGCACAAACGATTGGCATAAGTTTTGTTTCGAAATTCCAAGGTTGGAGGCTGCCGTTTCTCCAGCCCCCCACTTGAAAATCCTTATAACTTCGTACCGGAAGTGGTACAAACGAAAATTTTTGCGGTACATTCCGGCACAAACGTACACAAACGATTGGGATAGGTTTAGTTTTGAAATTCTTGGATCCGGGGCTGCCGTTTCCCCAGCCCTTCTACTTTAAAACGCTTATAACTTCGTATCGGAAGTGGTACAAGCTAAATTTTTTGCGGTACATACCGGCACAAACGTAGTACAAGCGATTGGCATAGGTTTCGTTTCGAAATTTCAAGGTAGAGGATTGCTCTTTCCTCAGTCCTCCCACTTTAAAACTCTTTTAACTTCGTACCGGAAGTGGTACAAACGAAAATTTTTGCGGTACATTCCGGCACAAACGTATCACAAACGATTGCCATAGGTTTTTTTCCGAAATTCCAAGTTTGGAGGTTGCCGTTTCTCCAGCATCCCACTTTAAAACCCTTATAACTTCGTACCGGAAGTGGTACAAACGAAAATTTTTGCGGTACATTCCGGAACAAATGTAGCACAAGCGATTGGCATAGGTTTCGTTTCGAAATTTCAAGGTAGAGGATTGCTCTTTCCTCAGTCCTCCCACTTTAAAACTCTTTTAACTTCGTACCGGAAGTGGTACAAACTAAATTTTTTGCGGTACATTCCGGCATAAACGTAGCGGAAACGATTGGCATAAGTTTTGTTTTGAAATTCCTAGGTTGGATGCTGCCGTTTCCCCAGCCCCCTCTACTTTAAAACCCTTATAACTTCGTACCGGAAGTGGTACAAACTAATTTTTTTGCGGTACATTCCGGCACAAACGTAGCACAAACGATTGGTATAGGTTTCGTTTCGAAATTTCAAGGTAGGGGATTGCCCTTTCCCCAGGCCCCCCACTTTA
The DNA here is from genome assembly GCF_964235325.1 of Thermobia domestica. NCBI lineage: Eukaryota > Metazoa > Arthropoda > Insecta > Zygentoma > Lepismatidae > Thermobia > Thermobia domestica. The sequence continues at coordinate 143,747,133 of NC_137457.1, forward strand.
AAACTCTTATAACTTCGTACCGGATGTGGTACAAACAAAAATTTTTGTGGTACATTCCGGCAGAAGCGTAGCAAAAACGATTGCCATAGGTTTTGTTTCGAAATTCCAAGTTTGGAGTCTGCCGTTTCCCCAGCCCTCCTACTTTAAAACGCTTATAACCTCGTACCGGAAGTGGTACAAACTAAATTTTTGCGGTACATGCCGGCACAAACGTAGTACAAGCGATTGGCATAGGTTTCGTTTCGAAATTCCAAGGTAGGGGATTGCCCTTTCCCCAGGCTCCCCACTTTAAAACTTATAACTTTGTACCGGAATTGGTACAACCGAAAATTTTTGCGGTACATTCCGGCACAAACGTAGCACAAACGATTGGCATAAGTTTTGTTTTGAAATTCCTAGGTGCGGTGCTGCCGTTTCCCCAGCCCCCACTTTAAAACTTTTATAACTTCGTGCCGGAAGTGGTACAAACTAAAATTTTTGCGGTACATTCCGGCACAAACGATTGGCATTGGTTTTGTTTCGAAATTCCAAGTTTGGAGGCTGCCGTCTCTCCAGCCCCCCCCTTTAAATGATTTATAACTTCGTACCGGAAGTGGTACAAACTAAAATTTTTGCGGTACATTCCGACACAAACGTAGCACAAACGATTGGCATAAGTTTTGTTTCGAAATTCCAAGGTTGGAGGCTGCCGTTTCTCCAGCCCCCCACTTGAAAATCCTTATAAGTTCGTACCGGAAGTGGTACAAACGAAAATTTTTGCGGTACATTCCGGCACAAACCTAACACAAACGATTGGCGTAGGTTTAGTTTTGAAATTCTTGGGTCCGGGGCTGCCGCTTCCCCAGCCCTCCTACTTTAAAACGCTTATAACTTCGTATCGGAAGTGGTACAAACTAAATTTTTTCGGTACATACCGGCACAAACGTAGTACAAGCGATTGGCATAGGTTTCGTTTCGAAATTCCAAGGTAGGGGATTGCCCTTTCCCCAGGCTCCCCACTTTAAAACTCTTATAACTTTGTACCGGAAGTGATACAACCGAAAATTTTTGCGGTACATTCCGGCACAAACGTAACACAAACGATTGGCATAGGTTTAGTTTTGAAATTCTTGAGTCCGGGGCTGCCGTTTCCCCAGACCTCCTACTTTAAAACGCTTATAACTTCGTATCGGAAGTGGTACAAACTAAATTTTTTGCGGTACATTCCGGTACAAACGTAGCAGAAACGATTGACATAAGTTTTGTTTTGAAATTCCTAGGTGGGGGGCTGCCGTTTCCCCAGCCCCCACTTTAAAACCTTTATAATTTCGTACCGGAAGTGGTACAAACTAAAATTTTTGCGGTACATTCCGGCACAAACGTAGTAGAAACGATTGGCATAAGTTTTGTTTCGAAATTCCAAGGTTGGAGGCTGCCGTTTCTCCAGCCCCCCACTTGAAAATCCTTATAACTTCGTACCGGAAGTGGTACAAACGAAAATTTTTGCGGTACATTCCGGCACAAACGTTACACAAACGATTGGCATAGGTTTAGTTTTGAAATTCCTGGGTCCGGGGCTGCCGTTTCCCCAGCCCTCCTACTTTAGAACGCTTATAACTTCGTATCGGAAGTGGTACAAACTAAATTTTTTGCGGTACATACCGGCACAAACGTAGTACAAGCGATTGGCATAGGTTTCGTTTCGAAATTCCAAGGTAGGAGATTGCCCTTTCCCCAGGCTCCCTACTTTAAAACTCTTATAATTTTGTACCGGAAATGGTACAACCGAAAATTTTTGCGGCACGTTCCGAAACAAACGTAGCAGAAACGATTGGCATAAGTTTTGTTTCGAAATTCCAAGTTTGGAGGCTGCCGTTTCTCCAGCTCCCCCACTTTAAAATCCTTATAACTTCGTACCGGAAGTGGTACAAACAAAATTTTTTGCGGTACATTCCGGCATAAACGTAGCGGAAACGATTGGCATAAGTTTTGTTTTGAAATTCCTAGGTTGGAGGCTGCCGTTTCCCTAGCCCCCCACTTTAAAACCCTTATAACTTCGTACCGGAAGTGGTACAAACTAATTTTTTTGCGGTACATTCCGGCACAAACGTAGCACAAACGATTGGTATAGGTTTCGTTTCGAAATTTCAAGGTAGGGGATTGCCCATTCCCCAGGCCCCCCACTTTAAAACTCTTATAACTTCGTACCGGATGTGGTACAAACAAAAGTTTTTGTGGTACATTCCGGCACAAACGTAGCACAAACGATTGCCATAGGTTTTGTTTCGAAATTCCAAGTTTGGAGGTTGCCGTTTCCCCAGCCCTCCTACTTTAAAACGCTTATAACTTCGTACCGGAAGTGGTACAAACTAAATTTTTTGCGGTACATACCGGCACAAACGTAGTACAAGCGATTGACATAGGTTTCGTTTCGAAATTCCAAGGTAGGGGATTGCCCTTTCCCCAGGCTCCCCACTTTAAAACTCTTATAACTTTGTACCGGAAGTGGTACAAACTAAAATTTTTGCGGTACATTCCGACACAAACGTAGCACAAACGATTGGCATAAGTTTTGTTTCGAAATTCCAAGGTTGGAGGCTGCCGTTTCTCCAGCTCCCCACTTGAAAATCCTTATAACTTCGTACCGGAAGTGGTACAAACGAAAATTTTTGCGGTACATTCCGGCACAAACGTAACACAAACGATTGGCATAGGTTTACTTTTGAAATTCTTGGGTCCGGGGCTGCCGTTTCCCCAGCCCTCCTACTTTAAAACGCTTATAACTTCGTATCGGAAGTGGTACAAACTAAATTTTTTGCGGTACATTCCGGCACAAACGTAGCAGAAACGATTGCCATAGGTTTTGTTTCGAAATTCCAAGGTAGGGGATTGCCCTTTCCCCAGGCTCCCCACTTTAAAACTCTTATTAATTTGTACTGGAAGTGGTACAACCAAAAATTTTTGCGGTACATTCCGGCACAAACGTATCACAAACGATTGCCATAGGTTTTGTTCCGAAATTCCAAGTTTAGAGGCTGCCGTTTCTCCAGCCCCCAATTTTAAATCCCTTATAACCTCGTACCGGAAGTGGTACAAACGAAAATTTTTGCTGTACATACCGGCACAAACGTAGTACAAGCGATTGGCGTAGATTTCGTTTCGAAATTCCAAGGTAGGGGATTGCCCTTTCCCCAGGCTCCCCACTTTAAAACTCTTATTAATTTGTACTGGAAGTGGTACAACCAAAAATTTTTGCGGTACATTCCGGCACAAACGTATCACAAACGATTGCCATAGGTTTTGTTCCGAAATTCCAAGTTTGGAGGCTGCGGTTTCCCCAGCCCTCCTACTTTAAAACGCTTATAACATCGTACCGAAAGTGGTACAAACTAAATTTTTGCGGTACATACCGGCACAAACGTAGCACAAACGATTGGCATAAGTTTTGTTTTGAAATTCCTAGGTGGGGGGCTGCCGTTTCTCCAGCATCCCACTTTAAACCCTTATAACTTCGTAGCGGAAGTGGTACAAACGAGAATTTTTGCGGTACATTCGGGAACAAACGTAGCACAAATGATTGGCATAGGTTTTGTTTCGAAATTCCAAGTTTGGAGGATGCCGTTTCTCCAGCCCCCCCACTTTAAAATCCTTATAACTTCGTACCGGAAGTGGTACAAACTAATTTTTTTGCGGTACATTCCGGCACAAACGTAGCACAAACGATTGGTATAGGTTTCGTTTCGAAATTTCAAGGTAGGGGATTGCCCTTTCCCCAGGCCCCCCATTTTAAAACTCTTATAACTTCGTACCGGATGTGGTACAAACAAAAATTTTTGTGGTACATTCCGGCACAAACGTAGCACAAACGATTGCCATAGGTTTTGTTTCGAAATTCCAAGTTTGGAGGCTGCGGTTTCCCCAGCCCTCCTACTTTAAAACGCTTATAACATCGTACCGAAAGTGGTACAAACTAAATTTTTGCGGTACATACCGGCACAAATGTAGTAAAAGCGATTGGCATAGGTTTCGTTTCGAAATTTCAAGGTAGGGGATTGCCCTTTCCCCAGGCTCCCCATTTAAAAACTCTTATAACTTTGTACCGGAAGTGGTACAACCGAAAATTTTTGTGGTACATTCCGGTACAAACGTAGCACTTAGATTGGAATAAGTTTTGTTTTGAAATTCCTAGGTGGGGGGCTGCCGTTTCCCCAGCACCCACTTTAAAACTTTTATAACTTCGTGCCGGAAGTGGTACAAACTAAAATTTTTGCGGTACATTCCGACACAAACGATTGGCATTGGTTTTGTTTCGAAATTCCAAGTTTGGAGGCTGCCGTCTCTCCAGCCCCCCCCTTTAAATGATTTACAACTTCGTACCGGAAGTGGTACAAACTAAAATTTTTGCGGTACATTCCGACACAAACGTAGCACAAACGATTGGCATAAGTTTTGTTTCGAAATTCCAAGGTTGGAGGCTGCCGTTTCTCCAGCCCCCCACTTGAAAATCCTTATAACTTCGTACCGGAAGTGGTACAAACGAAAATTTTTGCGGTACATTCCGGCACAAACGTAACACAAACGATTGGCATAGTTTTAGTTTTGAAATTCTTGGGTCCGGGGCTGCCGTTTCCCCAGCCCTCCTACTTTAAAACGCTTATAACTTCGTATCGGAAGTGGTACAAACTAAATTTTTTGCGGTACATTCCGGCACAAACGTAGCAGAAACGATTGGCATAAGTTTTGTTTTGAAATTCCTAGGTGGGGGGCTGCCGTTTCCCCAGCCCCCACTTTAAAACTTTTATAATTTCGTACCGGAAGTGGTACAAACTAAAATTTTTGCGGTACATACCGGCACAAACGTAGCACAAACGATTGGCATACGTTTTGTTTTGAAATTCCTAGGTGGGGGGCTGCCGTTTCCCCAGCCCCCACTTTAAAACTTTTATAATTTCGTACCGGAAGTGGTACAAACTAAAATTTTTGCGGTACATTCCGGCACAAACGTAGCACAAACGATTGGCATAGGTTTCGTTTCGAAATTTCAAGGTAGAGGATTGCTCTTTCCCCAGGCCCCCACTTTAAAACTCTTTTAACTTCGTACCGGAAGTGGTACAAGCGAAAATTTTTGCGGTACATTCCGGCACAAACGTATCACAAACGATTGCCATAGTTTTTTTTTCCGAAATTCCAAGTTTGGAGGCTGCCGTTTCTCCAGCATCCCAATTTAAAACCCTTATAACTTCGTACCGGAAGTGGTACGAACGAAAATTTTTGCGGTACATTCCGGAACGATCGTAGCACAAACGACTGGCATAGGTTTAATTTCGAAATTCCAAGTTTGGAGGCTGCCGTTTCTCCAGCTCCCCACTTTAAAACCCTTATAACTTCGTACCGGAAGTGGTACAAACTAAATTTTTTGCGGTACATTCCTGCATAAACGTAGCGGAAACGATTGGCATAAGTTTTGTTTTGAAATTCCTAGGTGGGAGGCTGCCGTTTCCCCAGCCCCCACTTTAAAACCCTTATAACTTCGTACCGAAAGTGGTACAAACTAATTTTTTTGCGGTACATTCCGGCACAAACGTAGCACAAACGATTGGTATAGGTTTCGTTTCGAAATTTCAAGGTAGGGGATTGCCCTTTCCCCAGGCCCCCCACTTTAAAACTCTTATAACATCGTACCGGATGTGGTACAAACAAAAAAATTTGTGGTACATTCTGGCACAAACGTAGCACAAACAATTGCCATAGGTTTTGTTTCGAAATTCCAAGTTTAGAGGCTGCCGTTTCTCCAGCCCCCAATTTTAAATCTCTTATAACTTCGTACCGGAAGTGGTACAAACGAAAATTTTTGCTGTACATACCGGCACAAACGTAGTTCAAGCGATTGGCATAGATTTCGTTTCGAAATTCCAAGGAAGGGGATTGCCCTTTCCCCAGGCTCCCCACTTTAAAACTCTTATTAATTTGTACTGGAAGTGGTACAACCAAAAATTTTTGCGGTACATTCCGGCACAAACGTATCACAAACGATTGCCATAGGTTTTGTTCCGAAATTCCAAGTTTGGAGGCTGCGGTTTCCCCAGCCCTCCTACTTTAAAACGCTTATAACATCGTACCGAAAGTGGTACAAACTAAATTTTTGCGGTACATACCGGCACAAACGTAGCACAAACGATTGGCATAAGTTTTGTTTTGAAATTTCTAGGTGGGGGGCTGCCGATTCCCCAGCCCCCACTTTAAAACTTTTATAACTTCGTACCGGAAGTGGTACAAACTAAAATTTTTGCGGTACATACCGGCACAAACGTAGCACAAACGATTGGCATAAGATTTGTTTTGAAATTCCTAGGTGGGGGGCTGCCGATTCCCCAGACCCCAATTTAAAACTTTTATAACTTCGTACCGGAAGTGGTACAAACTAAAATTTTTGCGGTACATTCCGGCACAAACGTAGCACAAACGATTGGCATAGGTTTCGTTTCGAAATTTCAAGGTAGAGGATTGCTCTTTCCCCTGCCCCCCACATTAAAACTCTTTTAACTTCGTACCGGAAGTGGTACAAACGAAAATTTTTGCGGTATATTCCGGCACAAACGTATCGCAAACGATTGCCATAGGTTTTGTTCCGAAATTCCAAGTTTGGAGGCTGCCGTTTCTCCAGCATCCCACTTTAAACCCTTATAACTTCGTAGCGGAAGTGGTACAAACGAGAATTTTTGCGGTACATTCCGGAACAAACGTAGCACAAATGATTGGCATAGGTTTTGTTTCGAAATTCCAAGTTTGGAGGATGCCGTTTCTCAAGCACCCCCCACTTTAAAATCCTTATAACTTCGTACCGGAAGTGGTACAAACTAATTTTTTTGCGGTACATTCCGGCATAAACGTAGCGGAAACGATTGGCATAAGTTTTGTTTTGAAATTCCTAGGTTGGAGGCTGCCGTTTCCCCAGCCCCCCACTTTAAAACCCTTATAACTTCGTACCGGAAGTGGTACAAACTAATTTTTTTTGCGGTACATTCCGGCACAAACGTAGCACAAACGATTGGTATAGGTTTCGTTTCGAAATTTCAAGGTAGGGGATTGCCCTTTCCCCAGGCCCCCCATTTTAAAACTCTTATAACTTCGTACCGGATGTGGTACAAACAAAAATTTTTGTGGTACATTCCGGCACAAGCGTAGCACAAACGATTGCCGTAGGTTTTGTTTCGAAATTCCAAGTTTGGAGGCTGCGGTTTCCCCAGCCCTCCTACTTTAAAACGCTTATAACATCGTACCGAAAGTGGTACAAACTAAATTTTTGCGGTACATACCGGCACAAACGTAGTACAAGCGATTGGCATAGGTTTCGTTTCGAAATTTCAAGGTAGGGGATTGCCCTTTCCCCAGGCTCCCCATTTTAAAACTCTTATAACTTTGTACCGGAAGTGGTACAACCGAAAATTTTTGTGGTACATTCCGGTACAAACGTAGCACTTAGATTGGAATAAGTTTTGTTTTGAAATTCCTAGGTGGGGGGCTGCCGTTTCCCCAGCACCCACTTTAAAACTTTTATAACTTCGTGCCGGAAGTGGTACAAACTAAAATTTTTGCGGTACATTCCGACACAAACGATTGGCATTGGTTTTGTTTCGAAATTCCAAGTTTGGAGGCTGCCGTCTCTCCAGCCCCCCCTTTAAATGATTTATAACTTCGTACCGGAAGTGGTACAAACTAAAATTTTTGCGGTACATTCCGAAACAAACGTAGCACAAACGATTGGCATAAGTTTTGTTTCGAAATTCCAAGGTTGGAGGCTGCCGTTTCTCCAGCCCCCCACTTGAAAATCCTTATAACTTCGTACCGGAAGTGGTACAAACGAAAATTTTTGCGGTACATTCCGGTACAAACGTACACAAACGATTGGCATAGGTTTAGTTTTGAAATTCTTGGGTCCGGGGCTGCCGTTTCCCCAGCCTTCCTACTTTAAAACGCTTATAACTTCGTATCGGAAGTGGTACAAGCTAAATTTTTTGCGGTACATACCGGCACAAACGTAGTACAAGCGATTGGCATAGGTTTCGTTTCGAAATTTCAAGGTAGAGGATTGCTCTTTCCTCAGTCCTCCCACTTTAAAACTCTTTTAACTTCGTACCGGAAGTGGTACAAACGAAAATTTTTGCGGTACATTCCGGCATAAACGTAGCGGAAACGATTGGCGTTAGTTTTGTTTTGAAACTCCTAGGTGGGAGGCTGCCGTTTCCCCAGCCCCCCACTTTAAAACCCTTATAACTTCGTACCGGAAGTGGTACAAACTAATTTTTTTGCGGTACATTCCGGCACAAACGTACCACAAACGATTGGTATAGGTTTCGTTTCGAAATTCCAAGGTAGGGGATTGCCCTTTCCCCAGGCCCCCTCTTTTAAAACTCTTATAACATGGTACCGGATGTGGTACAAACAAAAAATTTTGTGGTACATTCCGGCACAAACGTAGCACAAACGATTGCCATAGGTTTTGTTTCGAAATTCCAAGTTTCGAGGCTGCCGTTTCTCCAGCCCCCCATTTTAAATCCCTTATAACTTTGTACCGGAAGTGGTACAAACGAAAATTTTTGCGGTACATACCGGCACAAACGTAGTACAAGCGATTGGCATAGGTTTCGTTTCGAAATTCCAAGGTAGGGGATTGCCCTTTCCTTAGGCTCCCCACTTAAAAGCTCTTATAAATTTGTACTGGAAGTGGTACAACCAAAAATTTTTGCTGTACATTCCGGCACAAACGTAGCACAAACGATTGGCATAATTTTTGTTTTGAAATTCCTAGGTGGGGGGCTGCCGTTTCCCCAGCCCCCACTTTAAAACTTTTATAACTTCGTACCGGAAGTGGTACAAATTAAAATTTTCCGGTACATTCCGGCACAAACGTAGCACAAACGATTGGCATAGGTTTCGTTTCTAAATTTCAAGGTAAAGGATTGCTCTTTCCCCAGGCCCCCCACATTAAAACTCTTTTAACTTCGTACCGGAAGTGGTACAAACGAAAATTTTTGCGGTATATTCCGGCACAAACGTATCACAAACGATTGCCATAGGTTTTGTTCCGAAATTCCAAGTTTGGAGGCTGCCGTTTCTCCAGCATCCCACTTTAAAACCCTTATAACTTCGTAGCGGAAGTGGTACAAACGAGAATTTTTGCGGTACATTCCGGAACAAACGTAGCACAAATGATTATCATAGGTTTTGTTTCGAAATTTCAAGTTTGGAGACTGCCGTTTCTCCAGCCCCCCCACTTTAAAATCCTTATAACTTCGTACCGGAAGTGGTACAAACTAAATTTTTTGCGGTACATTCCGGCATAAACGTAGCGGAAACGATTGGCATACGTTTTGTTTTGAAATTCCTAGGTTGGATGCTGCCGTTTCCCCAGCCCGCCACTTTAAAACCCTTATAACTTCGTACCGGAAGTGGTACAAACTAATTTTTTTGCGGTACATTCCGGCACAAACGTAGCACAAACGATTGGTATAGGTTTCGTTTCGAAATTTCAAGGTAGGGGATTGCCCTTTCCCCAGGCCCCCCACTTTAAAACTCTTATAACTTCGTACCGGATGTGGTACAAACAAAAATTTTTGTGGCACATTCCGGCACAAGCGTAGCAAAAACGATTGCCATAGGTTTTGTTTCGAAATTCCAAGTTTGGAGTCTGCCGTTTCCCCAGCCCTCCTACTTTAAAACGCTTATAACTTCGTACCGGAAGTGGTACAACCGAAAATTTTTGCGGTACATTCCGGCACAAACGTAGCACAAACGATTGGCATAAGTTTTGTTTTGAAATTCCTAGGTGGGGTGCTGCCGTTTCCCCAGCCCCCACTTTAAAACTTTTATAACTTCGTGCCGGAAGTGGTACAAACTAAAATTTTTGCGGTACATTCCGGCACAAACGTAACACAAACGATTGGCATAAGTTTTGTTTCGAAATTCCAAGGTTGGAGGCTGCCGTTTCTCCAGCCCCCACTTGAAAATCCTTATAACTTCGTACCGGAAGTGGTACAAACGAAAATTTTTGCGGTACATTCCGGAACAAACGTAACACAAACGATTGGCATAGGTTTAGTTTTGAAATTCTTGGGTCCGGGGTGCCGTTTCCCCAGCCCTCCTACTTTAAAACGCTTATAACTTCGTATCGGAAGTGGTACAAACTAAATTTTTTGCGGTACATACCGGCACAAACGTAGTACAAGCGATTGGCATAGGTTTCGTTTCGAAATTCTAAGGTGGGGTGCTGCCGTTTCCCCAGCCCCCACTTTAAAACTTTTATAACTTCGTGCCGGAAGTGGTACAAACTAAAATTTTTGTGGCACATTCCGGCACAAGCGTAGCAAAAACGATTGCCATAGGTTTTGTTTCGAAATTCCAAGTTTGGAGTCTGCCGTTTCCCCAGCCCTCCTACTTTAAAACTTTTAAAACTTCGTGACGGAAGTGGTACAAACTAAAATTTTTGCGGTACATTCCGGCACAAACGTAGCACAAACGATTGGCATAGGTTTCGTTTCGAAATTTCAAGGTAGAGGATTGCTCTTTCCTCAGTCCCCCCACTTTAAAACTCTTTTAACTTCGTACCGGAAGTGGTACAAACGAAAATTTTTGCGGTACATTCCGGCACAAACGTAGCAGAAACGATTGACATAAGTTTTGTTTCGAAATTCCAAGTTTGGAGGCTGCCGTTTCTCCAGCTCCCCCACTTTAAAATCCTTATAACTTCGTACCGGAAGTGGTACAAACAAAATTTTTTGCGGTACATTCCGGCATAAACGTAGCGGAAACGATTGGCATAAGTTTTGTTTTGAAATTCCTAGGTTGGAGGCTGCCGTTTCCCCAGCCCCCCACTTTAAAACCCTTATAACTTCGTACCGGAAGTGGTACAAACTAATTTTTTTGCGGTACATTCCGGCACAAACGTAGCACAAACGATTGGTATAGGTTTCGTTTCGAAATTTCAAGGTAGGGGATTGCCCTTTCCCCAGGCCCCCCACTTTAAAACTCTTATAACTTCGTACCGGATGTGGTACAAACAAAAATTTTTGTGGTACATTCCGGCACAAACGTAGCACAAACGATTGCCATAGGTTTTGTTTCGAAATTCCAAGTTTGGAGGTTGCCGTTTCCCCAGCCCTCCTACTTTAAAACGCTTATAACTTCGTACCGGAAGTGGTACAAACTAAATTTTTTGCGGTACATACCGGCACAAACGTAGTAAAAGCGATTGGCATAGGTTTCGTTTCGAAATTCCAAGGTAGGGGATTGCCCTTTCCCCAGGCTCCCCACTTTAAAACTCTTATAACTTTGTACCGGAAGTGGTACAACCGAAAATTTTTGCGGTACATTCCGGCACAAACGTAGCACAAACGATTGGCATAAGTTTTGTTTTGAAATTCCTAGGTGGGGGGCTGCCGTTTCCCCAGCCCCCACTTTAAAACTTTTATAACTTCGTGCAGGAAGTGGTACAAACTAAATTTTTTGCGGTACATTCCGGCACAAACGATTGGCATTGGTTTTGTTTCGAAATTCCAAGTTTGGAGGCTGCCGTCTCTCCAGCCCCCCCTTTAAATGATTTATAACTTCGTACCGGAAGTGGTACAAACTAAAATTTTTGCGGTACATTCCGACACAAACGTAGCACAAACGATTGGCATAAGTTTTGTTTCGAAATTCCAAGGTTGGAGGCTGCCGTTTCTCCAGCCCCCCACTTGAAAATCCTTATAACTTCGTACCGGAAGTGGTACAAACGAAAATTTTTGCGGTACATTCCGGCACAAACGTAACACAAACGATTGGCATAGGTTTAGTTTTGAAATTCTTCTGCCCGGGGCTGCCGTTTCCCCAGCCCTCCTACTTTAAAACGCTTATAACTTCGTATCGGAAGTGGTACAAACTAAATTTTTTGCGGTACATTCCGGCACAAACGTAGCAGAAACGATTGGCATAAATTTTGTTTTGAAATTCCTAGGTGGGGGGCTGCCGTTTCCCCAGCCCCCACTTTAAAACTTTTATAATTTCGTACCGGAAGTGGTACAAACTAAAATTTTTGCGGTACATACCGGCACAAACGTTGCACAAACGATTGGCATAAGTTTTGTTTTGAAATTCCTAGGTGGGGGGCTGCCGTTTCCCCAGCCCCCACTTTAAAACTTTTAAAACTTCGTGCCGGAAGTGGTACAAACTAAAATTTTTTCGGTACATTCCGGCACAAACGTAGCACAAACGATTGGCATAGGTTTCGTTTCGAAATTTCAAGGTAGAGGATTGCTCTTTCCCCAGGCCCCCAACTTTAAAACTCTTTTAACTTCGTACCGGAAGTGGTACAAGCGAAAATTTTTGCGGTACATTCCGGCACAAACGTATCACAAACGATTGCCATAGTTTTTGTTCCGAAATTCCAAGTTTGGAGGCTGCCGTTTCTCCAGCATCCCACTTTAAAACCCTTATAACTTCGTACCGGAAGTGGTACGAACGAAAATTTTTGCGGTACATTCCGGAACAAACGTAGCACAAATGATTGGCATAGGTTTTGTTTCGAAATTCCAAGTTTGGAGGCTGCCGTTTCTCCAGCCCTCCACTTTAAAACCCTTATAACTTCGTACCGGAAGTGGTACAAACTAAATTTTTTGCGGTACATTCCGGCATAAACGTAGCGGAAACGATTGGCGTAAGTTTTGTTTTGAAACTCCTAGGTGGGAGGCTGCCGTTTCCCCAGCCCCCCACTTTAAAACCCTTATAACTTCGTACCGGAAGTGGTACAAACTAATTTTTTTGCGGTACATTCCGGCACAAACGTACCACAAACGATTGGTATAGGTTTCGTTTCGAAATTCCAAGGTAGGGGATTGCCCTTTCCCCAGGCCCCCACTTTAAAACTCTTATAACATCGTACCGGATGTGGTACAAACAAAAAATTTTGTGGTACATTCCGGCACAAACGTAGCACAAACGATTGCCATAGGTTTTGTTTCGAAATTCCAAGTTTCGAGGCTGCCGTTTCTCCAGCCCCCCATTTTAAATCCCTTATAACTTTGTACCGGAAGTGATACAAACGAAAATTTTTGCGGTACATACCGGCACAAACGTAGTACAAGCGATTGGCATAGGTTTCGTTTCGAAATTCCAAGGTAGGGGATTGCCCTTTCCCCAGGCTCCCCACTTAAAAGCTCTTATAAATTTGTACTGGAAGTGGTACAACCAAAAATTTTTGCTGTACATTCCGGCACAAACGTAGCACAAACGATTGGCATAAGTTTTGTTTTGAAATTCCTAGGTGGGGGGCTGCCGTTTCCCCAGCCCCCACTTTAAAACTTTTATAACTTCGTACCGGAAGTGGTACAAATTAAAATTTTCCGGTACATTCCGGCACAAACGTAGCACAAACGATTGGCATAGGTTTCGTTTCTAAATTTCAAGGTAGAGGATTGCTCTTTCCCCAGGCCCCCCACATTAAAACTCTTTTAACTTCGTACCGGAAGTGGTACAAACGAAAATTTTTGCGGTATATTCCGGCACAAACTTATCACAAACGATTGCCATAGGTTTTGTTCCGAAATTCCAAGTTTGGAGGCTGCCGTTTCTCCAGCATCCCACTTTAAAACCCTTATAACTTCGTAGCGGAAGTGGTACAAACGAGAATTTTTGCGGTACATTCCGGAACAAACGTAGCACAAATGATTGGCATAGGTTTTGTTTCGAAATTTCAAGTTTGGAGACTGCCGTTTCTCCAGCCCCCCCACTTTAAAATTTTTATAACTTCGTACCGGAAGTGGTACAAACTAAATTTTTTGCGGTACATTCCGGCATAAACGTAGCGGAAACGATTGGCATACGTTTTGTTTTGAAATTCCTAGGTTGGATGCTGCCGTTTCCCCAGCCCCCCACTTTAAAACCCTTATAACTTCGTACCGGAAGTGGTACAAACTAATTTTTTTGCGGTACATTCCGGCACAAACGTAGCACAAACGATTGGTATAGGTTTCGTTTCGAAATTTCAAGGTAGGGGATTGCCCTTTCCCCAGGCCTCCCACTTTAAAACTCTTATAACTTCGTACCGGATGTGGTACAAACAAAAATTTTTGTGGCACATTCCGGCACAAGCGTAGCAAAAACGATTGCCATAGGTTTTGTTTCGAAATTCCAAGTTTGGAGTCTGCCGTTTCCCCAGCCCTCCTACTTTAAAACGCTTATAACTTCGTACCGGAAGTGGTACAACCGAAAATTTTTGCGGTACATTCCGGCACAAACGTAGCACAAACGATTGGCATAAGTTTTGTTTTGAAATTCCTAGGTGGGGTGCTGCCGTTTCCCCAGCCCCCACTTTAAAACTTTTATAACTTCGTGCCGGAAGTGGTACAAACTAAAATTTTTGCGGTATATTCCGGCACAAACGTAGCACAAACGATTGGCATAAGTTTTGTTTCGAAATTCCAAGGTTGGAGGCTGCCGTTTCTCCAGCCCCCACTTGAAAATCCTTATAACTTCGTACCGGAAGTGGTACAAACTAATTTTTTTGCGGTACATACCGGCACAAACGTAGTACAAGCGATTGGCATAGGTTTCGTTTCGAAATTCCAAGGTAGGGGATTGCCCTTTCCCCAGGCTCCCCACTTTAAAACTCTTATAACTTTGTACCGGAAGTGGTACAACCGAAAATTTTTGGGTACATTCCGGCACAAACGTAGCAGAAACGATTGGCATAAGTTTTGTTTTGAAATTCCTAGGTGGGGGGCTGCCGTTTCCACAGCCCCACTTTAAAACTTTTATAATTTCGTACCGGAAGTGGTACAAACTAAAATTTTTGCGGTACATACCCTAACAAACGTAGCACAAACGATTGGCATAAGTTTTGTTTTGAAATTCCTAGGTGGGGGGCTGCCGTTTCCCCAGCCCCCACTTTAAAACTTTTAAAACTTCGTGCCGGAAGTGGTACAAACTAAAATTTTTGCGGTACATTCCGGCACAAACGTAGCACAAACGATTGGCATAGGTTTCGTTTCGAAATTTCAAGGTAGAGGATTGCTCTTTCCTCAGTCCCCCCACTTTAAAACTCTTTTAACTTCGTACCGGAAGTGGTACAAACGAAAATTTTTGCGATACATTCCGGCACAAACGAAGCAGAAACGATTGGCATAAGTTTTGTTTCGAAATTCCAAGTTTGGAGGCTGCCGTTTCTCCAGCTCCCCCACTTTAAAATCCTTATAACTTCGTACCGGAAGTGGTACAAACAAAATTTTTTGCGGTACATTCCGGCATAAACGTAGCGGAAACGATTGGCATAAGTTTTGTTTAAAATTCCTAGGTTGGAGGCTGCCGTTTCCCCAGCCCCCCACTTTAAAACCCTTATAACTTCGTACCGGAAGTGGTACAAACTAATTTTTTGCGGTACATTCCGGCACAAACGTAGCACAAACGATTGGTATAGGTTTCGTTTCGAAATTTCAAGGTAGGGGATTGCCCTTTCCCCAGGCCCCCCACTTTAAAACTCTTATAACTTCGTACCGGATGTGGTACAAACAAAAATTTTTGTGGTACATTCCGGCACAAACGAAGCAGAAACGATTGGCATAAGTTTTGTTTTGAAATTCCTAGGTGGGGGGCTGCCGTTTCCCCAGCCCCCACTTTAAAACTTTTATAATTTCGTACCGGAAGTGGTACAAACTAAAATTTTTGCGGTACATACCGGCACAAACGTAGCACAAACGATTGGCATACGTTTTGTTTTGAAATTCCTAGGTGGGGGGCTGCCGTTTCCCCAGCCCCCACTTTAAAACTTTTATAACTTCGTACCGGAAGTGGTACAAACTAAAATTTTTGCGGTACATTCCGGCACAAACGTAGCACAAACGATTGGCATAGGTTTCGTTTCGAAATTTCAAGGTAGAGGATTGCTCTTTCCCCAGGCCCCCACTTTAAAACTCTTTTAACTTCGTACCGGAAGTGGTACAAGCGAAAATTTTTGCGGTACATTCCGGCACAAACGTATCACAAACGATTGCCATAGTTTTTTTTTCCGAAATTCCAAGTTTGGAGGCTGCCGTTTCTCCAGCATCCCAATTTAAAACCCTTATAACTTCGTACCGGAAGTGGTACGAACGAAAATTTTTGCGGTACATTCCGGAACGATCGTAGCACAAACGACTGGCATAGGTTTAATTTCGAAATTCCAATTTTGGAGGCTGCCGTTTCTCCAGCTCCCCACTTTAAAACCCTTATAACTTCGTACCGGAAGTGGTACAAACTAAATTTTTTGCGGTACATTCCTGCATAAACGTAGCGGAAACGATTGGCATAAGTTTTGTTTTGAAATTCCTAGGTGGGAGGCTGCCGTTTCCCCAGCCCCCACTTTAAAACCCTTATAACTTCGTACCGAAAGTGGTACAAACTAATTTTTTTGCGGTACATTCCGGCACAAACGTAGCACAAACGATTGGTATAGGTTTCGTTTCGAAATTCCAAGGTAGGGGATTGCCCTTTCCCCAGGCCCCCCACTTTAAAACTCTTATAACATCGTACCGGATGTGGTACAAACAAAAAAATTTGTGGTACATTCTGGCACAAACGTAGCACAAACGATTGCCATAGGTTTTGTTTCGAAATTCCAAGTTTAGAGGCTGCCGTTTCTCCAGCCCCCAATTTTAAATCTCTTATAACTTCGTACCGGAAGTGGTACAAACGAAAATTTTTGCTGTACATACCGGCACAAACGTAGTTCAAGCGATTGGCATAGATTTCGTTTCGAAATTTTAAGGAAGGGGATTGCCCTTTCCCCAGGCTCCCCACTTTAAAACTCTTATTAATTTGTACTGGAAGTGGTACAACCAAAAATTTTTGCGGTACATTCCGGCACAAACGTATCACAAACGATTGCCATAGGTTTTGTTCCGAAATTCCAAGTTTGGAGGCTGCGGTTTCCCCAGCCCTCCTACTTTAAAACGCTTATAACATCGTACCGAAAGTGGTACAAACTAAATTTTTGCGGTACATACCGGCACAAACGTAGCACAAACGATTGGCATAAGTTTTGTTTTGAAATTTCTAGGTGGGGGGCTGGCGATTCCCCAGCCCCCACTTTAAAACTTTTATAACTTCGTACCGGAAGTGGTACAAACTAAAATTTTTGCGGTACATACCGGCACAAACGTAGCACAAACGATTGGCATAAGATTTGTTTTGAAATTCCTAGGTGGGGGGCTGCCGATTCCCCAGACCCCAATTTAAAACTTTTATAACTTCGTACCGGAAGTGGTACAAACTAAAATTTTTGCGGTACATTCCGGCACAAACGTAGCACAAACGATTGGCATAGGTTTCGTTTCGAAATTTCAAGGTAGAGGATTGCTCTTTCCCCGGCCCCCCACATTAAAACTCTTTTAACTTCGTACCGGAAGTGGTACAAACGAAAATTTTTGCGGTATATTCCGGCACAAACGTATCACAAACGATTGCCATAGGTTTTGTTCCGAAATTCCAAGTTTGGAGGCTGTCGTTTCTCCAGCATCCCACTTTAAACCCTTATAACTTCGTAGCGGAAGTGGTACAAACGAGAATTTTTGCGGTACATTCCGGAACAAACGTAGCACAAATGATTGGCATAGGTTTTGTTTCGAAATTCCAAGTTTGGAGGATGCCGTTTCTCAAGCACCCCCCACTTTAAAATCCTTATAACTTCGTACCGGAAGTGGTACAAACTAATTTTTTTGCGGTACATTCCGGCATGAACGTAGCGGAAACGATTGGCATAAGTTTTGTTTTGAAATTCCTAGGTTGGAGGCTGCCGTTTCCCCAGCCCCCCACTTTAAAACCCTTATAACTTCGTACCGGAAGTGGTACAAACTAATTTTTTTTGCGGTACATTCCGGCACAAACGTAGCACAAACGATTGGTATAGGTTTCGTTTCGAAATTTCAAGGTAGGGGATTGCCCTTTCCCCAGGCCCCCCATTTTAAAACTCTTATAACTTCGTACCGGATGTGGTACAAACAAAAATTTTTGTGGTACATTCCGGCACAAGCGTAGCACAAACGATTGCCGTAGGTTTTGTTTCGAAATTCCAAGTTTGGAGGCTGCGGTTTCCCCAGCCCTCCTACTTTAAAACGCTTATAACATCGTACCGAAAGTGGTACAAACTAAATTTTTGCGGTACATACCGGCACAAACGTAGTACAAGCGATTGGCATAGGTTTCGTTTCGAAATTTCAAGGTAGGGGATTGCCCTTTCCCCAGGCTCCCCATTTTAAAACTCTTATAACTTTGTACCGGAAGTGGTACAACCGAAAATTTTTGTGGTACATTCCGGTACAAACGTAGCACTTAGATTGGAATAAGTTTTGTTTTGAAATTCCTAGGTGGGGGGCTGCCGTTTCCCCAGCACCCACTTTAAAACTTTTATAACTTCGTGCCGGAAGTGGTACAAACTAAAATTTTTGCGGTACATTCCGACACAAACGATTGGCATTGGTTTTGTTTCGAAATTCCAAGTTTGGAGGCTGCCGTCTCTCCAGCCCCCCCTTTAAATGATTTATAACTTCGTACCGGAAGTGGTACAAACTAAAATTTTTGCGGTACATTCCGAAACAAACGTAGCACAAACGATTGGCATAAGTTTTGTTTCGAAATTCCAAGGTTGGAGGCTGCCGTTTCTCCAGCCCCCCACTTGAAAATCCTTATAACTTCGTACCGGAAGTGGTACAAACGAAAATTTTTGCGGTACATTCCGGTACAAACGTACACAAACGATTGGCATAGGTTTAGTTTTGAAATTCTTGGGTCCGGGGCTGCCGTTTCCCCAGCCTTCCTACTTTAAAACGCTTATAACTTCGTATCGGAAGTGGTACAAGCTAAATTTTTTGCGGTACATACCGGCACAAACGTAGTACAAGCGATTGGCATAGGTTTCGTTTCGAAATTTCAAGGTAGAGGATTGCTCTTTCCTCAGTCCTCCCACTTTAAAACTCTTTTAACTTCGTACCGGAAGTGGTACAAACGAAAATTTTTGCGGTACATTCCGGCATAAACGTAGCGGAAACGATTGGCGTAAGTTTTGTTTTGAAACTCCTAGGTGGGAGGCTGCCGTTTCCCCAGCCCCCCACTTTAAAACCCTTATAACTTCGTACCGGAAGTGGTACAAACTAATTTTTTTGCGGTACATTCCGGCACAAACGTACCACAAACGATTGGTATAGGTTTCGTTTCGAAATTCCAAGGTAGGGGATTGCCCTTTCCCCAGGCCCCCTCTTTTAAAACTCTTATAACATGGTACCGGATGTGGTACAAACAAAAAATTTTGTGGTACATTCCGGCACAAACGTAGCACAAACGATTGCCATAGGTTTTGTTTCGAAATTCCAAGTTTCGAGGCTGCCGTTTCTCCAGCCCCCCATTTTAAATCCCTTATAACTTTGTACCGGAAGTGGTACAAACGAAAATTTTTGCGGTACATACCGGCACAAACGTAGTACAAGCGATTGGCATAGGTTTCGTTTCGAAATTCCAAGGTAGGGGATTGCCCTTTCCCCAGGCTCCCCACTTAAAAGCTCTTATAAATTTGTACTGGAAGTGGTACAACCAAAAATTTTTGCTGTACATTCCGGCACAAACGTAGCACAAACGATTGGCATAAGTTTTGTTTTGAAATTCCTAGGTGGGGGGCTGCCGTTTCCCCAGCCCCCACTTTAAAACTTTTATAACTTCGTACCGGAAGTGGTACAAATTAAAATTTTCCGGTACATTCCGGCACAAACGTAGCACAAACGATTGGCATAGGTTTCGTTTCTAAATTTCAAGGTAAAGGATTGCTCTTTCCCCAGGCCCCCCACATTAAAACTCTTTTAACTTCGTACCGGAAGTGGTACAAACGAAACTTTTTGCGGTATATTCCGGCACAAACGTATCACAAACGATTGCCATAGGTTTTGTTCCGAAATTCCAAGTTTGGAGGCTGCCGTTTCTCCAGCATCCCACTTTAAAACCCTTATAACTTCGTAGCGGAAGTGGTACAAACGAGAATTTTTGCGGTACATTCCGGAACAAACGTAGCACAAATGATTGGCATAGGTTTTGTTTCGAAATTTCAAGTTTGGAGACTGCCGTTTCTCCAGCCCCCCCACTTTAAAATCCTTATAACTTCGTACCGGAAGTGGTACAAACTAAATTTTTTGCGGTACATTCCGGCATAAACGTAGCGGAAACGATTGGCATACGTTTTGTTTTGAAATTCCTAGGTTGGATGCTGCCGTTTCCCCAGCCCCCCACTTTAAAACCCTTATAACTTCGTACCGGAAGTGGTACAAACTAATTTTTTTGCGGTACATTCCGGCACAAACGTAGCACAAACGATTGGTATAGGTTTCGTTTCGAAATTTCAAGGTAGGGGATTGCCCTTTCCCCAGGCCCCCCACTTTAAAACTCTTATAACTTCGTACCGGATGTGGTACAAACAAAAATTTTTGTGGCACATTCCGGCACAAGCGTAGCAAAAACGATTGCCATAGGTTTTGTTTCGAAATTCCAAGTTTGGAGTCTGCCGTTTCCCCAGCCCTCCTACTTTAAAACGCTTATAACTTCGTACCGGAAGTGGTACAACCGAAAATTTTTGCGGTACATTCCGGCACAAACGTAGCACAAACGATTGGCATAAGTTTTGTTTTGAAATTCCTAGGTGGGGTGCTGCCGTTTCCCCAGCCCCCACTTTAAAACTTTTATAACTTCGTGCCGGAAGTGGTACAAACTAAAATTTTTGCGGTACATTCCGGCACAAACGTAACACAAACGATTGGCATAAGTTTTGTTTCGAAATTCCAAGGTTGGAGGCTGCCGTTTCTCCAGCCCCCACTTGAAAATCCTTATAACTTCGTACCGGAAGTGGTACAAACGAAAATTTTTGCGGTACATTCCGGAACAAAAGTAACACAAACGATTGGCATAGGTTTAGTTTTGAAATTCTTGGGTCCGGGGTGCCGTTTCCCCAGCCCTCCTACTTTAAAACGCTTATAACTTCGTATCGGAAGTGGTACAAACTAAATTTTTTGCGGTACATACCGGCACAAACGTAGTACAAGCGATTGGCATAGGTTTCGTTTCGAAATTCCAAGGTAGGGGATTGCCCTTTCCCCAGGCTCCCCACTTTAAAACTCTTATAACTTTGTACCGGAAGTGGTAGAACCGAAAATTTTTGGGTACATTCCGGCACAAACGTAGCAGGAACGATTGGCATAAGTTTTGTTTTGAAATTCCTAGGTGGGGGGCTGCCGTTTCCCCAGCCCCACTTTAAAACTTTTATAATTTCGTACCGGAAGTGGAACAAACTAAAATTTTTGCGGTACATACCGGAACAAACGTAGCACAAACGATTGGCATAAGTTTTGTTTTGAAATTCCTAGGTGGGGGGCTGCCGTTTCCCCAGCCCCCACTTTAAAACTTTTAAAACTTCGTGACGGAAGTGGTACAAACTAAAATTTTTGCGGTACATTCCGGCACAAACGTAGCACAAACGATTGGCATAGGTTTCGTTTCGAAATTTCAAGGTAGAGGATTGCTCTTTCCTCAGTCCCCCCACTTTAAAACTCTTTTAACTTCGTACCGGAAGTGGTACAAACGAAAATTTTTGCGGTACATTCCGGCACAAACGTAGCAGAAACGATTGACATAAGTTTTGTTTCGAAATTCCAAGTTTGGAGGCTGCCGTTTCTCCAGCTCCCCCACTTTAAAATCCTTATAACTTCGTACCGGAAGTGGTACAAACAAAATTTTTTGCGGTACATTCCGGCATAAACGTAGCGGAAACGATTGGCATAAGTTTTGTTTTGAAATTCCTAGGTTGGAGGCTGCCGTTTCCCCAGCCCCCCACTTTAAAACCCTTATAACTTCGTACCGGAAGTGGTACAAACTAATTTTTTTGCGGTACATTCCGGCACAAACGTAGCACAAACGATTGGCATAAGTTTTGTTTTGAAATTCCTAGGTGGGGGGCTGCCGTTTACCCAGCCCCCACTTTAAAACTTTTATAACTTCGTGCAGGAAGTGGTACAAACTAAATTTTTTGCGGTACATTCCGGCACAAACGATTGGCATTGGTTTTGTTTCGAAATTCCAAGTTTGGAGGCTGCCGTCTCTCCAGCCCCCCCTTTAAATGATTTATAACTTCGTACCGGAAGTGGTACAAACTAAAATTTTTGCGGTACATTCCGACACAAACGTAGCACAAACGATTGGCATAAGTTTTGTTTCGAAATTCCAAGGTTGGAGGCTGCCGTTTCTCCAGCCCCCCACTTGAAAATCCTTATAACTTCGTACCGGAAGTGGTACAAACGAAAATTTTTGCGGTACATTCCGGCACAAACGTAACACAAACGATTGGCATAGGTTTAGTTTTCAAATTCTTGGGCCCGGGGCTGCCGTTTCCCCATCCCTCCTACTTTAAAACGCTTATAACTTCGTATCGGAAGTGGTACAAACTAAATTTTTTGCGGTACATTCCGGCACAAACGTAGCAGAAACGATTGGCATAAATTTTGTTTTGAAATTCCTAGGTGGGGGGCTGCCGTTTCCCCAGCCCCCACTTTAAAACTTTTATAATTTCGTACCGGAAGTGGTACAAACTAAAATTTTTTCGGTACATTCCGGCACAAACGTAGCACAAACGATTGGCATAGGTTTCGTTTCGAAATTTCAAGGTATAGGATTGCTCTTTCCCCAGGCCCCCAACTTTAAAACTCTTTTAACTTCGTACCGGAAGTGGTACAAGCGAAAATTTTTGCGGTACATTCCGGCACAAACGTATCACAAACGATTGCCATAGTTTTTGTTCCGAAATTCCAAGTTTGGAGGCTGCCGTTTCTCCAGCATCCCACTTTAAAACCCTTATAACTTCGTACCGGAAGTGGTACGAACGAAAATTTTTGCGGTACATTCCGGAACAAACGTAGCACAAATGATTGGCATAGGTTTTGTTTCGAAATTCCAAGTTTGGAGGCTGCCGTTTCTCCAGTCCTCCACTTTAAAACCCTTATAACTTCGTACCGGAAGTGGTACAAACTAAATTTTTTGCGGTACATTCCGGCATAAACGTAGCGGAAACGATTGGCGTAAGTTTTGTTTTGAAACTCCTAGGTGAGAGGCTGCCGTTTCCCCAGCCCCCCACTTTAAAACCCTTATAACTTCGTACCGGAAGTGGTACAAACTAATTTTTTTGCGGTACATTCCGGCACAAACGTACCACAAACGATTGGTATAGGTTTCTTTTCGAAATTCCAAGGTAGGGGATTGCCCTTTCCCCAGGCCCCCACTTTAAAACTCTTATAACATCGTACCGGATGTGGTACAAACAAAAAATTTTTTGGTACATTCCGGCACAAACGTAGCACAAACGATTGCCATAGGTTTTGTTTCGAAATTCCAAGTTTCGAGGCTGCCGTTTCTCCAGCCCCCCATTTTAAATCCCTTATAACTTTGTACCGGAAGTGGTACAAACGAAAATTTTTGCGGTACATACCGGCACAAACGTAGTACAAGCGATTGGCATAGGTTTCGTTTCGAAATTCCAAGGTAGGGGATTGCCCTTTCCCCAGGCTCCCCACTTAAAAGCTCTTATAAATTTGTACTGGAAGTGGTACAACCAAAAATTTTTGCTGTACATTCCGGCACAAACGTAGCACAAACGATTGGCATAAGTTTTGTTTTGAAATTCCTAGGTGGAGGGCTGCCGTTTCCCCAGCCCCCACTTTAAAACTTTTATAACTTCGTACCGGAAGTGGTACAAATTAAAATTTTCCGGTACATTCCGGCACAAACGTAGCACAAACGATTGGCATAGGTTTCGTTTCTAAATTTCAAGGTAGAGGATTGCTCTTTCCCCAGGCCCCCCACATTAAAACTCTTTTAACTTCGTACCGGAAGTGGTACAAACGAAAATTTTTGCGGTATATTCCGGCACAAACGTATCACAAACGATTGCCATAGGTTTTGTTCCGAAATTCCAAGTTTGCAGGCTGCCGTTTCTCCAGCATCCCACTTTAAAACCGTTATAACTTCGTAGCGGAAGTGGTACAAACGAGAATTTTTGCGGTACATTCCGGAACAAACGTAGCACAAATGATTGGCATAGGTTTTGTTTCGAAATTTCAAGTTTGGAGACTGCCGTTTCTCCAGCCCCCCCACTTTAAAATTTTTATAACTTCGTACCGGAAGTGGTACAAACTAAATTTTTTGCGGTACATTCCGGCATAAACGTAGCGGAAACGATTGGCATACGTTTTGTTTTGAAATTCCTAGGTTGGATGCTGCCGTTTCCCCAGCCCCCCACTTTAAAACCCTTATAACTTCGTACCGGAAGTGGTACAAACTAATTTTTTTGCGGTACATTCCGGCACAAACGTAGCACAAACGATTGGTATAGGTTTCGTTTCGAAATTTCAAGGTAGGGGATTGCCCTTTCCCCAGGCCCCCACTTTAAAACTCTTATAACTTCGTACCGGATGTGGTACAAACAAAAATTTTTGTGGCACATTCCGGCACAAGCGTAGCAAAAACGATTGCCATAGGTTTTGTTTCGAAATTCCAAGTTTGGAGTCTGCCGTTTCCCCAGCCCTCCTACTTTAAAACGCTTATAACTTCGTACCGGAAGTGGTACAACCGAAAATTTTTGCGGTACATTCCGGCACAAACGTAGCACAAACGATTGGCATAAGTTTTGTTTTGAAATTCCTAGGTGGGGTGCTGCCGTTTCCCCAGCCCCCACTTTAAAACTTTTATAACTTCGTGCCGGAAGTGGTACAAACAAAAATTTTTGCGGTACATTCCGGCACAAACGTAGCACAAACGATTGGCATAAGTTTTGTTTCGAAATTCCAAGGTTGGAGGCTGCCGTTTCTCCAGCCCCCACTTGAAAATCCTTATAACTTCGTACCGGAAGTGGTACAAACGAAAATTTTTGCGGTACATTCCGGAACAAACGTAACACAAACGATTGGCATAGGTTTAGTTTTGAAATTCTTGGGTCCGGGGCTGCCGTTTCCCCAGCCCTCCTACTTTAAAACGCTTATAACTTCGTATCGGAAGTGGTACAAACTAAATTTTTTGCGGTACATACCGGCACAAACGTAGTACAAGCGATTGGCATAGGTTTCGTTTCGAAATTCCAAGGTAGGGGATTGCCCTTTCCCCAGGCTCCCCACTTTAAAACTCTTATAACTTTGTACCGGAAGTGGTACAACCGAAAATTTTTGGGTACATTCCGGCACAAACGTAGCAGAAACGATTGGCATAAGTTTTGTTTTGAAATTCCTAGGTGGGGGGCTGCCGTTTCCCCAGCCCCACTTTAAAACTTTTATAATTTCGTACCGGAAGTGGTACAAACTAAAATTTTTGCGGTACATACCCTAACAAACGTAGCACAAACGATTGGCATAAGTTTTGTTTTGAAATTCCTAGGTGGGGGGCTGCCGTTTCCCCAGCCCCCACTTTAAAACTTTTAAAACTTCGTGCCGGAAGTGGTACAAACTAAAATTTTTGCGGTACATTCCGGCACAAACGTAGCACAAACGATTGGCATAGGTTTCGTTTCGAAATTTCAAGGTAGAGGATTGCTCTTTCCTCAGTCCCCCCACTTTAAAACTCTTTTAACTTCGTACCGGAAGTGGTACAAACGAAAATTTTTGCGGTACATTCCGGCACAAACGAAGCAGAAACGATTGGCATAAGTTTTGTTTCGAAATTCCAAGTTTGGAGGCTGCCGTTTCTCCAGCTCCCCCACTTTATAATCCTTATAACTTCGTACCGGAAGTGGTACAAACAAAATTTTTTGCGGTACATTCCGGCATAAACGTAGCGGAAACGATTGGCATAAGTTTTGTTTAAAATTCCTAGGTTGGAGGCTGCCGTTTCCCCAGCCCCCCACTTTAAAACCCTTATAACTTCGT
The DNA here is from genome assembly GCF_964235325.1 of Thermobia domestica. Lineage (NCBI taxonomy): Eukaryota > Metazoa > Arthropoda > Insecta > Zygentoma > Lepismatidae > Thermobia > Thermobia domestica. Next base: position 143,773,052 of record NC_137457.1, read on the forward strand.
ACCGGAAGTGGTACAAACTAATTTTTTGCGGTACATTCCGGCACAAACGTAGCACAAACGATTGGTATAGGTTTCGTTTCGAAATTTCAAGGTAGGGGATTGCCCTTTCCCCAGGCCCCCCACTTTAAAACTCTTATAACTTCGTACCGGATGTGGTACAAACAAAAATTTTTGTGGTACATTCCGGCACAAACGTAGCACAAACGATTGCCATAGGTTTTGTTTCGAAATTCCAAGTTTGGAGGTTGCCGTTTCCCCAGCCCTCCTACTTTAAAACGCTTATAACTTCGTACTGGAAGTGGTACAAACTAAATTTTTTGCGGTACATACCGGCACAAACGTAGTAAAAGCGATTGGCATAGGTTTCGTTTCGAAATTCCAAGGTAGGGGATTGCCCTTTCCCCAGGCTCCCCACTTTAAAACTCTTATAACTTTGTACCGGAAGTGGTACAACCGAAAATTTTTGCGGTACATTCCGGCACGAACGTAGCACAAACGATTGGCATAAGTTTTGTTTTGAAATTCCTAGGTGGGGGGCTGCCGTTTCCCCAGCCCCCACTTTAAAACTTTTATAACTTCGTGCAGGAAGTGGTACAAACTAAATTTTTTGCGGTACATTCCGGCACAAACGATTGGCATTGGTTTTGTTTCGAAATTCCAAGTTTGGAGGCTGCCGTCTCTCCAGCCCCCCCTTTAAATGATTTATAACTTCGTACCGGAAGTGGTACAAACTAAAATTTTTGCGGTACATTCCGACACAAACGTAGCACAAACGATTGGCATAAGTTTTGTTTCGAAATTCCAAGGTTGGAGGCTGCCGTTTCTCCAGCCCCCCACTTGAAAATCCTTATAACTTCGTACCGGAAGTGGTACAAACGAAAATTTTTGCGGTACATTCCGGCACAAACGTAACACAAACGATTGGCATAGGTTTAGTTTTGAAATTCTTGGGCCCGGGGCTGCCGTTTCCCCAGCCCTCCTACTTTAAAACGCTTATAACTTCGTATCGGAAGTGGTACAAACTAAATTTTTTGCGGTACATTCCGGCACAAACGTAGCAGAAACGATTGGCATAAATTTTGTTTTGAAATTCCTAGGTGGGGGGCTGCCGTTTCCCCAGCCGACACTTTAAAACTTTTATAATTTCGTACCGGAAGTGGTACAAACTAAAATTTTTGCGGTTCATACCGGCACAAACGTAGCACAAACGATTGGCATAAGTTTTGTTTTGAAATTCCTAGGTGGGGGGCTGCCGTTTCCCCAGCCCCCACTTTAAAACTTTTAAAACTTCGTGCCGGAAGTGGTACAAACTAAAAATTTTTCGGTACATTCCGGCACAAACGTAGCACAAACGATTGGCATAGGTTTCGTTTCGAAATTTCAAGGTAGAGGATTGCTCTTTCCCCAGGCCCCCCACTTTAAAACTCTTTTAACTTCGTACCGGAAGTGGTACAAGCGAAAATTTTTGCGGTACATTCCGGCACAAACGTATCACAAACGATTGCCATAGTTTTTTTTCCGAAATTCCAAGTTTGGAGGCTGCCGTTTCTCCAGCATCCCACTTTAAAACCCTTATAACTTCGTACCGGAAGTGGTACGAACGAAAATTTTTGCAGTACATTCCGGAACAAACGTAGCACAAACGACTGGCATAGGTTTTGTTTCGAAATTCCAAGTTTGGAGGCTGCCGTTTCTCCAGCCCCCACTTTAAAACCCTTATAACTTCGTACCGGAAGTGGTACAAACTAAATTTTTTGCGGTACATTCCGGCAAAAACGTAGCGGAAACGATTGGCATAAGTTTTGTTTTGAAATTCCTAGGTGGGAGGCTGCCGTTTCCCCAGCCCCCACTTTAAAACCCTTATAACTTCGTACCGGAAGTGGTACAAACTAATTTTTTTGCGGTACATTCTGGCACAAACGTAGCACAAATGATTGGTATAGGTTTCGTTTCGAAATTCCATGGTAGGGGATTGCCCTTTCCCCAGGCCCCCCACTTTAAAACTCTTATAACATCGTACCGGATGTGGTACAAACAAAAAAAATTGTGGTACATTCTGGCACAAACGTAGCACAAACGATTGCCATAGGTTTTGTTTGGAAATTCCAAGTTTATAGGCTGCCGTTTCTCCAGCCCCCAATTTTAAATCCCTTATAACTTCGTACCGGAAGTGGTACAAACGAAAATTTTGGCTGTACATACCGGCACAAACGTAGTACAAGCGATTGGCATAGATTTCGTTTCGAAATTCCAAGGTAGGGGATTGCCCTTTCCCCAGGCTCCCCACTTTAAAACTCTTATTAATTTGTACTGGAAGTGGTACAACCAAAAATTTTTGCGGTACATTCCGGCACAAACGTAGCACAAACGATTGGCATAAGTTTTGTTTTGAAATTCCTAGGTTGAGGGCGTCCGTTTCCCCAGCCCCCACTTTAAAGCTTTCATAACTTCGTACCGGAAGTGGTACAAACTAAAATTTTTGCGGTACATACCGGCACAAACGTAGCACAAACGATTGGCATAAGTTTTGTTTTGAAATTCCTAGGTGGGGGGCTGCCGATTCCCCAGCCCCCACTTTAAAACTTTTATAACTTCGTACCGGAAGTGGTACAAACTAAAATTTTTGCGGTACATTCCGGCACAAACGTAGCACAAACGATTGGCATAGGTTTCGTTTCGAAATTTCATGGTAGAGGATTGCTCTTTGCCCGGCCCCCCACTTTAAAACTCTTTTAACTTCGTACCGGAAGTGGTACAAACGAAAATTTTTGCGGTATATTCCGGCACAAACGTATCACAAACGATTGCCATAGGTTTTGTTCCGAAATTCCAAGTTTGGAGGCTGCCGTTTCTCCAGCATCCCACTTTAAACCCTTATAACTTCGTAGCGGAAGTGGTACAAACGAGAATTTTTGCGGTACATTCCGGAACAAACGTAGCACAAATGATTGGCATAGGTTTTGTTTCGAAATTCCAAGTTTGGAGGATGCCGTTTCTCCAGCCCCCCCACTTTAAAATCCTTATAACTTCGTACCGGAAGTGGTACAAACTAATTTTTTTGCGGTACATTCCGGCATAAACGTAGCGGGAACGATTGGCATAAGTTTTGTTTTGAAATTCCTAGGTTGGAGGCTGCCGTTTCCCCAGCCCCCCACTTTAAAACCCTTATAAATTCGTACCGGAAGTGGTACAAACTAATATTTTTTGCGGTACATTCCGGCACAAACGTAGCACAAACGATTGGTATAGGCTTCGTTTCGAAATTTCAAGGTAGGGGATTGCCCTTTCCCCAGGCCCCCCATTTTAAAACTCTTATAACTTCGTACCGGATGTGGTACAAGCAAAAATTTTTGTGGTACATTCCGGCACAAACGTAGCACAAACGATTGCCATAGGTTTTGTTTCGAAATTCCAAGTTTGGAGGCTGCGGTTTCCCCAGCCCTCCTACTTTAAAACGCTTATAACATCGTACCGAAAGTGGTACAAACTAAATTTTTGCGGTACATACCGGCACAAACGTAGTACAAGCGATTGGCATAGGTTTCGCTTCGAAATTTCAAGGTAGGGGATTGCCCTTTCCCCAGGCTCCCCACTTTAAAACTCTTATAACTTTGTACCGGAAGTGGTACAACCGAAAATTTTTGTGGTACATTCCGGTACAAACGTAGCACTTAGATTGCAATAAGTTTTGTTTTGAAATTCCTAGGTAGGGGGCTGCCGTTTCCCCAGCACCCACTTTAAAACTTTTATAACTTCGTGCCGGAAGTGGTACAAACTAAAATTTTTGCGGTACATTCCGACACAAACGATTGGCATTGGTTTTGTTTCGAAATTCCAAGTTTGGAGGCTGCCGTCTCTCCAGCCCCCCCCTTTAAATGATTTATAACTTCGTACCGGAAGTGGTACAAACTAAAATTTTTGCGGTTCATTCCGACACAAACGTAGCACAAACGATTGGCATAAGTTTTGTTTCGAAATTCCAAGGTTGGAGGCTGCCGTTTCTCCAGCCCCCCACTTGAAAATCCTTATAACTTCGTACCGGAAGTGGTAGAAACGAAAATTTTTGCGGTACATTCCGGCACAAACGTACACAAACGATTGGCATAGGTTTAGTTTTGAAATTCTTGGGTCCGGGGCTGCCGTTTCCCCAGCCCTCCTACTTTAAAACGCTTATAACTTCGTATCGGAAGTGGTACAAGCTAAATTTTTTGCAGTACATACCGGCACAAACGTAGTACAAGCGATTGGCATAGGATTCGTTTCGAAATTTCAATGTAGAGTATTGCTCTTTCCTCAGTCCTCCCACTTTAAAACTCTTTTAACTTCGTACCGGAAGTGGTACAAACGAAAATTTTTGCGGTACATTCCGGCACAAACGTATCACAAACGATTGCCATAGGTTTTGTTCTGAAATTCCAAGTTTGGAGGTTGCCGTTTCTCCAGCATCCCACTTTAAAACCCTTATAACTTCGTACCGGAAGCGGTACGAACGAAAATTTTTGCGGTACATTCCGGAACAAACGTAGCACAAACGATTGGCATAGGTTTTGTTTCGAAATTCCAAGTTTGGAGGCTGCCGTTTCTCCAGCCCTCCACTTTAAAACCCTTATAACTTCGTACCGGAAGTGGTACAAACTAAATTTTTTGCGGTACATTCCGGCACAAACGTAGCACAAACGATTGCCATAGGTCTTGTTTCGAAATTCCAAGTTTGGAGGCTGCCGTTTCTCCAGCCCTCATTTTAAATCCCTTATAACTTCGTACTGGAAGTGGTACAACCAAAAATTTTTGCTGTACATTCCGGCACAATCGTAGCACAAACGATTGGCATAAGTCTTGTTTTGAAATTCCTAGGTGGGGGGCTGCCGTTTCCCCAGCCCCCACTTTAAAACTTTTATAACTTCGTACCGGAAGTGGTACAAATTAAAATTTTCCGGTACATTCCGGCACAAACGTAGCACAAACGATTGGCATAGGTTTCGTTTCGAAATTTCAAGGTGGAGGATTGCTGTTTCCCCAGGCCCCCACATTAAAACTCTTTTAACTTCGTACCGGAAGTGGTACAAACGAAAATTTTTGCGGTATATTCCGGCACAAACGTATCACAAACGATTGCCATAGGTTTTGTTTGGAAATTCCAAGTTTGGAGGCTGCCGTTTCTCCAGCATCCCACTTTAAAACCCTTATAACTTCGTAGCGGAAGTGGTACAAACGAGAATTTTTGCGGTACATTTCGGAACAAACGTAGCACAAATGATTGGCATAGGTTTTGTTTCGAAATTTCAAGTTTGGAGGCTGCCGTTTCTCCAGCCCCCCCACTTTAAAATCCTTATATCTTCGTACCGGAAGTGGTACAAACTAAATTTTTTGCGGTACATTCCGGCATAAACGTAGCGGAAACGATTGGCATAAGTTTTGTTTTGAAATTCCTAGTTTGGATGCTGCCGTTTCCCCAGCCCCCCACTTTAAAACCCTTATAACTTCGTACCGGAAGTGGTACAAACTAATTTTTTTGCGGTACATTCCGGCACAAACGTAGCACAAACGATTGGTATAGGTTTCGTTTCGAAATTTCAAGGTAGGGGATTGCCCTTTCCCCAGGCCCCCCACTTTAAAACTTATAACTTCGTACCGGATGTAGTACAAACAAAAATTTTTGTGGTACATTCCGGCACAAGCGTAGCAAAAACGATTGCCATAGGTTTTGTTTCGAAATTCCAAGTTTGGAGTCTGCCCTTTCCCCAGCCCTCCTACTTTAAAACGCTTATAACTTCGTACCGGAAGTGGTACAACCGAAAATTTTTGCGGTACATTCCGGCACAAACGTAGCACAAACGATTGGCATAAGTTTTGTTTGGAAATTCCTAGGTGGGGTGCTGCCGTTTCCCCAGCCCCCACTTTAAAACTTTTATAACTTCGTGCCGGAAGTGGTACAAACTAAAATTTTTGCGGTACATTCCGGCACAAACGATTGGCATTGGTTTTGTTTCGAAATTCCAAGTTTGGAGGCTGCCGTCTCTCCAGCCCCACCCTTTAAATGATTTATAACTTCGTACCGGAAGTGGTACAAACTAAAATTTTTGCGGTACATTCCGACACAAACGTAGCACAAACGATTGGCATAAGTTTTGTTTCGAAATTCCAAGGTTGGAGGCTGCCGTTTCTCCAGCCCCCCACTTGAAAATCCTTATAACTTCGTACCGGAAGTGGTACAACCGAAAATTTTTGCGGTACATTCCGGCACAAACGTAGCAGAAACGATTGGCATAAGTTTTGTTTTGAAATTCCTAGGTGGAAGGCTGCCCTTTCCCCAGCCCCCACTTTAAAACTTTTATAATTTCGTACCGGAAGTGGTACAAACTAAAATTTTTGCGGTACATACCGGCACAAACGTAGCACAAACGATTGGCATAAGTTTTGTTTTGAAACTCCTAGGTGGGGGGCTGCCGTTTCCCCAGCCCCCACTTTAAAACTTTTAAAACTTCGTGCCGGAAGTGGTACAAACTAAAATTTTTGCGGTACATTCCGGCACAAACGTAGCACAAACGATTGGCATAGGTTTCGTTCCGAAATTTCAAGGTAGAGGATTGCTCTTTCCTCAGTCTTCCCACTTTAAAACTCTTTTAACTTCGTACCGGAAGTGGTACAAACGAAAATTTTTGCGGTACATTCCGGAACAAACGTAGCGGAAACGATTGGCATAAGTTTTGTTTTGAAATTCCTAGGTGGGAGGCTGCCGTTTCCCCAGCCCCCCACTTTAAAACCCTTATAACTTCGTACCGGAAGTGGTACAAACTAATTTTTTTGCGGTACATTCCGGCACAAACGTAGCACAAACGATTGGTATAGGTTTCGTTTCGAAATTCCAAGGTAGGGGATTGCCCTTTCCCCAGGCCCCCCACTTTAAAACTCTTATAACATCGTACCGGATGTGGTACAAACAAAAATTTTTGTGGTACATTCCGGCACAAACGTAGCACAAACGATTGCCATAGGTTTTGTTTCGAAATTCCAAGTTTGGAGGCTGCCGTTTCTCCAGCCCCCAATTTTAAATCCCTTATAACTTCGTACCGGAAGTGGTACAAACGAAAATTTTTGCGGTACATACCGGCACAAACGTAGTACAAGCGATTGGCATAGGTTTCGTTTCGAAATTCCAAGGTAGGGAATTGCCCTTTCCCCAGGCTCCCCACTTTAAAACTCTTATAAATTTGTCCTGGAAGTGGTACAACCAAAAATTTTTGCGGTACATTCCGGCACAAACGTAGCACAAACGATTGGCATAAGTTTTGTTTTGAAATTCTTAGGTGGGGTGCTGCCGTTTCCCCAGCCCCCACTTTAAGACTTTTATAACTTCGTACCGGAAGTAGTACAAACTAAATTTTTTGCTGTACATACCGGCACAAACGTAGCACAAACGATTGGCATAAGTTTTGTTTTGAAATTCCTAGGTGGGGGGCTGCCGTTTCCCCAGCCCCCACTTTAAAACTTTTATAACTTCCTACCGGAAGTGGTACAAACTAAAATTTTTGCGGTACATTCCGGCACAAACGTAGCACAAACGATTGGCATAGGTTTCGTTTCGAAATTTCAAGGTAGAGGATTGCTCTTTCCCCAGGCCCGCCACTTTAAAACTCTTTTAACTTCGTACCGGAAGTGGTACAAACGAAAATTTTTGCGGTATATTCCGGCACAAACGTATCACAAACGATTGCCATAGGTTTTGTTCCGAAATTCCAAGTTTGGAGACTGCCGTTTCTCCAGCATCCCACTTTAAAACCCTTATCACTTCGTAGCGGAAGTGGTACAAACGAGAATTTTTGCGGTACATTCCGGAACAAACGTAGCACAAATGATTGGCATAGGTTTTGTTTCGAAATTCCAAGTTTGGAGGCTGCCGTTTCTCCAGCTCCCCCACTTTAAAATCCTTATAACTTCGTACCGGGAGTGGTACAAACAAACTTTTTTGCGGTACATTCCGGCATAAACGTAGCGGAAACGATTGGCATAAGTTTTGTTTTTAAATTCCTAGGTGGGGGGCTGCCGTTTCCCCAGGCCCCACTTTAAAACTTTTATAACTTCGTACCGGAAGTGGTACAAACTAAAATGTTTGCGGTACATACCGGCACAAACGTAGCACAAACGATTGGCGTAAGTTTTGTTTTGAAATTCCTAGGTGGGGGCTGCCGTTTCGCCAGCCCCCACTTTAAAACTTTTATAACTTCGTGCCGGAAGTGGTACAAACTAAAATTTTTGCGGTACATTCCGGCACAAACGTAGCACAAACGATTGGCATAGGTTTCGTTTCGAAATTTCAAGGTAGAGGATTGCTCTTCTCCAGGCCCCCCACTTTAAACTCTTTTAACTTCGTACCGGAAGTGGTACAAACGAAAATTTTTTCGGTACATTCCGGCACAGACGTATCACAAACGATTGCCATAGGTTTTGTTCCGAAATTCCAAGTTTGGAGACTGCCGTTTCTCCAGCATCCCACTTTAAAACCCTTATAACTTCGTACCGGAAGTGGTACAAACGAAAATTTTTGCGGTACATTCCGGCATAAGCGTATCGGAAACGATTGACATAAGTTTTGTTTTGAAATTCCTAGGTGGGGGCTGCCGTTTCTCCAGCCCCCCACTTTAAATCCCTTATAACTTCGTACCGGAAGTGGTACAAACGAAAATTTTTGCGGTACATAACGGCACAAACGTAGTACAAGCGATTGGCATTGATTTCGTTTCGAAATTCCAAGGTAGGGAATTGCCCTTTCCCCAGGCTCCCCACTTTAAAACTCTTATAACTTTGTAGTGGAAGTGGTACAACCGAAAATTTTTGCGGTACATTCCGGCACAAACGTAACACAAACGATTGGCATAAGTTTTGTTTTGAAATTCCTAGGTGGGGGGCTGCCGTTTCCCCAGCCCCCACTTTAAAACTTTTATAACTTCGTACCGGAAGTGGTACAAACTAAAATTTTTGCGGTACATACCGGCACAAACGTAGCACAAACGATTGGTGTAAGTTTTGTTTTGAAGTTCCTAGGTGGGGGGCTGCCGTTTCCCCAGCCCCAACTTTAAAACTTTTATAACTTCGTGCCGGAATGGTACAAACTAAAATTTTTGCGGTACTTTCCTGCACAAACGTATCACAAACGATTGCCATAGGTTTTGTTCCGAAATTCCAAGTTTGGAGGCTGCCGTTTCTCCAGCATCCCACTTTAAAACCCTTATAACTTCGTACCGGAAGTGGTACAAACGAAAATTTTTGCGGTACATTCCGGAACAAACGTAGCACAAACGACTGGCATAGGTTTTGTTTCGAAATTCCAAGTTTGGAGGCTGCTGTTTCTCCAGCCCCCCCACTTGAAAACCCTTATAACTTCGTACCGGAAGTGGTACAAACTAAATTTTTTGAGGTACATTCCGGCACAAACGTAGCGGAAACGATTGGCATAAGTTTTGTTTTGAAATTCCTAGGTGGGAGGCTGCCGTTTCCCCAGCCCCCACTTTAAAACCCTTATAACTTCGTACCGGAAGTGGTACAAACTAATTTTTTTGCGGTACATTCCGGCACAAACGTAGCACAAACGATTGGTATAGGTTTCGTTTCGAAATTTCAAGGTAGGGGTTGCCCTTTCCCCAGGCCCCCCACTTTAAAACTCTTATAACATCGTACCGGATGTGGTACAAACAAAAATTTTTGTGGTACATTCCGGCACAAACGTAGCAAAAACGATTGCCATAGGTTTTGTTTCCAAATTCCAAGTTTGGAGGCTGCCGTTTCTCCAGCCCCCCACTTTAAATCCCTTATAACTTCGTACCGGAAGTGGTACAAACTAAATTTTTTGCGGTACATTCCGGCACAAACGTAGCGCAAACGATTGGCATAAGTTTTGTTTTGAAATTTCTAGGTGGGAGGCTGCCGTTTCCCCAGCCCCCCACTTTAAAACCCTTATAACTTCGTACCAGAAATGGTACAAACTAAAATTTTTGCGGTACATTCCGGCACAAACGTAGCACAAACGATTGGCATAAGTTTTTGTTTCGAAATTTCAAGGTAGGTGATTGCCCTTTCCCCAGGCCCCCCATTTTAAAACTCTTATAACATCGTACCGTAAGTGGTACAAACAAACATTTTTGTGGTACATTCCGGCACAAACGTAGCACAAACGATTGCCATAAGTTTTGTTTCGAAATTTCAAGTTTGGAGGCTGCCGTTTCTCCAGACTCCCACTTTAAATCCCTTATAACTTCGTACCGGAAGTGGTACAAACGAAAATTTTTGCGGTATATTCCGGCACAAACGTAGCACAAACGATTGGTATAGGTTTCGTTTCGAAATTCCAAGGTGGGGGCTGCCGTTTCCCCCAGCCCCCCAACTTTAAAACTCTTATAACTTAGTACCGGAAGTGGTACAAACGAAAATTTTTGCGGTACATTCCGGCACAAACGTAGCACAAACGATTGGCATAGGGTTTGTTTCGAAACTCCAAGGAGGGGGGCTGGCGAAATGCACCTTTTTTCTTCGGTATTTCAAAACACCATGAGGATTTTATTAATCATAGATATGTTCGACATATCTGGATGAAATTAAATACATAAATAAACACCGCTTCTCATGATCTGAGGTTGGTCTATGCGACTTCATTGTGTATACATACCTGGATCCTGGTCACAGTGATGCGAGTAGTGTACATCACACAGAAGGATTAGGAACATAATTATGTCCACTAATTGCAATTTATTTTTTGTTTCCGGGACACCATTCAATATTCATCCAGTATTTCTCCACTGTCATCCCTCTCTACCGTTTTAAGGTTTTTTTCTTCTCCTTTTCCCTTCCTCTTCTAAATTCCTTTTACCTCTATTTCTCTCTTGTAAGAAAAAAGGGGCGAGGTCGTGACTGGTAGTTTTCTGTTTGGACACGGTCAACGAAAATAATCTAAATTTTCATTTATTGTTTTATTTGTATTTTTGTTTGCCTTCGGGAGTCCGGTATCAACTAATTTCGGCTTAAGTGGAGAGAGCTGTTGAAATTGTTACTCTCCAGAAGTTAGATTTGCGGCACATCTCGGGATGGTTGCTATGGCGAACAAACATTTTCAATATTCGAGACACGACGTGTATACATTCTTTTTCTTTTTTATACAAGGTAGAGTGGCAACCCTGTTACAGGACTGTTGCTGTGGAAACCAACGTAACGCATTGTAACGGATCTGAGATTATCACAGAATTCAATTCGAACATATCTGTGACTAGACAAAAGATACCAATGCATATGGAGCGGCCATTTGAAAAGTCCGTAAAGGGTTGGCACCTTTTGCTTCCTAGCGATTGGTCCTAATTTTCCTAAAAATTATATATTTTCTTTTTCTTGTGTGATCTTTTGGCAAGTAGATCCACAATTGTCTTTAGAATGAAAAGACATTTTTTTTTTAAATATTACTGGGTCTGGTTATTTGTTGCTCTTGGTTTACCTTGAATGTAAACATAAATAAATGTAGGGGAGGAAATCTGAAATTAAACAAACCTACACGGAAATGAATAACAATGGAGGAATAGAAGCCTATCTTGGATGACGAGAGCTACTTTATTTATATTGTTAATCTAGGTAATAAGTAAACATCAATATTATTGCTATTATAATTTGCATTAAGCTTGTAAATGAAAAAATATGACAACACGAGAACATGAAAGCTTTGTAACATAATGTGATATGGAAGCATTATATAATAAATGTGCGCTGTGGGAAAAAGAAAGAAAGACATGAGTTTGTAGAAGACTAGTCAGATGTAGTGGCTGTAACATTAAATATATTCATTTCAGTTGCATTAATTTGGATGACAGAGCCGAAAATGAGAAACAAAGACATCCAAAAATATTGCCAAGATTGTACTAGAAAATTTGACTAGCCTTCTGGAACTGTGGACGTGGTAGAAAATAAGGAGATAGAAGGTCAGGATTCCGAACGAAAACAGAGGTCAGACATCTCCTATGGAAATCTCGGACCTCTATGAACAAGAAGGAATGAATACTAATGTTGACCAACAGTCACTTAGTGAGCGACTCGATCAAGAACAGAAGGAAAATGCTACATCTGGTAACAACGCACTTCTGCTCCTTTTCCAACAGATGCGGCAAGAAATAAATAACAATATAAATTTAAAAAATTGACAGCATGGAACAGAAATTTGATAAGAAGTTCTGTAATATGGAAGAAAAATTTGACAGCTCAAAAAGAGAGACGGAATCTTGTTTCGAGCTGTTAAATCAAAAAATAGATATTATTAGTGTATATTTTGCTTCCGAGGTCGTCAAAGTTAGAGACGAAGATTTTACTGGAACTAAACGAATTAGGGGGAAACAATACAAAGCATTAGCATTCTTAAACATAACACTAAAGAAACATTAACTGTTGTGAATAATAAACTAGAGAAAGTGAATTACAAGTTTAGGCAGGTGGACAACAAATTTGTCCAGCAACACGCTGAAATCAATAAACAATGTGGAACATTAAGTAAAAAAAATCCGTAGAAACGGAATTTAACAATTTGGACAGAAGAATTGGGGGATCGAATATGAAGTTACCACCCCCAGGCTAGTATAAGTAGGGCGGACGAAGGGAACAGCTGTAATAAATATGACCCATTTCCTACCGAGAATACACCAAAAAGTAAATTAGTCCATGATGAGGCGCAGAGTATTAAAACGCAAGAAAGTCTGACGTTAACTTATGCAAGGGACAAAACAACAAACTGTCCCATGCAACAGTTTCCCTTTATATCATTGCCAAACTTTTCAAACACTCTGGTCCAAACTTGTATTACAACCACCACTGTAACGAGCGTACTCGCGCCATCTTTGTTTGGTAGAGGAACTACTTATAAGGTAGGAAGTGGTTACAGTGAGGGATTTTGTGTTGTGCCTTCTTTCGCGGGTGCTGTCGGAACAGGACCTGAATTCTCTTACGGTATCACTAGTCAACAGATTCCTTTTGGTTGCCCAGGAGCAATCATCGCGCAGACTAGTCCGTCATGGTAAAACCTATAACATCTCCTGTGGTTCAGAATAGTGCCCTCATATCTACCATCCAATCCGTTTCAGACTACGTCGAGCATGAGCGCGAGTATCTCTACGGAATAATGAACGCTTCTCAACTTGACGGGAATATAACTACTGGGTTACTTCGTGTCTTCCTATCAAGACTTCATCAATATTTTGATATGTACCAATTGACTGACAAAGAGAAAGTCCACATTGTAGAAAAATGTTTAGTTTCAGATACTGGATCGTGGTTTGCTTGTCAAGTATCACATTCATAATTATAATGATTTTCTTGCTCTATTTAAGGAGAAGTACTGTAGCGAGCATATAGAATGCCTCCAAAAACAAAACATCCAGTCGTTAAGATATGATCGGTCGGTACGTTACTCGACTATGTATGGAAAATCATTGACTTTTATTACCAGATAACCTCGTACACCTCTCAAGCAGAAATGATAGAGCGCATCTGTGTCAAATCGTTCGACGGGTTACCTCCCGAATTGCTGCTTTATGTGGAAAGAGCATAACCTACTCGCCGAAAAGACAGTTTGGTCGTCAGGCGGAGGTGCTAAACTCTTCAAAAACTAAATCCACTTCTAGTTGCCAGACTCGTTTTCTAAGCTACACTCAAGCCGGGTTCGATTCCTGAATGGGTCTAGCTTAGACGCGAACAATAATAATGGCCTACGATTTGTTCGGAATCGACCCAGGTTCAACAATCGTAGAGGGTATATTCCATATAATCGCACCAATGTAGAATCAAACCCGGGCCGGAATTCTAACAATGGTAGAAGTAATAATATCTACAGAACGAAGAGAAAACGGTAATGCCAGTCGAGGCAGCAACGGGAATGTCGCCACTCGTTCCAGAATGCAGTCACTTCTCAAGTAAATAATAGCCAAAATCGAATTATGAAGCACCAACATGAGCTAAATTGATTAGTATGGTGTAATGGCGAGTAAACGACATAGAGCTGGCATTTAGTGAGAATACAAGACTCAACAACTACGATTGTTCCAGTATAAATTACGCATCGGCGGAACGGTTTTGAGTTACTCAGCTGTCGAGAGTAACCGAAAAGCGTTAGCATGGCCAAAAATTTTAGAATCAGTCGACAATAAATACAAGTATATTGAAGTGTCCAGTAATCCTCGAAAGAATATTGACAAACCTGGGGATTCCGTTACTGTTAAATAGAAACAATTAGTAATGATAAAAATGCATAGTTTATAATTGGTTCTCAAAAACGAGTTTCCCAAGTGGATGACAGAGTATATACTGGACAATTCTTAGTAGTGAAATTAGTAAAAAATGTGCGGTGATGCATCCTCTCATTGGCAAAAGTGTCGGAACACTTAATTTTCAGAATTAAAATTTTTCGATTGTAACCTTGAAAAGTAATCGGAACTATTAAAGAATATCCGAAGTAAATAATATATCGTTTTGAATCAAGTGTGAGTGGGCTCGTGAATGATTGAGTGTAAGTATTGAACCTACCCATGCTTATGTATATTTGATAAATGTTAGCAAAATTTTGTTAAGCTAACTGAATTTTGTTAATGACTGGGGCAAAACTGTAATATGTCTATTACAGTTCTGTATACTAAAAATATGTGTATTACAGTTGTCTATATGTGTATATTCAAGGCAAACCAAGAGCAACAAATAACCAGACCCAGTAATATTTTTTTTAAATGTCTTCATTCTAAAGAGAATTGTGGATCTACTTTCCTAAAGATCACACAAGAAAAAGAAAATATATAATTTTTAGAGTTCCCTGTTTCAGGCCAATTAGGACCAATCGCTAGGAAGCAAAAGGTGCGAACCCTTTACGGACTTTTCATATGGCCGCTCCATATGCATTGGTATCTTTTGTCTAACTACAGGTATATTCGAATTCAATTTTTTGATCATCTCAGATCCGTTACAACAGGAACATTGATTCCCATAGCAACAGTCCTGTCACACGGTAGCCATCCTAACTTCTAAGAAAAGATCAAATGAATTTAAAAAGAATTGGAAAATGAAGAATAAAGAGGAATGACATCAAGTATTTAAGATGAGTCGATCTCTCATAGTTATCAAATTTCAAAACTGAAAATTAGTCCGTTTCTCATTTTTTTGATAACATAAAATTAAAAGAAAAAAACGAAAGAAAAATGAGTCTATTTCTCATCATTTCGTATAAAAAGTAAAATGAAAGAGTTCAAATTACTTTGTATATTACTATCACTTGAAAATTTTTGCGTTTCAGTGCAACAGGTTAGGTGTATATACGCAGAAAATTGTTTAGTGTACACAACTCTAATATATATATTACGAGTAACAGCGAACAATCATATAATAACGTGAACAGAGTCTGCTCCCTTGGTAACCAGTACTTCCGGCAAAATGTGACTTTAAAGTTAACTATGAAACCCTCTGACCATAGTAAGAAAAAACTTTCCCATGTGAACATGAACTGAGTCTGCTCATGTTGAAACCAATACTACTAGTACGAAATTTCGCATGCGAAAATGAACGGAGCCTGCTCGCGTGGGGACCAATACTTCCGGCAAAAAGTGACTGAAAAAATAGGCATAAAAAGCTCTGATCATAGTACACCCAACTTCAGAATGGAAATTGAATGGAGTCTGCTAATGTGGGAACTAATACTTCCGGCAAAGATTGACTTTGAAAATATAGCTATGTAACGCTCTGAACACAGTAACAACCAATTTTCCTATGGGAACTTGAACGGGTGGCTGAAAACAATAGCCATTAAATGCTCTGACCATAGTACCACCCACATTCCCATGGGAATATGGGTAGAGCCTACTCACATGGTTATCAATAATTCCGATTATTGGGCGGAGTATGCCAGAATATAATAATTATATTATACATAACAACGTTATATATATTTTAGAAGTACGTATATTTAACTAAAAAATCAAAGTTACTATAAAGTATATATGTCTTTAAAACATGGGGTTATAACGATATAACACTTACATATTTACCCCATTCCTTTTAGTACTAGTAGTTTCGTGGCATTGAAGATTAATCGTAAGTACTGTGTTTATTCTATGTTATAAGTTAATATTTTTTCAAGATTGTACCCAATACCGGCTGATTGTCTGATTTAATATATGAACGATTTTAATCGTTGTATGAAGTATATTTCCGAAAGTCTAGATTTACCTTACAATTTATTAGATGTTGGACCTTAGTTACTTTGTAAGCTTCTCTTCCACCTTGTTTGTCTATTTTTATTTTTAACGCAACATACAGATCTTTGAATTATATAATGGGTAAATATATATGTTTCCTTCATAGTACTTCGTTAAATGTAGTATATTGCAGCTTTCATATTTATGATCCTCACTTGTATAATAATATTCAATATGTATAATAATATAATAAATTTCTATATGATTATATTTAGTAGTTGTTTAATGATCGTTTAGTGTTTTTCTGAACCGAGCACTTGATAAGTGGTAGTGCAGTTATAAGTTAGTATCCAACTAAACATGGTTCCTCAGGGTCATCCATGGAAAGGGTTCATGCAATAACCACAGATATACTAGAAAGATATGGATCATATTGCTATATATATAAATGTAATTATTTAACTACATATCAGAGTTACACAATTTATATTCGTGTTACATTGAGATAGATATATTTTCTTAATTGAAAAATGTTTCATTATTTTCAGAACAGTTGTGTGTGCTAAGATGCACGCGATACAATAACTATTCGTTTTAACTGTAGACTTCAAAGGAAGTAAATTCATTTTGTCTATTGTTCAGCCATGTAAAGCAACGTTCTTCCACCTGCGCTCGATCTATATTTCAAAGCATAAGTCATTACAACAAACAGATATACCTAGCTATTCTCTTGTAGCTTTCTAATGGCACTTTCCTTCTGGAGTCTTGAAACAATTTATAAAAATGTTGTACACTGTGTAAGCTCTTCACCGCAGCTATAAGTTTGGTTTATTAATTAAACAGATGAAATGTATGTTTTGTTTCCGAGCTTTGCTTTCAATTCAGAAATGGTCACACAGATATCGTAATCCCGATTTGCTTTACCTCTCTGAAATCAACTACATTGACGAAGTCCCTTACATACTATTATGTAGTCTGTAGATATGTTACACTTGAGATGAAAGTCATTTTCGTTTGTACGATTTCTAGCTCATTAACGACATCATATACATATGGTATTTAACTATATATTGCTTGTGGTATTATAGTTTCTTTTGAGTTCGTTGATATTATTTTCGACATGTCCCCGAGTTCTCTGTGAGTATGCGCATGCTCTTCTTAATCCTTCAGCTTTGCTTGGAGTAAATTTGAAATTTTCTTCTGTCTTTCAGCCGATAAGAGCAGGTAGATGTTTTATTATACACTATTTCAGTTCACACTAAAGCTTCATCTAGAGAGGATGTATTGCTGTTGTATTCAAGAGTATAGGTGTCATTAAAAGACTAGAATGAAACGTCGTAATTTAAGTACTTAATATACTAAAGATGTCACGTAGTTTCCGTCATCGTCCTCGGCGGGGGCTCATTATTTGTAATGGCGTATCGTATGATATACTTTCTGCAGATGTGAACAACGTATTTTTCTCGTCACCAATTATAGTTACCTGATCGCTAATTTCATCAAAATCCTCTGTTGTTACAATGATTGAGTATTTTTCTCTACACCGTTTAAATTTATACCGAGTTATAGAATGGTTTTCTATGTCATGTTTGTTTGCAGAACGTTGGCGTTTGGTTGAATGGTAGCTACAATATTATGCCAAATACTTAAATATGAAGGTAATTCAAATACTTCATCTTATTAGTTGGCTCAGCTGATTTGTCTAAACGTGTTTTTCTTGTGCTGTACAATTAAAGGTATCTTGAAACTTGTGCACATTTGTGCATGAGACAATATCGGATGTATTTTAATAATTTCGGACATATGAGCGAGAAAATGGTGGGAGGGCGTCGTGTACTTTGCCCCAACTTCAATTATTATACATGAAAATATTGTAATTAATTAGTGTATTGTTTTATGGTTGGATTTGTATGAACACTTTTGTATTAGTTTAGAAAATATAAGTTAGAAACTTGAAAGGTGCCAAGTTAACGCAGATCTACCGACTGTAAGTACAAACTGTGTATTTAGCGTCGTAGGTTAGTAAGTCGTTTGTGCTTATCAGTCCACGAAACTCCATCATTTGTACTCTATTAGTTCTGGAGATATAAGCGAAAAACTGGTACGTAGACAAAGTTCACGCTCCTCTCACTTAGGGACTTCAAACGCAAACGGTGCGATTAGTGTCACTGTTTATTTGTGCACGATACTACATTGTTTGTGTTTCAATACATATTGTGTTATAAACCAAAACCTGAAAACATAGTTCGAAACCGGATACAAATATTTGCACTTTCTTTTGACATGAAATTCTTTCATTTCTTTCACGTGAGAAGCAGAAAAGATTTGATTAGTGACTTTGATTCTTCAGGTTTATACACGAAATCCCATCGTTTGTGCTTTAGCAGTTTTGGAGATATGAGCCATAAGGTGGTAGGGGACTTGTGTGAATTTGGGCCTCCGGCTTCATGTATAAAAGATGAAATTAGTGTCATTCAATAGTGCATTGTTTGTACTTGCTTGTGCACAAAACTTCATCGTTTTCGCTTCAATAGTTCATGAGTTATAAGCCAAAAACTGAAAACAGAATTGGAAAAGAATACACAAATTCTTGATCTTTGTTTTATTTCTCCCACATGTAAAGCACAAAAGATGTAATTAGTTTCATTGGTTAGTAAATTGAAGCGCTTCAAGGATACAAATGTAACAAATTGAATACGAAGGGAAAATTGACCTTCACAACATTAGTAAAAAAATGGGAGTTCTGCGCCACTGACCCTCTACCCACTTTCTCATTCGCGCCTGACGCAGACAATGAATACACTTTATGCCGGACGACAAAGGGGGAATATGAGAAATCGAGCACCTTGAACCGTCAACCCACGGCCTTTTACGACCTCCATTTTAGGGGTGTATTTGTTCCCTTTTATGAGAACCTTTTAGGGGGAGTATTAATTCCATTTTATGAGCACATTTGAGGGGTGGACTCGTTCCCTTTTATGATCACTTTTTCAACACCATAGCAGATGGAGACTACGAACACATAGCATAGCATAAGGCTACGTATCATACCAGGGATGTATTCGTTTTCAACCCCTATTTGAACATAGCAGATAATAGATAAGACTACGTAACATGGCAGGGATGTATTCATTTAGGGCTGTATTCGTACTCTTTTATGATCACTTTTTCCACCACTATTTGAACATTTTATTATAGCAAAGAATAAATGAGACTACGTAACATAGCAGGGATTTATTCGTTCTCTTTTATGATCATAAGGCTACGAACACATAGCAGAGCAGATAATACATAAGATTCATTTCCTTTTATGAGCATTTTTTCAACCTTTCTTTTAACTATAAACATAGCGGACAATGAATATCTATGTAACATAGCAAAGGGGGTGTACATAAGACTACGAACACACAACTGTATTCGCTCCAACCCTATTTAAACATAGCAAAACTAGTAAAAGAGTATGGCTTATTTTCCAACCCCTATTTTAATATAGCCGAAAATATATAACACATCCTTCCCTTTTATGAGCCCATTTTAGGGGTGTATTCGTTCTCTTTTATGAGCCTATTTTTCCACCCCTGTTTGAACATAGTCCATTTTAGGGGTGGACTCATTCTCTTTTGTGAGCATCATTTCCAACCCTATTCGAACACAGCAAAAACTAGAGAATAATGGGAATGTACTTGTTCCCTTTTTAACCACCACTGTGGACAACCCTATTTCCCGCAGACGCTACGGACATAGATTACATAGCACAGGGAGTGTACTCGTTCCAATCCCTACTTTAACTTAACATGGCAGAGAATTCGTTCCACCCCTATTTAAACATTGCTAAAAGGGGTAACCGGCAATGGCGGAGTTAAAAGTTTTTTTTAGCACTGACCTTTGACTTCGATGGTCAGTACTTTTGGGTTTTGAAAACCGTATACCCCTAGCTATACCAGTGAGCGAACATTTGTCGATTATTTGAAATTTTGGAAAAATTGTCCACCCCTTTCGTGGCAAGTTTAAATTTGGCAACGTCGAAATCCAGGAGTTGCGAAGCTACTAATCAGCCCAACAGATGGCAGTAAAATACAGACAGAAAATAATGGTTGATAGTTTTGCTAATAGATGGCATTGCCGGCAAATAGGAGAAAATAATGATTAATAATTCTACTAAATATCTTTTTATTCAGAAATTTTTTTCTTTCCAATTGAAAGCGCAATTTGTAAAGGCAGCAACCTAAAGAACAGAGATTTGGTCGATAACGTAGATTCGAATCCTTTTCGGATCCGTAATAATTTATAACTTTGGCCGAGTTATAAAGGATTACTAATGACAATCGAGGTCAAATTTCAAAATACTTAAAATCTAATAACTCGAAAACGGAGACACATATTGAGATGGTGTTTCCACATTTAGTAATTGGTCATCAACTGCTACAAGTACCAAAAGTAACGACCATCGAGGTCAAAGATCAAAATATTTAAAACCAAATAACTCGAAAACGGAGCCACATATTGAGGTGGTGTCTCCAAAATTAGTAATTGGCCATCAAATACTACAAGTTCCAAAAGTAAAGACCATCGAGATCAAAGGTCAAAATACTTAAAACCTAGTAACTCGAAAACGGAGCCACATATTAAGGTGGCATTTCCACATTTAGTAATTGGTCATAAATACTAAAAGTTTCAAAAATAATGACCATCGAGGTCAAAGATCAAAATACTTAAAACCTAATAACTCGAAAACGGAGCCATGTATTGAGGTGACGTTCCCACGTTTAGTAATTGGTCATAAAGTACTAAAAGTTCCAAAAATTATGACCATCGAGGTCAAAGATCAAAATACTTGAAACCTAATAACTCGAAAACGGAGCCACGTATTGAGGTGGCGTTTCCACATTTAGTAATTGGTCATAAAGTACTAAAAGTTCCAAAAATACTGACCATCGAGGTCAAAGATCAAAATCGTTAAAACCTAATAACTCGAAAGCTGAGCCACATATTGAGGTGATGTTTCCAAATAATGTGTGTGCTACACAAATAAAGGATTAAATTTGTACTAACCAGAAAAAGCGAAGACCATTTCAACTAGCTCAGCATGTTATATCTTTTTGTGCTACTCAAACGAAACGAAGCTACACATTTGAGTGTTCTATTCAATTTTGTACAAATGAGAAATGGCATTTTTAACTAGCAGAGTATTTTAAATCATCTCTTATTATTTAAATAAATAAAGCGATAAATTGAGTGACCTTTTGTACCAATAAGAAACGCCATTTAACAAGCTCTGAATGTCTAAACAAAGGAATAAATTTGTACTAACCAGAAAAAGCAAAGAAGTTGCATTTTAATTAACTGAATTTTTTTTGTAATACATCATTTTGTAATACTCAAATAAAGAAAGGAATACATTTTTGTGACCTATTCAGCTTTGTAGCAAGAAGGAAAAGAAAAGAATTAACATTTTGTACTAATCAAATAAACCAAGAAATAAATTTAGGTGGCCTATTTAGTTTTGTACTAACCACGATAAAAAGCGAAGAAGTTCCATTTTAACTAGCTCAATATTTATGTACCATTTTAACTAACTCAAAGAAGTGAAAGAATAAATTTGAGTGGCTTAAGCAAAGAAGGTCAATTTTAACTAGCTCCGCATTTTGTACCTTTTTGTGCTATTCAAATAAACGAATGGTTAAATTTGAGTGACCTATTCAATTTTGTACCAAGCAGAAAAAATTGAAGAGTGAATAAATTTTGTTGCCTTCTTTACTTTTGTATTAACATTTAAAAAAGTGGAGAAGGTCTATTCTAAATAGCTCAGTATTTAAGTACATATTGTAGTACTGAAACAAACAAAGGGGTATATTTTTGTGACCTATTTAATATTGTACCAATGAGAAATGTCATTTTAACTAGCTCAGAATTTCTAAACGAAAGAATAAGTTTCTAATAATGTGGAAAAACGAAGAAAGACCATTTTTAACTAACTCAGAATTGTATATCATTTTGTAGTAATCAAGTAAACGAAGGAATAAATTTGTGTGACCTATTCAGTTTTGCATCATGCAGAAAAAGCTCCTTATAATTTTGTACCAACCACGAAGGTCCATTGTAACAAGCTCAATATTTCTGTACGATTTTGTGCTACTCAAATAAATTTGGGTGGTCTTTTTTTGTAACAATCAGAAGAAAAGCAAAGAAGGTACATTTAACTAGCTCAGCATTTTATACCTTTCTGAGGGATTAAAATAAACGAGTGGTTCATTTAGTTGTGGATATACATTTTGTATATTTTTGTGTCATACATAGAAAGGGCCACATTAAATTAGCATTGCTAAATCAATTTTAAATTGCCTCTCCCGCCACAAACTAAGGCTCATAGTTATATGGATATTGACGTGTGTTTAGCGAATTAGGTCTTACATTTAGTATACGGTTATCTATAAATTTGGGTAATCTATTTAATTTTATTAACAATCAGAAGAAAATCAAAGAAGGGCCATTTTAACTAGCTCAGCATCTTATTCCTTTTTATGCTAATCAAATAACAGAGGGAATAAATTTGAGTGGTCTATTTTATTTTTGTACCAATCTGAAGAAAAGCAAAGAAGATCCATTTTAACCAGCTCAGCATTGTATACCTTTTTGTTCCATAATTTCTAGACCATGTTGTACTATTTAAAGGAAAGAAGGGATAAATTGAGTGACGTGTTCGATTTTGTGCCAACGAGAAATGCCATTTTAACTAGCTGAGTATTTTAAATCATCTTGTACTATCTATATAAACAAGCCGATTAATGAAGTGACCTATTCTATTTTGCACCAATAAGGGATGCCATTTTAACTAGCTCAGAATGTCTAAACAAAGGAGTAAATTTGTACTAACCAGAAAAAGCGAAGAAAGTTTATTTTTTCTAACTCAAAATTTTATATCATTTTGTAGTAATCTAATAAACAAAGGAGTGAATTTGAGTGACCTATTCAGTTTTGTAGCAAGCAGAAAAATTCCCTTTTAGTTTTGTACCAAAAACGAAGGTCCATTGTAACAAGCTCAATATTTTTGCACGATTTTTTTGTGCTACCCAAATAAATTTTGATGGCCTATTTGTAGCATTGCTAACTAAATTTTAATTGCCTCTCCCGTCACGTAAAATATGCACTATATAAGCAGCTTTTCCTAATTACACTACACTAAAATTACACTAAAAAGTAATGTAAATAGCCGATTTCTTCCAAACTAGTAAAAGTCCCCTGTGTTATATATTAAAAAAATTGCGCTTAAAAGGCAGTACCTTAGGACCCTCACTATACCTGCTATACATATGTTAGGTAACGCATTCGTAACGTTCCTTTTTATTTTAGTTAAAGTGCATTTATATTGAGAAGCTTAAATATCTGCAGTAACAGAAAGAATAATTCAGCTCTCTTTATAGATGGTATGGAACATGAAACTTTGAAAACTTTTCTTTTCCTTGATGAGCTGATTCTTACTTTGATATGATCTCTTCTTCTTTTGGCTTTCCTTCTCCTTTTTCCTCTATCAGCACTGTGATCAAAAATGGCCAAGCATGCTGTCGTCCTTCTTCAGTTTTCTTTAGTACGTCTTCATCCCTTAATAACACCAATTGCTATGGAGTCTCTTCTGTAACAAAAGACAACTCTGGTTTGGTAAATCTCACGTTCAAATATTTAGTTAGTGACCGGGAAGCTTTGGGCTTTAGCGTCGCCGTTAGTATTTTCTCAACCTATACGAAATATAAGACCTAATTTGCTAAACACACGTCAATACCCATATAACTATGAGCCTTACTTAGTGACGGAGAGGTAATTTAAAATTTATTTAGCAATGCTACCTTAAAGTGTCCCTTTCTCTGGATGACACAAAAATATATAAAATGTAGCACCACAACTAAATGAACCACTCGTTTATTTTAATCCCTTAGAAAGGTATAAAATGCTGAGCTAGTTAAAATGTACCTTCTTTGCTTTTCTTCTGATTGTTACAAAAAGATAGACCACCCAAATTTATTTGAGTAGCACAAAATCGTACAGAAATATTGAGCTTGTTACAATGGACCTTCGTGGTTGGTACAAAATTATAAGGAGCTTTTTCTGTTTGCTACAAAACTGAATAGGTCAAATTTATTCCTTCGTTTACTTATTTACTACAAAATGATCTACAATTCTGAGTTAGTTAAAAATGGTCTTTCTTCGTTTTTCCTCGTTAGTAGAAACTTTTTCCTTAGTTTAGAAATTCTGAGCTAGTTAAAATGACATTTCTCATTGGTGCAAAATTAAATAGGTCACTGAAATTTATCTCTTCTTTTGTTTGAGTAGTACAAAATGTACATAAATACTGAGCTGTTTAAAATGAACCTTCTCCACTTTTTTTTAAAATGTTAATCCAAAAGTAAAGAAGGCAACCAAATTTATTCACTCTTCAATTTTTTCTGCTTGGTACAAAATTGAATAGGTCACTCAAATTTGACCCTTCGTTTATTTGAATAGCCCCAAAAGGTACAAAATGCTGAGCTAGTTAAAATTGACCTTCTTTGCTTAAGCCACTCAAATTTATTCTTTCGTTTCTTTGAGTTAGTTAAAATGGTACATAAAAAACGAGCTAGTTAAAATGGAACTTCTTCTATATTATCGTGGTTTGTATCGTATCGTGGTTTAATAAGTCACAAAAGTTTATTCCTTTGTTTATTTGAGTATTACAAAATGATGCATTACAAAAAAATTGAGTTAGTTAAAATGAAACATCTTCGATCATGTTAGTACAATTTTTTCCTTTATTTGTATAGCACACAAATTATTTGGAAACCCCACCTCAATATGTGGCTCCGTTTTCGAGTTATTAGGTTTTAAGTATTTTGACCTTTGACCTCGATGGTCAGTATTTTTGGAACTTGTAGTAGTTGATAACCAATTACTAAATGTGGAAACGCCACCTCAATATGTAACTCCATTTTTGAGTTATTAGGTTTTAAGTATGTTCACGTTTGACCTTGATGGTCATTATTTTTGGAGCTTGTTGTAGTTGATGACCAATTACTAAATGTGAAAAAACCTCCTCAATATGTGGCTCCGTTTTCGAGTTATGAGGTTTTAAGTATTTCGACCTTTGACCTCGATGGTAATTATTTTTGGAACTTGTAGTAGTTGACCAATTACTAAATGTTGAAACACCAGCACAATATGTGGATCCGTTTTCGAGTTATTAGGTTTTAAGTATTTTGATCTTTGGCCTCGATGGTCAGTATTTTTGGAACTTGTAGTAGTTGATAACCAATTACTAAATGTGGAAACACCATCTCAATATGTGGCTCCGTTTCCGAGTTATTAGGTTTTAAGCACATTGACCTTTGGCATCGATGGTCATTAGTAATCCTTTATAACGCGGCCAAAGTTATAAATTATTACGGCTCCGAACAGGATTCGAATCTACCAAATCTCTGTTCTTTAGATTGCTGCCTTTACCAATTGAGTTACATTTCGAAAGACAAATAATCTGTGAATAAATGGATATTTAGCAGAATTAATAATCATTCTTTTGTCCTATCTGCCGGCAATGTCATCTATTAGGAAAACTATCAACCATTATTTTCTGTCTGTATTTTACTGCCATCTGTTGGGCTGATTAGCACTTTCGGTCCTACTGTAGTTCCGGAACGACAGGCTGTAAACTTACGTTAAATCCGAGTGTCGTTCGGGAACTACACGTCCATTTAAAATTTAAAATACCAACTAAAAATGAATTTTGTACTCTCTTTTATTTGAGAAAGTAATTTTGAGTGTTTTGTAAATTATCTATTGGCGAATCTGATCCAAGAATGCCTTTCAGTCATTGTAGAAAGAGAACTAAAGAAGGTATATCATTATCATTCATAAACTTTAGTATTATTACTTTGCAATAAATAAAGTTATTGTTTGCAATGATTTTTCAAAAGCTCTTGTTCCGAAACAGTTATGTTCTAGTAGATTGGTACTTTTACTTTTATTTCTGAAAGTTTCAACCGTTTAGAGTTAAAACTTAAGAAGATATGATTATTAAAATAACTCTTATTTTCTCCAGGACACAGGAATTTGTCAATTTAAATAACCCTAGGATTGAAAGTGTTAGTAGCATCGGAACTCCTGGATTTCGACGTCGCCTAATTTAACATTGCCACGACGGGGGAGGATCATTTTTTGCCAAAATTTCAAATAATCGATAATTTTTCGCTCACTGGTACAGCTAGGGGTATACGGTTTTCAGAACCCAAAAGTATTGACCATCGAAGTCAAAGGTCAATGCGAAAAAAACTTTTTACTCCGCCATTGCCGGTTACGCCCCTTTTTTCTATGTTTAAATAGGGGAGGAACGAATTCTCTGCTATGTTAAGTTAAAGTAGGGATTGGAACGAGTACACCCCCTTTGCTATGTAATCTGCTATGACCGTAGAGTCCGTGGGAAATAGGGGTGTCCACAATAGGGGTTAAAAAGGGAACAAGTACATCCCCATTATTCTCTAGTTTTTGCTGTTTTCGAATAGGGGTTGGAAACGATGCTCATAAAAGAGAATGAGTCCACCCCTAAAATGGACTATGTTCAAATAGGGGTGGAAAAATAGTATCATTAAAGAGGACGAATACACCCCTAAAATGGGCTCATAAAAGGGAACGAAGTGTTATATAATTTCTGCTATGTTAAAATAGGGGGTGGAAAATAAGCCATACTATTTACTAGTTTTGCTATGTTTAAATAGGGTGGAACGAATACAGTTGTGTGTTCGTAGTTTAATGCACACACCCTTTGCTCTGTTACATAGGTATTCATTGTCCTCTATGTTTATATTTATAATTAGGGGTTAGAAAATGTTCATAAAACGGAATGAATCTTATGTATTATCTGCTCTGCTATGTGTTCGTAGTCTTATGATCATAAGAGAAAACGAATACATCCTTGCTATGTTACGTAGTCTTATGTATTCTCTGCTATGGTAAAATGTTAAAATAGGGGTGGAAAAAGTGATCATAAAGGAAACGAGTCCTCCGCTTAAAATGTACTCATAAAAGAGAACGAGTACACCTCTAAAAACTGCTCATAAATGGGATTGAATACATCCCTGCTATGTTACGTAGTCTTATGTATTATCTGCTATGGTCAAATAGGGGTTGAAAACGAATACATCCCTACTATGTTACGTAGTCTTATGCTCTGCTATGTGTTCGTAGTCTCCATCTGCTATGGGGTTGAAAAAGTTATCATAAAAGGGAATGAGTCCACCCCTTAATATGCACTCATAAAAGGGAATGAATACACCCCCTAAAAAGTGCTCATAAAAGGGAACAAATACATCCCTAAAATGGAGGTCGTAAGAGACCTTGGGTGGACGGTTCAAGGTGCTCGATTTCTCGTATCTCTCCTGTGTCGTCCGACATAGCGTGTCAGGCGGCACTTGGAAATTCATTGTCTGCTTCAGGAGGGACTGAGAAAGTGGGTAGAGGGTCAGTGGCTTAGAACTCCCATTTTTCTACTACTCACAACTTTGTCCATTAACATACCGCCTTCATCGTTTCTAAATATCTGCACTCAGACGACGACTCACTAATAATATCTTATATAGCATGACTAACATATAACGCCTGTATGAAGGTCCAGAATGCAACGTTTCAGAAAATGTAACGTAACACCTTTATTCTCCAAGCGCTTCAATTGTTTGTGCATGAAACAACATCGTTTATGGTTTAATAGTTTTAGAGATATGAGCGAAATGTGATAAGGTCTATATGAAATTAGCTCCTCAATTTCAAGTTTAAAAGGTGAAAATAATGTCATTCTGAAGTGTATTTTTTTGTGCTACTTAGTGCACAAAATCCCATCGTTTTTGCTTCAATAGTGTTTGAGGTAAAGGAAACAGCTGAAGACTGAGTTGAAAATTAGATAGAAGTAGCTTGATTTACAAGTTTCGGAAAGAAAAATTGCGTGTAACGAAACGAATAGCATGATTGATAGATTCATATTCTCCATTGGCGTACAAATTGCCACGATTATACAAGTATTTTTAAAGTACAAAACAAATTAATATGTTTAGTGTTGTAAAAAGTTAGTTAATTTGTATACCTTATATGACGAAATGTGGCAATGTGCACTAGTTTCGCATCCAATTATGATGGGAAAATCAATAACGTAGATTTGATATTGAAAACAGGATCGTGAGTCGAGAAAACATTATAACTCCCATGAGAAGGAAGAGTAAGATCATGAAATACTGTTTTCTCCATAAATTTCTTTGTTGTTTCTACTTGTTTCAAGTAATTCTAAATAAGTAAATACAAACTGGTATGACTCTGACTTTCAACCGAC
The DNA here is from genome assembly GCF_964235325.1 of Thermobia domestica. Taxonomy (NCBI): domain Eukaryota; kingdom Metazoa; phylum Arthropoda; class Insecta; order Zygentoma; family Lepismatidae; genus Thermobia; species Thermobia domestica. Next base: position 143,801,585 of record NC_137457.1, read on the forward strand.
AAAACAAAATTATAAGAAACAATGAAATTCACTGGACTCTATTGAGAGAAACTAGAAAACTAAATTTGAATACCCAATTCTGCATTCGGTTATTGAATTCTTGATACTGGACTCGTAGGTCCGATTCTGGGTAGTGGATTCGTGTACCTGATTCTCGGTTCCCGATACAGTTACCAGACTGTCATAGGATTCGAAATTTTCTGCCCATTCTGGTATAAGGGTTAATTCTCTTTTATAAGACATTGGTTCTGGAATGATGCTCTAGGGCAAAATTAGCACACTCCTTAAATTTAAGAATTGTCAAAAGTCGAAATTGGTAAATATTCTCTAGGACCTGGATATAAACTCTGTAGATTTGGGTGATTCTAACTATCCTTTTCTGTGGATAAAAGAAAATATTAGTGGTGCCACGTGGTCGATTATTGGTCTAATTTATTTTCTTAGATTAGGTTTTACAATGTATGATTATTTCCTTGAGTACAGATTTCAATTCTCTTACAGGTCATACGTACATGGAGCAAAAATCTGAAAATTTCTGAGTGGTACCCTAAATCAATTCTTTTATTTAGGTATTGTCAAAAAGAAAATCTGGCGTATGTTCTATAGGACCCACATATGTATTTTTGTAAATTTGACTACTATAGCTTATTTCCTTTTAAAGGTAAAAATATCAAAAATCAAAATTCGCTGGTTTATGACCTCTTAGATCCTTTTTGTCGGAGCTTTAGTGTATTCTGTTTATATAAATAAGTACCCGGTGAACTTCATGTTCAGTTTCATTTTTCTAAATTTCTACATAAATGATTAACCCCCTTTCCCGTTCCCATAGGATGCGCTCTTGAATCGAAGTAATGTGATAAGAAAACAGCTCAGGGCAGGTATTAACTACTGTATGTTCAAACATTCATTTCGTAATCTTTAACTGTTTCCCCGTGATGTGATCAGAAACAAGAAGCAAGATCGCTTTCAAAGTACAGAAAACGCTTCCCTTTCCTACTTAAAAAGGAAATTCTCAAAAGCACTTGACACGGATTGACTTATTTTTAATGCGAAATTTATATAAAACGTCCCATCTTCCTAACTTGAAAAGATCGTGTGACTCCAAGCTTTTCGCATAGATTTTGACCTTCCGCTCCACATTTCCTTCATAAAATATGCATTTTAGTAACAGTAACGTGATTTAAAACCCAGTCCGAAGCATACTCAAGCATACTCGTGCAAACTATATCCAATACTCATGCTAAACGGTTAAAGAGGTTAAACTACTTCTTCTTGAGGGGAGCATAAGGAAGATCCATCTCTTTTTTTGTAAAATAGAACACAGTTGAAAACCGTTAAATTGAACTTCATCGAGTGCAAAGATAATTCGTTATGCAAGATTTACAAATCGTTTTTGTTTTCAATAGAGTCTCTTTTAGTGATAAATATATATTTTAAACCACTTCTGAAACTACGCGTATGCTAAGAACCATGATAAATGAAAGTAATCATAATCACATTAAAGTTATTTCAATCCAAGTTTCAAAGTATAGTTTTGGGGTGTTATTGTGTTTTTTCTGGGATATGTAGGATTTTAACAAAAAAAAAAACTAGAAGATTTTCGCCTCGTAAAAATTACACTAAACATGACAAAGTGGAACAAGGTGAACCATCCAAATTTACAATAGTAAATATTTGGGTCCTAGAGAACATTTACAAAATTCACATTTTTTAATTCATAAATTTAAATGGGCATCCTATGTATTGCTCAATAATTTAAAAGGGAACATAGGTGTACATTGTTTTATGAATAGTTCATATATTCACATAATAAAACATAAGGTAATTAAAGACTCATGAAAGGGAATAAAAGAGGTCAAAACACCCGGAAATTTGCTTTTTTGGCATTATATAAAATGGCAACGATATAGATCCCCAAATTTATTGAGATATCTAGACCAGTCAAAACTGAATTTCAAACTAGATATATGTTTTCCCTAAATTTTGAGACACGATTTTACACTGGGAAATTTCCAGAACTAGAGCGTGTGGGAAACGCTATCCCTGCCAAAATTTGTAACTACTCTGTTTTTAGTTTTAGACGTACAACTGAGGAGCTATTGAAGAACAGCTATAGAGTTTCGTACACAAACGAGCGCACATTCCGCACTGACAAACGGTATTGCTTTGATCGTTCGCCTTTAAAGTCGGTGGGAATGACTGAGCTTTGCCCCCTTCCGGTTTTTACTTATATAGAGAGTTACTAATCAAAGACAAACAATAAGGTTTAGTGCACAACGACGCACTAACAAATGACACAATTCTATCATTTGTGTTTTAAGGAAGGCATGAATGACCGAGTGATTCATTTTATTTAATAAGACATACGAAAAATTGTATTCAGTTTCCAATTCCGTTTTCAGTTGTCGTGTTAGGAGCTATTGAAGCTCAAGCGATGTTGTTTCGTGCACAGACGAGCACAAAATTTGCACTAACCGATGAAACTAATAACATACTTTGTGCTTGAAGTCAAGTTGGCCGGGATTTTTGAAATGTGAATAACGTTGTTAGTTTCACTGCACAAAATTAAAACTAGACCATATTTAAGCACAAAAGAATCACAAACTATTAATGGATTTAAATACGTCCCATCTTACATCCCGGCCAACTTGAGGGACATTATTTAGAGGAAGATATGATAACCATTAATAACGAAAGTAATTCATTTTGACAATATTGCTGCGCTTTATGTTTTAATTCTCAGAAATGGTAAAACCATGTATTTAAATTCCGAATTTTTTTATATTAACTTAGTAGCTCAAATGCACTTAAAACAATATTAGTCTACGTAACGTCAACAACAAATATTTTTGTTTGATAAAACCTCAGAATTGCTTTCGTCATTTAATAAAAATGTCATGTTTAGATGTTACACAAATCGTTTTAATGTTATAGAAAATATTACTTCAGTTATATGGACCAAATGGTTTTGCATGTACCAAGAATGAAGCATATTTCTTCTTAAAACATATATATATAAAGTAGTAAGAAACTCTTTCTTACTACATAGGAGAAACCAGAATAATTACTCACTAAGGCAAAATTAGATGTAGAAATATTAGTTTAAGAATAGTACTTAAGGTGGATCACCACCCGGAAGTCAGTATAAGCATTAGTTCATTGCCTTAACCAATGCGTAACGAAATGGCACATATTATAAGTATTGCACTATAAAATAAAGTTATGCTTGAGCTACAACCTAAGATACTATTTTCTGTGCTTATGTATTCTGTTATCTAAAAAAGTAATATATAAGAGGAAAACTTGATGAGTTTTAAGATGAGTATGCAAGAAGGTGTTTGCTGTTAAATCTTGCTACTCCAGTGCTCAGTTTTATGAAATATTTACTTATAAGCATAAATTATTTTACAAGTAGTTATCTCTTTACGGAATGTGGATATTATATGATCGAATTGTGTTATGTTCTACATTTTATCCAAATATTGTTCTAATTTTAAGGAAATAGTTTTAGTGGCTAAATCTCATGCTTGCGCAGGACGCCATAATGCTTCGTTGCCAACCTTGTATGTCTGATGTTGCAGTCACAGGAGACGGCAATTCCGGGTTAGCGTTTGAAGCCCAGGAGCGGAACCTGTGAATTGTGACAAAACTATTATAATTAATAAAAGTTTAAAATTGTTAAATGGGAGGAATCATATAAAAGAAAAAAGAATCCAACTCAAAGTAGATGGTCGAAGAGCTAAAGGAAGCGAAGAGAAAGGGAGAATAATTTTAAGACACTGCTAAGCTATTTTCAATTTTTAACTGTTTGTTGCCACGTAAATATATACACACGTATAATATAAAGATGAACGTTAAATATGAATGTTAAATATGTAATATGTGTTCTTCTTTTTTTCTTTTCTTTATTTCTTTATTGTTCTTTTATGAAATTTAATTTGCTTAGGTAAAATAGATCTTCTTGACAATAATTTATTTATGTTTTTGAGCTCTCTTATGTACACGAGTAGTTGCCTGAACTCGTTAGCGGAAAATACTAATTAATTTCGCTTACTAGGGAAGGTCGTGGGGTGTTACCCTGACTTCATATTGATCCTACGCTCAATTGACTCCTTTTTACATATTAAACAATTAGGCAACCGCAGAAATCCTCAATAGCAAGCGTAATCGAATAATGAGCGTTAAAACTTCAAAATCGAAAAGTTCTGAAAAAAGTTTGAAGTAACCATTTTTTGAGATACACGCTTTATTGTTGGTTCGTGATTGTTTTCGCGGGTGTTTCACAGAATGATGAGATCTAAATGTACGTATTTTGAAAGACAAGGGATCTTATTGGGGAGAAGTTGAAGCTTGAAGTATTATGGCGTTTTACAACTTGCAAATTACCAACTGTTTGGCACACCGGGTCAGTACGCTAATAAAATTTATTTGCCGTTCATATTCTACTCTATTGTCACTTTCCTGTGTGGCCACTTTTACACTGAACAATGACTTATGTCTTCGAAAGGATTTGCCGCGGAACTAACGTGAACTGGACTCCCAACCCAGCCTACCTTTGTGTATTATGGCAAAAATGAAATATTTCAATTTAACATCCAACGAGTATCCCCTTTAGGCTAAGGAAGACGATGATTAAGGCAAGTGAATGATGATGGAAGAATAGATGGAATGAGAAGAAGGAAGTGAACGGGATTACCCCGAGAAATTCCTTGGACATGATGGTATCCATTTTGGAAGACAATGTTTCACTATTTCACCACCAGCATTTTTTTTTACAATTTCCAACGGATTTTAATGACGATCGTTCGAAAATAGTAACCAAGCTTCAGGCAATATTTTACGATATTCCGCGAGAAATGAAACCAGAAAACATACAATCGGCTAGCGATGATGTGTGCAAAACAGCAGTTTTCTCGAGAATAAAAAACACCTGTTCAAAATTTTGAGCGTATTATCCCGTTAACCATTTTTTTTAAAAAATTCTTCGATCTAGTTTGTTGTTGAAGGTCTTAGAATATTCCTTGGAGTTGGCCAATATTTTCCCATAATTTACATTCCAATTCACTAAGCACATGGCTAACGATGATGTATTAGAACACTATATTCTGCGATGCATAAGCATTGGCCGACAGTGTCAGAGTACCGGTCAGATTTGTTCCGCGGCAGGCTTCTCTAGCGCTGCGCGAGCTCTTTGTATCGCCATTTACGCATGAGTAATCACAAACAAAATACCGGTGATATAAATTAATATTTGTATTCACTGTCAATGCCAGCATGTAGCGGATAATTTATTTGATTTTACTTCATTTTAACAATATCCTGATTTTCGTTTTCCATATATGATACTGCGTAATAGTGCGCCCCTCCCTTTTTTGCTGAATAGCTGATCCGGATAAAACAACATATTGGTGACAGAGCGTTTTGAGAAAAAGTTTGTCTTACTCCTATCTACAGAAGGGAGAAGAACACTACAATATAGGCCATCTTACACGACGCTCTTCATTGAATTTTGCACGCCTGGCTTCGCTGGCTTTTCCGAGACTAATGTTATTGTTTAATTTGAAGGTGGAGGAAAGTGATATTTGAATGACACTACAGTCGAATAGGGGTAGCAAATACATTTTATTAGCCTATCGGTCCAGTATACCAAATGGGAGGTATTTTGCAAGGGGCAAGACGCCATAAGTCTACACCCCTCTTAAAAATAATTGCCTTTAACTCGCAAAATGCATACGTTTTGATCTTACCACTGTGTTGGGCGCCCAAGAAAATCCCATGCTACTAAAACTGAAGCGTTTATCCCAAGAAATGGTATCTCAAACGTTCGGCAAAATCAGTTCAATTTTGAAATGTTAACGCTCATAATTCAAATAAGCTTGCGATTGAGGATTTCTCCGGTTGCCTAATTCTTTCATATGTAAAAAGGCGTCGACTGAGCATAATATCGATACGAAGCCAGAGTAACACCTCGCGATCATCCCTAGTTAGTATTTTAAAAAAATAATAAGTCTTACAGCATGAATTGTTTTTTTTCCTCTAGAGAAAAGAAAGTATGTATAACGTCAGTTCAGAAACGCAACGACTCCTGTAGAAATGCGAATCCTTTTTCTACTCCATTGCTGCAGTGGCTTCGTGGTGGAGCATTGACATTTTCCACGTGATGTCTCTGGTTCGATTTCAGCTTTGCCAGGTAGGATTTTGTGTGTGTGTGTGTGTGTGTGTTTTCTCGGGGTTCTCCGTGTGCTCCTAGACGGGGTAGACGGTGATGATGCCAACAAATGAAATGGCTGAATGAAAGAAAGGGAAGCACCCGGAGGAAACCTCACATATGGTTTGTCCATCACAAAGCCTACTTGACGTGAGATGGAATCCAGCCAAAACCTCACCCACCAGAAGTGAGTGTTTTATATCTAGCTCTTATTGATCCAATATTCTGAACGTAAGTGATACGTTTACCACTTGCAGTTTCAACATAAGACCAACAAATAATTTCTTGTTATCGCTTGCCCTGTATGTAAATTGAAAGTGTGATAAGGGGCAAAGCAGAGTGATAGGATGAAGTAGCTAGAATCATTGGCATAAGTCACTGTTCACTCTGTAACATTCTCCAGGCTGTGCTCAAATTTTGGAATGTATACGTTAGGATGATATCACGCCAGCTGATAGACAAACTAAAACAGCGATGTGTTGATGTGTGACGAGATTTTTCCACACCGCAAACGAGAAGGTACTGACTTTCAAAAGAGATTCACTACTGGATATGAAATATGGGTGAACTATTACATTCCGGAGCGAACATGCAATATCAGTATCCACTATCGGACACAATCATGTACACGAAAGTATACTAACTTTCTTTTGTTACCATAAGGGTGTCATTTTATAGCATTAGAGCTTAGAAAACGCATAGTCAATAATATTTTGTATCCCGATCTCCAAAAAGATCCTAACCCTCCTATACGAAGTGACACGGACGTCTAGCAATAAATTTACTTCTACAACATAACAATACGCTGCCTCATACTACTGTTTGTGCAATGACTGCGATCATTGAAAATTTTTATTTCGAGTGTCTACCTCATCGACCTTGCGTACCGAATATCGCCACAGTGGTTTTCACATATTTCACCATTTCTTAAAGAGGCACTAGAGAGAAAGAAGTTGCACTCTGACGAAGAAGTGCAACAAATGGTGTATAACTGGTTGCGTAACCAATCAAAGAAAAAAGTTTTCAGAGGCATTGGGAGACTTTGTAACTAATGGAAAACTTGTATTGAGCGTAGAGTGGATTGTGTAAAAAAATGAAATGCATGAGTTTGTCTCTTTTGTCTCTTTCTCGCCATTTGAAAAGTCCGTGGGTGTTTCTGGATAAAAGTATTCTTGTTCGGAACTGTTATTATCTTCAGGTGTGCATATTATGAAGTATAGATAAATTAAAATTAAAAGAATATTATAGAAAAAAGTCAAAATTCTCTGAATATAATAAATTTATGTTCGTACAGATCAGGAGAGAATTAAAGAAAATGATAAGTATTGCATACTCTGATTTTGTAAAACAAATTGAAAAAGACATTAAATGTGATATCCGTTCTTTTTGGAATTTAGTTCAAAATAAAAAGGGAAAAATGAGACATAATAATAGCATACTAAAATATCAAAATAATGTATTGGAAACTGGTAAAAGTATAGCTGATGGGTATGCCCAATTCTTTCAATCTGTATATGAAACCTCCCCCAATAACATGTATTGGCCCACTAGTGATAATATGTTTGTTTCTCATAGTTTAACTTTAAATAGTGTATCCATCAATGAATATAGAATTGCTATAAAGAAACTTAAACCAAAAAAGGCTGGTGGACCTGATGGACTACCTCCTTATATACTTAAGGCATGCTCTGAACTACTTATGAATCCACTTTGCTCCATCTTTAATATGATTATAAAAACTAGTTGTTTCCCTACATTATGGAAAACAACTCGAGTATGTCCTGTTTTGAAATCAGGAGATAGCAAAGTAATTGAAAATTATCGACCTATAGCAATATTATGTGCACCAGCAAAAATATTTTAACAAATTTTGTTTGATCGAATTCTAAAGCATGTCAAACCACATATTTCGGAATTTCAACATGGGTTTTACCCTGGCAGATCTACAATAACAAATTTAATTAATTATGTTCAATACATATATACTTATTTCCATAGGCGTTCATCTGTCCAATCAGTCTATTTTGACTTTTCCAAAGCATTTGACAAGATTGATCATACAATACTATTGGATAAACTTGATAAATTTGGATTATGTTCACAATATATAAAACTCTTCCGATCGTACCTTACGGATCGAGTGCAATATGTGATGTACAAACAATTTAAGTCCATAGAATATAGATGTAATACTGGAGTACCTCAAGGATCCAACCTTGGACCTCTTTTTTTTATATTATATATTAATGATATATTTAATACTGTTAAATATGCCAACTGCCTCATGTACGCAGATGATATTAAATTATTTATCGAAGTAAATAATCAAAGAGATAGCCTATATCTACAACAGGACATTGATGAATTGTATAACTGGTCAGTAAGAAATAGACTTCAATTTAATGTTAAGAAATGTAATTATATTGTGTTTAGTAATATTAAGCACAGCCCGGAAGTTCAATATACAATTAATAAACAGTTAGTTCAGAGGGTAAATTATATTAAAGATTTGGGTGTAATATTAGGTTCAAAACTTACGTTTAACAATCACCTGGATTATATAGTTAAATGTGCATACAAACAATTAGGTTTTATCATCAGAAACGCTGCAAACTTTAGAACTATTAATTCTAGTAAAGTTTTATTTAATAGTCTAGTAAGAAGTAAGTTGGAATACGGATCCTTAATATGGAAAACTTCTACATTCTCCCATTCCAATAAAATAGAAGCAGTTCAGAAACGTTTTCTACGTTATATGTATTTCCGGAAATACCACATCTCAGCTACAAGACATAGAATACCATACCAGCATTTGCTAAATGAATTTGATTATACTAAATTATCTAATAGACAAAAACTACATGAACAAATATTTTTATACAAACTGATTAAAGGTATATACGATAACAGTTCGTTTCTGGGACTATTAAAATTTAACACAAAAATGGCTAATACTCGACAGAGGTGCTTATTATTATATGATACACCTAGAACGGAGCATTACAGCAGTTCACCATTGATCCGAATGTGCAAAACATATAATATTATATCACAAAAATTGCCGTATTTAGATTTTAATATGTCATTTCGAACCTATTGTGAATTGTTGCGACAAAATGTTTTATGAATTCCTAAAAGCATATTCACATGTTTATGTATAAGCGTATTAATTTCATGTATTTCTGCTACTGTAGCTATTTCACTTTTAAATAGTTTGTTACAAAATTAATTGTATATATTTATCTATATTCTTATTACTTTTTTTTTATTATTTTTCTTTTAAATCTATTACAATAGTAAACTTGTAAAATATATTGTACAGGTCTTCTGTAATTGGAGAATATATTCTCTGTTGAAGACAATAAATAAATAAATAAATAAAAAAATAAATAAATGAACCATACTGAAATATAGCGTGAAACTCTTTTGAATATATGTCACTATAAACAAGAATTAGAGAATTCATACCTGAGCTTGTCGTTGAGAAGATTATGTGTTATATGAAATACAGGAATTGAGATGCAAAAGCATGTACTTGCAAAACACTTGGAGAAATGAAGTAGGTTAAATATACTAGTAAATTGTAAGAAAATTAGTTGTAAATAGCTCGGTAGATAGATCACCGACGTACGAGATCGCTGGTTTGATCGCACTTCTAGCCAGGAGGACTTTAATTAATACACATAGTGTGCGTTGATTTTCTCGGTGTTGTCCCACTTAGTTCAGTCCACCATTTTGATAGTCACCATCACTGCTTCTTTTAGATTCGGAATATAATCGTGGAATATTAAACCAGAGAATTTCAAATAACGCCTTCGGTACCCTATCACCCGTGCTAATCGCGTAGCTTTACTCACTAGGGGCCTTATACAGAGTCGTTGTGAGGTGTGATTAGTGTCATACTAAATTATTCGATTAAAATGTGTTTCCTGCAGTAATCAGTCTTTTAGTACGATGCAAACCATACGTTAAAATGACTCTGCATAAGCCCCTATAAGTCTCAGATTCCTCATTCCACCTGGATTGTGGAACAAAGCTGCCTATCTAACTAAGCAACCATGTAAAAGTTGGTAACAGTTTTCATTTAACGCAGTTTAAGCCGTACTTTGCCCAGAAAACGCTAGAATATTAGCAAAGATATTTAAGCACCTAAACTAAAGCAGCTCCGCTTATAAAATACGATTTTTGAACTACTAAGAATCTGTTTTTCCTGTGTACCCAGGTAATGATTTTGTATATGTAGACATATTCTTAATCTGCACCGTAGAGCTATCTACTTATAAATAAATGTATAACGTTCCACTGCCATTTTATGAGAAACTATTACCAAAGAATGATATAATTTTCCTCTAAATGCAAATTGACGTGCGCTTTAACCAGAAACGCTGGAATTTTAACCTTGAAAATTAAATCTCTGAAGTAGGGCTACACCAAGGATGGCAACTACGTTTATAAAATACCATTTTTGAGCGTATTGAGAGTCTGTTTGTCCAAAAGATGAAATTTATATAATGGTTTTGGATTAGTGTACGATTTCTTAATCTGCGCCCTAAAGGCATTTAGTTTGAAAGAAATATACGTATAACGCTTTTTTTAGAGTTGAAAAAATCACTTTTGATCAAAAAATATAATTAATTCGCATTTTAAAGCAGGCAGTATTGAGTAAAATGGAAATAAAAGCTCTCATTTCTCTTTGTAGTAAATCATGTATAAAATTTGATCGTGTCTAAACAATTTTCTATCGGTAACTCATCTGGCAACATCACATGTGTCGCAATGTGCTCTGCCATCTATTGAGAAAGTTTTACCCTAATGGGGACTAGCGATCCAGCTTAAACCTATTGAAATTGATACATTATACTAACATGGCTTCACTGATTCCATCTAGCCAGACTAGGACTTAATTTTTATTACTCATATCGAAAGTGTAAAATTTGACAAGTGTAAACAAATAGCAACGCGAATGTAGAAAATAATAATTTCCCCTTGCTATACGTGAGCTCCACGCCCACATTCACACAAAATGCTATTTTTTTAACATTACTTGAACGTCAATTGAGGTTGCACCACCCCAGCAGCTACATCTCTTGAATGGAGAAAGTAAGAAGACAGCTAGAAATAATTTCACAATTCTGCTCTTAGTAATAGATGAGAAATGAACGAGATTTTCAGCAAGCGAGTACCGAACTCACATGTAAATCAATGGGTTTATTAAAAAGCACAGACATTTCTTCATTTATACTGAAATTCCCTCGTCATAGTTTCAGGTGAAAGCGAATTATGGAAAATGGGAATACTATCACTTCTAAAATGTTAAAAAGTCTTACCTCGGAGAAATGTGAGTTTGATAAACTTCTAATAAACTGGGATTGGAAAGATATACTGTTTTTTGTCAATTAAAATCCTTACTTCAAACGAAAGTAATTTCCTTCCTACGCAATATAGTGACAATGAAACCCTACGACTGAGAATGGTAACCAATTCATTCAACAGAATTATCGTTGAGTTTTATACAATCACTTTAATATTTATACAACACCCTTTGGTTCTGTAGTATAGTGTACTGAGCGGTCTTATTCAATTGTGTTCTCAATTTCATTATTCTAGAATGGAGGATGTAGCAATATTTTGTGTATATTAAGTACATATTTCTGTGATAAGCAAATTTCATTAATAGAATAAACAGTAAATCTCTTAATCTTTTGCGAAAGTCATGTAAAGAATGCAACTTGAATGACTCTAAAACATCCCAATATAAACAAATTTTATCATTTATATGCACATAGATAGGTCAAATAAGCTAATTTAACTAATATTGTAATGATGTTAATATAAACAATATATATATATATATATATATATATATATATATATATATATATATATATATATATATATATATACAGATGGTGATCAGAAAAATGGAAACACCTGTAGTTGGCAACACGTCAGATGTATGTGTTGGCAGTGGTGTCGTGGCGCCCGCAGCGCCGGACTGCTGGTGGTGGTGGTGTGTTAGGTCGGTCTCCATACTACGTCAGGCGCAGTGGAACAGCAGTGTCCAGTGGCTGCAGCAGGCAGAGGTAGTGTAAAATGGGAGACCTCTCAGAGTTTCAAAGAGGGCAAATTGTTGGTGCGCGGTTATGTGGAGTGAGTGTGACTGCAGTGGCTACTGTGTTAGGTGTGTCGCGTAGGACAGTGTCGAAGGTGATGACTGCCTACACAACACACGGGAAAACCACATCGGGGAATCGGAACAGTGGGCGGAAGAAAATCATGAGTGACAGGTCACGCCGGGTATTAAAGCGCATTGTCACGCAGAACCGTCGAGCCACTTCGGAACAAGTGACGGAGGAACTCAATCAGCACCTCCCCCACCCTGTTTCGACAATCACAGTCCGCCGCGAATTACATGACATGAACTTACGGGATCGTGTTGCACGGACCAAACCGCTCATCAGGGACCATAACGCTTTCGCACGCCGCAAATGGTGCCGCGACCATGCAACTTGGACCGTTGAGGGCTGGAAACGTGTGATATGGTCGGATGAGTCATCCTTCACCCTATTCCCAACCACGGGCCGTGTTTATGTGTGGAGAACGCCCAAAGAAGTTTATGATCTGCAGTGTCTCCGTCCAACTGTGAAACATGGCGGCGGCTCGGTGATGCTGTGGGCCGCAATATTATGGTGTTCATTGGGTCCTGTGGTCACACTTAGCGGACGAATCACTGCCAACGATTATGTCGCAATTTTAGGAGACCACTTGCATCCTATGGTCCGGATGTTGTTCCGGGACAATGACGCCATCTTCCAGGATGATAATGCACCCCTCATACAGCTTGCGTTGTTGCAGCGTGGTTTGAGGAACATCGGGATGAGGTTCAACACCTCCCCTGGCCCGCCCAATCCCCAGATCTCAACATAATTGAACATCTGTGGTCCGTCTTGGAAACACGACTCCGGCGACGATTTCCACCTCCATCCTCTCTCACAGAACTGGCCGATGCCCTGCACGCGGAATGGTGTAAGATTCCACTTGCTACCATTCACGACCTCTATGCCTCCATCCCACGTCGCATCAAGGCTGTTCTGAAGGCGAAAGGTGGACTGATAACATATTAATCTGGTAAGTTGCAATTTCGTTCATGTGTTTCCATTTTTCTGATCACCATCTGTATATATATTAAATAATTTATTAAAATATAATCAATTACCTTTGGATCTATGCAAGTGTAGGTGTTGCGCATACGGCGTAGCCGGTCCATGTTATAAGTAGGTTTGTTGTGAAATATTTTATGAGATAAAATCAAAGAAAAGTAAAGCTTTTTTAATGATAATAGAGAAAAAATATGTAATGTTGAACACACCAATCACAATATGCTGAATTCAACTAGATTGTATCGTTTCTTATCCATTAGGTCAGAAATATGGCCAATAAGTACAAACTTTGAAACTATCGTTTATGTTAATGGTAAAGATACCCACGCTCCGATATATTTCTAATTGAACGAAATAAATGACCTCAAATTATTTTAAAACATCACTTTTTTGCGGTCAGAAGACCTTTGGCAATCGAGATTAGGTATAATTGAAAGATTGAAGTTTGAAACAAATTTCTATTTTCTTTGTATGCCAATAAGATTTAAACTATTTTCATTGGATTCAACATCATCAAATGAATTTAAAGCCTTTGCTGGTCTCTAGTTATTTGATGTTCACTCTTATTCAAAGGAATAGAAACGAAATCCTATATTTCCTTCTAGGCAAGTTCTTGTATGGCAAACGCTTTGACCTATAGTTGTAAATAAATTATCGGAACCGAAAGACTGAAAGAAGAATAATAATTGTACTTGTTCATGTAAAATTCTGGAAATACTTAAGTTTGTCGAAGTCTCAAATTCAAATAATTGGTTCTCTTCTATTATTGGCAGGAAGTACAAAAGTAGTAACATATGAGGATATTAAATACTGAAAACACCGTTTTAAAATAAAACACTTCATAAAGAATACAGCAATGTACGGTGTATTTTTGAAATAAAGTTGAAAAAGAATGAATCTAATCGAAACTAAGTAATGTAATTTCAAAACTTCAAAGATCAATACATATATTTCCTAGTTCTTTTAAAACAGGTAATTCTAATTTGTGGTACTTCTTCATTCCAAATGAGAGATACACCATTTCATATGTATTTAGCAAGCACTCTAGCGTAGCGATACACTGCCTGAAATAAAAGAATTTTTTAAATAATTATTAACTGATGGTTTCTTTGTAGTTAATATTTTATTTCCACCTTAAGACAAGTCCTACTAGTTAAATTAACCGAATGTCACAAGAGAATAATAATATCACCAACCAGCCAGTAAATTGCCAACCATATCATGTTAACATTGTCAGGACTAAACAAGTCTCAAATCAGAATTAACTTACTTCCTCCTTTATTTTCTACCAAAAATGTGTGCAGCTTGTAAAACCGTCATGATTAAGGAATAGTAGGTTCCCAGGTTAAACAAATCGCTCTAATTCGATGTTCAGAGTCATGTTGCTTCATGATTAACGTCCGTTACGTTGTACGACCACATACTAAATTGATTTCTTTTTTTAGTTTTGAAAGCAGCATTACTTCTACACTTCAAATATGTGAGGAATTAATAGTCCGACCCTTCTTTTGAGACGTTCTAATATTTGATTATAGGAAATGAATATTGACCCCACTAAATGTTTACGTTACGAAATTCTCGCCCTGTTGAATACGTAATAGATGGTTACATATTGTTATTTCGAGTCTTTTGAATTTTTTGTAGTATAATAGGTGTTCATGGACCTTTAGATTTGTATCATATTCTTTCGTGTGTGTATATAGCAACAAGCATATGTCTCTGTGGTTTCATGCACATATTTCAGGGTGGCCTACTTTGCTGCCTTAATATTTGAAAATAGATTTATCCTTACTGATAAACACCACATTTAAGAATGGATTTATAGGTTGCATATGATGGGCTGGAGAGGATTTCGTTCTATACTAACATGTAGAGCTATGTCGGTAGTAGCACACTACCGAAAGGTTCACCTTTACCAAATTAGCCTAAATGAAATATCTAGACGAAGAGTGTTCTGGAAGAAGGCAACGATTGGGATGCTGAGAATCAGAAAGCAAGGTGAAACCACCATCCTATTTTTCATTATTTTCTTTACCGCAAAAAGAAAATATGTGTACAATGATCATCCGCAGATCAAAATATAGTTCTAGAGTAAAAAAAAAATCTTTCCTGTTCGTATTTCCGAGATGGGTATTTATTGAGGAGGATCATTTAAGAAAAGTTAAGAATGTGAGGAAGATAGATAGTGGAAGAAAGACAATCAAGATCAATTTTTAATAATGAGATATGGGAAGTACCTAGCATGTCAAACGCAGTTAAATTACAAATTATTAAATGAGACATAAAATAAAATAATCTAGCTTTGGTAGGAGTTTGTGAAGTTAGATGGGAAGCAAAAATGGGGTATAGAGCAGCGAAATATATAAAATGTAATGAAAAATCTGCCTTAACGATCTAGGAAATTTTTTTGAAACACCTAAAAGAGGAGGTAATGAGAGTAGAATTTGGGAACAGGTCAAAACTCCCACAGCCAAAACCCCGACACTCAAGAAATGTCAAAACGCCCACACAAACGGTCAGAACCCCCACACAAATGGACAAATCTCCCAAATACACGGACGGTCATAATCCCCGTAGCCAAAACTCCTACACTGAAGAAATGTCAAAACACACTCACAATCGGTCATAACTGCCACACAAATGGACAAATCTTCCAAATGCACGCACGGTCATAACTCCGGGAACCGGTCAAAACCCCCACAGCCAAAACCCCCACACTCAAGAAATGTCAAAACGCCCACACGATCGGTCATAACCCCCACACAAATGGACAAATCTCCCAAATACACGAACGGTCATAACCCCCACAGCCAAAAGCCCCACACTGGTTATCGGTCATAACCTCCAACGGTCATAACTCCCACACAAATGGACAAAACAGCCACACCTAGGAACGGTCACAATCCCCACATAAATGGACAAAACCCCCAAACAAATGGACAAAACTCCCACACAATCGGTCAAATCTCCCACACTCTGAAATGATCCTGGTTGTATGTCTTGCCCTTGTACTTTTTAATAACATTTTTATTCCAATTAAACCGATGTTGCAACTATTCTTCTTGCACTGTTTTGTAATGACAGAAACACTAAAGTGGGCGTCATAAAGAGCCGCAACAAAGACGCGCAATCACGATATTTTCAGAGTGTGGGGGATTTGTCCGATTGTGTGGGGGTATTGTCCATTTGTGTGGGTGTTTTGTCCATTTATGTGGAGATTGTGACCGTTGCTATGTGTGGGAGTTTTGTCCATTTGTATGGGAGTTTTGACCGATCGTGTGGGCGTTTTGACATTTCTTGAGTGCGGGAGTTTTGGCTGTGGGGGATTTGAGTGTTCGTGCGTTTGGGAGATTAGTCCATTTGTGTGGGAGTTATGACCGATCGTGTGGGCGTTTTGACATTTCTTGAGTGTGGGGGTTTTGGCTGTGGGGGCTTTGACCTAGACCCATAACTCCCACAGCCAAACCCCAACACTGGCAATCGGTCATAACCTCCAACGGTCATAACTCCCACACAGATGGACAAAACTCCCACACGTAGCAACGGTCACAATCTCCACATAAATGGACAAAACCCCCACAGAAATGAACAAAACTCCCACATCCAGAAATTGTCACAACTGCCACACAAATGGACAAAACCCAACACAATCGGACATATCTCCCACAGTCTGAAATGATACTGGTTGCATGTCTTGCCCCTGTACTTTTTATTAACATTTTTTATTCCACTTAAACAGATGTTGCAACTATTCTTGGACAGTTCTCTAATGACAGGAACACTAAAGTGGGCGTCAACAACAGCCGCAAGAAAGACGTTCAGTCACGATAATTTCAGACTGTGGGGCATTTGTCCGATTGCGTGGGCGGTTTGACATTTCTTGAGTGTGGGAGTTTTGGCTGTGGGCGGTTGACCATTCGTGCGTTTGGGAGATTTGTCCATTTGTGTGGGAGTTATGACCGATCGTGTGGGTGGTTTGACATTTCTTAAGTGTGGGAGTTTTGGCTGTGGGGGATTTGAGTGTTCGTGCGTTTGGGAGATTTGTTCATTTGTGTGGGAGTTATGACCGATCATGTAGGCGTTTTGACATTTCACGAATTTGGGAGTTTAGACCTTGACCCTAGAATTTGTAGATGATGTAGTTATGATGTTGAGGCTTAAATCAAATTAGGAAGATCGTGTAAATTATGCATTGTAGCTTTGGAAAATTCAAGATTAGTAATAAAACTCCAACTGACCAAAGAAATATATACATTTTAAGATTATAAATTTGTGTTACAGTTTTGGCTATGTAACCCTTCCCCAGACACCTTATGAGAGAATATCCATATTTTACAGCTTATATCCAATCTTAATGCAAGGCACGCCCACTTTCTCTTTACAAAACTTATACTTTTAATTGGCTCTAAAATGTAAATTTTTAATTACTGTAAACGTAAGCTTTTAATTGGCTCAAAAAGAAAATTTTTAATTACTGTAGACACTTTCTCCTCTTGTGCATTTGTTATGAAACTCTCAATTAGATATTTGTCACTTACACTTTATATTCGCTATTTCCCATCTGCAGTTCTCCGTAGTACATCTCCTCCAACGGCTCGCGTTGGTCCTTTCAATTCTTCCTTTCTATTTTGTCTATAATCCTTTTCTATAATTCATGTATTACAAGTCCATTTGACCAATTCATCAACTTCTTCCCGTATTTCTTAATACTCTGGGCTTCTTTCCACTTTCTTATCACACTCCTTTTCTCCCTTTCTAATCCTTTTATTCCTTCCCAATCTTTGTCATGTAGTGTTTCTTTAATGTGTTTATATATTGCGTTGTTCTCTCTTTTTAGTCCAGCAACATCCTTATGTTGTTTTATCCTTTGTTCTAATCTCTTTCCAGTCTCCCTTATGTACTTCATATCGCACTCTACAATTAACCTGGTACTTTTTGAACCACTTAAAATTTACCGTTAGAATAATTAAAAATTTACTTTTTAGAGGCACTTAAAAGTTTAAGTTTTGTTTAAGAAAGCCTGCGTGTCTTGCATCCAGAATGTACATAAGGTGTCAAAAATTGGATATTTCTCTCATAATGTGTCTGAGGAAGGCTATGTATCAGAAACTATAACACAAACATATAATCTTTAACTATAGATACTGCTTTGGTCAGTTCGAGTTTTATTAGTAATGACGAAGATCTAATGGTAATAAAAAAAACACAGACCTCTAACTTTTCATACAACTTGAGAGGTTGAGAGAAAGAATGTGGAAATGGCAGCTATATACACGGAGAAGGGAATTACATGCGTAACTTCAATATCATATTTCAATTCAGTTGGGGAGAAAAACATAATTGTAGTGCTTTAGAAAAATATGAATTGGGCGAAAGAAATGAAATGGAAAAAAGCAGCTTAAATTTTGTACACAAAATTCAACACTAGTTATAAACAATAGGTTCAATCAACATAAGAGAAGAAAATCTAACTGGTAATTTCCAAAAGACTGCCGAAGATATCACACTGATTACATTATTATTCAGAGCAGATATTGTAACAGCTTAAACATGATGAAGTTCCTCCCGGGACTGACGTATTCTTTGATCATAACATTATACTTGTTCAAGTACTCAGTAAAAAGGAAAATGTAGGGTTAAAAAAGGGAAGCAACAAAATGTTGAATACAGAAAATCTATATATATAAAAGAGAATGTACAAATCCTTTGTTAGCTCATCACGCTAATACGGCTGAACCAATTTCTTTCATTTTTGGGGGGTTATTAAGATTTGGACCCTAGATGGTTTTTATCATATCACTTTAATTTTCAATTACCAGTGTCTTGAGATAATTGACCATTCAAGTGTCCATAACGTACAAATCCTTTGTTAGCTCATCATAGCTAAATCTAACCGTATTTATATGCAACCCACATGACCGTGTCACTCTGCGGGTTAACATAAATGACAGGCGATATAATGTTAACATTTACTCCAATCTTCTATGGTTTTTATCATATCACTTGAAAGCGAAAAAGTAAAAATTATCTAAGTAACAAAGTTTATTGCGTTCCGGGGTGACCCCAGCGAAGCGGGGTGAACGCTGCTAGTTAAAAATAAAGAGAAAATACGAGACAATTTCGTTGAAAATTTCGAAGAACAGTATTCAAATATGGAAATGATATGTGCAGATAATAACATGTATTGCAAGTATATTAGACTTTGTAATGGATGCTGCAGAAAAAGAAATATGTTAGCACGAAGACACAACTGGTAAGAGAATTGGAAAATATTGGGAAACTGGTGGAAAGGTGCAAGAGTGTGAAATCTATAGAACTTAGGAGAGAAGAGGATATTAAACTGGCATTTGAAAATAATAATGGTAAGCTAGTCATTAAAAGAAATGAAGTCTTAGAAGAAGTAGAAAGAATGTTTTTATGCTTTATATAAGGAAAGGGAAAGAAGAATAAAGAGAATTATATGTTGAAGTAAAAAATGAAGTACGAATGTGTTATAAAAGGTTTAGCTCACTTTAGGCAAAATTGAAAAAGTTATATCCTGGATAAGGAATAGACATGTAACTGGGATATATAATATACAATTTGAATTCATGAAGAGTATGGTACGGAAAGGCAAAAAGGAATTGTTCCGACTCTTCAACGAAATACATGAAAAAGCAAATTAGATTTAAAACAATGCTATTGAGTTGAACCCAAACAATATCAGTTTCATATAAGTTGCTGCAACCATTTGCTATAAATACTGTACAAAATGTATGCAAGAGAAAATGAAAATAATTAGAGCAACATCTTTTCTGTTCAGGAGAGGTAAGGAAACAAGATGTGCAATTGCATTATTAAGGATGATAGCTAAAATATTTATAAATTAATTTATCTATGTTTATATTCTACTTATTTATCCAGAAAATGCTTTCGGCCGTATGGACCGGGAGTTCATGGGCTTCTAAGAAAGGTTAGGTTTTAATGGAAATAAATATCGTAGGGTCATATATATGAGCCAACAAGAATATGCTATAGCGGGGAGGAAATGACAGAGCGTTCAAGTAAAAACTAGAACGAAAGAGGAATTAGGAAGAAATGATGACTCTTGCAACATCATTTAATATCGATCTACAAATGATAGTGAAAAAGAGCCGACATATTCAAGACATCTTTTTAATAGGAATATGACAGAAGGACGAGAAACTGGTTGGGATATTGGTTAAGAAGAATCTGTACTATGAGAGACGTTTTAGAGGGTATGGTGGCAGAAAGGAATAAAAGTCGTTAGACACTACAATTGATGGAAGATGTGAAGAAAGAAAATCCATACGTGGAGACAAGACCGTGGAACAAGGAAATTTTTTTTAGTTAAAGGAAATTTTCTGCCTATAATGTCAGAATACCAATGATGATCACGATGGTCATAAGTGTGAGAATCTTAG
The DNA here is from genome assembly GCF_964235325.1 of Thermobia domestica. NCBI lineage: Eukaryota > Metazoa > Arthropoda > Insecta > Zygentoma > Lepismatidae > Thermobia > Thermobia domestica. Next base: position 143,822,377 of record NC_137457.1, read on the forward strand.
TCTTACACTTTTTGGTTAGTGCAAAAGATCAATACTCAAAGTCTGAATTCAAGTTCAATGCAAAATTACCCTGAAAATGAAATAAGTCATTCTAATTGGCTTTTGGGAATCACATGATCCAAATCGTGTGGCATTCTCGAACCCTCATGCTTTAACGGCTATAGCTATAATCTTTTTGATACTGCCTAGGATATATTCTTACTCTTGTGTGTCCCTTGATAGGAGTAATGATAAGTTTATCATTATCCATTATTTATTTCGTAGAAACTTCACTTTTTTCTATGAAAAATTGAAACCAAAGAACGTGCTTATAAAGTTTACTATGGCACTCTTTGTCATATGATACCGACATAATGTGGAGGTTATGTGTTCCAAAGTAGAAAATGACAAGTGATACCTCTGCGATGCCATGCTGGAACGATTCGCGAAGTTCTAGACTTAAATTGAAATTGAAATAAAAGTTTAGTACTGAAACCTATGGCTGGTATTTGTTCTTGCTCGCAAGAAGATTTTATCATCTGTTATATTTGTAAGAGTCCTCACATAATTGGTATCTGAAATCCTAGTTTAATTTGGATGTGGAACGTTTGGTCGTATAGATGAGTATTTTACTATTTTAGTAGGAAAAGTGACCAGGGAAGATGAGTTGTAGTTACAAATTACAGTACATGGATTTGCAGTTCGTTTACCTCAGAAAGTAGTCACCATTTTCAGTCACTAGCTTAACAGAATTCAGTTGAATATTCTTCACAACAACATCATCGTTTTTTTAGGACATATCCAGAAGCTTTCTCGAAAGCACGAAAAACTTTTCCTACAACTCAGTAATTTGCGAAAAGTGCTACAACTATAACACTTTCTCTATTTTTGACACATACTCACATAGATAGATGTACACATTGTCACTAAAATCTTCAGTAAAGTAAAATTATGAGAGGAGGTTAAACGATTTTAGGAAAAAATATGTTTTTAAACTATAATATTTAAAGCAAAAACATTTTCCTGGGGTAAATTTCTTGAAATCATCATGTTTCAAACCAAACAAATTTCGATAAAGAAAATATTCCAAGGGTAAAATTTTAAAAATATTTTGACGTAAATTGTTTTTAAAAAATCAGAAGGAAATGGTTTATCAAACAAAACACGCTTATACTTAAATCACTACGGTACGTCACAGAGCTACCGTACGTCATATTAGATCTTTTGAGGAGTATCAAAACGGAACACCTTCCATAAAACGCATTCCTAGCAAATGGAGTCAAAACCGCGGTTAGGTATCCATACTGCCACCTTTGGAAATAGAAATACACGATCACAAGTCATAGTTATACAAAGCTGTTCGTTTATTGCTGTATAGCGGAGCGTAGTAAAAAAAAAATTGTAAACACGTAAATCATTTTGCAAATATCTAACGTATTTTCCTTACGTCTTTATGTGCATATATTGTAGATGGAGAGTTACCAATAATTAAATTATAAGAAACATATTTACCTAGCCTAGATTCGAACCCGCAACCTTGAATACATAAGTCATCACTAAAACCAATGAGCTAAGAACTGCTGTTGCGATGAACTTATTTCTACAAATATCGGTTGATTAATTGTGTGTGTTATCAAAGTTGGGCGAGATAATTTCTTCTTCAGCTATTGAAGTAACAACAACAACAATAATAATAATAATAATAATAATAATAATAATAATAATAATAATAATAATAGAACGAAGAAGAAGAAGCGGATTTAACATTTTACATTACTTAAAGGTTTGTCGTGCAAATTAGGTCGTAATATGACATTCCAACAAATATATATTTAATAAATGCAATAGCGTTTTTCCCGTTCATGCTGCTCAAACTCCGCAACTCACCAAACATAGCTTGTTTGAATAAAATCTTGATCCACAACCTCCCTTGACCAACCCACCGTGAACCAACCTGACCTACCAAAAGCCATGGCACATTCAGACCCACCACCCACATGTAACACGACCCGCTCGGGAGAGTAATACTCCCGGAAGTACGTGTTTTCGCGCGCTACTCTAGCCAGCTGTTTTACGCGCTATCCTAGTCAGTTGTTTTAAGTTGGTCACAAAATCTATATCATTTAGTACAAGGGGAACAAAATGAGCCTTATATCATGGAGTACAAGGGCAACAAAACGAGCCCTGCGGGGCTTCTAACCCGTTCCTACTACTACTACTACTACTTATCTGCACAAAAGTAAGTAAATCACATTTTTGAATATTATTTTCGTATTATCTTAATTTAAAAAGTGTTATAAAAATGTAAAAAAAAAACGTTAAAGAAATTCCTCGGGCCGGGTTTGAACTCACGCCGAAAGATATTTCGTTACTAGCATATAGCACTAGCCGACTCTGCCACGAGGACCGATAACAACATTCGTCTGAATTTTGCTATTTTAATGCAACGTGGCAAGACATAGATAACGCCAACCAATCAGAACTGTGTTTTCGTTTCTACTTCCGGGAGCATTACTCTCCTGAGCTAGTCCTCATGTAACACTTTGAACCACTGCGACCCATTCTGATCATCAAAAACCTATCATCATCAACTTGGATCAAAGATTCACTGCCTCTTCTCTACTGACTAAGGGGTCTACATTTGCAATAAAACAAGACTGTCAAATTCTAGCTAGTCGAAATTTGAATTTCAACGGTCAATCCGTGAAGTACCACTCTGTTACAATAACAATTGATGAGTCCTTTACGATTTAAAATGGTAAAGTGTTTTTCATGGGCCGATTTACGATGAACTTCAATTAAATTATGATGGAATAATTATTTCTTGTTGAATTATCTATACTTTTCAGTGAAAGGGGGATAAAATTTTAAAGTAAAAAAAATGAGGGAAATAGACCAATGTTAAGAAAAAGGAATAAAATTTTCCATATAACTAAGTGTACTGCACAATCTTCAAATGTCTGTGTAATTGAGGTTACAGTAAACGTTTTGTCTATTTTTCTAATAATTTTATGGTTTCATTCTCGGGATGTGCACGAGTATTACTAAAGATAAATTTCTCGAGCCGAGTCACTGTTTTTGAGGTCGAGTTTCGAGTTTGGTAAAATGCTCGCTAGTTTCTTTCGTTTTAACTCGTTTCGAAATCATGACTTAAGTGATTGCATTGGAAAGTGAAAGGTATGAGAAATGTAAGCAGTATTCTGGAATATTTTAAGTGCTGTTCACGAGAGGAGACACTGCTGGCAGCTTATTATGTCTCGATAAAAAGACCATAGACCGTAATATAATCCTAATAGAATCCTAAAGATACTCACATGACAATTCTTATAGAGAGAATTTGGTTACGGTTATATAATTTGAAGAACTCACCAACTATCTCTATAAAAATGGTTGCGGAAGTAGCACAGGACTCTGAATCTTGGATATTTAGATAGGGCACATACTAGTTCCTAAGTGAAGTCTTGTCCCGACTACGTTAGGTCCCATATTTTTGGAGCTATGGACTTTTAATTTCATTTTTTCATGTTTTCGGTAGAATATAACTCCGAAAGAGAGCATTTGTGCACCCAGGTCGTTCAATACTTTTTATCTTAACTTGGTGTGAGAAATCCCTCCCGAACGTTGTCGGTGTTGTTTTGAAACACTCTGTATATATATTACCTCGTTCATTTTACCTTCACCCGAAATTCGAGACAAGTCATTACAGAATCCTTACTGAGAAATCCTCCGAGCTAACAGCTCATCCCATGGAGCCACCTTTAGCGGTGGCAAAACGAACTGAGTAGACGGCTCACCCTAACCAAGAATCTCCAACCTTCGACTCAGTTGAGTCGTGTCGAACAGATGCGATAGAATCTTTTTACGCAGCCAGCTCAAACCGATGTCTCACCTGCGCAGAGTCACACCGATGTCTCACCTGCGTCGAGTATCTTGGTGGCTCATTAAAGTCAATTACCAGAGTAAAGCAGATTGACATCACGAGCTGGATTTTACTTCTGCTTGGACTCGAAAGTGGACAGTACAGGTCTCACCTTGATGCTAAGAAGTACAACATATATTTATATTTGTGCTCACGAAATTTGAGTCTGTCTTGTTATAAAAAGCTATTATGGTCTCCTTATCGAGACAGGATGAGCTCCCGGCAGTGTCCCTCTCGTGAACAGCAATTAATGTGTTCCAGATTACTCCTTACATTTTTCATACCTTTAACTTTTCAATGCAATCACTTAAGTCGTGATTTTGGAACGAAATTAAACGAAGGAAACGAGCAAGCCTTTTACCAAACTCGAAACTCGACCTCAAAATCAGTGACTCGGCTCGAGAAAGTTACCTTTCACTATACTCGCGCACATCCCTAGAATCAACCCATAAAATTGTTAGAAAAATAGACAAAACGTTTACTGTAAACTTTCTTACACATAAATTTAAAGATTGTACGGAACACTTAGTTATATGGAAAATTTTAGGCCTTTTTTCTTTACTTTGGTCTACTTACCTCAGTTTTTTACTTTAAAATTTTATCCCCTTTTCACTGAAAAGTATAGATAATTCAAGAGTAAATAATTATATCATGACAATTTAACTTAAATTCATCGTGATTAGGCCCATGAGAAACACTTTACTATTTTATAACGTAAAGGTCATATCGATTGTTATTGTAACAGAGTGGTGCTTGAGCGACTGACCACATAAATTCAAACTTCGAATAGATAGAATTTGACAGCCTTGTTTTACTGCAAATCTAAGCTCCTTAGTCAGTAGTGAAGACGCCGTGAATCATGGATTAGAGTTGATGACGTTAGGTTTTGGTTGGTCAGAATGGGTCACATTGGTTGAGACTGTTTCACGTGGGTAGTGGGTATGAATGGGTAATGGTTTGTGGTAGATCAGACTTGTTCACGATGGTTTGGTCAAGATGTGTTGTGGGTCAAGGTTTTATTGAACCACGCCATCTTTGGTGAGTTGTAGAGTTTGAGCAGCATGCATGAAAAAAAAATCCTCTTCCATTCATTATATATATTTGTTGTAACTTACTTACATATATCATACTTTCTAGGCTTCTGGGTATGTCCTAAAAGAAATGAGAATGTTGCTGTTAAGAACGTTCAGCGGAATGCTGTTAAGATAGTGACAGAAAAGGGTGACTACTATCTCGGGTAAACGAACTGCAAGTTTATGTACTTTTATTTCAACTGCAGTTCATTTTCCCTGGTCACTTTTTCCTACTAAAAATAGTAAAAAACTGATTTATACAACCAAACGTTCCACATCCAAATTAAACGAAGATTTTAGATACCAGTAATATGATGATTCATAAAAATATAACCCATGATAAAATCTTCTTGCCAATAAGACCAAATATCAACCATAGGTTTCAGTACTAAACTTTTATTTCAATTTCACTTTAAGTCTAGAACTTCGCAAAACATTTAAGCATGGCATCGCAGAAGCATCACTTCTCATTTTCTACTTGTGAATACATAACCTCAACATTACGTCGTCATCGTATGACAAAGAGTATCATAATAAAATTGACAAGGACGTTCATTGGTTTCAATTTTTCATAGAAAGTAGTGAAGTTTAGATTAACATATCGTAGATACCCATTATTAATTTATAACGATAAACTTGTCACTACACCTATTAAGAGACACACAAGAGTAAGAATATGTCCTAGGCAGCATCAGAAAAATTATAGCTATAGCCATTAAATCATAAGTGTTTGAGAATGCCATATGCTCAGGATCATGTGATTCCCAAAGCCAACCAGAATGACTTATTTCACATTGAGGGTATTCTTGCATTGAAGTTGGATTTGTACTTGTAGTATTGATCTTTTGCACTAACCAAAAAGTCTTAGACTAAGATTCTCACACTTATGACCATCGTGATCATCATAGGTTTCCTGACATTAATTGAATTATCTGGATTTAACTGAAAAACTTCCTTGCTCCACGGTCTTGTCTACACGTATGAATTTTCTTTCTTGATATCGTGCATCAAATGTAGTGTTTATCGACTTCTATTCCTTCCTGCCCCCATACCCTCTAAAACGTCTCTCATAGTACAGATTCTTCTTAACCAATATCCCAACCAGTTTCTCGTCCTTCTGTCATATTCCTATTAAAAAGCTGTCTTGAATATTTCGGCTCTTTTTCACTATCATTTGAAGATCGATATTAAATGATGTTGCAAGAGTCATCATTTCTTCCTAATTCCTCTTTCGTTCTAGTTTTTACTTGAACGCTCTGTCATTTCCTCCCCGCTATAGCATATTCTTGTTGGCTCATATATATGACCCTACGATATTTATTTCCATTAAAACCTAACCTTTCTTAGAAGCCCATGAACTCCCGGTCCATACGGCCGAAAGCATTTTCTGGATAAATAAGTAGAATATAAACATAGATAAATTTATAAATATTTTAGCTATCATCCTTAATAATGCAATTGCACATCTTGTTTCCTTACCTCTCCTGAACAGAAAAGGTGTTGCTCTAATTATTTTGATTTTCTCTTGCATTCTCTAATTACTTCATTTTCTACTTCAACATATAATTCTCTTTAATCTTTTTTCCCTTTCCTTATATAAAGCATAAGGACATTCTTTCTACTTCTTCTAAGACTTCACTTCTTTCGCTGATTAACTTACCATTATTATTTTAAATGCCGGTTTAATATTCTCTTCCTTCCAAAGTTCTATAGATTTCACAACCCCTTAAATTTCCAAGCGTTTCCCAATATTTTCCAATTCTCTTTTCCGTTGTGTCTTTGTGTTAACATATTACTTCTTCTGCAGCTTCCAGTATAAAGTCTAATATACTCGCAGCGCATGCTATTACATGTACTTATCATTTCCATATTTGAATACTGTTCTTCGAAGTCTTCTACTTTCTGTTTATTTCTACCTTTTCTGTTTTCAACATTTTGTTGCTTCCTTTTTTTAATCCTACATTTTTCTTTTTACTGAGTACTTGGACAAGTATAATGTTATGATCAAAGAATACGTCAGGCCCGAGAGGGACTTCGTCATGTTCAAGCTTTACAATATCTGCTCTGAATCATAATGTAATCTGTGTGATATCTGTGGCAACCTTTTGGAAATTACCAGTTAGATTTTCTTCTCTTGTGTTGATTGAAGCTAGTGTTTATTACTAGTGTTGAATTTTGTGTACAGTTTTTCCCCTTTGATTTCTTTCTCCCAATTCATATCTTTCTAAAGCACTACAATTATGTTTTTCGCCCCAACTGAATTGAAATATCATGTTGAAATTACGCATGCAATTCCCTTCTACGTCTATATAGCTTTCATTTCCACATACTTTTCCTCAACTTCTCAAGTTGTATGCGATGTTTCTTTATTACCATTAGATCATCCTCATTACTAATAAAACTCGAACTGACCAAAGCAGTGTCTATATTTAAAGATTATATATTTGCGTTACAGTTTCGGCAAAGTAACATAGCGTTCCTCAGACACATTATGAGAGAAATATCCAATTTTGGCAGATCATCAACAATATAGATGCACGACACGCCCACTTTCTTTTTACAAATCTTAAATTTAATTGACTCCAAAAAGTAACTTTTTAATTACTTTAAACTTAAACTTTTAAGTGGCTCAAAAAGTACTAGGTTAACTGTAGAGTGCGATATGAAGTACATAAGAGAAACAGCAATGATGTTAGAACAAATGCATAAAACAACAAAAAGTGGTGCTAGACTAAAAAAGAGAACAACGCAGTATATAAACACATTAAAAAAAAGGACGTGAAATAGATTGGGAAGGACTAAAGGATTAGAATGGGAGAAAAGAAGTGTGATAAGAAATTTGAAAGAAGCCCAGAGTATTAAGAAATACGGGAAGAAGTTGATGAATTGGTCACGTGGACTTGTAATACATGAATTATGGAAAAGGATTATAGACAAAATAGAAAGGAAGAATTAAAAGGATCAACACGAGCTGTTGGAGCAGGTATACTACGGAGAACTGCAGATGGGCAATAGAGAATATAAAGTGTAAGTGACAAATATTTAACTGAGAGTTTCATAACAAATGCACAAGAGGAGAAAGTGTCTACCGTAATTAAAAATTTACTTTTTTGAGCCAATTACAAGTTTACGTTTACAGTAATTAAAAATTTACATTTTAGCGCCAATTAAAAGTTTACATTTTGTAAATAGAAAATGGGCGTGTCTTGAGTCAAGATTGTATATAAGCTGTCAAACTTGGATATCCTCTAATAATGTGTCTGAGTAAGGGTGTTAATAGCCGAAACTGTAACACAAATATATAATCTTAAATTACATATACTGCTTTGGTCAGTTGGAGTTTTATTAGTAATCTTGAATTTTCCAAATCTACAATAAATAATTTACGCGATCTTCTTCATTTGATTTAAGCCTCAACATCATAACTACATCACCTACAAATTCTACTTTCACTACCTTCTCTTTTAGGTATTAAAAATGTTTCCTAGGTCGTTAAGCCAGACTTTTTCATTACATTTTATATACTTTGCTGCTCTATACCCCAATTTTTCTTCCCATCTAACTTCACAAACTCCTAAAATTTGATATTGATTGTCTTTCTTCCACTATCTATCTTCCTCATATTGTTACCTTTTTGTCAAATGGTACTCCTTAATAAATACCCATCTCGAAAATACAAATAGGATTTTTTCAACTCCAGAAATATATTTAGATCTACGGAAGATCATTGTACACATATTTTGTTTTCATTGACAGCAAAATAAACAAACATTGGTTGGTAGTTTCCCATTGCCTTCTGGTCCTCAGCATCCCAATCGTTGCCTTCTTCCAGATCACTCTTCGTCTAGATATTTCATTTAGGCTAATTTGGTAAAGGTGAATATTTTGGTAGTGTGCTACTACCGACATAGCTCTGCATGTCACTATAGAACGAAATTCTCTCCAACCTATCACATGCAAGCTATAAGTCCATTCGTAAAGGTGGTGTTTATTAGTAAGGATAAATCTATTTTTAACTAGTAAGGCAGCAAAGTAGGCCACCCTGAAATATGTGCACGAAACCACAGGGACATATGCTTGTTGCTATATATACACACACACGGAAGAATATGATACAAATCTAAAGGCCCATGAACATCCATTATATAACACAAATAAAATAAAAATACTCGAAATAACAATATGTAACCATCTATAGCGTATTCAGCAGGGCGAGGATTTCGTAAACATTTAGTGAGGTAAATATTCATTTCATATAATCAAATTTTAGAACTTGTCAAAGAGAAGGGTCGGGCAAGTTATTTCTAACAAATTTGAAGCGTAGAAGTAATGCTTCTCTCAAAACGAAAAAAAATGAAATCGGTTTAGTATGTGTTTGTACAACGTACCGGGCGCTAATCTTGAAGCAACATGACTCTGACCATTGAATTGGAGCGATTTGTTTTACCTGGAAACTTACTACTCCGTAGTTGTGATGGCGTACTCGCTTCTAGCGTTGGAGACTAGGTTTAACTTATCGCTTAAATATATGGAAAATTATTTAATGTCCGTCTGTATCATGACCTGATTCTCTATCTAGACTATAGTTACTTCTTCTTTTAATATTTCTTCTATATCCATAATTACTTTTTTGTTGTTGTTGTTGCAATTACCTCTATTTCTTTGCCCATTAAGAGTTTCTGTGTATCCTTTATGTTACTTTCATTCTAGTAATATTGCAAATTCTGATTTTCATTATTTTGTTAATGAAACTTGTAACTAATCTACCTTACTGTTTAACTTTGTATTTTGTCACATACTGGATGGTTCTTTAGTAATTTGTTTTCTTCGCTACCATGTTTTGAAAGTTCGGCATAATCGATTTTTAAAAAAATGAAATTTATATTAAAATTAATCACACTAGTAAAGACGAAAATGACATTCATTATCAATGAAATTACTTAATTAGAACAGTACATTGCCTTCCACTTTCATCTCAACCAAGCAGCATTCACCCATGGACCTCACATGTCTCAAGACTGTGGGTGGTTGGTGTAATAGAATGGCGTAAACATTAAAACAGCGCCTATTAACGAATATTTTGTTACATAATAAGTCCTTGGCGCAAAAGCCTAAGTAACCAGGGGTGCAAAATACATATGGGCCATTCAGGTTTGTAATATTTAACAGCCTGCAATGATTCGAACGTAATCTTTAATTCTGTGTTTAAGTATACTTTTCCTCTGTAATTATGTTTAAATTAAGGCCATACAAGAACACGGACGCAATGAGACACAGACCAATGAAAATGCATACGCAGTGTTGTGCTCCTTTTGACTCAAGGAAAATTTTCCTTCTAAAGTTAAACGTTGCCATTCTTGTTATAAACAATGGCAAATTTTCAGTATTGTCAACAAAGGTTAATAACAATAAGCATACCGCCATACAAAGAAGTAATTATTAACGTCGGTAATGATTGGATAGTCACACCAGCGTCCATGCTGAGACAGAACTGTTCATGCCCAGACTTACCGCTCTTCTCAGTGCTATACAGGCCCAAGTTGTGAGCTCAGTTCTCTATTAGCTACTGCACTTTGAAGAGTGTACTGCAGTTGTGTGTGTGTGTTTTTTTTTAAGAAAAATGATCTCTTCTACGTTATTCCTACAGACAACATACTGAATTCTTAGCAGAAACATATTGTTAAAGTTTACAGTAACTTGATAAAGTCTACTTTAGCCTAGTTTAGTGCACGAAAGTCTATCCAAAGATAGCTTACTAGCCCAAGAGATTTGTATAGTTTAGGACAAAACTGCATTAGTGTTTTTTTTTAAGTAAGTGAGTTTGGAAGAGTTACAGACCGAATGAAATAAATATGTGTTTTGACATATCATCAATACTGGGTTACGTAGTGGAGTATGCGTCCTTCTAGAGCAACAGATGAAAAACGAAAAGTTTTATTTGGCTTGCCGGCATCATTTGCCATTCTTGGGGAAGTTGTTAGTAAGTCAATAGGAGCTTGAAGATGGCCTGACATCTTCACGTTTAAGAGGTTTAAGGGTCTTTGGAACTTTTTTTCAGCACAGTAATTTCAAACCCGGCCCGTATGACGGTTTACTTTATAAGCATCTTTCCAACAGTGCGTCAAATATCATTGAGTTTGCTAAAAGAAACTTCAGAAGTTTCAACCACGGGAAGAATACAAAAAACTTTACGAGCTCCAGCTCTCATATTCCTTGGAGAAGTTCCACAACGAAATATAAATTTTAGAGCTCTAGGGAAAGAGCATCGAATCCGACGTATGGAAAGGGCAATTTACTAGCTAACGATAAGGAGATATGAGATAAGTTCAAACGTTTCAAACAAGAAGAAACAGGAATTATTCATTTGTAGTGAAAGTTTAGGGTAACGGCTGGTTTCGAGCACCATCTACTTGTATTGCCCCAGAAATGACTTGCAACATTTGAGAAAGTTAAAATAATATGATGGTGTCAATGAGGGTATTTCAAAGTGTGTAATATAAGAGTCTCGCCGACATTTGTGGTACCTGTCAGTAGAGTTTGGTGAGCTTGCTTTTTTGATGACGATGGTCCCAAGGAAACTAGAAGGAAAGTTTTGAATTCTTTAAAGAATGAAGACAATGACGAACCATTGAAACGTGCCCAAATTGATACTGATGTCATTCTTACAAAGGACTAGCGAAATTTGTATCAAGTAACACTATGAGTTTTTTTTTCAAATCCTGGATCAACCATCAGAATATTTGCAAACAGATGTGACTACCTGGAAAGATAAGGAATCCTACAAGAAAAGCAAGGCAATTACTTTTTAAGTTAATGTTCTTAATGGCACCTGAACGTAGGGTTGCGCAGTTGGAAGAGTGCTGCAAACTTCATACAAAATATGAGGGAAAAAAGCATTACTCTTGTTAATTAAGCAATTTAGAACAAAGTATCCGGACTCGAAGAAATCAATTTTGATGTCATAAGATGAAGTAAAAGCTGACAATATATTTTATTAACATTTTTTTTTTGAAATTCGCATTAAATAGTAGCGATGACTTTATATCTTTATTAAATATAACTAATCTTGTAACTAAATTGTATAACTAATTCTTTAGTAGTTTACACTCAAAATTTACAAGGCGGCAGCGACCACTAAAAATTAGTTTAAAAATCCAATAAAATCATAGTAACTCTTCTTTACATAATAGGTCAAAATACCAGAGTGCCCCAAAGAATGTTTTAAAACATTTTTTTCATGTATTTTAGGACCACACCTTCGAACATTTGAAGACGCCCGGGATAATTTCCGCTAGAAAACTTGATCTAAAACTTCAAACATTTTCAGTTGCAAGTTACAGGCACATAAAACTGATTAATCATGATTTTATTGTCTAAATATGTAATTTAGCTGCCTATGATTGACTAGTGTTATTTTGTGTAAAGTTGCATGTAGGAGACATTTGTGGTGAAAACCAGGTACACTGCTTTATTTTAAAATTTATTTTGGTGTGTTCAACTGGAATATGTTGTTTACGACGGCGGTGTCTGCCGTTTTCATTCTCTAGTGAGAGAAACAAAATGGCGGCTGAAATGTGAGATTTTTCATTTCCTACTCATATATAAAGAACTTAACTACTTATGATTTATCCAAACAACATTGTTACGTTAATTTTGTAGTTATTCTTTACATTGTTACTATTTCAGAATTAAGGCTTTCCAATACCCAAAATTTTCAGAGTAGATGTACGTATCCTGAGGGTACATTTTAGATTATGAAGATGAACTGTTACAACCATTGATTGTTAATAAGGTACTTAATGCACAAACATTCCATTTATGTTTTCATAACACTTTCAATCCATAATACTCTTAGAATAATACTCCTACTAAATCTTGGAAATCAAAGATTTACATTACTCAATCATACAGTCACTTTCAGTAACTTTTCATTTACATATTGAAATACACTTCAAATTTCTTTTCTTGCAACAACTTTAATTATTAGAGTTAGATCCAGTAGAAGAGCCACATGCAATTATTTTTATTTCCTCGTACTGAAAGTAACGACAGTAATATGACCCAAGTTAGCAATCTTCCTTGATTCAGCCCCTTTCGTCAGGTGAAGGCAATTGAGAATGTTGGATGTCGTCTGTCTCCAACTCATAGATTGGTAATGTGATCCCTGTATGTGTAATGTTATGGCGTCAGTTGTTGTAAGTAGGACTTCAGAAGCTTGTAATTTATGAAACAAAGTTGTTGTTGCCTAATCACAACTCTCTTCTTTTTGAAGGTTATAAATTCTACTTACAAACTCTTCAACCAATTTGATTGTTTCTGCCTCTTCTAATGAAGTGAAGCATTACCAAGATCTTGTAGAAGCTGGTAATTTTGACAGAATGTTATCTACTTTTCTTCTTACCATCACCAACTATGTGGGAAATAGTATAGCAGCCTGAAACACTGTGAAATGGAATTCTGTAGTCTTATCTTTTATCATAATACTGTATGTTATCTTATCATAATTCTGTATTCACAAAGTGTGTGAATAGGTATGTACTTGGTTTTTTTGTCTCTGCCCATTTTTAGCCATTCTTCTTTGGAATTTAGTCGACTGTAATGTGCTATTAAATGTACCAAAACATCTGTATCTTGTGCTAAAACAACAATATTATCAGCTTGAATAGGAAGACAATGAAAAACAATTCCTGTATCGGCTGCTTCCTGTTCGGAAACTAAGGAACTTGTCTCTAAATAAGGTCTGATGATTTCACCATGCCTCCTTTTTCGAATCCTCCAGAAAAAAATAAGGGTTTTGTTTACAGAAGCTTGAATACTTAGCTCCTCTGAAAGCAAGCATACAAGGCCAACCTTATTTTCAGAAAGTTCCAGGAATCTGTGATATATAACGATAAAATGCAATGTTAGTTCTGTCGAAACTGTCACGAAGTTGACGTATTCGTCTCATCACCAAAAGTTTTAGCAGTACTCGGTTACCCTATACTCATCAAAGAAGCAAGACCATCTATTATTACACAGGAGTTAACTTCTAAAGTCACTTTTGGAAAGGAGATTGTATAACTTGTTAACGTATCTGCAAGAACTTACTTATATCTACTTCTGAGATCTCCAATTTAATTTTGCGGTGGAAAAAGGCATTGGCAATAATTAATGTTGTAATATTTTATTCAGATTCATTACCCTTCCTCTTGATACATCATAATTAAGCGATGCAGAATACTTCTATCCGTTTTCAGGGAAACGTTCTTAACTTCTACTGTTTAACTCTATAAAGAGAAGCATTGTTACTGCCTTGGTCTTCTTTAGTAGAGAGTAGGAACCCGCATGAGAGGGGTTTTCTGTTGGAAATATTAATATTTTTTTTAAGAAATTCTAACATTTGACCTAATTTGTAATGAATCTTCAATTTCAATTGTTTCCCTGTCCATTGTTGCAAGTGTATGAAGATTGGATTTAGATAAGTCTTTCTGCAAACCATAAAACCTTTGCATCGTTTCAACAATTTTATTTCCATCGGAATGATCTCTCATATGCCTGGTTTAGTCAATTCGTTTCAAAACATTTGATCATCAAGTACAAGAGAAAATTTTCTTCTTGTCTAACATGTAATTTGTGCAATAATGCCTTCTCCTCTCTTCAATGTTGCATTAAGCCATTTTTGGCTGTGATTTGGCTTAAATTCATTGAAAGTTCCATTTGAACCTTTAACGACAAAGTTTTCAAGTTTAAATTCTTGCAATACGTCTAAAGGAAGATTAATCATCTCTGCAATATATATAACTCCCCACCCTACATAGTGAGGTCGTATCCGAAAAAATATGGTGACTTTTTCTGAAATGCATATATGTGCGAATCCCATATTCCATTGATCTAAGCTTTTATGGAAAGAAAAAGAATATAAACCATGTTCATATATTTATACCAGAAAGGAAAATTAGGTTTCTCACATGTGAAGTTATCGAAGAGTTTGAAATTCTTTGGGAGTTTATTGTTCTTAATGAATCTATAAGACTATTATAATCATGATCCATTCTCTCTTCCTTTCCATGCCTTCCCACCCCGGTTGATCTCACTATCCTATCCAATACGGTTGATCTTAAACTTGAAAAGGCATAGTGAGTTTCATTATTCATCTCAGCGACCACGAAAACTATTGGCTTGAAAACCCCTTCCCCTATAACGCGTGAACTGGAGGTCCGTCTGCTAGGAGTGTCTTACAATACGTGTTTTCAGATTCCATGCCATTTGCGCAACAAGTATAGCTGTAATTGATCCAGGTGTTCCATACATGCTGAAACATAAAATCTCTTTCTGCCGTTTTAGTACCATTAAAATAACATGGGTTTCTCCTTCCAGTCACTTATCTGAAGGAAGGGGGTTTGGTAGGGATAGCTATTCCCGACAGTACTCACCGTCAGTTAGTAAGGAACTATGCAAAGTTTAATAAAAATGTATTCTGCCGTTCAAAAGGAGATGTAGAAAGTACACAGTTACATATGTATTAACATCGATTATATATTTGATACCTAGTTATCTGAAAATTTTAACTATAGTTTAGAAGGTTTGAGACTGAAATTTCAGCTTCGTAAACAAAATATTTGAATTCACAGCTTGTAATTATGATTAAAGACCAATTTACTTGCCTTTCACAAAAAATTCCTTCTAGTCGATTAATATGCATCTTTTTGAAAATTGCCACCACTCTTTGTCATTATTTTAAGTTTTGAGAATAAATATTGTATCTGTCATCATAGTTACGACGTTCAATTTCATTAGATATATCAATTCCTGTGTATCATATACAGCATATGATTATTTGCATAGATTACTTGGTAACTTTTACAATTAAATCGAAGTGTGGTGGAGCGGTTCGCAGGTGGTCGTGACCGTAGTTTCGAAAAACCTTCTCCTAACGAAAAGAATAATCATAAAGAGACAAAACAATATATGATAATATTTGATTCTATTATTATTAGTACATCGCATTATAATCGTAATTGAATTGGTCAATCTAATTCCTAAGAAAAAGTTTCCATGTTTAAATGATCAGTTACTACCATTACATTGAAATACATGAAGTAACTAGTTGCTACGAAACATACGTCTTAATGTATGAAGAAATCAGCGAGATGGAATTAGTGGCTTTTGCATGCATAAATAAACACATTCTTCTCAAGAGGGCAGTCAAAATCAAAATCTACGGTCGATACAATAAACACTATATTTTAAAGAACATTCATTGCAATACATTAACATAATTGAAATATCATATCTTTGTTCTGGGATGGCAACTCGAAATCGTTACAATAGTGATATAAAGTTTTCTTTAAGTTTAGATGGAAGAAACACTATACACGTAGCGTACACATTTGACGAAATATCCATGTGTAGTTTTTGATGATTGGTGGCGATGACCTTTCGTTTCATATTAACTAAATCTGTTCTCTTTTTTACGATCGTTGAATCATATTGAATTTCACAAGAATGATTTTACTTTCCTGTTTAATATTAAGAAGAGATAATTATTAACTAAATCATTTATTGTAACAAGAAATAATCATAGAGGTAATCGTTAATCATAACAGGCACTATACAAAAATACGGTATAGTTCATCTGATTTGACCACAGATCTTGTGATTTTAAAACCAATCGTGGTCACCAGTGAATCACATCTAATTATTCAACTTATTTGTCTTTTCTTATTATGTGGGAAATAAAAAGTCACACCTCATTTAAATACCTTTTGTTATTTCATTACATTTGAGACCATTAATTACGAAGCTTCGTTTCATACCTGCTCTTCTGAATGTTTGGATATACGACAAATTATATGAACGCTTGGTAATACACACATCTAATGAAAAAGACGGATATAATCAAACTGTTATTTTATTTATTACATATTTTAAAAAAATAATATGCCTATTTTATAGAATTGATTTTAAAATTTTGAAAACTTCTAGGATAGATAGAACTGTATGCACAATTGCGAACTTCAGAAATACGTACCATATATCCAAAAATGTTTAAGATTCGAACTGTTGCATCATTAATGCAACTTGTCGACATCAGTTGCATCATTAATGCTGTAGAAGCCTTCACAGTTTGGTGCTTGAAGTGCTCGAACGTCCTTAATTTTATAAAAGTCGATAACAAATATTACATTGTAAGTTTTTATTTAACAAGTAGATTTAAAATATTTAAAAAGCTTAAGCAGTACAATTTAAAAGATTATATCACGTTCGGTAGATAACAATATTAATCTGATGACATTAAAAAGTACGTCAATGTCGTCTGCTGATATTTGTATGGTGCAATGTTTCAGGGTATTTTGTTACTTCATTTGGAACATGCAAGGGAATTTCAAGATAAATGATATGTTCTGGATATTTTTTATTTCTGTTTTTTTACAGTTAATCTCGGGTCGACGTTTCTGATATTTTCTCCATAGAACTCTGTCCCGGAATTCTTCTCAATTTATACTTAGGTTTTTGAATGCATTTAAGTCATATTCATCCAGTTACTTTCCGATTCCTATCGACGTCTCTTCTCATCCATTTCCGTTGCCATCTTCTTTCTGTCCTTGGAATCGATTTTACTCCTTATTAGATTGCCATACCAGTCGAGTGTTCTTGTTTCAGTTTTCTTAGAAATATCTACAATTTTACATTTCGTGTAAAATTAAAATTCCTCACTCTAGCTCTTCATGTCATATCGCGTATCACGTGAAAGTTTCTGCTTTATGTAGCATTAAATATTACTTTACGTTCTCATTGATTGCAATTCTGCCCCGTAAATCTTTGCTGACCCAACCACTTTTTCATAATATGATTCCTTTTTCTGTTCCGTGGTTTTCTGATTACATTAAACGTCATAATGTTTCTTTAATTTTGCCAACTTTCTTGCATTTTGCTTCTTATTTTACACAAACATCACTATTGTTGACAATACATTAGACTCTCTCTATCTATCTATCTATCTATCTATCTACCTTTCTATGTATCTATCTATCTATCCATATATATATATGTATATAGATAGATATTGATAGATAAAGTATATAAAAAGTAATTAAATCTTTCTTCTTGCAGCGTTATTTGCCACTTTCATATATGTAAGCTCGAAATATTAACTTCTCTTTTCAGTAATTTTTAGTACTCTATCTTTCAGAGGCTATTTTTACTCTCTATTTTCTTTTCAATGTATGTTCACTTTGTACTGCACAGTACAATTTCATCGTCATACAATATGTACCAGAGGGCTTTAATCCTCATAATTTGATTTACAACAACAGTGGCAATTTTAATGAAGTTCGAAGTTAAGGCATGATAATACTCTAGTATAATATATGCTCAAGAATGATTTGGAGTTCAATATTTACTACATTGTTCATAGCTCCTGTATTAATATAATGCAGTATCCGTAACCATTTCTCTTTCACTCCTTTCTAATTACGACACCTTCATACTTCTTCACATGATATTTTGTCGCAGACCTTTTTCCAATCAATGAAGGTAATATGTTTTTATCTTTGTTTCCTTTATCCTGATATTTTCAGATATTTTTTGTATAAAAATTGTGTCCGTTGTACTCTTTCTCGGCGATATCCAAATGGTATTTCTATTGATGTTTAACCTTCTCATCGCCCATCTACTTCTTGCTACAAAACTTCTTTACATGAAACATTAAATTGATTCCTCTCTATTTCCTGCAAATCTGCTTTCTTCACAAAAATGTAAATAATAGCACTATTCTTCTACTATTTGTAACGTGTTCCTGTTCATAGACTTTTGTATAAGATCCTATACGATATCTATAACGTCTTGTCCCACAGTTTTGAATGATGTTATTAACAATTCTTCTGTACCTAACGCCTTTCTAGTCTTCATTTTGTTTAACATTTTTTCTATTTCTTTCTTGCTTATTTAAGACATCCATTAGCGTTTTATGTTTCTATTTTGGAAATCTTCTCACTTTTTGTGTATAAATGATCTTGGAAATAACCTTATTATATGTTTGCTAAATTATCTTCGTCGGAAGCACGAATTACTTCTAATATTTCCTCTACTCAATATGGGCAGTGTCCTCTATTGGCTTCTGCTAATCTATACAGATTCTTAAGTGTACTTGTTTCGAAACAGTAATACGTTTTGTTCCAAGCTTGCACTTTCGCCCTAGTCTTTCCCTATATTCTTCTTTTCTAATCCTCTTGATGCTATATTTTCTTCAGTTTTCCAGAATAATCGTATTTAATATTTGCTTTTTTCCTCGTATTGAGGGTTTCTTTTTCTATCAGCAAGTCATATTGTGTGAAACGGGAGTATTCATGTCGTACATTAACTATTTTATTCTAAAATTAATATATGACTGTTGTTTACATTCCTTCCTTTCTACACATCCTCCGATTTCATAAAACTTCATTTTAAACTACCATATTATTTTCTCCTCTTTCAACCTCCTACTTTTGGCTCTTTATTTCCAGCCTCGTATTGTACGTTTTCGCAAATTTTCACTTTATGTCGCTATTCTATTTATGACCCCATAAGTGTGTCATTTATTATCTTACAACTTTAAATTACCTCAAAAAGTTTTCTTCGGATCAGTGCATTACATAGCGAAATTGGTTTTGTTTTCCCTACTCTCGCAAGGAAAATGGTATTTCCTTTCCTAAAAATGATTTGGAACTAAGGAAAGTCAAACACTATTGGAACAAAGATCTCTCCTTGGTCGTTAGTTTTTCACCCGCAGTTCTAAAACTGTACATTTTGATAATTATCTTCGTCCTTTTACCGAATTGTCGAATAAATTGGTCACCTACAAGACGTTATTTGTACATTGAAATGCCGCGAAATTCGTGATCCATCTTTCTTCCTCTTTGCAGCTTAGTTGTGGAGCATATTCGTACACTGAATTTCGTCTTGATACAAATCTTGATATATATCAATTTATCGCGCCTTCGATTCACACATACAACATTCATTT
Source organism: Thermobia domestica (assembly GCF_964235325.1). Taxonomy (NCBI): domain Eukaryota; kingdom Metazoa; phylum Arthropoda; class Insecta; order Zygentoma; family Lepismatidae; genus Thermobia; species Thermobia domestica. The sequence continues at coordinate 143,842,331 of NC_137457.1, forward strand.
TCCGAATCACTAAAACGAATAATTGTCACACTGTGATGATTCGACGAAAACGTACACGTTAGCAGCTCTGATTAGGAATACTGTAGTAAATTTTTTCAATAGTTATCAATCCGTGAATTGGAGAAAATATTCCTGAAGTACTGAGTTAGGTTAATACACTTATGAAGTACCGTCAAGAAAATTAATGTGTTAGGAAGGTAAAGAGATTTATTCCTTCTCTCCGATTTTTTCAGTAATACTACCTGTAAATAACAAATTATTTTTAATTGCAACTAACTGGAGGTCAAATATCTTACCCATAGCCCTTAGAGTTATATTCGCCCCTTAGTGCCAAGTATCGATCTCGCTTGGATCTATATCCTCGAATGAAAATTCATAATACATATAATCCTATGAAGATAAAAGAGAAAGTAATCATTGTAATAAAAATGCTTTAAATTCTATCGTTTATGCGCACTTTCTAGAAAAAAGAGTTTTCTATGGGGAGAACATGTTTGTATTTCCAAAGCTATCTAATACATCAAATGTAAAAACAGAATTGAGCACCGAGTGCTAATGGCCTAAGTGACTAGAAAGATAGTTCTACTTTTACTGATTAATATTACACTAATTGCATAAAGTATATATCTTGGATAACTACACATTTTAAAAATTAAGAATAAAACATTATACAATTAGCTTAAAGACTGAAGTTTCCTTTTCTCTACTGATATAAGGACAGCATAGATGAACACAATTGGAACGATTCTGCTCAGTATCTAAATACTTCATAGAGTTATTAAACAAATTGCAGTGACGGAGAAATCTAAGCATGACGTTTCCTGCTCTACCATAGGTGAAACATTTTAACAACATTACTGGATACCTATGGACATCCTTTAGACATTTTACAAGATTACTTGTTTGAATTGAATCGATTTTGCGTTTAACGTTCCATTCAGCAGCGAAGCTATATGAGACGAGGACCTACTGATTAAGATGGAATCCGAACCACATGAAGTTTATCTGTGAATCGAATATTATTGTTGTATAAATGGCAGTAGTATATTAGTTTAGATTATTCTCTTTCCCACTAAACAACAAAAAATCCATATGGCCAACATGTTCTCCTTATTTATTCGCAGTCGTAATTATTTTATATAATTATCCTAGAATTATCAATAGTGTAAGTTTACATGCCTCACATATTCTCCTAAGAAAAAGATAAAACAAATGAACAATGTTCTTGAAAATGTAAGTAGAGTGTTTGAACATGTTTATTTAACGATCCCAAAGGTGGAATTTTTGTAAGAGCCAGAGTTCCATATATATGTCTAAAGATCGTTAAATAAAGATCGTTCTTTGCAAAGCTCTTCACAATGGAATTATCCTACAGCTTTAAGTTACGTAAGGGTCATTCTATCCATCTTCATGCAGAGTCATAGAAAAAACGTGTGGACAAGGTTAATTGGATAGACGTGCATTGTCTTTGAGTATATTATAAAATAATCCTAATTATGGCATTCTTGTGAGAACCAAAATATTGGTCATCTTAGCCCTTAACAGGAAACGTTATTTTTTTCGCTTACAGGAAATGTGCGGACATGTATAAAGTAATATCGTATTTAATAATAAGGTACCGATATGTGTAATGTAGAACAATGAAACTTTATATACTGTATTTCGAGTCAAATATGGTAAGCAAGAGTTCCATATATTCATTCGGTTCTATTGGAATATAAATTCGGAAAATGTTAAAATATCTAAATTCAAATATGCGTAGTACATAAATTTTATAAAGTTGACAAATTTATGTCTGTGTAATTCTACTCATTATTACGATGCAAATATAATATTTTTCCACATGTAGCTATCTGTCCAAATGTGCTATTTGTCCCAAAGAGCTTATAAACGAATGATTGACATGATAGCTCTAAATAGATGTCGTCCCAAGGTGTCTTGAAAATAATGAATATATGTCTTCGTGTCCTTATTTACAAATAGAATACAACATTTAAAGAACAATAAGGGCTTTATTTACAGATAAGTCAGTAGATCTGTAGGTTGATGTTTGTTCTACTTCAAATTTGTTCTGACCTTCTTCCAACTTCATGTTGAAATTTCTTGAATTTTATCATTATCACATGAGGTAGACCAAATATCAATTTTCTAGGATTTTCTATCAGATTTCTTACATAGGTCGTTATACCAGGCATCACAAGTTTTGAAGAAAAACCCTTCGGTTTTTTGGTGGTTCATTTAAATTCCAAACCAAACTGTTTTTTTCCTCTATATCTAAGGCCTTCGTTATCACTTCAAACTTGAGTAGGGCTACTTGCATTGACACTTCTTTTACTACTTGAACTCACAACTTTCCCTATATCAGAACTAGTCTATCCCTCATTGTTACTAGGTGATTCTTCACTTTCAGGTAAAAAATGAGTGGTCTCAATTAGAATCTTCTGAAAACAATACCATAAAGTCGTCCTCGTCTTCCAGCATTTTTGCCGTCAAATTAGGATCCGCTGTATTTACAGTTTCTTTCTTAAATTTCTTTCCTGAAGTACTAGCTTCATATTTTGCAAATGTTTAAAACCTCATACAAACCAAATAGTATGTTTAAAGAGCTTATATAGCTACCTTTCGCGGTAAAAGAAGTCGAGCACAAATAACTTTTTAAAGAAAAAGTGTCTCATCAGGAATCGTGTGTCCAGTAAGCACGCAAAAATATACGGATAACGGAAATTTGTGCCTCTCAGACACCATAGGTTTTCTAAAATCATCGATAAGTTTTCGCTCAGACATTAACGCAAAGAATGACCTACTCCGCCACACGTACAACTACATAATGGAAAGGTAGTGAGAAAACCGATAGAGTGAGTGAATCAGTGTTGTCAATGAAAAACCATTGAAAAACTATACGTGTACGACAAACACATATTTCCTGTTAAAGGGTATAAACCAATGAAAAGCCATATAAACGAAGTTTTTTGGTTAATTCTATGTAGTGTTAAAATATGTTGTAGAACTATCATATATATAATATTAGTGTAAGTGCCGTGATCATTTCTGTCTGTAGAACTACAGATAAAGAGTAGGGACAACGCAGTTTTGAGGCATGTACTGTGTAGAATAATTACTGATAGATAATGTAAAGATCAGAGTATCTAGTTTTATTACATGCCGAATACTTAAAAGACTGTGGTTATATTTTATACGTAAATCCAAATCTGACAACGTAAGTTCCATCAAAAATTAAACAAGAGGAAGATAGTAAGGACGAAATAGACTAAAAAACATGTATAACAAAACAACATGTAGAACAAAAACATGTAAAAAACATGTGTTAGTCATAAGTTATTACAAGTGTCACTAAAGGACTGTATTAGTGGTGCAAATGTGACTGAAATTTCTCCTATTTATCGTTTACTTATATCTATTCAACAGCTAGTAGAGATGGTTATTAAGTTGGGCACATGTGATTTAAGAGGGAGAAATTGGGTAGCGATCTATATCGATAACAATAAACATGGGTACTATTTTAATTCTCTGGCACAGGGTGTGCATAAACTAATTCAACAGTTAATAGAACGGAATTGTAAACTCTATTTGTGAATACTGTACAAGTTCAAGATAATCATTCTCTCATGTGTGGATGTTTTGAATTATATTTTCTGTATTATATGATAGATGGTGTTTCATTTGAAAAAATGTATTGCAATGTTTAATCATAAAAAAATTAAAAGATAATGATAAGCTTGTCAAAAAAAACATGTAGAAAACGTAATGAAAAAGGAAACTGTAGAAGTTTGTAGGTTTTTAGAAATAAATAAATATATTTTTTTTAAATTTCTATACTTTTATTTCTCCATAGAACCTCTCTTTCTTACAATAATTTTAAGGTTGCAATGAAAACATTAAACTTGCTATGCCCTTAGGTAAGGGTTGTGGATCGCTCATTTTTCCAAAAACAATTCAACTGTTGTGCATTTGCATATGCATATGTCGATTTTTATTATATTTGCTTATGAAATAAACAAATTTCGTTACATCCTATGTAATTCCGCTAATGGTGGACAACCTTTCCTTTCCAGATCCACAACGTTTGCTAACGCAGAGACTTTCTTTATCCGAATGAACTTTTCCCCGCCTTGACAAAGGAACGTTCCATCTGATGCTCAAAAATCATACATAATAATCTGAATATGTGATACGAGATAGCTAGTCTTACTAGACCATGACAATCCATGCAAGTGATTTGTAAGCCAATCGATTTGTTTTTGGCAACCTATTGATAAATCTAAAATTCACATGGTACTTTTACAAAACAATGGAAATTTCATGTATCATCACACGCATCATCACCATCATAGGTATTCTGCCTTTATTGGCAGGTCACTTGCCGCAGCTGAGAAGCTTAATGCTCCACGGTCCTCAGCTAAGTTCTTCGTCTTCGCGTATCATCTTTCTGCTTTTATATCATCCAATAATTGTAGTCTCCTTCGCCCCTCCCTCTCTATCCCGACACCATACTCTCTAGGACGTCTCTCATGGTACAACCACTTCTTAGGCAATGTCCCAACCAATTTCTCTTACTTTTCCTAATAATACGTAAAAGTGTTCTTTTCTCATCCACCATTTCTAACACTCTCTCATTCGTTTTGCTCTCGACCCAACTAATTCTTTCCATTCTTCTCCACATCCCCATTTCGAAGGCTTCCAGTCGATTTTCATCACCTTTACGTAATGTCCACGCTTCCGCCCCATACAGTACACTCCACACGAAGCATTTTATGAGTTTTTCTCAACTCTTTCCTCAAGGTCCCACAAAACAGACTTTTCTTCCTCCTAAAGGCTTCTTTCGCCATTCCTGTCCTTGCTTTTATTTCACGTTCGCACTTCATGTTATTATTAAGAATACTGCCCAATTATAGAATACTATTCACTTGTTCTATTTTCTCCCCTCCTACTTTTATGTTTCACGTAGACCCCTTCGTACCAATCACCATGACTTTGTCTTTCTAACATTTATTTTCATTCCATGTTCTTCAAAGCCCTTTCTCAGTTTATCTAACATTTTATTGATTTTCTTTTCAGATTCTGCAACAAGCGCCATATCGTCTGCAAATCTTATGCATCTAATCATTCTACATCCTACCGAAATGCCATCATCATCATGAAAAATCTTTTTCATTATCTCTTCTAGATAGACATTAAATAGTATTGGCGAGAGGCAGCATCCTTGTCGAACTCTCCTTCTAATTGCACTCTCTTCCGTCAGTTCTTCACCTATCCTAACACTTACTTGTTGGTTTATGTAGAAGTTTCTTATAAGTCTTCTATATTTCTATTCCAACCCTATCTTCGTTAGATCTCCCAACAACAATTCCCAATTCGCGCGGTCAAAGGCCTTTTCTAGATCAATAAATATAACATACATCTCTTTCCCTTTTTCTATAAATCTTTCACCGATCGCCCTTAATAATCCAATTCCATCTCTTGTGCCCTTGTCTCTTCTGAACCCGAACTACTCCTCGTCAACTTCTTTATTTGTTCTTTCATATAACCTTCTGTTCAGTATTCGGGGCAGAATTTTAGCTGCATGCGGTATGAGACTAATAGTTCTATAATCCTCACATCTCTTTGGGTTCGATTTCTTAGCCATCGGTATCATAATAGTTTTCAGAAAGTCTTCTGGCCATTCTCCTGTTTCATATATTTCATTGCATAGTCGGAACCATTCTTTCTTTCCCTTGTCTCCTATATTTTAATGAATTCGATCGGTATGTTATCTATTCCGGTTGTCTTTCCATTCCTAATCTCGTATATAGCCTTTTCAAACTCATCCCTAAAATACTAAATCCTTTATCATCCTCGCCTACTTCATTTTCTACTTCAACATTTAGGCTACACGGTCTATCCCTACTCTCATATAAGTCTTCAACGTATTCTTTCGCTGACTACCTTCCCATTCTTATTTTCTACTGCCTTCATAATACCCTCTTGTTTCCTCCGAAATTCCATAGACTCCACCTCCTTGTAAATTTCCTCATATTTCCCAACTCTTTCTAATTCTTCTATGCCCTAGCATTTTCTTTTGTAAAAGTCTTCTCTTGCTCCTCTGGTTCTCTTCGTAATTCATTATTTAACTTTCTGTACATCTTTCTGCCCTCTTCTGTATCAACCTTCTGCTCTGTAACATCTGCTGTAACATCTGCTCTGTAACCCATGGCTTCTTAGTACTTTTGTGTTCGCGGTAAGCTACTGCTTCTTCTACGGCCTGCTGTAAGCAACGTTTAATATGTTCCCACTGTGCGTTACTACCTGAACCTATTCTTTCCTTGTTTGAACAATTTTCATCGAATTTTTTTTTTAACGGAAATATTTCTTATTTCCTCGTTTTTCAACTTTTCAGTATTCAACACTTTGTTACCTACTTTTCTTCTGCCTACATTTTTCAGTTGAATATCTACTTCGGCCAGCACAAGATTATGATCAGAGAAAATATCAGACCCAGGAAGGGTATTCGCGTTCTTTAAGCTATTCCAATACCTGTCCTGAATCATAACATAGTCTATCTGATATCTTCCGCCGTCTATTGGTGATTTCCATGTTTATTGTCTTCTCTTGTGCTGATTGAACCAAGAGTACCCAATTACTAGTAAATTCGGTCTACAGAAATTCACCAGTTTCTCTCCCCTTTCATTTCTTTCGCCTAAACCATATTTGCCTGCGATACTACCTTCCTGTTTTTCTCCCACAACTGCATTGAAATCTCCCATTAGAATTATGCATGCAATTTTCTTTTTCCTATCTATAATTTCTTCTATTTTTTCATAATTTTCCTCTACTTCTTCAGTTGCATGCGAAGTCGTTGGTGCATATGTCTGTATCACCACTAGATCCTTCGTTTTCCTTTAAGTCTTAACATCATAACTCTATCATCAATAAATTCTACTTTCACTACCTTCTCCTTTAAGCGCTTTCCAAGAATTATTCATACGCCATTATGACTGCCCTTTTCATTACCTGAAAAAAACATTCTATATTCTTCGCTGTTCAATACCCCATTACCTTCCCATCTAACTTACAAACGCCTACGAAATATAAATTACTTTAAATTTCTTCTTTAAGATATTCTAATTTTCCTCCCTGTAACATATGTCCCTATCATAAACATTTTGCTCTTTCTTGTCTCTCTTTCTCTGTCTGTCTTTTCCCCATTATTACTTTCTCGTCCAATAGTCCTTCCCAAGCCATCTCCCTCCCGGAGATCCGAATGGGGGGATATTTTACCTCCGGAACTACATTTTGATCTGCGAAAGACCATTGTTCATATGTTCTCTTTTTGCTGCCAGCAAAGTGGGAAAATAGAGTGGTGATCTCCCGTTGCCTTCCATCCCGCAGTATCCCAGCCGTTAAATTCATTCTGACCACGCCTGAGATTAATGTCCAAGTTGCCGTACCAATCACTATGATTTCCGCCAACTTGGCTAATAGAGAACTGCTGCCTTCTCCCAGAACACTCTTCGTCTGGCTACTCCATTTAGACCAATTCGGTAAGAGTAGCCCTTCTGGTAGTGAACTACCACCGACACAGCTCTAAATTTCAGTGTAGCACGCAATCATCCCCACCCGACACATAAGTGTCTTAGTAAAAGTGGTGTATATCGGGGAGGTCCTCACACGTATCACAAATTCATTCAGGGAAATCTTAAATCCCTGTATGTCTACAATATATATTTTATGGCAAACTGAAATTTCGCACGAACGCTCCATGACAACTGGAATAAGTTGTCCAATAAATTTAGTATTTTTTTTAAACATTCATCAGTTTTTAACATGAAGTTTGTGATTGAAATTTTACGTTGCCGTTCATGAAAGATTTGAAAGAGTTGAACTAAATTCTTATCATTCAGCAAGTGTTTTTCAAGAAAAGTGATAGGATTATGCTGCATAACACTTATTCCATTTGAGCGTAAGAATAGTTATAGTTTCTAACACACAACTTTCTCTAATGTTTTGTCCTCTATTCTCACTATCACAATGCATGATTAATAATAATAATAATAAAGGGAAATCAAACAATGAAAGTTAAAACAATACACAATTCACCATATGTCCATGTATTTCCCATAAATTTTCTCTAAAAAAATTTAAGTAGCGTTGGCCTCTATTCAAAGTCCCACAGAAGATCTGGAAAACGTTCAATGAATTTCCATGTCATCGCAAAATGCTGTCCATGGTTTTTAAAGTAAATTGATAATAATTCTTCAGAAACCTCATATTTCGTTACGGCATCTATAGCTTTCCGTTAAAGAGATTCCGTACTCAACACCAAGCAATCATGTGTCAATTGACTGCCGTCTCCGAACCCGCAAGCGAAACAAATACATATATCCTCTGGTTTCCAGTATATTATATAGTCTTTTATACAAAATAATGATGTTCGTTCTACAGTAGACTCACATGGTAAATTCAAAAATTCTTCCAACTTCCAATTTTCCACCGGTAAATTACTCACTGTTAGTGAAGGTGTAGTGGAATATTCTTCTATCTCATGCTCGACATTAATTGACGGGAAAACGTCTGCTTCCAGTGGCGGAGGTTATGGGCTCACCACCGGTTGGAATGTCCCCGATAAAGACGTCAATACACCCAAGTTGGCCGGGGTAACTTCTGTTTACAGTGGCGGAGTTTGTTGGCTCACCACCAGTTCAAATGAAAACTATGTTCCCGGTAAAGATGTTAATACATCCATTTAAAACGGAGTAACTTCTGTTTTCAATGGCACAAAATTTGTAGTCACTTCCGGCAATGTTGAAAATTCTATCCCCAGCAATGATGACGACTCTGTGAAATCACTTTCACCTCTTGTACTCAGATTCAAAGGATTCTGTAAATCCATGTTTAAAAACCAATCTATATCTCATTTTCAGTAAAACAAAAAAAGCATCGGGTGTTTAATATACTTCGTCCATCATGCCGTATCCCCCCATTCCAACCACCAAAATTCCAGAATATTCTCCAACGACCAACATCCATTGCCATGTTACACGTCATGCATATAAATGAAACAAAAACTATACTATCTTCTTGTAAGTGTGATCCGCATATTTGATTTCTAAAGGTCTTTTTATATCCTGCTTATCAAATTAGCATTTCTTAAACATTCTAACAACAGAAATCATTTATTATAAGTGACATTCTCTTTTGTCTATACAACGTCCGTACGCTTAGTAATTCATAGCTGCATATATTATTGTATTTCTTCTAACATTTACAAGATCATTGATATGCAGAGGAAGGTGTACCAAACATTCAAACTGTAGAGCAGATATGAATATAACTACAACATATCATTAGGAACACTTACAAAGCAAAATATCGAGTGAGGAGATGTGAATATGAATATTTATGAGTGAGGAGAATTGTATTAAAACCTACCAGGGTGGCTTTCGAAACATAACTAAAAGTGGTAACTGAGTATGTTACCGTTTTAACTGTGTAAAGAAGGTCATCCATACTTGTATGTGTAGTAAGTTGGAATTCGTTCGTACTTCGCTACGGCGTGTAGTACGTAAAATAACAAGTGTTTTGGTTTTCCTTCATTAACTAACAGTGTACAGTTACTATTCATTGGAGAAAGTAAATAATTTCAGTCTGCTACTTGGTATTAATCTTCGATGTCATTTCATAGTATCAGAAAAGCTATTCATCAGAATATTGAAATATACAAATATTCGAGGACGGCTAATTGGAAGGCTATACTAATTATAGAAGGGGAGATTGAATAGGCTCAAGCACCATCCATATGTACAGATTGACTGAATGTCATAAAGTGTTATTTATACTTATATAGGCTATGAAGATGAAAATGGAACAACCTACTTATATAGGTTGAACATACATACTTGTCGCTTGAGTGTTTTCAAAGTATTGGGACATTATTCACAATCATGTTTGCCTGTACAATAGCCGAATATTACAACACTTTGACACTTACCAGTTTCTTGCTCTTTTAACTCTGACGCCATTTGCAACTAATTCGGAGAGGTGTTCTTAATCCAGATTGTTATGCTCTATGATGTTTTAGATGTATGAACGCCGTGTTTTAAAATAAATTATTGCTGGATTGAAAAGTGGTCAAAGCGCATGTCATGTACGTTGCATTGTTATTATTTCGGATACGTTTACATTTAGGCAATTCACTTGTTTAAACTTAACTTCTGCAGCACTCTCAATATCAGTTATATCAGGCAAATATTAGACAAACAACGACAGACACCATGCATGCTCCAAATATAAACAAGTTTGACTAGTTTTTATAAAACTCGGAACGTTTTGCAGTAGTAAGAATCTGTTAACGTGGTTTATTATGGAGATTGATTCATATTTTTCACCTGTGATCTGAAAACGGTACTGACCTGATTGGAGATAATCTCCTGCCGACTAGCTCGTGAAAGGTAGTAGTCTATCTGGCTCTAGATATTACTGTATTACTCTACAATGTGTCGAAGTTGGTGAGACGAAAAGAATGCACTCTTGGCCGTACATTTCAGTTACACCCTCTATATACAAGATCCGTTTTGTTGATTTACGAAATCACTCTTTTTCCTCAATCAATTTACAAAACGGGTGTTGAATGATGTGGTCGCACGAGTAATGGCATCCCGTAGCGTCGTTACGCAACACACACAGTATAAATAAAGCTTCGAAACCAAAAAATGCAAGTTCTGCCGCAGATAATTCGGTAACGTGTCTGCTTGTTGAGTGGGCAACCCAGATTCATATCATGGCTGGTACGGTTTGCTTCTTTTCCCTTTCAAAATACATTTCTATATGTTTATATTTCTTCTTAATAATTACTTTCTTGCAATCTTAAATTAGTCGGGGTTAAGTAGTCAGAAGATTAAAATACATGTACCACTAATTTATCCGTGTGTGTGTACTCATATATGTATCTATACATATTTGATTCTTTCTTGGGGCCGCGGTGGCTCAATGGTATAGAGTTCAACTGTGGTGCTTGCGGTCCCGGGTTCGAACCCAGTCCTCGCCAAGTGAACTTTATGGTGGACAAGCACAGTGTGTGTGTATTTTCTCGGAGTTCTCCCACTTTGTTCATTCCACCATTTCATTCATTACTCATTATCACCTTCTCCTTTAGCCTAACCGGCATAATCGTGGGACGTAAAACTCAAAGATTTCATTTGTTTCTTTCTTTGAACTAGTGTTGCCACGAGACGAGACAGAAACCTTTTATACGAGACACGAGACGAGAAAAGACTACTTGCCCAGTTCGTTTCCGAGACGAGGCGAGACGTCTCTTGAAATGCTTCGTATCGTCTCATGTCTCAAAAATACAAAGACAGTTTTTGGAATTGTTTAAAAATTTATTAACTCGGAAGTAAGCCAGCGTTTATTTGAAATGAAGACTATCCTAAAAGAACAAGGAAGACCTAAGTTTATTTTTAAATGATTCTTAAAAACAGCTTTCATTTCCATTTTCCAACCGATTCAAGTTTAAATATTTAGTGATACTGTTCCAGATTCAAGTAAAATGTTAAACCATTCTTTGAGATCAGTGTTTCAGAAGATTTCCTTCCGAGGGCTGGTGGTTAAATCTATATATAAAAGTCCTTTATAGAAATACAAGTTCTCTTAATGCCAGATTCATCAGCAACTAACAATTGTTTCATATGTTTTCTCGTTCCGAACAAAGACAGAAACGTGTAGGCCTTTCCGAACAAAGACAGAAAGAAACACTGATTGTAAGATTGTAGTCGCGTTGTGTGTTGTGCTGATAACCAAACGAAAGTGGTTAAAAGCTGTAATTTTAACCACTTTGTATAACAGCTCCTTTTTGTGGGCCTCATCAGCTTTTGTGTTTCCACGAGACGAGACATTTCTCGTGTCTTGTCTTACGAGACGAGATATGTGACGAGACGAGACAGCTTGAAGTCTTCTCTCGTCTCATCTCGTGGAAACACTACTTTCGACCATGTGGTTGTTGCCCCGATCTTGGAAATGTCCTCGAAGGGATTGTGCTACGAATAACAGATTTTATTCTAACCAATTGACTGACTCCGATGCAACATTGTTCCAATTTCGCCTATTCGCAATGTAATGGAATAGACTAACATACGTTTATATGATTACGTGAAGGCGGTCCCGTGTTCGATTCCTGGTGGAGGCACTCGGTCGAAAAATTTAAAAGTTTTTCAGGCCAGTCACCCTGAATGAGATTTTCCTTGGTTTTCCACATTCACACCACGAAGTTGCCAGGATACCTTAGGTTTCAGATCACTTCCTTTCTTCCCCAATCTTTTCTTCCTTCCCTTTCCCCGGAAAGTGTGTTCGCCTAGAGACGTCATCCCTCGAACGTGACGGGCTAAATTGTCTCAGATGCCGACAAATCTAATTCCTAAATCCTAAATTTACAAGGTTACTTCTGGGGAACATTGTTCTTTCAAAATATATTTCAATATGTTGATATTTATTATTATTAATTGCTTTCTTGCATCTTTCCTACATTATTCTTGATTAGTTTCCATCGGTTAGTTTAGTCAGATTATGTATACTTAAATACGGTTATGTATGTTTATCGTTTCTTTTCTTTCTTTTTCAAAATACATTCCTATCTGAGCACATGTATTGTTAATAATTTATTTGTTGCATTTTTTAATAATTTATTTCATACACATAACAGATAAAACAACTCATACATTTTAACTACACAGCACATAGTTCTTTGACATGGAGGGAAATTACCAATGGGGGTTTCCCTCATCCCCTTTGTATTCGCACACCTTCAACAGATATAGAACATTGTTGAACATTTCTCGAACCACTTCATCACACTCCTGGCCTTGTGACATGGTGCATTATTTTGTCAAAGGGGTGTACGTAGTCTGCAAGCAGAGTGCGATACGCGTCGGCCGTCATTGTGCCTTGCTCGAGCAATTAATAGATACATACTCTCGTGTATGTCCCCCAGAGAATTATTATTATTATTATTATTATTATTATTATTATTATTATTATTATTATTATATTTGAAGTACAATCAAATATCACGACATTAATTATTAGTTTTAATTAACTGAATTGCGCTGAAAATTAAATCTTGATTTCGAGAGATTAACCATTAAGTTTATGCGTTCGGTACCTTTCTAAAGTAATAAATCCTGGAATTGGCTTCAAGGCTGTATCTGACTGAATACTTTCTTCAAAATAATATTAAAAATTATAGAAAGATTTTCGAGACATTCGAGTCGAGTCGAGATTTTTACGAAAAGTCTCGACTCGACTCGTGTCTCGGCTCGAAAATTAGAGTCGAGAAATAAGTTTCTCTTGGCTCGTCTCGAATTTTACAAAGTGTGTCTGAACTCGAACTAAAGTCTAGATTCGAGACATGTCTCGACTCGTGCGCATCCCTAAATATTCATATTTTAAATGTGCAACACTACCTCGCGAAAAATGACCCCGAAGTTAATTTACCAAGGTCTACTTTCTTCTTGTTAGATTAGTGATCGTGGTTTAGGATAGATTATGTAAAGTTAGACATGGTTATGTATGTTTACACATTCGTTTCTTTCTTTCAAAATGCATTCCTATCTGTTTCCATTTATTATTAATAATTTATTTCTTGGATTTATTAATAACTATCAGAAAAACCCATTATTCGCATGGTGGCTCTATTTGGAAGTCAACGCCTGTATTAGTAGTATCACCGTTGATTTCAGCGAGTGCAAAAACTTTGGATTTGATATTAATATCGGCCATTTTGGATTATTTTTACATGTCAGGTATCCCCTCCGATATCCCGACCCGCAACTAAGTGGGGTTAATTTGGAAGTTAATGCAATCGGAGTTTCACCATTGATGTCAGCGATGGCAAAATTTTGAATTAGACACTAATATCGGTTATCTTCTACTTCTTTTACATGTCCCTGTAAACGTCTCCTGAGACTTCTTGGTTCGATTTTAAAAAAAAGATGCTTCGTCTTGATCTGGAACCTAGGCAAAGGTACCCAAGATCAAAATTTGGTAACTCTCGGTCCTCTCGTATTGTCTCCAGGCAGCACACAGATACATACATACAGACAGAGACACAAACAAACTTTTTATTTTATTTATATCAGATTAGGTGTATTTCAAACAGTGTTTCTTCCAGAAGTGTTTTTAGGGGGTACTACCCGCCTGGTGCTCTGAAACCCCCGGAAGAGACCAAAATAATACGTCTATAATGTAATAAAAAATAGAAAGTTATCAGTAGTGCCCCCGGAATACGAATTGTGCCCCCCCGGAACATAGTTTCTGAAAGAAACAATGATTTCGAACACAACAGATAGAAACAACGGCGCCGACTTTCCAAAATGTATGTGGGTGCATATAAATGGCGGGACGTGTTATATGTTCTCAGGGAAGTCTTTGTTTTTTCATTGATTTCTTTTTAGTTAAGGTCTTTTATGAACACTGTCATAAAGAGCTGTGCTGTGATAAAGTAAAATACACCGGCAAAATTATGATAAGTTGGGACTGTCCTAGCTCAGTCGGTAACACGGCTGACTTAAACGTAAAGAAACAGGTTTAAAATCGGGTTCAAGTTTAATTACTGTAATGCATATTCCCAACATATATAATCGTGGAATTTAGTGTATATTTTCAACAACTTACATGATGCAGAATGACTGCAAGAGGCAGTGATATTATCAAACGTCACTAAAAGAAAATACTACATTCATACAAATTAAAATGAAAATATCATCAAAAAAGGGAAAATAATGTTAACGGTATTGCAAACCGAACTTGCAAGGATTTTGAAAATGAAATCTTTGAGTCTTACGTCCCACGGCTATGCCGGTTAGGCTAAAGGAGACGGTGATGATGATAAATAAATGAAATGGTGGAATTAACAAAGTGGGAGGAAACGGGAGAACGTCGAGAATCCCCAAACACGGTGTTTGTCCACCACAAATTTCATTTGGCGAGACCTGGGATCAAACCAGGGACCCCATCCACCAGTGGTGAACGCTCAATCACTGAGCCAGCACTCCAGGAACACCTAATCGACCCTGGCGTCTTGGTGATTTATTTCATCATAATATTTTGTTATATTTGTAGTATCATACTATTATATACAGAATACAGGAACATGTAACATCATTTGTTATTTGACTTACTAATTGAACATAACTACAAATTGCACTGATCTTATGAGCACGCCAGTTCACGGTTTTGGCCTCCGTTGTCTAAAGGTAGCGTACCAAATTCTACTTAGTAGGTCAAGTACTTGACTTTGTCATACGTTCTTTAGGTAACTACGGCTCATTCTGTATGGACGATGATGGGATGAATTGGTGGAATGAAAACAGTGGGAGGAAGCGGGACCACCCCGGAAACTCCCACGCACACGGTATTTGTCCACCACAAAGCTCACATAGCATTTGGGTGGTAGTTCTGTACGGATCCAATAAACTAGAGAATAACGCAGCAGACACTCCCTACTCTGTAAATATATACTGCTAATATTTGCAAGTGTCAAGCTGGTAAAAGAAAGTAGCTGTTTTGTCTTTCTATCAAGGTTTACGATATTTCTATCGTATCTTGTCTGAGCTGCAAAACGAGAGGTAATACATTTATCGATTTATGGTTAGGGATTTATCCTTTAAAACATTTAATTAAATCGAGAGGTGATAGAAAGATACTATCACGCGAAAAACGTGCATTTTCTTTTGTGACAGATGATAACACTACTTCAAGTTTCACTATTGAATTCATATAGTTTGGAAATCTTCGTTTCACACTGTGAAACGATACTTATTTTAGTTTGTATTGGTACTAGTTACTCGTCTAATATATGCAACAAGTTGAGACTCTTAGTCATAGATTAAAATTGTAGCAATACACGTTGAAATCGAACTTGGTTAATTTCAGCTACTTCTGTTTTGAATAAGAATTGGTGGAAAAAAGTCTTGGGATGCTGAATTCTTGGAAAAACATTTCCTTACGACCTTGAGTTGATTTAAAACGGCCGTATCTTGATATCTCCTATTGTTTAGATTCCTGGAAACAAGAATTGAAATAGGAAATGATAGTTAATTTGAACTACTTCCTGTTGATCGTAAAAAAAAGCCGTATCCTGACATCTACTATTGTTTTATCTATGGAAAAAAGAATTGAAATAGGAAGTAATAGTTAATTTGAACCACTTCCTGTTCCGGTAGGGTGTTGACAATAATTATGATATGTTGCCTAGAGACGGTAAATCGTTTGGACATAAATGTTCAATTTTTACTCTTTTTGCTCTATGCCGAGGAATGCTCAAACAGCATATGCCTAATTTTAACAAATTCTACTTTGATCAAAGCTGCCACGGAGATGGAGGAGGCTATTCTTGAGACGATGAATCGATTGCAAAAAGCCACTTTTTGATATCTTTGACCATTTTTGCTCTACGGAAATCAGTTTTGGAAGAGGAAGTACTAGTAAATTTGAACAATCTCCAGTTTTAGTAGAGTTATATGGATAGTAACGATGTGTTTGTTCAGATGCTTAATCGTTTGCTTAAAACTTTCTAGCTATCTGCTGCCGTTTTCATTTTATAGCGATAAACGTTGAAACCGTTATTGAAACCAGAAGTTATAATAAATTCTAACTACAGCCGAATTTAGTATTGTAAATATTTGTCTTACGACTCTAAATCGTTTTATAGAAACCACTTCTCCCTATCCGTTATCATTTTCTTTATATATCGACAAACGTTGAAATCGGAAATGGCTAATTTGAAGCAATTCCGGTTTGAGTAGAAGGTTAACGGAGGAAATTATATATATTCTTTGGATACTGAATTAATTGCAAAAGACCACATCTTGAAGCGTTTACTATTTCTATTAGGCGGAAATAGGAAATTGAAACCGGAAGTAATAGTAAATTTCAACCATTTATAATTTCAGTATAATACTTTGTGTACTCATGATGTTGTCTCTAGTTGGTAACTCGTTTTCAAAAATCAGTTCTCGTTTTGTTACCGTTTTATGCTATGGCGATAAAAGTTGAAACTGTTGTTGAAACCGAAAGTAATAATAAATTTAAACCATTTCTAATGATAGTAGAGATTGCGAATGACCATGATATGTTGCCTATACACGCGCAATCGTTTACAAAATAATCGTTTTCATCTATGTTACCGTTTTCATCTATGGGTTAAATGATAGAACCGAAAATTGCTAATTTGAACTACTTATGGGTTCAATATAGAGTTAACGGATGAGATGGAACCTATTCTATTCATTGGATGAAGAATCAATAGCAGAAAACCATTTCTCTATATCACTTTCTGTCTTTGCTCTGGTATCTGTCAACAGACACACGGGTGAAACCACTCTATAAGATTTCCGACTTTTATGCACAGCACAGTTGGGAAGTTTAAGACCTGTCTTTGGTTCTATAAATATTATTAACACTAACATATCAATGATACTCTTGTGTATGATTCAAAATATTAGCCTTGAAATTTAATCTAGATTGAAAGTAGTTGTGGAAAGGCCTCTTGCTATAACAGATTAGTGGGTGTTCAGATAAAACCAACATAATCTTTCTATTTCACAACGGGTGAGTAATGCATAGGTCATTTCTACTGTATATCAACTTCACGGACCAAAGCGAATTGTTTTCACGAGAAACCATTTGTTAGTTCTTCAAGGTCAATAACAACAAAATAGCTAATACTAGGACTGAGATCAATGGTGACACTTCAATTAGTGATGAGTTTTAAAATCAGCTACCATTGCGTGCGGGCCGGGGTCATCGGGAGGGGGGAGATGTAACGAAACACGTAAAAATAATCCAAAATGACTAATATTAGTGTCAAATCCTTACTTTTCACGGTCGCTGAGATGAATGGAGATTCTTCCAGAGGCGTTGACTTCTAAATACAGCTCCCATCGCTTGGTAGCCAGAGGCGTTTTTTTTTAAATTTAAAACCAGGGGATTTCAAGGGGCGTTTCCCGCGATATGTAAAAGTAGTAGAAAAGTACCGATATATTTTCGTTTCGTGTTCAGTTTTTTTACATAAATATTTTATCTGACCCATGCGAAAAGTGGTTATTTTCAGCTAGTTATTATTAAATGCAAGAAATAAATTATTAATAATATACAGGGTGGCCCAAAATTACGTATACAATACCATAATGATCAGCTCATTGCATTTTATATAATTTCTTATTTTTATCCATCAGGTAGACTTAGTTTCTTTATTATTTGTTTTTAATATGTTTTTACTTACATCTTAAGCTCAGAAGAGGCGAAGCAAATAAACTCATAAACTTGAATGTTATAGTTGGTCAATACAGATGTGTATGCCTACGTTTGGACTACGTGAAGAGATAGGAGTGCATTTTGAAAGAAAGAAACGAAAGTGTAAACATACATAACCGTATTTGACTTTACATAATCTACCCTAAACCGCGGTCACTAATCTAAGATAATGTAGGGAAAAAATGCAAGAAGTAATTAATAATAAAAATAAATATGAACAAATAAAAATATTTTGAAAGAAAAAAGTTCCCCTGGCAGAACTTGTTTACTCCAGACGCTGAAGCTTTAACCAGGGTTGGAGTGGGTCAGTAGGTCAGTGGGTCGGTGGGTCAAGTGGGTCGAGTTTTCTAAGTGGGACGTAGGTCAACAGTATGTGACCCACCACCCACCGTGACTCACTGCGACCCATCACCCACCATGACCCACTCCGTTCACTGCATTGTAAACAGCATTTACTCAACAGCATATTTTTTTACCCTCGACTCTAGCCATAGAAACTAAAAACTAAAAAGAAGAACATTGAAGAAGCAGTTGAGGTTAAATTTATATCATGGCAGTCAAGGAGGTTCATATCAAGGACTGCCTAATATCGATCGTTTTCAATTATTTTTAGAAATCAATCCTATATATAGAAAATGCCTCCCCCCAACAAAACGGAAGTTTAAAAAATGATATTGAGATAATAATTCATACATTATAGGTGATTCAAAAAAATTCCAGTAGTTAGCTCTTCTAAATACTCTTAGGCTGTGTCTGAAATGTCAAGAAGTAAGTTTTATAATTGCAAAAATGATCAATTTCCTGAAGTTCTACAAGAGTGCCTGAAGTTCTTTCTTCAATAGAAACAAATGAAAAAGAAGAAAAAAGAAGGTCTTGAAAGTAAAACGTAGACAAATTCACCAGTGCTCAGAAGAAGCGGTCTACAATGCGCTGAGCACAATGGGTTTGTGAGTCAGAGTGGTTCGGTGGGTTAGCGTGGGTCAGAATGGATTGTTGGGCCAAATTGGGTCACCGTGTTTGGGTGTCGCAGTGAGTCATATCCTGTTGACCCACAACCTACTTAAAAATCTTAGTCCAATTGACTCACTGACACACTCCATCATTTCAGTCATTTTTACCAAAATCTAGAAGATAAACAGTTTCGATTACTTTCCAAAATATGTCCTGTATTGGCGAAACGGTCAGTGATTAGTGGTTGTGCCTATTAAATACTTTTCTCAGAATCACAATATCTACAACATATCACAATTTCAGTCATTTTTACCAAAATCCACAATATCGCCATCTCTCGTTACTCTCAAGTGTCCTGGTTGTGGCCAAATGCTAAGTAATTGTTGGTTGTACCCATTAGGACAGTTTCTCAGAATCACAATATCTACAACATCTCATAGTTCCAGTCATTTTTACCTAAATAAAGAACATCACCATGTTCCTTTAGTTTGAAAAAAGTGGTCTCCTAGTGTCCAAACGGCCAGTGATTATTTGCTGTGCGCATTAAGACTTTCCCTCAGAATCACAATATTTGCAACATATCACAGTTTCAGTCATTTTTACCGACATCCAGAAAATCACCATCTTCGGTTACTTTCAAGAAAGTGGCCTGGTTGTGGCCAAAAGTCAGTGATTAGTTTGTGTGCCCACGGTGACCTTACAAGATCTACAACATATCACAGTTTCAGTCATTTGTACATAAATCCAGAATATCACTATGTTCCGTTACTATAAAAGAACGTGGCCCTGTAATTCCTAAACGGTCAGTGATTAGTGGGTAGGGTGTACCGAAAAAAAATTTTCTCGAAATGTTAAGGTGGGTAGTGCGGAAAAGTAGCCATTTGTGACCAAAAAGACGCCAGATTTTTTTCAGATTTTTTGGAGGTCGTTTAGGTGGCGCGCATCGACTTTGAAGTTTTGGTTATGCAACCACGCACAAATATTTCACAAAATTCTTAATAATTGATTATTTTATGTAATTATTTTGCAGGTTAAAGTAATTTCTCATTTGTTCCTGGCAAATATGTTAAATTTGTGCCTCAGGGAAAGGGTTCTATGTTGTTTATATCGGTGAAGCGTGAAGAAAAGAAAATAAGACAAAGTAAAGCGACTTTAATGTAAAAAAATACAGTAACAGATTTAGGCGGGGAAGGGATTGTGTTATCATTGTTGGGCAGAGAGAGAGTAGAAGGGGTTTTTAGTGGGAAGCAAACTTTGGTACTTTCGTAGGGGTTACAGGAGGGTGGGCAGAGGGCTTTGTATGTTTTCAATAAGAGACGATTAGGCTGACTTGAGCTTTGCAGCTGCCGACTGCTACTGTTCCGCGTGTGTCGATAATTGAATTGCGTTACTTTCTGTAGTTGTTTTGCGCACTTACTACCATTTTGTAATTCTTATAAAGTGTTGTTCCAATGAGTAAGAAGAAAGTTTTGCGTCATACGGACAAGGACTTGCTATTTGGTTGGCCAAAGAGCTTCCCGACAATAGACTTCCACGTTATCGTGATGTTATGAAACATTTCCTCTGGGAAAGAAACCATAGAAAGGATGTATTTGGTGAAAATCCTTCCCTCACAGATTTGGCGAACGCTACCGCGAATAAGACGATACAAATCTGGACAAAGGCTTCGATTCCTACAGTTTCTAAAAAACGAGTGGTGGACATGATTTTGGATTATAACAAATCTTCAGTGAATTGGCGTAAATCTGCAAAACGTGCTTCGACTCAAGAAAAATTACAACGTTTTAGGGATAGTGGACACAAACTCTTTGATATTTGTTCGTGCAAGTGTACCGACCCAGAAAAGTTGTGTAACTGTGAAAGAGTGAAAAAAATGCCAGAAGCAGAGAAACTATTTCTTATGGACCAAAGAACGAATAGAAAAATGATAATTGGAAAAGTGGATCCTGAAATGACGAAAATAATCTAAAAAAAAGGCTGAAAGATGGAAGAAGAGGTCTGCATCAGAAACAAGTATTTCAGATACTAGTATGAAGAGGAGGAGGACCGGATCTCCGGTAAAAGAAGACTCTTCAGGTGCAACTGATATTTCTGGAGCAAGTGATTTGGAGTTTGAGCCAGTGGCATCAGCCTCAAAGTCAGGAAAACCACATAAACGTCTAGATCTAAAAGCCGTTGCTTCAGCTGTTTATAGAACAGGGGCTTCGAGGAGACAAGTTGCTCTTATAGTATCTGCTACTTTGAAAGATGTGGGAATGATTTCACATGACAACAAAGATAATGTTGTTGATAAAAACAAAGTGGCGCGAGAAATGAAAAAAAAACTTCGAGCTGGAATTGAGTCTACATCAAAACCAGATCAAAAACCTATCAGTGGACTTTACTTTGATGGGCGTAAAGATAAAACTTTAGCAAAGGAGCAAAAAGGAGATCGTTTTTACCGAAAAGATGTCTTTGAAGAACATGTGTGTTTAGTAGAAGAACCAAGGTGTGTTTATTTAGGGCACACAACACCCTCATCTGGAACTGCCGAGGAGATTAAAAATAGTATTTTTCATTTCATTGTAGAGAACAACATTGATTTGTGTGATATACAAGTGATCGGATGTGACGGCACACCGGTAAATACAGTATGGAAAGGTGGAGTCATCCGTTTGATTGAAGAAAAAGTCGGCAAACCATTCCAACACGCAGTTTGTCTTCTTCATTTGAACGAATTTCCGTTTCACCACTTATTTACATTAGATGGCGGCACGAAAGGTCCGCCAAAACTTTCAGGATCAATTGGAACAGCCATACAAACCTGTGAAAATCTTCCAATTTGTAAGTTTGAACCTATCACAATCCCCTGGGTGAAAGAAATGACAGTTATAATAGATTTAAGCACGGATCAACAATATCTGTTGGATATCTTTCAGCTGTTTCGAGAGGCGTTTGTCCTCGCAGTCTAGCGAGGAAAAAGCCTGGGCCACTAGTCCAGTCACGTTGGTTAACGACAGCATGCCGTGTTCCTCGGCTGTATGTAAGCACACCATACCCCTCTGAACAGCTGCAACTTCTTGCAAGGTATATAATGAACGTGTACGCACCGGTGTGGTTTGAGATCAAGAAGAAACCATTGATAACTGACGGAGCCCGACACCTCTGGAGTATGATCCACTTGTCCCGATTTCTTCCAGACTACTTGAGAAATCTGACTGATAGGGTCATTCAACAAAATGCATTTTTGCTCACCCTGAAAACCTTCTACTGGCTTTAGTAACGGATCAAAATCCAGACATCAGAAGTCTTGGCTGGAGAAGAATTAAGAAAGCGAGAGGATTGACAAAAGGCAAGAGAATACGAACTTTTGTTTTACCAGGCATCAATTTTAATGCAGAGCAATACTATGAGATGATTGATTGGGCTTCATGCTCCCGTCACGAGCCTCCGCTGACCAAGAAGATGACAAATAAAGAAGTAGATGAATACATTACAAATAAAAAATAGTATAATTTCAAGACTTCCCCTGTCACATCCAAGGTGTAGAGCGACTTCTGAAAATTGTTACAGAGGCTGCTTCTTCCGTTTTCGGCGCCAGCGCACGTGAGGGCTACATCAAAGCAAAATTGAAATCTAGAGGACATATGCCGACATTTCAAACAAAAAGTGACTATAAAGTTAAAGGAGAAAACTAAAAGAAAATCCTGGCTAGCCTCTTAGTAAACTTCTGTTTACTATGATAATTTTGAGTGGGTGGGTGAGTGGGCTCGCAGTCCAGCTAAGTCCTCGTGGTGAACTCTGGGTTATTTTCATAGCACAATTAGCAATGAAAATATGCGAAGAGCTGGACAGAGACTGAGAAACGGTAATAAATTTGAACGCTGAAAAACCGTGTTTTAGTGTTTTATATCGAGAAACTATTGAAAAAATTCAAACTGAACAGAAATTAGAAAATATCCGTAGAAAGAAAGGAATTTTAGCCGAAAATCACTTTTCTAGCCAAAAATAATACGTAAATAACATAGGACCCCCTTGAGGCACAAATTTAATATATTTGCCAGGAACAAATGAGAAATTACTTTAACCTACAAATAATTACATAAAATAATCAATTATTAAGAATTTTGTGAAATTGTTGTGCGTGATTGCATAACCAAAACTTCAAAGTCGATGCGCGCAACCTACACGACCTCCAAAAAATCTGAAAAAAATCTGGCGTCTTTTTGGTCACAAATGGCCACTAATCCGCACTACCCACCTTAACATTTCGAAAAAAGTTTTTTTTCGGTACACCTTATTAGTGGGTATGCTCATTGAGACCTTTTCTCGGAATCACAAGATCTACAGCATATCACAGTTAAAGTCATTTTTACCGAAATCCAGAACATTACCATTTTCGGTTACTTTTAAGAAAGTGGCCTGGTTGTGGCCAAACGGTCAGTGATTAATGGTTGTGCTCATTAGAACATTTTCTCAGAATCACAATATCTACAACATATCACAGTTTCAGTCATTTTTTACGAAATCCAGAAAATCACCATATTCTGTTACTTTCAAGAAAGTGGCCCATTGAGACCTCTTCACGGAATCATAAGATCTAGAACATATCACAGTTTCAGTTATTTTTTGAGAAATCCAGAACATCAGCATTTTCCGTTACTTTCAAAAAAGTGGCCCTATAGAATCGAAACGATCAGTGATTAGTGGATGTGCCTATTAAATCCTTTTCTCGGAATCACAAGATCTACAACATATCAAAGTTTCAATCATTTTTACCGAAATCCAAAACATCAACACATCGATTACTTTCCAAAATTGGCCCTGTAGTGGCGAAAGAGTCAGTGATTAGTGGTTATGCTTATTAAGACCTTTTCGTGGAATATATACAGCATATCACAGTTTCAGTCATTTTTACCGAAATCTAGAATATCACCATGTACCGTTATTCTAACGTGACCCTATAGTGGCCAAACGGTCAGTAATTATTGGTTGTGCTCATTAGAACATTTTCTCAGAATCACAATATCTACAACATATCACAGTTTCAGTCATTTTTTACGAAATCCAGAAAATCACCATATTCTGTTACTTTCAAGAAAGTGGCCCTGTAGTGGACAAACGGTCAGTAATTATTTTTGTGCCCATTAAGAAATTTTCTTATCATTGTCTGTGCGAATTAAGACTTTATCTCACAATCACAATGGCTACAACATATCGCAGTTTGAGTCAATTTTACCGAAATCCAGGCTATGAATATTTTCGATTACTTTCAAGAAAGTGGCCTGGTTGTGACCAAAGGTCAGTGATTAATGGTTGTGCCTATTAGAACCTTTTCTTAGAATCACCACATTTACAGCATATCACAGTTTTTAGTCATTTTTACCGAAATCCTGAACATCACTATGTTCCGTTACTTTCAAAATGTGGCCCTGTAGTGGTCAAACAATCAGTAATTATTGGCTTTGCCCGTTAGGACATTTTCTCAGAATCACAATATTTACCACATATCACAGTTTCTGTCATTTTTACCGAAATACAGTCCATAAATATTTTCGGTTCTTTCAAGAAAGCCAATGGTCAGCGGTTAATGGTTGTGCCTATTAAGACCTTCCTTCAGAATCAGCAATGTACAACATATCAAGTTTAAGTGATTTTTACAGAAATCCAGTTCAAAACATTTTCGGTTACTTTCAAGAAAGTGGCCTGAATGGCCAAACGGAAAGTGAGTAGTATGTGTGCCCATTAAGACCTTTTCCGGAATCACAAATTCTACAATATATCACAGTTTCAGTCATTTCTGTCGAAATCCAGTACATCATGTTCCGTTACTTTCAAGAAAGGGGCCCGGTAGTGGCCAAACGCTCAGTAATTTTTGGCTGTGCCCATTAGGACATTTTTCACAATCACAATATCTACAACATATCACAGCTTCAGTCATTTCTACCGAAATCCAGAACATCAACATTTTCGATTACTTTCCAAAAAGTGGCCCTGTAGTGACCAAACAATCAGTGATTAGTAGTTGTGCCCATTTCTCAGAATCACAAGATCTACAACATATCACAGTTTCAGTCATTTTTACCGAAATCCAGAAAATAAACATTTTCGATTACATTCCAAAAAGTGGCCCTATAGTAGCCAAACGGTGAGTGATTAGTAGTTGTGTACTTTTCTCAGAATTACAATATCTAAAACATATCACAGTTTCAGTCATTTTTACCGACATCCAGAAGATCACCATCCTCGGTTACTTTCAAGAAACTGGACTGGTTGTGGCCAAAGGTCAGTGATTTGTCTGTGTGCCCATGGAGACCTTTTCGTGGAATCACATGATCTACAACATACCACAGTTTCAGTCATTTTTACCTAAATCCAGAACATCACCATGTTTCGTTACTTTAAAAAAGTGGCCTGGTTGTGGCCAAAGGTCAGTGATTAGTTTGTGGGTCCATTGAGGCCTTTTCTCGGAATCTGAATATCTACAACATATCACAGTTTCATTCATTTTACCTAAATCCAGAACTTCACCATGTTGCGTTACTTTCAAGAAAGTGGCCCTTTAGTGGCCAAACGGTCAGTAACTATTCGTTGTGCCCATTAAGACATTTTCTCAGAATCACAATATATACAACATATCACAGTTTCAGTCATTGTTACTGAAATCCAGATCATCACTATTATCCGTTAATTTCAGAAAAGTGCCCTCGTAGTGTCCAAACGGCCAGTGATTATTGTCTGTGCGTATTAAGACTTTTTCTCACAATTACAATGGCTACTACATTTCGCAGTTTCAGTCAATTTTACCGAAATCCAGACCATGAATATTTTCGGTTACTTTCAAGAAAGTGACGTGGCTGTGGCCAAAGGTCAGTGATTAACGGGTGTGCCTATTAAGACCTTTTCTTAGAATCACCACATCTACAACACATTACAGTTTTTAGTCATTTTTACTGAAATCCAGAACATCACCATGTTCCGTTATTTTCAAAAAGTGGCCCTGTAGTGGCAAAATGGTCAGTAATTATTAGCTGTGGCCATTAGGACATTTCCTCAGAATCACAATATCTACAACATATTACAGTTTCAGTCATTTTTACCAAAATCCAGAACATCACCATTTTCGCTTACTTTCAAAAAAGTGGCCTCGTAGTGTTCAAACGGCCAGTGATTATTGGCTGTGCCCATTAAGACTTCCCTTCATAATCACAATGTCTACAACATATCATATTTTAGTCATTTTTACCGAAATCCAGGCCATCATTATTTTCGGTTACTTTCAAGAAAGTGGCCTCGTTGTGACCAAACGGTCATTGATTAGTCTTTGTGTCCATTAAGACCTTTTTAAGAATCACAATATCTACAACATATCACAGTTTTAGTCATTTTACCCGAAATCCAGAAAATGGCCATCTTCGGTTACTTTCGAGAAAGTATCCTCGTTGTGGCCAAACGGTCATTGATTAGTGTTTGTGCCCATTAAGACCTTTTCTCAGAATCTCAATACATACAACATATCACAGTTTTAGTCATTTTTACCGAAATCAAGAACATCGCCATCTTCGGTTCCTTTCAAAACAGTGGCCTCGTAGTAGCCAAACGATCAGTGTATAGTGGTTGTGCTAATTAAGACCTATTCTCAGAATCACAATTCTACAACATATCACCGTTTCAAGCAATTGCTATGAAATCCAAAATAACGTTAAGTTCTGCTGTTGGCAAAAATATTGCTCTGTAGTTACCAAACGGTCAGTGATAGGTGGTTGTGCTTATTGAGTCTTTCCCTCAGAATCACAACATTTACAATACACCACAGATTTACTGATTTTCATTGAAATCCAGAGTATCAACTCGTTTGGCTGTTTTCAAAAAAGTGGCCCTGTAGTGGCAAAATATCAGTGATTGGTGGTTATGGCCATTAAGACCTTTCCGGAATCAAAATATGTACAACATCACGGTTTTAGTCATTTTGTCCAAAATCTCGAATGTCGTTTTCTTGGTCTTTTTTGTAAGAAAGTGGCCTCGTGGCGTACAAACGGCCAACGATTTTTGGTTGTACCCATTGAGACTTTTTATCAGGAACATCCCATCTACAGCATAACACGGTTCCAAGCAATTCCACCGAAATCCAATTTCCATATAGATTGATCGGGATCCTTCATTTCGAAGGAGCATTGCCTCTGCAAAACTTCTCTGTGAAAAACTTCAAAAACCAGAATTTTGTACTTTGAAGTCATCTTTGCATGGACAGGGTTTCGTTTCTTTAATTTAGTCCATTTAAAGCAAAGGTACCCTTTTTTAAAAGGGATCTCTTGCCTCCTTTAACCTGTTCTCCGAAAGAAACCAAAAAAAAAAACATGTGTGCATTTATTTTCGGTCTAGTATATAGGTGCCAAGTTTGAAGAAAATCAGAAGAAGAGAAATTCTTGTGAAGCTATCTCCTTTATACTTTCACTTTTTGGACTTGACAGTTCGTTTGCCCCGAAGTCTTCAATTTCTTTATTTCCTCAAATTGCATTGTAAAAAAATGCACTTGCAAATTTGCAGTATTATATAGTGTAATTTCTTAGCCGATAAAGTTTTCTGTTCCCGAAAAACAAGAAAGCACCCGCAAAAGCAATTCTTCGAACTTTCTCCTAGATTTTATCATAATAAAGTTTTTGTTCTCCTCTTTCAGAGATTTGCATCTTTTTTGATCTTTAGGGCCACTCATTGACAAAAGGTACTCACATGACCGCTATATGCAGACATGCTCTTAGGTACGGACAGAGATTGGGAAAGCAGACGATTTTTTAATAATAATAATAATAATAATAATAATAATAATAATAATAATAATAATAATAATAATAATAAGTATATTATTATTATTATTATTATTATTATTATTATTATAACAATTAGGTTTACAACTAGGGTCCCATCTCTTTATCTTGTGTGAGAGGCCCGGTAGTCAGCTAAGCCATTGGTGTTCCTTATTCTGTTTTTCTCTCTCTTTCTGTGTCGTGTGGATATTTGTTTTTGGGTTTTTAGGCTTTTATATTAAACCTTTACATTATATAATCTTTGTCTTTTTTACGAGATTTTCTTTTGGGAAAAGGAAAGAAACTGCTTTCCTCTTATGTCTGTTTCTTCCCATTCACCTTGTTTGAACTGCTTAGGTAAGATGATTTTGTAACTTTTATGTTATCCATTGCCATCAGGATAATAAAATGTTAAGTCTTCACAATTTATTTTATTCTCTTATTTGCAGTTTGCCACACTGATATATTTGTAACAAAATTGAGGTTTGGTTCAACGCCTTTCGAATGTGCAACTAACCCAACCGCTGAGCTTTCTGGTTGCCTGCTATTGCAGGAAAGGGAGAATTGCAGGTGGTAATGCACTTTTGGAGTCGTGTATACACAAAAAAATAAACAGACTGGCACTAAATTGGTTTGTAGTACTGTTATGGTCAAAGTAAAGAGTTGCCGCTAAAATAATATTACGTACGTTGATATATTTTTATTTTTTTTCATTATTCGTAATCATCTCTGAGATATGACTGGTCCCTCCTATGCAAAATATCTATTCCACGCTCGTCGCGTTATCTCAGTATATTTCATAAACGCTAAAACAACCTTACTCATTGCAAAAGTAATAACATATCTTCCTATTTGGTATCTTGTGAAGTAAAATTTTATTTACCAATCATATACTTTGCATGCATATTTTATAATTTCATAAAAATAATGTAGTAAATTTGGATTATCAATTTGTTAAATACGAAAGCAGTCGCACTGAATTTTTCTCTCTCCTTTTTTGCAGGCATTCCTGTATATAATAAGGTGAGATCAGAACAAGATGTAAACATGTGTGCAGTTTCAGGTGAAGGCATTAGTGCGGCGGCGAAACATTATACAGCTCCAGACGGTACTGTATGGGAGGAAATACCTGCTAATATTAGAAACGAGGGTCAAAAATGTCTTCATATCATTCTAAGAGAAATTCCAGGGCCAAAACCGCAAGCTAGAAGAAATGTCAGTAGTGAATCTGTGTCAAATGCATGGTGCTTATCCATAGACAAACGCATACTTACCCACATAAAAAAGTGTACCGAAACAGAAGCGCGTCGTGTGCTGAAGGACAATACTTAGTCACAAAGTTTATCGGAACTCAAAGCTTTCATAGCGATTCTGTATGCTCGTGGCGTTAGTGGCAGTAACAATATTGAAGTTCATCAATGTGGTCGAAGTCTTGGGGATTGCCATTTTGTCCCGAGACTATGAGCAGAAATGGATTTTCCGAAATAATGAGGTTCCTAAGATTTGATATTAAAGCTGACGGATAGATTCGTGTAAAGAAAGATAAACTTGCTCTTGTCTCTGAAGTTTGGTGTACGTTCATTGAAAATTGTATTGCTATAAACCGGGACAGAACATCACAATATATGAACAATTGTTTCCTTGTAAAACTCGACCATTTATGCAGTTTATGTCAAATAAGCCAGATAAGTACGGGCAGAAATTCTGGCTGGCTGTAGATGTAGATGCGAAATATATTTTGAACGTTTCCTTTGCGTTGGTAAGGAGGAAGAACGCACTGCTAATCAAAGAGTTCCGGTGTACGTTGTCATGCGTCTTATGGAGCCATTTTCTGGCAAAGGTCAAAACGTTACTACAGACAACTATTTTACGTCACTAAAGCTGGCTGAAAATCTGAAAGCAAACTCATCTACCATAGTTGGGACAGTGAATACAAGTAGAAGAGAAATACCGAAATTAAATCAGAGAAAGCCCCTTTGTATTCGATAAAGATTCCAGAAAGCAAGGACGTAATAATGACCGTTTATCAAGGTAAGAAAAGAAAGAATGTTTTGGTATTAAGCTCTCTTCATGATACCGTGAACATAGTCGACAATAATAAGAAAGTTTCTGAAACCATTGCTTATTATAATGAAACGAAATACCGGGTTGACATTGTAGACAAAATGGCAAGGTAATATACAGTGAAAGCGGTATCACAAAGATGGCCAATTCATACTTTTCATAATGTACTTGATCTTGCAGTATAATGCAGTTGTTATATACAAAGCAGTCACTGGAATGAAGATATCACGAAAGGAATTTATTTAAAGGCTATCAGAAGAACTCCGGACAGAATACCTGCAGATTCGATCTGAGAATTCAAATGAAGCCACAAGAACATACCATACTGGGTATGATTTTCACACTTCAGAAACGTTTTAGATTTTTTGTCCAATCCCTGTATATAAAACTTGCTAATAAAACCTTATTGAAAATTAGTTTTGTTTTTTTACACAGTGAAGAAAAAGAAAAAACTCGAGTAGTGTTTGTTAGAAAGGTAGGTATGTACAAAAAGAAGCTAGGGATCAAATTGATCCCTACGGGCGATCTAAGTGAAACGAATTTTCGGGCGTTCTAGTGTTAGTATGCAACTATTAGAATTGAGACTCTATGTTGAACTATTTTTATTCTCTATGACGTATTACAATCCACCCAGCCTTACAGCACGGCTTAACACTTTTTTCATTTATCTAAAAGTGTAAAGGGTCCAATTGCTTTCCTGCCTGCATTTGTTCATCTCTCATATCTGGAAAGAGCTAAGCTAACAATAGATCGAAATATTTGCCAAATATTTTGTTAGACGGCAACTTAGCCGTCCGGTCAGTATTTATAGGTCTTACCTTTACACAACCGGCAAATTGGTGGTGTTCGTCTGAATCAGGTATAGGAAATCTATTTCATTGTATTCTGGTAGGGTGTCCAATTCATCAAAAGTATCCCATTCGTCAGAACTATTTAAAAATCCATATAGAGAAGGAAGAGTGCCGGGACTTGCTAAGTCAACCGTGTCTAACTGTTCCGGTTGTAATGATGAGTGTGTTGTTATTGCATAATTTATTCCTGGCAAAAGTAAATTAGGGCGCTTCCTTCCTACTTGATCTGGGAATTTGCAAACGGGGTCTGAAGTTCAATATCCAGAGGGAGTAGGAAGTTCCTCTACTGCTCTATAGTCTTCCCTGGAAGAATCCTCTCCAGGAGATGGAATCAATCGTCTTACCAGAAGGTCTCCTGGAAGATATTAGCATGTAGAGCTTGAACCTAATCTTACGAAAGGTATACTAATTTGCCCGGTAGGATTCGTAACTAAAACTTTTGTGAATTCGCGCTGCTTCTATATGTTTATCCCATTTGAAGGTTGAAAGTCCCAGAAAAATATATCCTGCCAAAAGATGTCAACTTCATTATATATTCTTTTACGTAGCCTAATTGAGCACCGTACGGTAATGCAATATCGAAGATTGGTACACCGTCTACGGCCAGATGAACTGCTATTGTTAGGTGTTCTTTACCGTTCTCCAAGAGAGAACTAAGAAATTTCTTATTGATGTGCAGTTGCCTTAAAGAATTAGTTACCTTAATCGAATCAGTTGATTTGGTGTGTTCACTAGCCTGCTCTGAGTGATGGACAATATTGGTTTCTTGAAGGGAGGACGGTCGTGAAAACCCGTCCTTCGTAGTCGAAGTTTGAATAATTGGTTGCGTTACTTCTGGATGTTTGGCATTTTCGGTGGTTGAACTAATGATCCCTTGACTGTTCAACTCATGCGTGTTGGTTTTGCCGTGATTTGTAGCTGGATAAAGTTGTACAAGGGTTATTATGTGATTGAGGTCGAAGGTGGTGGGGGTAAGTATTATTGTAGAGTTATCTTCAGAACTCACAGTGACCTACGCTGGGATTGATCCTGTAGAACTCACACTCGCTACTTGTTCCTTCCCATCTGTAGTTTTCTGTCCGTTTGGTGAAACGGACTGGTCGTTAGGAGCCAACCACAAAGTGGAGGAGGTTACGGGGGAGATTATTTTCGTTATCTTTGAAAATTCTGGGATTCTTCCATATTGGTATATCCCTTTCGGAATATGCCATGATCCTATTTACTATCAGTTCTAATAACTAACTATGATTTCCGTTAAGGTTCGGTTGTATCACTCCTTGCGCATCCACTTGGTGAGATGAGCAGTGAGAGTGAGCACTGTCAACTTTCGGCGTGAAGAAGGAAGAAGATTGATTCTTCCGTCTTATGCGTCTGTTACGCCGTCGAGACCATTTGGACGGTGTCGAGGCTTCCATCGCTTCGCTTATCGTATTAGAATTATTCAAATTGCTGGTACTGTCCACTCGGGAACGTATAGTCTCTCGCGTCCATTCAGATCGTGGATAATTAGCATTGCAATTTTACTAGCACGTTTTCGGTGATTATTACTCGACATAGTACAAGTATTGGTGTTCAGGATCAGGTCTACTTCAGCGACAGAACGTTCATTTCAATGTCGCCACGGATATTGGTTTATTTTCTTTCCTTGTATGCGTTCATACTTGCTATGATTACGTGGAACTTGTTCGACGTTAGTGGAATTAACATCCCGTTTATGTCTTTTCTTGGCTGTTTGCTCCAAGGGCAGTTCAAAGTAAAGATTTTGAGCAGTGTTCACATATACGTCAGGAATGAAGAGATGATCCCACGGAATTGTTATGACGTGTCTATGTAGATAATCCACTCCAAGTATTGGTGGATTTGAACAATAATTAGGCTTAACTACTGCAAAATCAAAATATCACCGCATTGTATTGTTAAAGTGATCCGTAAAGTAGAACGGAATATGTATTTCTATCAATAATTCACTAGGTTTCGCTCCGACCCCTCTTATCCTGGTATAGCTAGTTTACTACTGTTGGTTTAAGTAATGTTTAGGAATGTAATTGGCCCTCTCAAGAGTCATCTTTGCTTCACTATCTATCAATGCAGAGCCTTAATTGGGGCATAACCTTATCTTTACGGTTCACAAATTTCCTCCTCCTGTCCCTATACCAAAATTGTTAAAAATTCGGTTTCGGTTGTAGAGTAAGAGGGAGCAGTTTGCAGACTCTGCACTAACGTAATCGGATGAAAAATTAGTCAGAGGACCATATGAAGGCTAATTGGCGCGCTCCAGTGCCGGCATATCTACCCTATAATTTCTATAAAGTTTGTATTGGTGTTCCCACATATATATCGAGCCTTTCACAGTTTCCAATTTCCTAAGATACTCCATACATTTATCAAACCGTTCAAGTCTTCGACCCCGAGTATTACCTTCTTTAAAAGGTCTGGTTGCACATCTGCTCTAATCTTATGCATCAACTCAATCTAATCTAAATGACCACGAATGAATTTGAGATCTTTCATTAACCTGTAATTGAAAGTCATTCTATACTCGCCTACGTTATGTCGCCTATGTTCTAAATCATATTCACACGATAGTGGATAGATGGGAAAGCTAACTGTGTTTTACTCTTTAGTTCTCAGTAGGTGAGCGTAGGCTGGTTTGCTATTTCCACAGAATACCACTCAGCAGCTCGGCTCTTTAGTGCAATGGGGAAGTAATCCGCAATTTCTTGGGATGCCCAAACGTATATACGTTCCGTGAGTTAGTAGAACGTCAGGAAATTATCTTCAATCTCATATTTACCTCCTCAAAATAACGATATTTTTAGGTCCGGTAAATATGTTTGCTTGAGATGGAGTGAACATTCTACGATCGTATGGGCTACCTTTGATTGTAGGATATATCCAATTTCCTTTTAAATGTAAATTTGGAATATGAGGCTATTATAAACTAGGCAGAGCCGAAGGTTCTGTAACCGGACTAGTCTTAAAGTCTCATTGAGGTTTAATACTAATGTTATTTTTGTGTTCTGAACTAGTATTCTGAATGGAATCTGATTTTTGACTGCTAGTTATTTCCTTCGAATCACTCGAGAGAATTCAGTTTTCCTATCCTCTGACTTCTCTGTGAGGGTGACCTACACAAATACCTGCTCTGTGACTCTCTACTTTGTTCCGATTTAAATTATGTATTCTGTAACAGGTTGGCTCCAATATTTGTGAGCAAGATTACACTACAGGGTGAAGAAACAATCATTATTGTGAGAAGGTCATACTGTCCATTAACCTGATACTTTTTCTTGCAATGGTGGCTACTGATTTACTAGTACATTGTTTCGAGCTCGTATAAGCTGAACATAATAAACTACTACTACGTCTGAAACTATCTTTATAATGAATTGTACTTGGTTGTAAAGAAGGGGGTGAAGAAGGTTTCGATTTTTCGATCTCGATCTCTTCTAAACACACTATCGATGGTCCGTATTCGGCATAGTCGATTATATTTCCAATATTTTCTAAGACTCAAGATTCCGACAAGCAGTCGCTATTGTTTCCTTCTTTTTCTTCCTCTTCCTGGTTAGAAGGATGATTGGAAGAATGATCTTCATTTTCCTTATCTTGTGTCAATGAAGTTCTCGCTTCAATGACAAGGTTGACGTCATAATCTTCTGCGCTGTTCTTACTGGATATGAGATTTCATGCTGTTCTCTGTGGCGTCGATGCTACGAGGCGGTCCGAATTGGAATATCTAAGGTCATCTTCTGGACTCTACTTAGTTAACGATGTTACTTTATATTCAACGAGCTAGGACTTAACTCTGGGTTACTACTGTGTGAATATCTATTTCTTTCTCGAAGAGAGAATCTTCCTCAGCTTGTAAACGGTTCAATTTATATTCCAACCAAGATTCCCTTACAGTATTAGCGTCTTCAAATTCAGAAGTACTATCGTTTCCGTCAGACCATCTAACTCGCTTGATTACATAAAGCAGATTGTCTGTGGTTTCTAGGTGGGACAGTCTCTTTTTTCCAATGAAATGTTTGCGTCAAGCATTATGGGATTAGTTTGGGTAGTAAAACTATGCAAAAGTTTGACATCCACTTTGGTCTTAATTCTGACCATTTTTGGAAACCTTAAGTCCGTTTCAACACTAGCGTCCTCTCCGGAAGGAGAGAGTCAGTTTGAATTTCAATATCAAATTTCCCCATCACATTATTGTTGGTGACAAATCCTTATTAGGAGTGACCGGTTCTGCCTGAAAAACTATTCCCATCCTTTCTAAATTCATATCCGAACATCGAACCAAGGTGGTTTGTAACTTTTTATTCTTCTTTCCTTTAATCAGAGGTTGTATTAAGGCTCATATCACTAGCGATAAGTCAGTTTGTGATGATATTCTAAGCTATTCTACTAACTCATACTACTAACTTTGCTTATAATATGCGACTCATTTTCCTTACTTTCACTTTGTACTTTTTGTTCAGAGGCCAAGCGTTCGATAATGGTATATGTCAAGCAAGACTTAGCGCTTACATTCACGTCTCTACCTTTGTAACGATTCTGCGCAGCGCCTAGTATTAAGTTGACTTTATGAGCGCCGCGTGTACCCTATAATTTATTTTAAAAACACTCTTTAAAATTTAATGAAAATAAATAAAATAACCTTTTCGGCGTATACAATTTACTTATTAATTATAGCTTGTCTAAAAAGAAGACAAACAAAAAACTGCAAATAAACGGTAGGTATATTTTCATAACTATGTATCACACACCAGGTTCTTGAGTTTTGACGGGTAACCTCTATTCATGGAACGAAGTAAATTAGTAATTAATTTAAAAATTCTAAAAAAAATATTCAATTCATAAAAAATGTATTCTTGTTAATAAATTAACGCAAACTATCGTTTGATTAAGTTATTTGTTCATTGTTTATTTCTTTCTCAAATAGACAACAAATAAAGAATTAACAAATTTCCAAATCTTTGCTCAGCATATTGCATAACGAATTACTTGGAAACTACACACTTGAACAATATCTCATATCCATTAGCTTTACATCAATTAATTGCACAAAACATTTTTAGGAAGCTGTATTTAAACAACCTGTATTTACAAGTGAATGGTTAAATTTTAGCAGATTGTATATTAATCTATAATGAGTCTTATTCAAAGCATTTTTTTAATGTTAGTAAGTAGCCACAGATACAATGAAACAAAGCTGGTATCATGTATATGATAGTTAATATTTCGTAATTCCATACGAAGAAAAACACTTTACCGTAAGAGTAACATATATTTACGTTCCACCATTCCTTCAATGCCCAACTGTAGCAGAGATGATGATGATGATGATGATCTAACGAGAAAGAATATTATAAGCAGCTCCGCCATCACTTGAACTTCTAGCACGTAACTGATGGGGATTCTCTTTTAATACATTTAACCTAACGTATACTTTGAAAACAATAATGAGAATGTTCCTCCATATTATTATGAAATAATGCATATTTACAGATGAAGTTATGAAGATGAACACATGAATCTCGCCGAGAATTAAAAAAGGAATGGACATTAATCTTCTTTAAGATTGACATTACTGTCTGAATTCAAATATGTACTGATCAATGCTCCTATGGATACTTGACTACTATTGTTTTTTTTTTTCATTTTTAAAAACAAAATCTTAATTCATTCTACAATTCACACATGTTGGTACTATACAAGAGAAAACTATAATAGACATAAAGCGAAATTTTGCTAAAGATATATAAGACCAGTTTTAATTAATTTGTCCCTGCTGATTTCTTGAATATTGGAAAACAACCGAAATATCGTGACTAAGGCAATTATCGTGACTACTTTCTACATGGAACTAAAAAATTTATTCAATTAATAACGTACAAACTTATTATTTTGGATTAGGTATCTTGCCAAGCACATTTGATTTTCATTTATGAGAAAAAAGTGCATACTTTTCTTATCAATTTGCTGTTTTGTGATCATTATTGATTAATAGATCGGGACGAAAGGTGGCACGAATTAATGATGCATTATAGATCTCATTATGCCATGCATTCTTACTAAATTACCGTAAATATGAAAGTGAACGTTGAGAACGAAATTTTAACTAAGCAACGAGAATACTATAACAGCATTTATGCTTCGTACCATGCACTGCAGAAAACGTTTTAATTATTTGTTATTTAGAAGAACCATAACTTTTAAAGCAGTCTGTGCTTATAACCCAAAACTGAATGGTTCCTTTTCACTATATTTTATTTTCTGGAACATATTTTAAAATTCTAAGCACCGCATTCATAGTCATTATTGCAATGTTTTGTTTTCTAAAAAGATGCACTAAACACATTAATCAGAATCCGCTTAGAAACATAATTCGCGATAATTTTACACACCTGATATTTCAATGGTCATTTTATGAAATGAGAATTTTAATATAGAACGTACCATTGTAATAACGATTTACTT
This sequence comes from Thermobia domestica, assembly GCF_964235325.1. Classification (NCBI taxonomy): domain Eukaryota; kingdom Metazoa; phylum Arthropoda; class Insecta; order Zygentoma; family Lepismatidae; genus Thermobia; species Thermobia domestica. The sequence goes on from NC_137457.1 coordinate 143,879,760, forward strand.
ATACAAACAATGAAGTATAAATTCTCAAAATATTTACTTACAATTTTATAAAACAACACGCCACTTACATACTGTTTATTCGTCCGCGTTTCCCCTTTTCTAACATTATCAATAACGTCTTCTTTTGTAGACATAATCTACGAAATGTAAGGCTTGCCACGCGGTTTTAAAAAGCACGCGAAAGCACGTACAGAATGAAAATAGCCACACTTATACTAAAAGTTAATTAAACAAATAACAGTACTTATTTGAGGAATTATTTTATAAATATTAAAGCATATGGATATTTCTGAGGTTCCTAAAATTATTTATACAATTGTAAAGTATGCATAGGCACAGATCAAGCAATTGTACGCTGTTATGCACTATATTAATTACACATCGAAAACAACGAAAACACAAAAGCAACAAAACATAGTAGAATAACAATCTAACAACTCAACATGCTTGAGCAAGTCTACTTTAATCACTTCAAATGAAAGGAGCTCTATACCGACGATACTATATCTGAATCCTTCCCTTTAAAAATTATGCAACCTTTAATATAATTTATGAGGTCCGTTGCAAAGCAAAATAGAAATCTAATGTAACGGTAATTTTTTCCGTTACACCTTCATTCCCAAAAACAATATACGAGGTTCCAAGTCAAACTGTTCTGACGCAGGTTGAGATGGAATCTCAGATGGCTCATATTTCACTGGAAAGTAAATTGCTTCCGGACTGACATGTTCATGTGAAGAGAGCAATTTATCATCCTGCTATCCTCCCGGTTTTGTGAGTTTTAATTTCTTTGATTTTCATTTTCGTTATTCCTTTTAATGAGCTTGATTTGACTCTATGATAGAGGCAACGCCTGGCAAGGTTTCGAAGTGAACAGCGGACCGAGGATCGACCTGACCAGCTGCTATCAATTCTGCAATTTCGATTCGCTCTTGTAGGTTCCTTTTATTCCTTAAGTCTCTGCCATTCATTCCGGGTAGTGTTTCGTCTATTTCTGATGTTAGCATTAATGTTCCAGGCAATAGAACCGGTTTTTCGTTTCCTCGTAAGGATTAAACGCTGGATCTGCAGGGCTTTAAGCAGCTAAAAGGATTCTTCGACAACCAGTCTCAGGCGGTTCCTGCACGTCCGAAGACGAAGTAGGAGGATCTAAATACAAATTTCTATCCCACATATCAATATACTTTGGTGCATAACTAGGTAACCACCGACTGATTTCAGGAGGACCGGATCATGTTATTTTAACTGTCACAGAGTACACATTCTCATATTTATCGCACATATAACGATGTTTCCCATTGCCGAAGTTGCATAGGGACAATGTGATTTCCCTAGGTCAAGGCAGCGTTTTGTTTTGATTGCAAAACTCATGGTGTTACTTTCACAATTTGTCTTTGCTATCTGTTATTGGTACTCAACATCTCAGTGACAGCGTTATGATTAACCTACTTCTGTTACAAACATACGCACAGCTGAATGAATTCTAATTCACGAAGAGTTACTTCCTCAAGAAATGACATACAAGCAGATTAAATAAAAATATAAGGAATTCTCGTCCTACTTAAAGAGAATGGTTCCTGTTTATTTCTGTTCTTTTTGTTTTTAAAATGGTGTTAAATTTATTGAGTTATTTCTATGTTTTTATGATAAAGAAAATAAAAGTCAATTTACTTTGGTGAACCAGTTTACTTCCATGTGCAGGGTTACCGCATTGTATGAAAAAAGAATAGTTTCTGTCTCCGTATTTGGTTCTATGTTCTTCAGATTGGTAGGAACCTTGGTATATATTCGAAAGATTACCATGGACAAGAGCAGGTAAGCTTTATCGCTATAACCACGATCGGGACAGTTCGATATTCAAGGAAAGGTAAACGTTAGTAAATAAAGAACACAGAAGAAGATTGAATACCGAAGCTAATTACTACTGTTAGCACTTGCTTCTTTTTGCTAAAGGGAAGTGATATTTCACTTTGGTGCAACACAAAATTAATAGCGGTTCTGATCGAGCCGAGAACAGTTAGCAGATATCACATATAAAGTTCGAAAATTCTAATGGTGCGTTAATCCTATGCTCTAAACAACTGAGAAATAAAATTAAAAAAACTACATACACATTATAACCGTAATCTCAAATGTGTTTTTATAGTTTGTACACTATTCCGGGTTATACACCACTGTCCACTAGCTACATACTATGTAGCATGCACAGTACGACAGTAATGAAACTAGTTGGTTTCATAATTAACTTGTAAGAAAGGAAAATACAAAATGGCACTTAGACGCGGAGAAAATATGGGCTATTACACATGAAACTCGGAAAATAAAATTAATGAAAATGAAGCTTCATTTCCAACCCATAGTAGCAGCGGCATCAGCGATGCACAAACCTGGGTAAATGACATAAAGAGCGTAACAGTAGAACATAAATACCGACGGCGCCTGCCACCAACTGTTACAGGCTACGTGAGTTAAAGGGTAGATTCCCTGGCTCATGCCCGAGCGAGACTCTACCCACCGTGTTGTGTTGGCGGTTGAGGATGACGAGACCAACTGGTTGTAAGCTGGCAGCCGATCACAACACCTTGGGGTCTCCACCATAACTGGGAAGTGTGATAGAATCCACACAGTGTGTGTTCGTGGCAAACTGGGTAGCACCCACTATTCCATTTAAGACTGTTTTCGTTAATGAACCCTGCGTTGTATGGAGTTAGGAATCGTTATTCCTCCCCCTCTCTCTCTCTTCTCCAAGCCAGACTGGTCTGTAATTAGTTAACATCTAGTATTTAATCTCAGATATTCCTATCTTCTTTGATTCACTGGTGTGAAGTAAAGGTGAAAGAGAAACGTATCGAAGTCGTAGATTAGATATTTGTTGTCTGTACCTACATCTACCCAGTATCCTTTCTAGTGTAGAAGAACTTCAACAAAGAGAGAAATTTCAGAATCATAGAGTTTAGTACAATAATAAGATAAGCATACATATTTAATACAACACAAGAAACATACTGATATCAACACTAGACCCTTAATATATAATAATGGATATAATAATGAAATTTTCAGCTAATTGTGAAGTATTTTCACATAACATTTTCACGAAAATTTACAGGGCTAGCTTGTCGTAACGTAGCAGAATAATTAACACAAACAAGCGCTGAATCTTGGAACAACCACAAAAAGGCCACTTTCAAACTGGGATCAGCTGTTACAAGCCATTTTTATACATATGATTGTATATAGTACGATCGCAACAATTGATGATAACTGGACATTATTCAAATGGAACTATTTAGTTCAATGTTTCCCGTTTATGCTCTTCAGGTTAAAAATGGTAGATAATTAATGAGAGTAAATTGGAAAGGTAATTATTTTTTTGTGTTATAACGAAACTAGATTCCAAAACCACATACACCAAAGGCGCACGTGCAACTTGCTAGACCAACGGAAATTGTTGCAACTCGCTAGACCAACGGGAAGTGTTGAAAGCTAGTAATTTATCTGAAGATACAAAATTCTATTCACAATTATTTGCAGGACTTTACTTACAGTCATTTACTTCTAACAAAAAAGAAGAAAATCAATCTAGGTTTTACGTCCCCTATTATGTCGGCTAGGGTAAAGGAGGCGGTTGTTATGAGAAATGAATGAAATGGTGGAAAAAAGAAAGTGGGGTGAAACAGGAGAACTCCGAGGAAAACCACAAACACACACTGTGTCCACCACAAAGTTCATTTGGTGCTAGCTGGGATAAAAGCACCAGAAGTGAATCCTCTACCACTTGTAAACTCCCTAACTCATTGTCTATTGCAATCGACAGATACATGAATACAGAAACATCAAGCACAGTAAAAATTACTCCCTTGCTACTAAAGAGAAAATCGAAAACCTCACGACCCTCAGTCTAACACCTCAGGCTGCTCAGCTACACCCATCGGCTAAAGCTGAGACACTGCGGCCCCTATCTCTTTAAAACTTTGTAGTAAAATTCATTATCTTCAGCCCTCGCAATTAGTTATCAAGTCATGGTGATTAAATTACACATAATATGTATTTTATATATTTATTTTCTAAAGTATTTACGATACAGCCGAAAGAACATTATTTTTGTAAAACGTTTACTATTTTCATGAAGCAAAGACTGAATATTCTATTTGAGTTTAGAACTACAGCTACTACACTTTTAATTAACAACTGAGAGCTATTTTAATTATTTCTGTCCATTTTCTACAAATTACTTGCAGAGACTATTCGGAATAAATGTTTTATTTTAGTAATGTTTCATTAAAAATTAGTCATATGTTAATTAGCATTTCAAATATTTATAAGTTTTTTTTTTTACTTTCAGTTATAATAATGATTTGAAATGAAATTTCTATTTCTTCTAAAATTTTTGGTAAGAGTAATACATTATTTAAATGACATAATTCTTTATTATTTGGAAATATTCAAATAAACTAGAATGAAGACTATATTACTAAGGAACATTTTTAGAAAAATACATTCCTGTTTAAAAAACTGACAAAAATGAAGCTTTTCTTTAAAAAAAGACTATCCAACTGATGACCATGGATAAAAACAAAATATTTAGACAGCGCGCGCTAACCGGTTATTCACGAAAATATGTTAAATTTCATTCTCCGAAGTAGACACATATCAGGAATTCACTACCACAAACTGCATCATCGCTTCGCATATTTTGTGTCTTATTCCTTCTTAATTGTTTGTTTACGTATAAAATGTTTAATGCCTATGATTATTAAAGCTGTGCATTATATATTGTAAGTAACATTATGAAAGATTTACCTTATATTTCAAACGAAGCATAACATTCCTCTCTCTCTCTCTCTAGATTTCGTCACTCATTTGCCACGCGTACGAAAATGGAACTTAGAATTTAGCGACGAATGTTTCGGAGAATTCTTTTCTTGATAATAACTTCTTCATTTCTATTTTTTTACATAAATATTACTTGAAAATATGTGTTTTCCTTTTTCTGCATATTTCGAAGTAGGTGTTTAACATGTTTGATAATAAGAACGAAAGTTAGTTTATTTGTGTAATTTGGAAAGACATGCTGCAGAAATTCTGGACAGAAATGTAGTTTCTTCCTTTATTTATACCTCATTCTTCAACAAAGAAAAGACAGATTCCTCCAGTTTGTTATTTTTTTGTTATTTTTTTTTGTTTCGTATAGGAGGTTGATTGAGCACTCCTAGACTTCTTTATGTATGTGTTACAAAATCTTTAATTAATTTGTTTATTTATTATACCTGAGGCAGTAGTAAAAACATACAAATATATAATATATTCATTCTAATGTTACTAAGTGAATTCACCGAGTATCACATTTTTTCGTGCTTTTTTAATTTCTTGAATTAAAGATATTTTAGTTTCGTTATAATCCCTAGAACTTTATTTCCGTAGAGTACACGTAGTTTTTCATCTTCTCTACTTCTTTGTATACAAATCTTGCATGATAAAGATACTTACACCTTGAGAGCTCACATACAAAATAAGGTTCCATCTTTTATAGAACCCGTTCCAATCCAGATATATCTATCATATCAAAGTTTGCTATTTATCCAAATAAATATATACGAAATTAAACGAAATGAAATATTTGAGTTTTACGTCTGATTTTTATGCTGGCTAGGCTAACAGACACGGTGATGATGAGAAAGGAATGAAATGGTGGAAGGAGTAAATTGGGAGAAAACGGGAAAACCAGAAGGAAATCCACTCATATGGTGTTTGTCCACCACAAAGTTCACTAGGCGTCAGCTGGGATCGAACCATAGACCCCATGCACCTGAGATAAACAATCTACCACTGAGCCATTTCGACACCTATAAATATTGTTAGGATACTCTCATCATAACATGAGCACATGCTTATGGACGACACCTGCTAACATTTATAAGCAAACAGACGATACACTAAGCAGGAAGATAGGAAGGAAACTGAAAGAAGACGAGCCACTTGAAGATGCCCTATGAAAGAGAAACTACAGAAGAAGGAGGCATGAGTTGATCCCCACCCACAACAGCTCTGGAGGTCGAAATATATTAAGGGAATCTCACTATTTTAACCTTCCTGGAGGCGGCTCTGAAGCGGAGAGATTTTTCTCAACATAAACTATACCTGACGAAGCCGACGAGGGTCTCCAGGACCGTAATCTGAGGTCGATACAAGATAGCCCGGTGGCTGCCATGAGCGAAGGGGTTCCCACATGAAAGGTATTTCCTACAACCTTGCTCACAAAAGAAATGATTATATATTGGTTTTATGAAACACAAGGACTATTTTGTCTTTTCATAAATAAATAGGTGAGTATGATAAGTATTATTTTTACAAATAAATAGATTCTTGGTTCACTATTGACTCTATCTACACAAAATATTACATGATGCTAGGCGAGGAAGTTTTGTAGGGGACGCTCGTTTTAATAACTTTTCATCAAGCATTAAAATCAAATAACTTAATATATTTTTTTCTAACTTCTTTATTTTCCTCTCATCTTCTTCGTTTTCTTTTTCGTTTTCTTTTAGTGCAATTTTCTGCCGGAAACAGTGTCTGGTAAACAGATATATATATCAGGAGAAATTAACAATTCATGTTCCAACACGACAGAAGATGCATTTAGTATGTCTTTCAGTATGCCTCACTTTACTAAATATTAAGGCCACATACATGAAGACCCGGATAAATTTTTAATGTCGTAATATCAAATGGTTACTATGCTGTCGTGGTCACTAAGAAAAGAAGAAGAAAGCTTCACCGATATATATATATATATATATATATATATATATATATATATATATATATATATATATATGATACGACATTATAAGTAGTATTACAACATCAGAACCAATGAAAATATAAAAGCTGAATTAATTGCATTAACTAGATGGAAGGTGCCATCATGTATGGCAGAAAAGGAATTAGTTCAAGTTCAACAAGGGGCAAATGGAACCAATAGATTTATTCTTCCTGCTTAAACTTTGTGCATTCAGACAATTAATTCCGCACGCGTCGGAAGAGCAGAAGATCCAACACTTATCCCAAAGAACTCAAAACGGATTTTCTCAATGAAGCTGCATTATAAATAATTGAGACGGTTGACATTTTACAAACAAAGTTGAATAACTTAGAAGCCGCCAATGATCTTTTATGAACTGGATATCATGGAAAAATATCACAGACATTACATACACTATACGGCCAAAACCCTATAAATAACCAATAGAATCTACCACATGTATTAGCTAACGAACCAAAGACGACATATCCCGTTTAACAACCTTATCACCATAATTTTCCTGTACAAACTCAACCTGCTATGCTTCCTGTTCACAGTTGTATTCTCTACTTCCACAACAACTGAACAACTATCAGTCTAGCCTTTCTTTAAACTCTTCTCAATTATTAGTGCCTAATCCGCAAGAACATATTACAGTTAGTCAAGAACCGAAGATCGTTCTCTACTAGACCCAACATCCTCCTCAGCCTGATTTTTTCCATTTCGGCCAATAAAATGGCGGATTTATCATTAGTAATAGAACAATGAACTTATACAAGCAAGCTATAGAATAGGGGACACGGATTGTATAAGAAGTACAACGAAAAATGAAATCTTTGAGTTTTACATCCCACTTTTATGCCGCTTAGGCTAAAAGAGACGGTGATGATGAGAAATGAATGAAGTGGTGGAATAAAATAAGTGGGAGGAAACGGGAGAACCCCGAGAAAACCCACGAGCACGGTGTTTGACCACCACAAAGTTCACTTCGCGGGGGCTGGGATGGAACCAGGGACCCCAAGCACTAGAGGTGGACGCTATACCACTGAGCCACCGCGCCCCCCGAAGTACAACGAATATAATTATAATAAATTGTAGTAAAAATATTGACTACCAGAACAATTAACAAGCCGCCCATAAGGAGGACCGGCTATTAATCTATACCGTATGTAGGAAGACCGGATATGGAACTTCTACATGTTTTAGGCATCAAATAACTGACTAGGGTTGATACTTGACAAGAAATATAGTAATGAATACCAAATTAGGACCACGAAATGCAATAATAGATCCAGGAAGTGCAACTTCAATCTGGCCTTTGGATAGTTTACTACCTGGAACGGATTTCATTTAATTCCAAATGGTACTGAAAGGAATGTCAGACGGAAATATTTATTTGAAACAAATAACACTAAAACATTCAAAATAGGACAAAGAACATTCAGCCACTAATTTCGGATAATTAATATGCAATTTCCAATCATTTATGGAAATGATTTCATCCAATGTGCTTGTACCATCATAGATTTAAATAAAAACATAATTTCTTTCTTTAAATATCTATGTACCTGACTGAAAGTATACCACTTCCTACGCTTTCGCGTACATTCATTCCTATGGTAACAAAGAATATAATATATGACTCGGAATCTTTGTATGTGTTACTGCTTCCTGGAATACGTGAAATATATAGATTAAGTGCTCTCAACCATAAAATTGTCGTCAACAAAATGACAGTTTTAATCTCGAATCCCAACACCTATATCAATACTAAAATTAAAAATATACCACTGGCGGTTCTTGAGGAAGAAAATGATACTTCTTTTAACGCTTTAGAAACACTACTTTCTGTAGACAATGCGCTGCAATTTACAACGAATAAGGATAGCAGTACAGAGAGGAAATTCAGTTAGCATTTTAAAATCCTTCCCATCAGCAAAAGAGCTGGATGAAATTTTTTACTTAAAATAAGTAGTAAATATTAAAATAAGTAATAAATACTTTTAAAACCCATGGTTCTAAAACCTTGGTGATGGACATAGATTTTTTTTGTTTTTTTTAGGAAATTAAAATAGAGATCTGTCTTAATTTGTAAATAGGTTCATATGGAAATTTAGTACTGGAAGACTCATCTATTGTAATACAAACAAGAATATGGTTTGAACACGAAACAAGAAATTGACGAACGTTTAAAATACACGGAAAAAGTTATTTAATAAAGATCCCTCTGAAGTCTACTGTAATTTAAATAAGACTCAAACGCAGGCCGTTTACGACTATTATTCAATTATAGGGACGTTTTTCATATGCTCCTGATGAAATTGGGCATTTTAGAAGATACGCTCACTAGATCAGTATCTCAAAGTAAGATGTATTTCAAGATCAATCTCCGCTCATTCCTCTCCATATACGAGACAGGTAGATAAATTCAAGAACTCCTCAATGCAAGGAACATTATACATACAACAAATACATACATATACATACATACAATAAACATAACTTTAGTTTTCCACTTTTGGATATACGTATGCCATGTAGGCAAGAGTTTCGGATTGTTCTCAAATTGAAAAAATGTAATAGTTACATCAAATATTTATCAGTCCCTTTCCAATCTATACAAGACGTTTCAGCCTCTCTCAAGGGAAAAACTTCCGTAAGTACTATGGCCTTATGGGCCAGTTATAGCCAAATTTTGCGTCGTCCTAAATGAGGAAAATATACGAATTTCGAAATCAATCACAAGAAAAAATCGTACGAATTTTTGACGCGACGAGAATGATTTTGGAGGGATAAGCCAATAGGATTACAAGTTTTGCTGATGATATTTTATATGGGAGTTACGACTTCCAGCGGCAGTAACAGGATTTAAAACTTCTAATCAGGAAACTTAGAAAACATTATTTCCTTCCTACTCCTAAGAAAACACATTTGTATTACCACGAGCTTAATGTATTGGGGTATCTCGTCAGCGGAAAACATATTAAAATATCACCGAAAATAGCTAAGAAGATAATATACTTAGAAGGAGAACTACAAAAGGAATCCTCAACAGTGTCATTTGGTTATTCTCATGTCATAAGGGCATATTAAAGATTTTACGTCAAAAATCGAGCAATTTCTATAGTTGGCAACACCTAACTCTACACTTAAATTGACAAAGAAACACGTTACTCTTTTTGAACAATTGAAGGAGGACATACTTCAAGCCCCTCCCGCTCTAAATTTGACAATTCGTTAGAAATTCGGGTGTACACCGACCGCAGCCAAATACTAGCAGGGAGTGTACTCGTTTGTTACAAACCAGAAACTGACACAGAGAGGGTACTGGCGTATTGCAACAGAAGATTAACGAAAGACAAACAGAAGACCAGTATTTGGCAAAAATAAGTAATTGCTCTTATATATGTTTAGCCAGCTATGATTTTAACATACAATAATTGCCAGGTTCTAAATACCAGGCCGAGATCACTAGTAGACTTGAGAAAACAAAAGACATCTTAAACGATGAAAGGAATAAAAACAAGAGTGAAAGCAAAGCGAAGATTACCATGCATTTAGAATGAACAGTCTTGATGCTAATATTTTACAAACAGAAAATAACGATCTTTTACCTCACACAGCAAAGGAATAGGGTAACGAAGATAATTATAAAGATATGATCTTTCTTAGGAAGAAAAGAGCCTGACAGAATTTCTTCAGTTAGATTGGTAAGATTTGTTGTCTTCAAGGCGTTATAGTTTAAAGAAAACAAAACCATTCTGACTAGGAACTATGACATCTTTCATGTATACCGAAATATTTTGCAATCTTGTGCTTTATAACCTTTCACAGTCAAACTAGTGGTCCACACTTCAGATTCACAAAATCTTATTAAATTACTATAAGGAAATTCTACATGCCGCATCTTAAGAATTACCTTGCTCGTAAGATATGCATAAGCCCAGACTGTCAGAAACTAAACAGCTATCTTAGAAGAATGAGGCTGAGCTGTTACAGCATCATGTATAAGGCATTATGACTGTTTGGATCTATAATGAGTTTGGACCAATCCTAAGTGAGGAGGACGAAATAAGTAATATTAATAGCAAGAGATTTAGCCACGCGTTACATAGTAGCAAGGACAGCGGACTCAGTAACAGCCAAAAACGGAACTTTTTTTTAAACAAGAGATCATTTTAAAATTTGAAGCATTTACGGCATTATGCCTGGACCAATATCCAGTACACGAAGCTACTCGTGTACAGCATCTTGCGCAGAAGTACTACTTCACCTACAAATACTCCCCGCATTCAATCACGCTTCGATTGGGTTGGTAGAAAAATGAATAAAATTATCAAACAAGAACACTACACTGACTGGAAAAAATGACTACACGATGTTACTTTCGATATTAATACTGATACATAAGGTAGGACAAAATTCTCATATAGGTTTTTAATATTACAAATGAGCATATAATTCCAACGGAATGCACATTTGGTTCCAAATATAACATACAAATTTACAAAGATAAATAAACGTCAAATAGAAAAAAGGAGCGAACCAATCTGGAACAGGCATATATTAAACAAAGGAAAGTTTACGATAGATGCCATAAACAAGTATCTTATATGCCAGGAGACCTCGTTCTAGTTTACTTTCCTACAAGAAAACAGGACGAACCAGGACATTTCACAAATCATTGCGAGGAGCCAACGGAAGTAAAACAACAACCTAATCTAAATTTATACCGAATACAGTTACCTTCCAAATATAGAATATTTCGATAGATCGTCTAAGACCTTCCATTCCGAATGACCAATATCAATTTTGTAAGCACGGACCTCTAAATGGGCACAAATAAAAGTGCAATATGAGAAATTTATAAGTACTTACCTAATAAATACTGAAAAATATGGTTCGTCTACCACCCACTACGCTTGTGTTAGCCCAAACGGTATTGTTACTTCTACTCCTATCCCATGTGATTCTTTTATATTCTCTCATGAATTTTATTAATAAATTCTTTAACATTGACGCACCTATTTTTAAATATATTTTAAGCCACACACCATTTTTTCGATGAACTTTCTTTACCTTATATGTTTTCAACACTTTACAAGTTTTTTTAGTGAGACGACTATCTCCTACAACCATTTTCAATAAAATGACTTGTATTGAGCTTTATTGTAAAACATGCCTTTCGTTTTTCTCTCGTAGGATCATTCAGCTAACCAGATTAGCGATTTACATCTGCATACTGCTAAGTTCTACAATCTTTGGAAATGAAGTAATATTTCACCAGTTGGGAGTAACAGTTTCTCAATTCAAACCAGTTTTTCGTTATGATGAAACAGAGTTCCTACCGTATCTCCTGCGTTTTTAGCAGTCTAACTCTGAAACGATTCGTGTTCTGGATCCGAACACTTAATTAAGCATTACATGGAAAAGAGGCACAATTTATTACGAAAATCAGTACTATAATTCCATGTGATTGTAGAGAAGGATTCCCTTATAGACATGAATGAATGATATTCAACCTTCTTATGTTACAAATTTAGTATTTAGTGGGTTTCACTATATGAAGTTCATAAATTAAAACACTCTATAAACCTTCTTAAAAAACAAAGAGGATATCTTAAATCACCGATTCAAGAAATTAAGGAAAGTGAATTTAAGCTAAATTATATAATTTCTAACTTTATTTTCGCAATTGAAAAATTAGTTTCCAAAATAAACTATGAGATTCTACAACTCATGTGCAACAGAGCAACGCAAGAAGGATTTTTAATTATACTCTCAAGATTTCAACTGATAGAGAACATTCGATTTAATAATACAAAGGATATTAGACAATTGAATCAATTATGCGCTAATCAAGCCTGTCCTTGCTAATAATTTTATGCATTATAACCAAAACCTAAGAGGCACCTTAATCAACAGGATCTGTTATCTTTAATATCAATGTTCAAAGGCACATCTGCTATTTTTTGATTGAAGGATATCACACCTAGATATTTCATTAAAATTCCCATCATACGGGACAGCAATTAACAATTTCTCTATAAAATATATAATAATGGATTTTTTACAGATTCTTCCAATCTTTGTCTAAAAACTCCAGAATTCGCATATAGACATCGTCACTAATTTTCGAATTTGAAATTTCACCCTGTAAAAAACAATGTATGAGAGAAACCTGTAAGTTTCAAACCCAGTCAGGATCACAGAAAACGGAATGTTTGTAGAATCTTATGTTACGTAACATAATGACTAACTGCCGCATTTAACCTCCGTTGTTGAAAGCAGAAGAATTGTACTTATATACTCCAACCTGACTTCTACTTACAAAACGAAACTCAGTACGGATAGCTCGTTAAAAGTGTCACCTATTCCAAATGAAATTGAGCAACCTCTAACAACCTCTGAGTACGAATACATCAAGACAGACACCCTCAACCTGCTCACTTGACATTCAACCTATTTTAGTCTCTAATATTGCACACTTCTTGGCAACTATAATTTCAATTTCGTTTTATTTTTCAAATATTGAATAAATTGTAACGTCTCTTGTACATTTAATCGTGTAAACTAATTTACTTGGCGAAAAAATGCGCAATTTTATAGCCCAAAATGCGACAAAAGGCTTGATTTGTAAAAATAAATGCTACATTTTGTATGTCAAACTGCGAAAAACTAATATGCTCCTAACAATAAAAACCACAAAGTTTCCATGTGTAAGTTAGGAAAAGTCAGGACTGAAATAAGTTCATTTATACATTGACACTCAAACGGAAAGAAATACCTATGAAGGCTGCTTGTTGTGTGATATGAAGAGAGTGTTACGTGTCAACATCCAGCAGAAACATGCGAGCATTGACACACCAGATTTTCCTTTGTATCGCTGCTCCAGTGTCTGAATGGATTGGTGTAACCTCTCACCTTGCTCATCAGACACTGCTCCTAGTTTTTCGGGAAAGAAAGACAGGTGACTGTGTTGAAAAGTTGTGGGGGATGCTGTGTAGGGGAGGCTGAAAAATTTTCTTGCGATCAACCAGTTGTTTGTTTTTCACATTCTTAATTCCGCAGTATGGGATGTACGAGTGAACCATTATTTTTTTTTGAATTGCAGATCCCGTGCTTCACAGTCGCACTCAGTGAAAACAACAATACCTTGTATAGCCGAATTGTAACCGTAACACCAAAACAATTACCTTCAAGTCACCATATATGTTCCACTGAGCTCAGCATACCTCACTTTGTCGAAAAGGAGTTGCACATTTCGATACGTCTCCTTCAAATTAACGGAATATATAATTGGAATGGAAAGGTACGCATTTCCGTTGTAGAGAAGAGCACACTTTATACTTGCTTTTGACGAGGGCAAGAATAAACGCTACTTCTAGACTTTATATTTTATTCGTAACGCCTGCGTCAGTCCTTGCACGTCAGTACAATGCATGGAATCATCACTACTGCTGTAAAATTTGAGAAAGTCATGTTCTCTATCACGGTAAAATGTCACTTCCGATTCCTTTTAAAACTTTCCAATCTTGAAGTCTAGAACCTAGGAGTCAGCTAATTGTTTGGGTACGTTCAAATCTCTAATAAGGTCGTTCAGTTCCTCTTATGTTATCAAATGTGGTTCTCTTGTTCGTGCACTGTATCTTGGGTCTTCACTCTCCGTATCAATAACATCTTCACTTTCATCAACATCACTCCTGTTTACTGTCCATACGTCTCGCGCGACTGGTACAGGAAACCCTTCACCATGTGGGATGAGTCTTCTAGCTGATTGTAGATCTGGGTATTGTAATGATTCTATAGACTTGGATTTTATTCTGTTTACATTTGACAGACAAAAGTAACTGTCGTGTACATGATCACGTATTTCAAACGATAACATTATTGTAGCAAATAGCATACACTTGTGAGAACAACGTAAAGAGCACTTAGAATTACTGCACAGGATTTACAACAGAATTTCAAGGCTACTGTTTGTCTACGTCGACTTTCGACGAAAACTACAATTTATACGCTTTCTCAAACAGGCGTTATCTTAGTGAGCTTCGAGGTTGGTATTATCCGTCCACAAACATAACAAAAGTTGTCAGGATCATGTTTATACTTCCTAGGCATTTTCAAAATTGTACCACTATAAAACAGAAAACACAACTACGTTTTCAAATGTTACAGAGTTCATAACAAAAGATCCACAAGTTATGAATCACAAGAACACATGTTTCGATGTTTTTTATCTTTTTTTAGCACAGCACGTTAAGAGAAAATGCAGCTCACCAGACCAACAAGAAAGGAAGAAACATAGTATTGATGGTCAGTTGATTCAATACCGTCCGATGTTCCCAGGTGTAGGTCGGAAATGTTAGTTCCGGCGGTAAGGTTTCCACTTTTTTCCGCAACAATTTTCCAACTTTCGTCTACGGCGGGGGTTGGAAATAATATATTTTCCATCAATGATCGTTTTTATTTTATATATTGCAATACATGAATAACGCATGTGCTATATATATAAAATTATTATAAAAAGGATGTTTGATTACAAATAAAAATTAGTCCTAGAATGTGAAGAAATTTGTTATTACATTTTCCCTGTTTTCCAAAAAATGAGACATAATACGCAAAAAATCTTATTATTTTCGAATTCAGTAGAAAAATACGTTTCAGGATCGCCTATTAGTTTTCGGTAAAGAAATTTGGTGTTGAACAGTGTAATTGTCAAAATTCAGTGTTTTTTTGAGGGGAGTCAGCGGTTACATTCACAACTCTGTTTGTTGTTTCGTGGCATGCTCATCAGTGTCCAAACATCAGTTCAGCCAAATAAATTAGGCAAATGCACTTAGTATGTTTTTGTTTATTACGTACGGTTGTAAGCATGTGATGGTTCGACTTCTTCCGTCTCGACTTCTTCCGTCTATTGTGTGAATTGTATCTGCAAATTTTACCTTGATATTTCTATTACTTCTCAGAGTCGTAATAATAAGGAATATTTATTCGGATGAAGTTTCAAGTGTTCAACCAGAAAAGAGGAATGCAAAGATTAGTAACAGTAAGGTAAGAAAAATAGTGAATATCCTTCTAGTGTACATTTTCTACTTGTGTTTTTGTTATTTATGTCTTGTCTGGTTGGGTATTAAATATTTTTTTTAATATTGGAAGTGAATTTGAGTCCACCCACGAACACGTCGGATTGTGTGTTACGTTTCAGTTACATGTTTTCTGCACGATTCTTGCTTTCTAGAGACATCATACATTTTCAAACATATATTAATAATGGTATTTGATTATGGATTAGAAAATATGGCATAATTTCCACGAAATGTGTTGCTTATTTAGGATCTACCACATTTGGTGGCTCTACCAATTATTTTCATTAACCCCTTCAGTGCGAACCGCTGTAAAAAGTGTAGGTTTTTTTGAGAACTTTGGAATTTGTTACCTTCTAATAACTTTTGAATCTCTCAAACAATCACAATGAAATTTTCTTGCATTGTGATCTTTGCTGCCTCTAATTAGCTACTATAACTTGTCATAGTCGTATTTATGGTCATCATCATCATCATCATAAGGTTAGGTTACACAAAATGTGGGAATGCCTCAACAGATCAAGCTCAATTTTTCTGTGTGGTTTCTTGGGGTTCCTAGGTAAAAATGAATGTTAGAAATTTATTACGGTAATCAAAATAAGCGTCATCATCATCATCATCATCATCATTGATACGTATATCCACATATATTCATGAAGTGAAAAATCAACATTGTGAGTGAATATAAATAGTATTTTCACATTTTGTTCTTTATGAGTTTTCTCTTTTTTCTTGAAAGATACAAAGGTACAATTGACCAACAACAAGTGTGATCAAAAAGTTCTGGAACTGGTTTTTATGTGTCTTTTCTGGAATACACCTTTTCCGTGTGAAAGTCTTTGAAACATGGCACAATGCACAGTCCTACGTCGCACTCTGTACACTGGTATCGTGACTCTTCTGACACACTTTATACTTTCACACTTTATACTTGGAGTGACAAACTTTATACTTTCTTGTAGGATATTTCCTACAAAATATTTGCGGCACACAATCGGCAAAGTGGCGTTCAGTAAGCGTCATCAGATTAGGTACAGCACTTGGTCTTCCAGTCTTCTTGGCTATGTTCTGTGAGGGGTAATTCCCTACAATTTTCTCTACAAGTTGGATCATAAACTGTAAATGTGTCATACGTCATCCCATTTTTTGTGAGCGCAATGTGCATTGAAAATGCATATATGCAATATATATCAGAAATGCTTCCTGTAGTATTTTTTCATCCGCTTCCTTTTAATAGGGTAGTTTGTCATAATTTGATCTGCTTTATCAACCCCACCCATATATTTGTTGTAATCTTCAACAACTGATGGAATAATTACTTCCTTATTTCTTCGTGTAGTCAGAGTTTCATCATCGTTGTAGCAAGTACTAAGGAGGCGAACTTCCCGCTTGTCCTTCCACTTCATTATCATCATGGTCCCTTTTTCTTCAAACAAAACTGCTCTCTCGCCTTTCTTGAGTTTCTTCTCGATTTCCTTCTGTATTTGCTTCCTTCCCTTTTTCGCAGTTCCTAAAAGGTCTGTTATCTTCTCTTTCAAAAGCATTGCTAACTCTGGAGTGGTGTAGAAGTTATCTGTGTATATACAATGTCAATTGTTTAATAAATCCTTACACAACGTTAGCACTACTCGGGTAGCATTATAATAATTACCAGGATCAAATTCGGTATTTTTCCCAGTGTAAATGATAATATTCCAAATATAGCCAGATGATGATTCACTGACGATGTAACTTAATTCCTAACCTTGCCCTTTTAATTGAAATATATTGTACTCACGAAAGGTGCCCTTTCCACAACAGAAGACTTTCGTCCACACTTAAGTCCTTCTCTGGTGTGTATACTGCCTTCAAACGAGAAACAAAAATGTCAAAAACCGGTTTTATTTTCCACATTTTCTATCAATATCAGGTTTCTTAGAATTATCCACAAAACGCAAGAGTTTGCTTATTAGAACAAACCTATTGAAACTCATTACATGAGCAAAGCCAGGTGTTTCAAGTAATATGTTGTTGCTATAATAGAGTTTAAGTTCAGGCTTCCACACAATCGATTGCAAAATAAGAACCGCAATGAATCGCCATATCTCACTGCCATCCACTTGAGTCCAATCTTACAATCTACTTCGTTTCTTCAGAGGACCAATATTTGCACTAAATACTGATTTGCATATCTATTTGTTTCTTCAACAATAAGATCAATTAACTCGGGCGGGAAAAAAGCATCAAAAGTTCTAATGAATCGTCCCTGTCCTTCACGTTCACATTGAATCCACTGAGACCACTGAAAACTTCAGGCTGTAATTGTAGTTGCCTTTTAGTCCAGCTATCACCGTCCAACGACTACGCAATCACATCATTATCACTAAAATCACCATCATCACTTTCTTCCGACTCTAAACCTGTTGATTCTAAATCTGTTTCAAAATTAGTTACATCAGAATCACTACTTAATAACTCGTCCTGAATGTCAGCATCGTTGAAATATTGTTTTGAAGCCATCACTCTGCTGTCTGCTCTCAAATAAAACAAAGAATGAAAACTGTATTTGACGAAGCACAAACTCTATTTTAATTTCTTTCTTTTTTCCTCTCCTTCTTTTAAGTAAGCAACAATTGAGACTAGATGAGCGCAAACTCGCTAGATATTGTCGGAATAACATTACTCATACTATGGACAAGTATCTTCGATATACACAATACAAAATAGCCAAAGTAAAATGAAAGCGTATATATACGCCATCCGCACAGCAGATGCGTTTTTAAGACAAAAGTTAACTCGCCACCCACACTGAAGGGGTTAATTGTAGATTAAATTAAGTTATTAAAAATTCGTGTGGAGTTGTGTTACTGATATCATACTTAAATATAATTACCGTGCTTTCCAAATAATTCTAGTTTTGTAAAGTAAGAAATCCGGATAAAGTAATATATTTCATTAAATTTTCTATTTGGTCGAGTGATATTGATAAGTAGTGTTAGAAAAACTGTAGTTCTGTGAGAAGCTGTTAGATTGTTATTCAAGTCACTAAATACGTAAGGAGTTGGTTTTACTTTATATTCGGTAAATCCACTGGAATTTAAGAATTTTACAGGATTGTGCTATTACCAAAGCATCCACCCAAAACTTGTTACATTTCTTTAAAGTAAACTGTAAATATCCCTTCTGCACGTTATTTGTAGCTTATATATATATATATATATATATATATATATATATATATATATATATATATATATATATATATATATATATGTGTGTGTGTGTGTGTGTGTGTAATTACATAAACTAATTGTGTTTGCTTAAACAACAACTTTTTAACTAACCTTTTCGTACTAAGTTTAATACATATCCTCTAGCGACCCATCAAATAGTGGACGTTTTGTGAAAAATGGCAAATCAGTTCCTCTTTTCAGGAGATCTCTAAAAATAACCAATTTGTGGACTTTCTACGTTACTCTGATTTTTAAGGTGAAGGAGGGGTGTAGCATATACGCCTAATTTGGGTAATGCGACCATAAGATGCCAGATAGAAAGTAACTAGTGTTATAAATATTGGTGCATTCCTTTTTACAATGAAGCAGCTGCGCATTTAGGCTACTCAGTGCTATATAAATCAAATGTGGCCACTAGCAGAATAAGAAATGTAATTACCTTTAACAAAATCAAAAAATAGATTGCTTTTTAATACTGAAATTTTACCAATCTCTAATAATAATTAATTGTCGTATTCCTGCATTTATAAGTAAATATTATTGATAATTTTACCTACGCAATCTTAAAAAAAAAAAAAAAAAAAACATTACACAAATGAAAATCGAGAGTAATGCGATTTGGTAAGCATGCTATATAGCTTTTCTTTCCTGTTGGATTGGATTTTCCTTGAACGTATTTGCCAAATTTTCATATTCCGTGAAATAACATTTGTTCATTAAGGCTGGGATTTCGTTCTTTCTGATTTTGAACACAAGCATACATTATTTCTGAACATGCGATCCTACTTTCCACAAAAGTTTTTTTGTTCTGTTCTACTTTTATGGCTCAGAGATCATATATGACAGTTTGTAAGTTAAATCATTATCCGAAGGTGGCTCTTCAGTATCTGAACTATTTGGATCAAGAGACTCAAGCAGGTCTTTTATTTCTTTATTTAATAATCCTAGTAATAATATTAAAGTGGTTGCAAAGTTCCAAGTGATGTAAAAAAGGAATATATAAAAACCACCAACCACAGTAGGGGCGTGACCTTTGCTTTTCTCCCTCAAAATAATTTCCATAGGTATAAATATTTCCATAGGGCTTTAAATTTGACAAGGTAATGTTCCATATAGGGTATTTAAACAACATTTTAAGGGTGATCTGTATATGCATTTTAATCCTTGTCAAATCAATACTAATCAAAAGATGGTGCTACGTTTAGTTCATCCTGCTCTCTGGTTAGCTACGACACATATGAATATTCTACTGAAGGAAATTCTACGGAAACAAACAATATCTTCAATATAATGACACAATTGTTTCGTTTATTGCAGGAAAAAATTTGAAGAGATTGAATGAATGATGCCTAGATTGGGAATATTCGTACAATCCTTTAAACAAATGTGGGGCTGTGCATTATCTAGTTGAAACTTTGCCATTATAAGTACCCCAGTACTTGATAATTATTCAACTTGTATTGAAGCAACTTTTCTGGCTGCTTAGAGTGTGTGAAATTTAAGGTGGTTTCGAAATTATTTTGCGATTGTTTGCCTCAAATTCCGTTTAAAGAACTCCATCCTCAGTGATTTATTTTGTATATGTAAGCTTTGTTTGAGAAAACAAGAAGTGTATTGCATTAAGATGTATACGTACTAACACTGAGAATTTGCTAGCAGATTCAGAACAATAAGCGGGATTAAGAACTTGACTTCGGTTTGGATAATGCTTTTGCAAGAGCAAACGAAGAAATTGTTCAATGGTCAATAAGTAAGAAATGTAGCTAATTTCCCTTTAGATACCCAGGTCGTGCTTAACGTTCGGAGGAAGTTTGTATAGAATGTGAAATTGAATTAACTTATATGGACGTCAATTTTTTCCTTTTGCTTCGGAACTGCAACTGAGGGATATCTTACGGGACACAATGAATAAGACAAACAGCATCTTAGTTCCTCATGTCATATCAATGGGGTTTTATCTTGCGTGTCAGTTGATGGAAAATTGAATTAAGATAAGAAAAAGATCTAAGAATTAAAATCATGGCAAGTTAACTACTTTAGTTCAGCAACATTTCTAGAGCTTGTTGGTTGGTTAGAATCTATCAAGAAAACAATTGTCCTATTTTGAATTTTCTTGCGGCAGATTTGGAAAACAATTCGGCTGGTCCTGTTCAGCAAGAAGTGGAAAATAGTAAGAAGTTAGAAGTAATGTATTCTCAGATTGTTTCCTTCGTCAATAAAGGTATCAATCGTGAGAGAAGAAGGAAAATAAAGTGGTAATTAGTTACTAAAAGGAGTCAGATTGAAGAACCACTTCTAGATGTTGGGGATGACAGAATCTGTTTAAATGATGAAGTATGAGATATTTTCACATAATAGTGTTAATGAGAAGACTGAAAAAGACTTAACACTCGAGAAATCGAGCTGCCGAAGAAACGCAAGTAGTCGCGTGCAGTGCGAAAGGGCCGCAAGAACGTAATGTGCTGCTAATATCGTTTTAAACATTTTTCTTGTATTAGAAAGGTAATTTTGTATATTTTTGATTAGGAAAGAATAAATTATTTATTATTATAATAATAAGTTTTAGAGTTATAACTATTAGAGAAACCTACATTTAGAAATCTATTTTTTTAATGAAAATCCTTTTTTGGAATGAAATATGTTTTTCTTTGTTACATATATCTTTAAATATTTAACTATTCACTGGTTTTATAGAAAATTCGAATTCTGAGTTTGTGCTTTTGCTTTTGTAATGAAATACAATATTTCTTTCTTTATAATAATACATTTGGTAGTCAACTCTTTGGTTCGTGTAAAATTAGAAATGCAATAATAAATAAGTAAAGTAAATACTACATAAACATAGCAACAAAACAAAACTTCACAGCGTATTTTACATTCAATTAGAGCTCACTCGTAACTAAGCGGTTAGCATGCGTGCCTTTGGATTGGGACTTATTTCTTCGATTCCCGGTGGGAGCTCATGTGGTTTTGATCTCACGTTAAGCAGTAGGTCCACTTCTTATGTAGCTTCGATGCTGATAGGGAGCTAAATTTAAATCAAATCAAATCACATCAAA
Source organism: Thermobia domestica (assembly GCF_964235325.1). Lineage (NCBI taxonomy): Eukaryota > Metazoa > Arthropoda > Insecta > Zygentoma > Lepismatidae > Thermobia > Thermobia domestica. The sequence continues at coordinate 143,901,922 of NC_137457.1, forward strand.
TTTACATTGAAATATTTTACAGTCCTGTTATTTTGAAACTTCCCCTATGCGTCACTATATTAAATTTTACACTATTTGACACTTCGTTGTCGCTTATTTCGATCTCTCCTGCTCTGATAATATTCGGGGAATCGATGGTCATTTGTGGGTACAAGGTCTTGAAACTCGCTTGCAGACTTCTCGCCTCCAATTTCCTGTTCACTCACTTCTACATTATCTTCTTTGTTATGATATTCCGCCGACAAAACTTCCACGAGATCATCTTGGCTGCTTTATCAGAATAGTCTTTCCTAACACTTCCCTCCGTTCGTTTAAGTTGTTCGTTTCTAGTTTTCCCCTTTTTTAAACTTTGTATCAGTTTATCAACTTTGACGACCTCTCTTCTGTCCATTAATAACATTTATGTTAATAAAGGTTAAAATTTCTCAAAAGCAAAGGTCACATGCGGTTTCAACCAGTAGAGAAAACAATGCACGTTTAGTGCTGCGCCGTGGAAAGCGCCGCAGAGCCAGTAAACAATCACTGGTAGCTAAAAATAAACAACGAATAACAGAGTGATGAAGCAGTATTGTTCGGGAAGGTGAGGGGAAAGATTAGCTGGACAATAGAGTCTGTTTGCGAAACAGAATGGACACACGAAAAGAAATAATTTCTCTGCGTTGCCTTTGACCGCGGCGCGAAGATTAAACATCTCAAAATTATATTGATCAATCGGAAATAAATGCGAACTGCTTGAGAACAATAAAGAGTGTAACATAATTTATGTAATGAATAAAAAATACGAACGAAATGATAATTATAGAAAATGTCTAACATTATAGATCTGACCAATATACACATCCAAGAGTGCGGAGCTTTCTGGACGAGTAGACACTGAGTGAAAGTGATGTTATTACAAATAAAATAGATTGTCTTAAACATTCCCGTGTCAGATTATATATTAAAGAGCATAATCATTGTAAGGAGAATCCCTTTCCTGTACCTGGCCTAAGAAGTTTTTTGTAACAACATAGAGTAGTTGGTTCAGATTCATATCTTTTTGGAATTATATCTTATTAGTCAATCATTATAATTTCCCTAATAGTTGCTTCTAATTTAGGAATAAAAATATCACATACAAAACTTGGTAATTTCTGTAATGCTAACGAGGAAATAAATAATTATGTGTAAATGTAGAAGAGTGTGTTACTAGTCTTGCTGATAAGTGTATGTACTGGAGGTTTGATTTGAAGAGAACTTATTATCAATTACAGTTACATGGAGACTCTAGGGAAATGAGGACAACTATTAAGCCTCAAGGAAGTTGTAGTTTAGAAGTTATCAAGCAGGAATTAAAGTAGTAGTCTTATACGACGTTAAGAATAAAATAGTAGGGATATGAAGGATCAGAAAGTAAGAATTTATCGTTCTTCTGGTATCGTGGTAATCTCGTTTTAGCAACAAGCAATACAAAAGAACATATTAACTTTCTACGTAGAGTTATGTTAAGTTTTAAGCAGATTACCGTTACCATTTCTCCGGACAAAAGGAACATTTTCCAAGCGAATTAAGAATTTGGAGTTTTGATGCTGATGAAAATAGTACTGAACGTAATTCGCCACGAAGTGCAGCAATATCCTTCATGCGTGAAATAGTCGTGGAATTTACGATAATTACTGAACGTTTGTGCATGAATTCAACAAGCTACTACACTACTTTAGAACTTAAATCGATTAAGAAACGTTTCAATTGGTTACCGTGAGATCAGAGTGTTATTGGTAACTTGACGAAAACCTTAATGGATAATGCTGTATTCAAAACTCCAGATCTGGCTGGGAAATTTGTTGTATATGTCGATAGTAGAGGAAAGAATATAGGTTCGTATATCTTCCACTATGACGCCAATTAACGTTTACTTATAAGTGTGTTCTATTCAAGGAACTTTTCGGAGGCTGATTGTCGCCATAACACCTACGAAATTAAATTTATTAGACTTAAAAGAATTATTGAGAAGTATAAGATTGCTTAGTGAATGGTTTTGAATTTTATGCCGATAATAAGACATTATATTGCTTTCTAGCAAATGTTGAAAGTTTATACAGATATGATCTATTCTTGGAGGTCTTATGTAAATTCCCTTTTACAATTAGGTGCGTAAAATAATGTTCTTACCGACTCTTACATAAATGTATAATCCGATCGAATTAATTCTAGTGAATAGTTCTATTGGTCCTGCCTTCATGAAAACAAATTTTTCGCTTTGTAATTACATGGAGTTTAGCTATAATTAAAGACACATTTGAGGTTTTACTGAGACAGAATATCAGTCTTAAGGTGATTATTCCGAAATTAGATAGTGACAAAAGTATCCTTAAATATGGGCATAATAAGAACATTTTAATGAAAAAAAGTGGAGCTGTATATTACCCCTATCCATGGAAATGGGAAGTCTGGGGTTAATAGAGTATGTTCATCATGCATGTCTAACGTGATACCCATGGAAGTCTTAAGAAAATTATGAATAGATATACGTATGATTCTAGAGAAAATGATGTTAAATACTATGTCAAGATCTGCGGGGAGTGTCAGAAATTAAAAGATTAATATAAGATGATAGTGGTACAACTTGCTCTTAATATATTTACTACAGTTTGTGAAAAATATGATTTATCTTTAAGGCCTAAACTTAGCTCTGGTTCATTTCGATTTATAATTTCACAGACAAAAGGAAAGTTCAATATAAGAAAGAATTAAATCTAGCTTCATTCTTGGAAGAGATTACCAGGTGCCATATTTATTACTTCGATAATATGGTAAGGTAATTACGAAAATATTGAACATATAAATGCATTTACGATTAAAATATATTACTCGATTAGAACCATATTGCTACCTTGTTTGAAATTCAAACAAAAGTGATACTCTCCAACAATTCTCCAAACAAACATCAGGGAGTATATTCCCGTGATTCGGCTTGTTTTCTAACTTCATATTCAAACTCAGATAATTTCTTCACACCTCCGTCACTCTACATCACACTCAAATATCATCGATTCCCTCATAAACACTCTTAATTGACGCCTTCAAAAACATTTCTGCCTTTATAATACACCTTTTAGATAAAGAGCCTAGAAACGAAATATAAAATACGAGTTCTAAAATTTCAAATGAACTAACGATTTTTAAGTTCGAAACTCGATTAGCGAAAATTTGTTGTCATCCTCCACTCCAAAAATATCAAATTAATTAGCTGAAATCATTCACCACTCTACACTCAATGTTAGTCAATATGTACAGATAACTTTTCAATATATTTCCTTTACATCTTTCTGTATAAGCCTGTGTTGCGAATGTGATGAGATAAGACGAGAAAGAAGTTATAGTCTCTTCTCGTAAATTTTTTAGGCGTCTCGTTTCTCTCCATTTCTAGATTTTTTAATTATCTCATTTCGATTCAGGGGTACTCACTTTTCGTCTTGCTTTGTAAATTAATGTATAAAATATATTCCCTTATGTAGAAATTCTCAGATTCTTTGTGCATTACGAAAGTGGTGTAAATATTAAAAGATTTAAACTATATTTAGTCTTAGAATATATTGTTGTGAAATGATTTGAATATTTCTAAACGTTTGTTAATGGTTTTCAATGTGATAGTACGATTTCAGGTTTCACTACCCATGTATTAGCACTAAGATAGAAATATAAGACTGTGTTAAATGGGTGTTACTCAGAAGACTAGAACAAATTATCCTGTCTTTCGTAGTGCAAGTTATAGCAACGCTACACAATTATACAGCCTTTTCAAAACATGAAAAGAGTCGGAAATTTCCGTGGGTTTATGTACTTTTCTTCGAGGTTGCTGATATTTGTTACTACTTAAAATAGGTTACGTTACGTTCCAAAAAGACATTATTTCAGATTAGACTTCTGAAATTACTGTAATATCATTAACTCATACAACCAGTTGCATACGCCTTCATACGTATCACTATTACCATTTAGTATTAACAATATTTCCAATCATACTTATTTATTCTAAACTCTTTACATATAATTCCTTGCATCAACTTACGACTGTAACTCTAACGTTCTTTTTGACACTTGAGATACTCAATTCTTCCACTAAACATTCAACTTAATATATCATCTTATATCACAACTTCGTAACCTTTAAACAACAAACACTGTTCATTTAAAATCAATAATTATTTATTTGTCTTTTTAACAAATAAATTCAGTGCCACTCTAATCAAGGACTTTCTTGCCATTATATATTTTTGATCCTTTTATTGTTCATTTCTTGCACATACAACATTCTCCCCTCTTTTTTCTATTCTTATTTTTCTTCTTCATCTTCTCTTTTGGTTTTTGTTCCTCACTTGCTATCAGTCTATCCGCTTGTAACTTAAATCTGTCAATCATCCTTCCATCATCTTTTTCTTCTTTGTCTTCTTCATTTTCTTTTCGTCTCCGTCTTCCTGCAGCGACTCGGTTCGTTCCCTGTTCAATCCTCTTCTCACCACTTTGTTATACTTGTCATCCCATTTACCTTCTGTGGTCATATTTTTCTTAGTTTCTTCTTGTTTATTAGAATTCATTTCTTCTAGTACATCTACTTCTCCTAACTCCATAAAACACTCATCTTTTCCTTCTGATTTCCTTGTCCTCATATCACAGGTCCTCTCATCACGTACGTCTTCGTTTTCAATATCGTTTCCATTTTTTTCTACAGTTTTTATACGGTTTGCGTATATATGCTTGTATTGGTTATGATTAAACTTCGTATCACTGTTCCATCGCCTTTCACTTCGGTCTTCATCTTTTCGTAGCTGTACTTGATAAGACATGTACTCATAGTGTTGTGAGTGTTCGTTCATTTTATGTTGCTTGCCATGTCCTTGTCTAGATGTATCCACATATATTTCCTCTGATCCTCTGCTTATTATCTGAATTTCTCTACTTTCATCGATACTTAATCTTGGTTCCGTTTTGACCTCATAGTAAGAATTCAGCATGAAATCATCCATTGAAGTAAGGTTTTGTTCTTGTTCTTCATCATTGGTTACCAAACCATCTAACGCTTGTTAGAAATCTTCCATAATAAAAGTGTGCATATCTTCCTTCTGCAGAAATTGTTCCTCTGGCATCTGATTAGGTCTTCTTTTGTTAACGTTCCTCTCTTATTTAGGACAACACCTGGCGAAATGGTGATATTCATTACAATTCCTACATTGTAGCTACATCTCTTGCTGGACATTGGTACGTTACATGTTGTCTTCCACAAGCTACACATCCATAGTTCTGCTTTATGGACTTTCCGGCAAAATTGGTGTTATATCGAACCGTACGATTTGTTGTTGAGCGCTGTGGTTCTAATCCTGAATCCGGAAGCTGATTTGTTGTATTTTTAGTTGCCCTAACCTCGTATCAGTATTATAAAATACTGTAACTTGTTTCTAATAATTCTATTTGATTGGCAATCTCTACAGCCGTGTTCATGTTCAATTCTTTGGTAGACAACATCTTCTTCCGAGTGACCTCGCTTGCTATTCCGGAAACTATCTGGTCTCTCAGGGCATCTTCTATGAATTGTCCAAAATTACACCGGTTGGCGTGCTTTTTTAACCCTCCAATACGCGCTCGGGCTACTATTGTAGCCCAGCGTTTTTGTTTTCCTTGCCGCAAAGTAATGCGAGATCATAATTCAAAGGGTGTCTGTGTACCTTTCTATCAACTATCATTCTGCGTGTTTAGTTTGTGGTCAAACGTAAAATCGAAAGGAGCTCATTGTTATTCTGCTTGAAAGTTTCATGGGCTACATCTGTAGCCCGCGCGACTATTGATGTTACGGGTGCTCCAAAGAGTCAAAGTTTTTTCATTATAGTTTGAGTGTTGATCAGATGATCAATTAGTTTGCAAAATGCCAATTCTGATGAGGCATGTTTTCTAGATGGCAATAGTTAATATTTTGAGACCGCAAAATTCATTTTTCGGACTCAGAAATAGTGAAAATTCAGAAGATGTTACTGAGAATTCCGGGCGGCAGGAATCGCTGATGCCTGTTGATAATAGTAGTAAAGACAGTTCTGAAGTAAATTATTATGTAGTAAAACACAATATCAAATCAAAATTACTCGTAATATTTGCGTTCGTGCTCATAATATTGTGCTTTGTTTTCCAGGACCTAAAGATGGGGGTAGGTCTGCGTTATCGGAGCTTGAATATCTAGAAGTGCTTTTAGAAGCAAAAGTTTTGAGACTTAAGGTTGACTTTACAAATATTTACATTGACAGTGTAAGATTGAGATCTGTATTTAATCGTGATGCAAAATTTAAAGACGAGATTGTACGTGCCCTTATTGACATTTTGGTGCTTTTCATGAGTGGTCAATGCTTGAAGGAAAGTGTGCATTGACCACTCACCACTTGTGTGCAGAACATGCTTAGAAGGACATTAATACGGAAACATAAAAAGAAAAATATATGAGTGTAAATAGCAAATGCATAAATAATTATGCAAAATCGTAATCAAACTTTGATACCAGCTACTCGTTATGCTGAAAAGGTATATGCTTTATGGATAATACGTTTATTTGTAATATTTGTAAAATTTTTGAAAAATTATACTTAATTTTTAAAGAATTCTAACACATATGTTTAAGATGAAGGAAAGTTTAAAATGCGCCGGATTGGCCCATTTCTTGATAAATGCAAATAACTTTTACAGTCTTATTGCTGTATCACCTTTGAAAAAATGAATGGTGTTGGTCTTCTTTGTATATACATAGCTTTTAAAATAAACATATTTCTGAAATTGTGTATAAAACCCTTAAAACAGTTTATAAAAACCATTCTCTACAAGAAAGACAGAAATATTAACCAAGCTATGCAACATAATAGAATAAAAACAAATGGGCTACAATGGTAGCCCGCGCGACTATCCACGTCACAAAAATCCACGCGCGTATTACAGGGTTAATTGTAGTATATAAGCTTGACACAGTTGACCAGGTTGTTGTTTCATATTATGGAATTTATATCTTTCCACTATGAAATTTGATGTTTGCTGGAAATGTGTAACAAGAAGCTCTTTAATAGTATCATAGTTCAATTTTGGAACTCTTTTTGGTGCTGCCAACTCTTTCAGTATCTTATGCACCGAGCCTCCTATCAGTGATAACAAAATGCATACTTTTTTCTGTGATGGTACATCATTAGCCAAACACATCTAGCTGTTCAAAATATGATACTGACTTGTGATCTGCCATCCTGTATTTCGCGGATTCTTTTATAACGCTCGTCGTCAATTGTTACTACTTAAATTAGGTTACGTTACGTTCCGAGAAGACATTATTTCAGATTAGACTTCTGAAATTACTCTAATATCATTAACTCATACAACCACTTGCATACGTCTTCATACGTATCACTATTACCATTTAGTATTAACAGTATTTCCAATCATACTTATTTATTCCAAACTCTTTACATATAATTCCTTGCATTAACTTACGACTGTAACTCTAACGTTCTTTTTGACACTTGAGATACTCAATTCTTCCACTAACATTCAACTTACTATATCATCTTATATCACAACTTCGTAAACATTAAACAACAAACATTGTTCATTTAAAATCAATAATTATTCATTTGTCTTTTTAACAAATAATTTCAGTGCCACTCTAAACAAATCATTCTTGCCAGTATACATTTTTGATCCTTTTATTGTTCATTTCTTGCCCCTACAATATTAATGATGACATCAAATGTGAAAAAGGTCAGAATGCCTTATTCAACTTCGCAGTTCAAATATGTTCGGATACTCCGAATGGGCTGAAAATATAGTTTGTCATCTATGTGACACCTTGAATAACGTGTCACGAATGCAAACGTCTTTATACTGTGGGTAAAATGGGCTTAAATGGCCATTTGAAGAATTTCATAGCGAATTTGCCCTCCATATTGGATCCAATAAAATGGACCAATGTCGGTTTGGCCAGAAAGTGATAATACTATAAACAATTGCTGATAATTTTAGAATGAGACATGGAAGTTGGAATGAAATAGAATGTCTTACTTGCTGAAAATTGATTATCATGTGTGCATGTAATTTAATGTCCCTAGAACTTATCTCTGCTTGGCCAATATCTGCGTATGTTATGAGCAAAAATAACAGACTAATTTGAAATACGTTGAACTGTAGGGCACAAATGCATCCGAATAATTCTTATCCTTTATCAAATAAAAAATAGATACGAAGTACAGATAGAAAGTATATGATTTTAAAAGTAAGGAGCGCACGTTCCTTACGAAGTTCTCCAAAATGGACACTTATGTCCATTTTATCCACAGTATTTGTCTCCGTATATTGAATTTTGCCATTCTAACTTTCTAAACGTTATTCGAGACCTCACAAATAAGACTAACTCAATTTTCTGCCTATTTGAAGTATTCCGAACATACTTTGTCTTGCAAATTGGATCACCCATCGTGGATTTTTCTGTCGTGACTCCATCATTGGTATCAGCTACATACCAAACCAAAAACTACGTAAATCCATGCTAATTGTACCCTGTCTTCATATTTTGAGAAGGTTATTAATATTCCAGCCCACTGTGTAGCATTGTCATCGTTTACAAACTACACTTCTTAGCTTTAACAAGATATGGAATATCTCTGTCAGTGCTTGACGTATTGATCTCACATAACCATGGTACTGCTCCTCATATAATACAGTCCTGTATTGTAAGTTTTAAACTATACTACACTAATGATCTTTTTCGAGTAACTGTAACTTTTCGAAACTCAACTGTAATCTTCTATAAATAGCAATACTGTTCAATGGACCTTTCTAGACTTGGAACTAGCGTAAACAAATCTTGTCAATATTTAATTCAAGGTGAATAAAAAGTTAGTACCACACTCCCGCGGTGGGCCAACGGCGTTTCCATTTAACGCATGATTCACGTTCTTTCTCGGCAAGTTTGTAACACTAATTTGCGTTTACTGTCTCTTATTGTATATTTTTATTGTTGCCTTTAATACAATTTAGGTCATTGAATTTACCAAAACAAAACTTTCTCTTGGATTGGCAACACTGTTCATTTCGTGATGTTCTTCAAGGCACAAGCAGGCGTCCTCTTTCCCCATGTTCCTTCTTTCAAAGTTTAGTTTCTCCGTTTCTTATAGTTCCTCCATTATCTCGGTTGCACATTCTAAATTATATTATAATGTGGAAACGTCATTTGATGTCTTCGTCGTCAAGCGGGCAACGGTTAACGTTCTCGTAGGGAACTGCTATTTCACTGATGATTGTTTGTGGTCACATAGGATAAATTTTGCTGTGTGCGTACATCTTTATACGAAATTACCTTAAATAAAGAACACCTTCATATATATATATATATATATATAAGCGAAACTTTGCATGAAGCAACTACAAGGATGCGACGTTGTTTTAGGTATGTAACAGCTCCACTCGGTGAACAGTGTTGCCACCCCAGTATAAAGTTATATATTTTAAAATGACACTACCTCAGATTATTTCATATTTCAAATCAAAATGTTAAAGAAAAACTCAAAATATCATTTTGTTCAGTGTTGCAAACTAAGGATGTTATAATATCAGAAGAATTCAAATTCTGGAAGCCTCTGTCACACACCGCACAACGGAGAGGGACAAGATAATGCACATCGGAAATACCTTACCGTTGGATACTATGGTCATGGTATGACTTGTTTTGTATGAATAGCAACGAAGTTCCAAGGATTTGAAAATTTGAATTTTTTGAAAAGGCTTTGTTTCCAAAGATGCTTATGTAAGTATCATATCTAGTTACTTGTGTGGTTTGCAATTGAGAAAGAAATCATTTTGCCGTGTGCAGCAGTTCGACATCTCAAACCGTTCCAGAGATATGATAAACATTGATGAAGTTATCAACACTCCTTAAATCATGTAATTGCAAGGAGTTGTTCTAATTACACCTACTAAAATTTATTCCTGCAGTGCTATAAAAGAGAAGGAAACCAACAATCAGTTTACATATTGTCCAGAAATACGCCATTTTCAGCAATGTTGTAAACCTCATCAATGTTTATTATATCTCCATTACGATTTGAGATATCGAAGTGTTGTAAAGGGCAAAATGATTTGTTTGTCAATTGCAAACAACAGAAGTAACTAGATATGATACTTACCTAAGCATTTTTTTATGTAAAGCCTTCTGAAAAAATCAAATTTTCAAGCCCTTGTAACTTCGGTCCTGTTCCTTCAAAACAACTCATACCATGACCACAGGTATTTCAATTGTGCATTATCTTGCCCACCTCCGTTGTGCTGTATGTGTGAAGAGGCTTCCAAACTTGTGATATTATAACACTCATGGTTTGCAACACTGAATAAAAATGTGATATTTTAAGTTCTCCTTTAACATGCTGATTTGAGATATGTACAATCTGAGGTAGTGTTATTTGAAAATATAAAATGTTATACTGGGATGGCAACACTCTTCAGCAGATGTTTAATACGTAAGACGATCTCTCCTTCCTCATAGTTGCATCCTCCAAAGTTTTGCTTTTCTCTCTCTTCTGGTTTCACCGTTATTAGGGATGTCCCAGAATGCGTCGCTGAGTGTCGTGAGTTAAAGAGTTGCTGAGTTAGAGTTACACTTCCGACCCCATTTGCATCCAAGTTTATCCCCGCAACTTTGGGGAGGAGGAGGAAGGAGGTAGATAAATATGACCAAAAATGGTCAATGTTAGTGTCGAATCCATAGTTTTGGGGTCGCTTTGAGACATAGAGAGATATTTCTCATGACATTAAAAAAAAAGAATAGCATATTTCGTAGCTGACACGTGAAATAAGGTGTTGTGTATTTTTCTTTATTTTATCCCAATACTAATATTGTTTTAAATCTCACTGATTTCTGTACATTAATATCACTATTTTCAATCGGGGAATTTTTTTCCCTGGAAACGTAGTCATTGCACGGATTAAACATGAAAAGTAATAAAGTGATTTTGATACGGTGGAAGTGTTGTCAAATTCATATTTTGATTCTTTCTCTGTCATAAATTTTTCATAGAGTAGATCAAAATGACTTTAATGATAGTAAAAATGTATTAACGAGAGAGTGATCCTAAACTTCATCACTGAATGAGAATCACATAGGTTGTGTAAATGTTAGAGTCATTGTAGATTTGTAAACCCCAAACTGTGTTTATATTTACTATTTTCATGTTAGATGTACATTTGCGTTTTCATTTTCCAATATGTAACGGATCTGTAAGGAGACATTAAAGGAAAGAAAATGTTTTGCTTGTAGCAGTGTCGATATACTAGTGGCGCTGATATCAGCCAATTTTCCTTGTGTTGGAATTGGTCAAATATCAATACAAAATTAAAAATACATATTTTCCTAAAATTAGGCCATTAATCTCTCTTACACATAACCAATAATTATAGCTACCTTACAAAGCAGCTATAATGCATAATCTGACCATTTCACTCACAACCTGAAAAAGGGCAAAGCATGCAAGTTTTTAAGCCATAACAACTCCATCTGTGTTGCAGGCCTTGCATGCTCTAACGTGTCGCCTCCACCTAGAAATGATACTAAATATTTATTAACTATTTAGAAACTATAATTAAATTTACTTCATACTTACAATTAAAATAGAAGCTCCCAGTATGACGGCTTTCATATAGACATCCATATACGTTGTAAAAGAAATTTCGTAAATATCGGCCTTATTATCCCGAACTCCTGTCCACTTGTTAATAATTTTTCCTACTTGGATTTCGCTATCACTGGACATTATCTGAAACCAATCAAAGGAATATGTTTTAAATAATTATACGTATAGTAAGCACGTATAGGAATAATTTTTGACATGTTCAAATGTTCAACTGACTAAATTGCAACATGTAATTCATAGGATAGCTAGAGTTCAATTGTCTTTATGAATCCACGTGAAAAAATTGGATTATAGATTTAATTAATTTATATTTTATGCAAATAGCTGTATTTGCTTTACTCTTATACAAATCTAGAAAGGAAAATTGTGTAGTACAACTTAATATTAACGCGAGACGAGAGTGCATGGGTAATTACATTTTAACGTTTTTTGTAAACAAATTGTAACGGAGATCTTTGAAAATGTTTTCTCTTGTTGGTAATACATCAGTCCATGAAATGGCAGATTTACAATATTAATATTGAAAAATATATATTTTATCATAGATCAGCCTTACGTTTTACCTTGTAAGAATATTCATTTACTCAAAGGCATTACAATCACCTCATAATCATATTAATGAAGTAGATACAGTTAAACCATACTTTAGTGCGTATTTTCCAGGAAAGAAGAAGAATATAACCTATGTACTGCTGCATAGCATGGTCCTCTCTGGGTATTATATTTCCCTCCTTCTATCTCCTACAGGTCTAAATCTGTATGTTATACGTTTTTATACAGAAAGCATGGGTCGTAATCCAAAAGGGATGCTCCTTATCAATAGTGATTTGGGAACAAACTTTTAATTGGTATTATCGTGGTCATCATACATTTTTGAGTATTTATTATTTTGTAGTTAAGATATATGGAAATACATATATTAGGCAATCATAAAATGATGGCAAGGTTGATTGGTTCGTTGCCAAATATATAAGATGATGTAACTGCAAGATAATCATATTGCGTACGGTATCAAATCAAAGTAGCTTCGATTCTTGCTAATATACAGAACACCTCACGGATCTGTCCTTTTTCAACAGTCTATAAGTCTATAAATCTACAATATACTACAATCAGGGGTAAAGTGGAAAAAAAAGGTACCAAATGTCCTCTTTTCTCCACACTTTTTTCACTACCGTATCATTTCTTTTATCTGTGAGTTCACCTATAAATGACACGAATGCCAACGTTTTGTCGCCATACGTTCAACAATAACACGCGTAGTGATAAACGTTTGGACGAAAATCGGAGACGCAGTTTTCCTTGAAACAAAATGTCGTCGTGGTTAAAAGGGACACTAAATTATGTAAGTAAAAGGATAATGAATATTAATGAGAAATGTGAAAATTAATTTTCCTGTAATCGATAATAGTGGTGCCATGAATTGGTATTGGCATTAATACATGTAAAAATAATTCCTTGAATAATTAATATGAAGAAAGAGCTATTCAACAATGAACATTGCAGTACCAACGTGCTACAAAATAGATGGTTTCAATTAAGATTGTATGCATGAAACAGTTATCAAATTTTTCAAGGAAGGCAGAACTTCCATAATGGAACCACTAATTGAATCAATTATTTCAAGGAAAGCTGCCGACACTGTTGTCAATTTTGCGATTCTAGGTGGAAAAAATTGGAGAATATTATGACGAAATACGTATACTCACAATGGATAATTCAGTAATGCTCACGGTTGTTTTAATCAAGAACCTCATTCTATAATAACTAGTAGGAAACAATAATTCACATATTGCAATGTCTGATTTGACAGACTAAACTAGGATAACCCAGAGGATCAACAGAAATATTTCAAAAGATATATCATGAAGTGAATTTACCTAAAAATAACTTGACCTGCAACTAACATCAAAATTACCATCCTTTCCTTGTCATAAGAGCAAGTATCTGCTAGTACAGTTCGAAGCATAGAAAATGTTACAAAAAGTCTAACTCAGAAACAAACTCTTGCGCCGTGTGGTTATGCATTCTGAAATACACTTCTCATTGACTAGTAACTTCCGATATTCAACCCAACTCATCCCTTTCCTCCAACTTGCTTGTCTAAAGCAGTGTGTGACGTAATATACTCTTTCCATTAAGGCGAAAAAACAGGAACCAGTTCACAAGCTTTAATATGTAAAACCGTTTCTTCAATTCGTTTGTTGTGAATTTCATATCTAGAGCCTAAATAAAACAATACGTCACAAAACGTTCCCGTAGCTTCATTAACACCCTTGTTTGCATTCTTTCCAATTATCAAAGAGTGCATATCACATCCACCTAGGAAGATGCTCCTTGTGAATTATGTTGAAATTGTTATCATAGCATTAGGTTTTGTGCTTCCCAAAGTCTGTAATGAGGGCGCAGAACTCAAAAAACTACTGACATACATGAGTGTTATTCATTTCCTGTCAGTAATTGCAAGCAAATATTCTAGTTCTCGTCATTTGGGTAGGAAAGAAGAATGTAATTGCCCTCTCCCTTGAGCTTGAGAAATACATATTGTGTGATCAAATGTGTAGTAATATAATAAAAAGTGTTCGATCTCAGCTCGCTCCATCTAAACTATTAGGTGGACAAACACCGTTAGCACCGGTTCTCCCATTTCATATTACTTTTTCATTCCACCATTTTCTTCATTGCTTGTCATCACCGCCTCCTTTACTATCCCCGTATAATCGTCGATGGAAAACTTAAAACTTCATTTTTTTGAAATAGGAAATGAAATTATTATGTCGGCGGATAATCTTTGTTTCCCCACAAACCCGCGCAAAATCTAAAATGACGCTGCTTTTAATAACAAATATATATAGTTAGGATAGCACATTTTTAGAGCGCTTACGTTTGGTTCAAGAGTGAAGATTAGCTCCCAAGCCATAAGAGTTCATCCATGACATTGAGAGAGAGAGAGAGGGAGAGAGAGAGAGAGAAAGAGAGAGAGGGATTCAAATATTGAGACAGAAAGGAATGATTTTCTTATATAAGTTAAGAATTTTAGAAAACAATTATCGAGTAGCATCCGTATTATGATAAAATTGTGACTTTGTTAAACAGAGGAAGGAAAGGTTCTGATCTGCTAGTATCACATTAGGCAGTTGTTGAATGAAGAAGGATAATTCTTTTTAGAGCATCAAACGATTACGAATGGAGAGAAAGATCTTATGATCTGGATAATTAAAAATCTTAAAAATCTTTTGCTTCCGAGCCGGGTTTCGAACCACGAATCTTTTAGTTATCGATCGTTGACTTTACCCACTCAGCCACAGAGAATTCTACGTAGCCTAGAAAGATGCTCCTTGTAAATTATGTTGAATTTGTTATCATAGCATTAGGTTTTGTGCTTCCCAAAGTCTGTAATGTGGGCGCAGAGCACTAGAAACTACTGACATACATTTCCTGTCAGTCATTGCAAGCAAATATTCTAGTTCTCGTTATTTGAATAGGAAAGAAGAATGTAATTGCCCCCTCCCTTGAGCTTGAGCAATACATAATTTAGTAGATGTACCCCACTACAGAAGGTCGACTTAGCGAAATTTGATCTTGTTTTCCTAGAAATCGATATCATTTCCTGGAAGTGGGAGGCAAGTATCGACAAGCCTTTAGTTGCTATGTTCATAGCCTTTTACGGCTACCACAGAAGCCCGTGGGAAAATTTTGGTTTATTTGAACCCGCGTCACCCCCTACTCCTCTTTAGTTGCTATGTTCATAGCCTTTTACGGCTACCACAGTAGCCCGTGGGAAAATGTTGGTTTGCTGTTGCTATGCTCATAGTCTTGGACGCCTACCAGATGTAAAAAAAACAAGATAAAATATGCCTTTTTTGTGTTCTTGTCGTGTATTCGCTAATAATTTGAATCCCCAAACCCCCCACCCCTCCTGCGAAGAGTGTAAGCGGAACGTATGTGCTTGTGTAGATAAATCTATTAGCAGCTGTTGCAAAGAAAGAAACGTCAAAAATTTAAAGATGTCATCGTCAATGAGTTTATTAGATAAGCTTAATAAGCCATCAATGGTATCCTTTACAAAAATGCGAGATTTTGAGATTGGAGTACAATTTCGTATTGTAAACTCTGAGATAATTTCAACGGTATATGGTAGGAAGGCATGTGTGACATTTGAAGGGGGCGAAAAAGTGATTTTACCTGGACGTTGTACTGAAAAATTGGAACCAGATAATGGTACATTATTAACGTATTTACAAAGTGGATATGTCTGTTTAATATATTGTGGCAGTATCCGTATTTAATCAGAATTTCATGTATAATAATTTTATTTTTATTGATCAATTTTTATTTTTTATGGATATCGGATTTGATAAAATAATGAGGTGAAGGTAAACAACAATTAAGAATCGAGATTAACGCAAGCTGATGCAAATGTGATATTTAATTGTCAGCGAAATTCAATAAACAAAAATGCATAATGGAGAGTCTGCGAATGCAGGAAGACAATCTATGTAATGCGTTAACTCGTACATAAGCTACATTCTGTAAATTATGAAAAGTAATTGTAATCTGTTTGTGAACATTTCACACATTCACGGATATGAGGAAATTGCCTAGAATCGGGAAATCGGAGTTTGTCGAGGGTTGCAGTCTTGACACGAGGAAAGAAGTTGCTTTTTCCAAACGAAAGGAGTTCACACGTACCTAGCAGCAGACGACGCCAGAGAATTCCAGAACGGAGGAGTTGAACAAAACCAAGAGACAGGAGGTATTCTGGACAGACCGACACAGAGAGGAACAGACAACCGTGGGTTCGACAGAGAACCGTGTATTCGACGGACAGAGTTCTATTGAAGGTGTTTTATTAAAAGAGAAGTCATCGCGATCTGGATGGAAGCTTCAGCTTTTAGAGAAGCTCCAGTATTTTATTAAAGAAGTTCTACGAGTCATCTAGAGCATTTGGGAGTGAGACCAGACTCAATGCTAAGCAGCAACGCCTGTCCATAGAAGTGTCAACTTGGCGACACTGGATTCAACTCTTCAACACCAAGGACATCAGCGAACGTCATTTGGCAGAGATCTGAAAGGTACGTGTTTCTCCTATTCAGGATTCAATTGCTCAATGCTCGATAAACGATACTCGTCTGGCAAAGTTTCCGATTATCCGTACTAAAATTCACAACACTCATATTCATTACATTTTACTGAATACGAAATACAGATGTTATGTAGTCATAGAAATCATTGTGTTATTATTCGAATTAAATCCCCAGTTGGGATATGTAAATGATAAACCTCTCGCATATAAATTTGTGAACTTCCCCACTCATTCTAGATGGTGAGGGGGAAGGCGCTCAGCTCAATTCATTTTTGCATCCCCAAATCAGGCACGAATTGAGCCGGGTTGTCAATATAAAGAAATGAAGATTAATGTATCTGGACGATCTTGAATTTACTGAACTGGTTTACTCATCGTAAGTGTATGGTAGCATGTACAAACAGGATGAAACATTAATTTTCCTCTTCGCCCCCTTCCTCTTCATGCATGCGCAGTCATCTGTATGCATAGTGTCGTTATTCTGTGCTGGGCAGCGACTGGAGTAACATGTCTTTGAGTGCTTGTGAATCAACTATGGATACCAAGAAAGAGTACTTGTTAAATGTTGAATATGGACTTAATTCAATGAAAACGAAATTAATTTGTATTGGACTGGATAGTGATACATTTGAACCAGTGATTCGTGTTCGCAAAGGACTTGTGTTTAGAGTGGAGTTAAATTTGGCAGAGTGGGAGAAATTTGTACCCCATTTGTTACGGACTATTTAAATTCTCAAGTGGAAATTACATTTATAAAATCTCTTGGTCGAAAAAATGAACTGGTGGTGCGAAAACTAATGGGTGAAAAATTAGTGATGTTAGAGAAGAAAGGAACACTTCATGCTCCTCGAAACACTGTGTACTTAACTTCAAGTGATTGGCTTTATTTCTTGGAAATATTACAGTGTATAGAACGTGCTGTGAAAAACAGTAAAGTTTGTAGTGTTGTTCTACGTGAATATTTTGACTCGTGTACAGATACTATTCGTAATCATGGACAATCGCAGTGTCTTAAATGCAGAGGACTTGCCGGAATCCATACCTGTGTAGATGAACAGAGTATTATCAATGGTATGAACATCAGTTTTCCAAGTGTCTCTCTTGATAAGAACAGTGATGTGAACATTGATGGTGAACGATTAAAATTGGAAATGAAAGTATTTTGCAAACAAAAACTCATAGATTCAATTATGGCTGACTTATTTGATAGTGTATCGACACAGCCATGGTGGGGGGAAACCGATACTCAACCTTCGGAGGTTATCAATGAAGTGAACGACTCTTCATAAAGAAGAAGAAAATTGATTTGTATTTCATGTATACTAAACAACGTAATATCAAATGTAATATATATATATATATATATATATATATATATATATATATATATATATATATATATATATAGTGGAAAGTGAAATGTTTTATTTGTGTGTATCTTTTGTGTTCGTTTCATACACCTCAATATGTTAGGATTTTTATTTTTTTATATAAGAAAAAAATCCTAACATATATTTTTCCTCGTATATTATAAGTGATACGTATAATAATAATAATAATCATAATGAATTCAAATTCTTGAAATAAATGTTAAAATAAAAATTAGTATTTGAAATTATTATTATTATTATTATTATTATTATACCCTTTGTCTTAAGTATGATAGGGCTTTTTTATTTTTTAAAAAAGGAACTAGAATAATTAATATTAAAATTTTAAAAACAAAAGTCCTATTATAATAATAATATTGATTTCACATACTTGATTTAATTTACGACAGAATAACTGATTAAGTATTGGAATTCATTATTATTATGTAGTTATTATTATTATGTATTTCATTGTTGATAACTTCACAACTGCCATATACTGTGCACTGTTGATGACTATATACAGTTCAATTAATGATACTACTGCTGTTGATGATGGTGATGAAACGTAGATAGAAGTCATTCTGTAAAATGATGATG
The DNA here is from genome assembly GCF_964235325.1 of Thermobia domestica. NCBI lineage: Eukaryota > Metazoa > Arthropoda > Insecta > Zygentoma > Lepismatidae > Thermobia > Thermobia domestica. Next base: position 143,920,656 of record NC_137457.1, read on the forward strand.
TCCATACACACGATGAATATCTTTTACTCTCTGAAATGAAAAAAAATGAAAAACATAACTTAAAGCTTATTTTATCTATAATCATGAACAAATAAAACAACAAATAATAATATATACAAACGCATTATAATAAAGAAGAAGAAGAAGAAGAAATGACTACCTGCAATAATATGAAAAAAAGTAATCAAAACAAACGAAGAAGAAGAATGAATGACATGATTACCTGTAAAAGTAAATACAGCAAGCGACGATCATTTTTTTCTGGAGTTGATGAGAAAGTGTAATGAAATTCATTTAAGGACTTTCCTTTAGCTTTGAAGCATAGGAAAAGATATGAATAATGCCCACATAGGGAGGATTTCACACTTTGAATTTGTTTATTATTAAATGTATAAGAAATGGAATTTCTACGTAGAAATTGAATATGTTGCATTACATATGGAAGAAATCCAAATGTATCAAAGTAGTGAGCACGTCCGTCAGTATGAATATATATGGAAATCCAGTGTGTGCCAAGTTTGTTCGAGGGATCTGTATTTATGATGATAGCTGAAGGTAGTGGAACATGTGTTGGTAATTTGTAGGCTGCATATACGCCAACGAAATGATTGTGAAATAAAGAATTTGTTTGCAAAGCATTCAAAAAAATCTAGTGTAGACATCACGTATAAATATGCAGACATGTACATATATGATGCGATATTTAAATAACGTACCTTTAAAAATCCATGATGATGTTCTTCTGATGATGGACTTCTAAGAGAGATTGGAATTCTCCATACGTTATACATGAGACAGGTGCTGGTAGAGGCTTCGTAAAATGAACTTCCAGACGAACACAGCCGTGACGTATAAGGTTCCAATGCTGCAAAGCGCTGGCTTCTTCATCTGGGGTAATGTCGAAAACAAAGATAGTGTATCCTTGAGGAAAGGCAAGGCGAGGAAGATTGTTGCCATGATTGGAAAAGTGAATACCTGATCCACAGAATAGGGTATGATATGAGGAAACATAGAGGTTGTTTTCGAAATTTGGTTGTGATGGTTTCGAAGGTACAGGTTTTCCATCAATGTATAGAGAGAAGAAATGTCAAAATGTTTGAAATAAAATGGATTTGAAGTTATTGTTCTTGTATAGGCATCATTTTGTGTAAACGCTATAATCACTCGAGTTGGTAATACTCTCATAAATAAATTATCAATTGTTTTTGATTGAAGATTCTGTGGAATAACGAATGATTTCATTTGCACACTTGTGAGAGGATATTTGTCTGTTGTTGATTGTAGAAGCTTGTTATGTGCTAGTTTTATTGTAGGACTAACATTAATCTTTTTAATATGTAAAGCAGCGTCTAAAATATTCACTTTAGCCTCAACAGACGCATCACTAGCGATGAGACAAAGGTTTGGCTTTGCAGGAATTAACTTGAGACGTAATTCTACTCCTTGGATTAAAAATTTATCTTGATTAAAAATATCACAATGAAGATGTCCAAGCATGTGGAATTTTGCACTTTTTTTGTTAATTCATAACGTTGTTAAAATCCTCTATTACCACTAGATGTTGCATCCATATGTCCAGCAGTATCTTGAAACCAGAATGCACATTGAAGATGAGTATTTTTAGCAAAATCATCATAATTTAACAGTTTTTCAATGTATGATCGATATGGATGATTATGAGATGGAAATGAAATCAGTTTGTTATTTAAATACACTTCCACTTCACTGAACATAGAATTTAATAAGTCATTAATAGGAGCCACAGCTTTATCACTTTCACCAAATGCTGATCCATCAGGCTTAACGATTTGAGCTTCAATGTAAAGAAGAGTATGTGGTAGATCTCTGTATTCATCACTTGTTCCTGGGATGACAAACTCTATAGAAGCATTATCAGCTAGTGAACTGATTGGTGTGTATGTAACATGATTATCCAATATACTGGTTTGCGTTGGTTTTGTAGAAAAAATATCTAGTTCACTTTTTACACACTCGCAGGATTGATGATGTAAGAAATTCATAATGGTGATGATTTAATCAAAGATATCGTGTGATAACTTCCTCTTCTTATAAGACTGATTTTTCTTTGTTTTCTGTGTACGTTTCCTCTTACCCTTCTTCTTCTTGCGCTTGATGATGCGTAATGATGAAGGGTTAAAGATGGAATGATGTGTAATTCTTCTTTTCCATCGTTGATATCCAGATTCTAGCATAGATTTCAGTTTATTTTTTGCTTTGTCTTGCAAGACGGATCTCGCTTCACCCATTCGTTGATGAAAAGATTCGTTAATAGGTTGGTTATCGATGATGACATCAGTAATAACGTTTGCTCCAGATTTTAATAATTCCTTTCCTACTGTTTTAGCTCCTTGTTTTACTAGTGGCATGACAGAACGAAATAATCCTCCAAGGAAACTTCCAATACCAGGTCCAACTTGATAAGGGGATCTAACATAAACGTTTCCAGTTCCAGAAAGAGCTTGTTTTTGATAATATTTTAAATATGGATTATTCATATTTGTCGATGTTGATGCACTGATCGAAAATGTAGTTTAACGCATACAGTTCCGAAAGTGAATGCAAGTGGAGAGCCTGTACTATCTCTTATATCTATTTTGATGTGTTCAAAATGCATCTTCTCTATAGGCACATAATGTGGAGGATTAAAAATGTCTATAACACTACTTCCAAATGTATGATTCACAGGATTCATATTTATGATACGTAATAATGGTGCTACTGTATCTCCAACAAATACAGATTGAATTATATCACAATACACATACATTGTAGATGGAAGTCCTCAACGTATAAAATAGGTATTACTCTCACGAGTATAAGAAATATGTAAATTTGTGAATCTGTTGTATGTGTTTATTATCTTTATCAATTCTGATATGTCTGTGTAATAACGTACAGGAATAGTTATAAATTTCCATTCATCACTTTTTGCAGGTTTGTAAAAAATTTTATTATTTTCTTCATTAATATTTAATATTGAATTTTGATAATGAATTTCAACAATAGCCACTTCCCACTTTTCATGGAATTCCATTCTTTGATGAAGTTTCGTAGTGTATGATGTTAAGGTGTTGTCAGATAAATATTCCATAGAACTATTACTGGGAATCGTAAGGTAAAACTCTCCATCAGGTTTCATTGTACTTCTCGATAATCTTTACGGATGATGCAGGTATCTTGGAATCGAAAGAAGATATCCTTTCTAATGAACAAGATATTCTTTTCTGCTGCCTTTTCGTCTTGTACGTATGATTTTATCTATGTAAAATGTCTTTGATAACGTCACAGGTTGTAATTTCTCTCTGTAAAATAATCCATCCAGTGGTTCCTTGTTTAAATCTTCAATTTCATAAACACGTGGATGACTTGGTATTATCTTCTTCACTTTAAATATTTCCCAAGCCCAATTTTGCATATATCCTTTATCAAATGTACGTTTAGTTTTACTAATTCGTACTGTATCACCAATCTTAAGATGTTTTGAGAAATTTGGATTCTACTTCTTCTTTATTTTATTATCATATTGATTATGCCGTACTTGTAATAGGTTAGTTTGAGAAACATTTGCAGGTGACATCTTTATGCTTGAATGATAACCTTCATTGTATGATTTCACAAGAAGGGGTAATACATTTAAATAATTAAACGTTTGATATTTTGTAAAATACTTCCACATTTTTTCTTTTAGAGTTCTGTTAAAACGTTCTACAATACTAGCTTTTATATCAGGATTTTTAGTTGTAATATGCTTTATTTTGTTTTCCACTAAGTACTTCTGTATTGTTTTATTAGTAAACTCACTTCCTTTATCTGTTCGGAATGTAATTGGTTTACTGTCTTTGAACACAATTTGCAATGCTTTTAAGACATCATTTGTTCTTTTAGATTTTAATGGCACAGCCCATGCATATCGACTGAACACATCTATCACTGTAAGAATATAACGATATCCATCATTAAATTTATGAAGAGATTGAAGATCATTAATATCACTTTCCCGCTCATCATCAATGTTATTGACTACATAGAAATCTCTTTTAAAACGATGACGTACAGGTTTGTGTAACGTATATGTTGTTTGTTGCAGTAACCATCTTCTTATACAATGTATAGGAATTTTCTTCTTTGTAGCTATCCACAATTTTTTAACAGTTGAAAACGAGGCAGGATGTGAAGGGTTGTAGTAAATCTTGCTTAACTGTTTGTTTACGGTTTCCACCTTGACCATACTTGACGTTTACACGCACGATTCCTTTTCCTTATAGGAGATACTACTTTTTCCTTTTCTTCTTCTTCTTCTGCTTCTACTTCGTCGTCTTCTGGAAACGATTTCAGAGGTATTTTTTCCGTTGACGAAGATCCTGTTGGTGATGCTTTAGTTCGTCGTAAAATATATGACAAATGTTTTGGATTTCCAATACGTCATTGAGGTGTGTTATTAAAAGATAAATAATTACAAAATTTATCCTATCCCGGTGCATTTGTGTGTTTCCTGGGTCGCGACACATCAGAAATTAAATCTACAATGTGAGATCCTTCTAGTTTATCACCTCTGATGTAAACAGTTCCTTTATTATCCCACGTGATATTATCATCATATTTCATTCTATGTAGTAGTAATTCAGCTCTTTTACGACACATTTTGAGTATAGATAATAATATTTCTTCTTCTACTTTAGGCTTCTGTAATTTAGATGACGTAATTGAAAGTGTCACAGGTTCTTCTTGTTTTCGTATTAAATGTAAATATTTTTGAAGAATATTATTATACTGATTCCACTTTTCTTCATCACTAAGCGATGATAACTGTTAAATCTCTTGCATTTCTTGATCCAAATTAGATTCACGTATCTCCAGGGCTGATGATGATGATGATGCTGGCGTTTGTATACGATTCAGAACTTCAGGTGGAACTAAAATCATCTTCTTTGCGTGTTCCATTGTACTAACGGATCAGTAAACTTGACAATGCACTAATTAAAATATTAGCTAAAAATGCCGGTAGGAATCCACCTTGCTGCTGCACTAATAAATGCTTCTTCTTTTTTTGGATGGAGTTTCCTTTCTTCTCAAGATATCGAAGCGTCCTCTTGTATCGCTTTAATCTTGCTTTCTGTGTCTTTGTAAGAGGTACATTCCCTTTTAATACATTATAACAGCATTCGCAAATACTTCGAATCACTGAAGAGTCTGCATTAGCCAGTATAGCTTTACGTAATTTAGGATTTGCTTTGCTAAGCGTACGAAGAAGATCTACGTGTTTTACTCTTGGAAACATATTGTCAGATTGAAGAAATACAGTTTAAAATAAACATTATAAGCACATCTTCTTCTATTTCGTTGAAACATAAACGTAATGATAAACATCATACGGAAAGATATTTGTTTGAAAACGAAGTTCATCTAGAGTATGATGTTTTAAATCAATAAAAAATTGTCCATATGGTAACTTTGTTGCGTCGTTGAAACTTTCTTGAAAAAATTTTGGATTCTGAGGAGTTAGTTGATAACTCAAATGTTTAATTTGTGATTTATTTCTTGGATTTTTAAATAATACGAGATAAGAACAATTCAAGCTCATATCTCTGCTTCCTTTTCCCTGATGAAATATGTTTTGTGTAATAAATAGTACAATAAGATATCTATGATGAAAACCCTTTGTAAAGAAATAAACTATATTGCGGTTCACTCACACATTTGATCATCAACAATTATAAAATGTGGTCCAGTTTCAGGTAAAAAGTCTTTTGTTCGAGGTAATCCTTCTATAAATTGTACTTTTATCGAAATTTCTCTATATGCATTTTGCCATTCTGCATAGTACCAATAAATATGACGAAATGATGTATTCACCATACGTGATAAATTGGACAGGAATCGTATTACAAAGGAAATTTTTCCACATCCACTTGGTCCGGCAACAATACATGAAAAGGGATGTTTCCACTTCGTGTCCATGTTAAAAAGTATGATCATTCTTTCTTCATACGTATATTTATAAAGGGCCTTATTACATTTCTCTTCTTCTTTTTTTGGAAGCAGTGTAGCCATATGGAATATAATTTATCCCATAAATTTTTGTTTCGGGCATGCTGACAATAGTATGGTCTTTCTTGCGGCAATTTTTTTTCTCATTGGTAATTTTGACTTCAGTGGGACGAGATTCTTCTTCTTCTTCCGCATCCTCTTCACTATCTACTATCATTTTCTTCATTACATGAAAATTTAGGTGTTTTGAAGATTCATAGTTTAATGAAAAGCCCCGTATCTTGCATACTTGAAACTCCTTCTTCGTGCTGGGATCAAAAATACGTAACCCATAGTTCTTGGGTCCAGCCGAGACGTATTCTGAAATATAGTCCTCTTTACCATACTCGAGTACTTCATTTGTTAAATCGCCTAAAAAGTCACAAGTTGGGATTGTAGTTTCACCAGGTTTTTGCGTATAAATGAATGAATCTGTATCAAAATACAATACTCTTTCTTGCAGTTGATCTAAATACTTGTACAATTCTATTCTTGCTTGTGCTGTTGTGTACGCGGCTATGACGACATTTACTGCTGGTAGTGAAAAAGGAACTTCATCTATGTATTGCCAATATACATATATCATATCATCATTTACTGGAAATATTTGGTGAACGTCTATATCATGAGATGTTAATTTCTCATATAATTCCTTTGGATCATTAATAATGCTTACATGACCCATGTTCTCACGTTGTCCAAATTTTCCCCAAAAAGAATTTAACATTAGTTTAGCTAAACTTCTAAGTGCTGGATTATGTTGAATTTTATTTTCATCGAGACGTATTCCTTCCTTTTCATAAAATTGTTGAATGCACTTCTGCCTTAGCTCATCTGTTTCACACCATGCTGGCCATCCACTAGCTTCCGTTTTTGCTTTCAGGAAGGTGTTTATGTACTCTGCAAATAAGCCGCCAATTTTTGTTTCTTCATCATATTGAACAACATCATATGCCCAAATTTCATGAACATCTATTATTTTGTATCCTTTTTCTAATGCTTTTCTTACTTCATCTGCTATTCATGTACCATGTAGAACTCGGTCTTCATCGCTGTGATTACAAGATGAATGGTTTAATTCATCACAACATGTACGACAAAGTGGAAACATCAATCTATTATTTGACTTGTAAGGAAGAACTGGGTGTAAGAGATTTTTTGGAGGTTGAATTCTTAGTTTAACTTATCTTTCAACTTCTTCAATGGTGGGAATATTTGAATCTCCAGGCAGATAGATAGTAGGATGACGAATTGGAAACTTCTTAGTCTTAGAGATAAATGGATAAAGCGAAATAACATTTTTGTATTGTATGGGTTCTCCTTCAGATTCTTGTGCTTTATGATACAAACGTATGGCATTCACACGTCCTCCATAAAAAGCGTCACGAGGATTTAATGCTGTTTTCTTTGTATACGGATGATTACTAACCTACTTCTTCATCTCTTCATTTCCTGCCAATTGGTTTTTAAATTCACAGCCCCATATTTCATACACTTCACAGCCAAAATCTTTTAATTTTTGGATTATCTTCTTTGTTGCTTCATATCGAAATTCCATGGTATCTGTAGCATTGTTATAGATGGGTTTATCTCTGTCGTTAGGGTAACAGTAGATACAGGCATGTGTAAAATCGCCTTCATACTCCCAGACGTGTATTCTTCCTGTGTTGGGATCTGTCCATACACCATTTACTTTCATTGATGCACTTCGTTTTTCCTTACTACGAGCAGCATTGGTAGTTTGTATGTTTCTTGTTTTTTCTTCCCAAGCTATCCATTGTACTGCTTCAACTGATTGAACATCTCTCCATCGATACCCGTTCCTTGGTATGATACCAATCGTATTTTCCATTAAGAAATTTCTACGATATACCAAATTACATGCACTGGCGATTGTAATGCATTCAAGTAAGGGATTTACATTTGTTTCAGATTCAAATGTATTTGGAAAGGAAATACATGCTTGGCATAATACTTCAACATCCTGTACTCAATATTTGATGAGTTCTTCTTTCATTTTAAAGGTATCGTTTCGATGTTCAGTATACCATTGGGGAAACTTGCGTCTTTCGTCTACTTTCATGGTATCTGCTCCATAATATCTAATGTCTGGAAGTTTACCTTCATATGTTTGGTTCTCACGTCGATTGAAAAAGTGTGGGAAATACCCTTTGCACGATTGAAGACCAAATGCACCACTGAATTTACTTAAGGGCATAGGAAGAAAGCTTAGTGAATCAATGAATGTTACGTTCCCTATTTTAAGAGATAGAATATTCGCTCCATTCATGATTACTTCTGGAGTCCAATTCATCTTCTCAACCATGGTCTTAATATTGAAATGTGCATCATAAATCTTAGAATTATGGGCTACACATGTTACTGATTTAATGTTTGGACGACGTTGCTGAAGATGTTTTAGAAAGTCTTCTATTACATTTTCTCCGTCAAATATATTTTCTCGTTTTCCACAAACGATACAATTATTTTTGATGTCATTGTCTTCATAACATCTGTAACATGTATGCTGACTAACCAAGACATTAGGTATATGCTCATATATGTTTGCGTTCTCCTCTTCTATTTTCGTATCTTGTGTGCATTCAATATCATAAAACACAATCATAGCTTTCTTCTATATGATAATTTTTTCATTGGCTTCTTTTGATTTTCTTCTACTTTCATTCACTTTCATGTACATTCATGATATGGTGGTACTATATCATAGCAAATGTTGCAATAAGTTTCTCCAAATACTTGAGAACGTTTTTCTTTCACTACATAAAATTTCAAACACTGGGCACAACATTTCACAGTTGAACATAAAGGCTTTCCATTTTGATACGGCGCTGACTTGTGATAGTCATAGCATGACTGACCATAAAATTCTCGATTACAATCATTGCAAGTAATATGGGTTTCTTTAAAGGCTCATGGTAGCTTCTGATGACAGCGATAACATACAGCTGTACAATGTTTCAAATTTGCATGTTTTTTTTTCATATTTCTTATGACAGCTTTCACAATAAAACTTACAGCTAAAACATGCTGTCAAGCTTTCAATGACGTTGTAGTGGTTATTTATGAAGAGTAAATTTAAAGCAGTTTTCTCGTTATCACTTGGTGGTGCTTCAAACATAACATCACTTCCTGAAAAGCCCCTATACACTGTAATTTTATAATCCTTTAAATATTCCTGAAATTTACGTATTTCAGGAATTCCATCACCATGACTAAGATCTACATCGGCAGCTTCACACAGTTCTTCTGCTTCTTTTTCTATGATATAATTACTTTGAGTTTTTACGTATCTATTATAATCAGTTTGATTTCTCTCCTTGTATTTTTTCAGTCCTATGGCAACGACAATTGCATGCGCTAAACATCTTGTGCCTTTATTCTTAACTGTGATAATACAACGTTTTGTCTTTACATATTCTTCAGTATTCATAACATGTTGTTTCAAACGTCCTTGTCCTCTTGGCATACGTACATGATGAAAATTCACGATGCAATCTTCATTTATAAGAAAAGCCGCATTACTTTGCAGTACTTTTTCATAACTTGTCCATAGAACTTCTGCTGAGAGATTTCTTGCTTCTTTGAACGATAACCAAAAAGGACGGTGTCCTTCTCTTTCATTTGTGATTGTTATTCCTACGTAATCATGCTGGTCCACATTACGTAGCAAATAATCTATTAAAGCACGTAGACTTGTTTCAATTGCAGTAAAAGGATTTTCACCTGCACGCACGGGGGCTAGACGGAATCTTAGCATTGTACCAGTAAGTAGTTAAAATGAATTGTAACTTTTTTTTCGCATTCTCTGGGAGTGAAACAAATGTATGTTCACAGTCTGCTTCAAGTGTATTGTCTAATGTATAAACAATCTGTACGTGAATTTTATACTTATTCCCCTGGAGACCCCCAACTTCAACCCCCTTAGATGATGTGTTATTGAGTTCAAAGTATCATCATTGAACACAGCGACCCCGAGAACTGTATTTGACACTAATATTGTTCATTTTAAATTATTTTTACGTGTCTCGATATCAACCCTGGAGACTCCCCCAACTTTTAACACCTTAGATGATGTGTTATTGAGTTCAGAGTATCATTATAGAACACAGCGACCCCGAAAACTATGTATTTGACACTAGTATCGTTCATTTTAAATTATTTTTACGTGTCTCGATATCAATCCTGGAGATTCCTCCGCAACTTTAACCCTCTTAGATGATGTGATATTGAGTTCAGAGTATCACCATTGAACACAGCGACCCCGAAAACTATGTATTTGACACTAGTATCGTTAATTTTAAATTATTTGTACCTGTCTCGATATCAACCCTGGAGACTCCCCTCACAACTTTAACCCTCTTAGATGATGTGCTATTGAGTTCAGAGTATCATCATTGAACACAGCGACCCCGAAAACTATGTATTTGACACTAGTATTGTTCATTTTGAATTATTTTTACCTGTCTCGATATCAACCCTGGAGACTCAACCAACTTTAACCCTCTTAGATTATGTGTTATTGAGTTCAGAGTATCATCATTGAACACAGCGACCACGAAAACTATGTATTTGACACTAGTATCGTTCATTTTAAACTATTTTTGCGTGTCTCGATATCAACCCTGGAGACTCCCCCACAACTTTAATCCTCTTAGATGATGTGTTATTCAGTTCAGAGTATCATCATTGAACACAGCGACCCCGAAAACTATGTATTTGACACTAGTATCGTTCATTTTAAATTATTTTTACGTGTCTCGATATCAACCCTGGAAACTCTCCCACAACTTTAACCCTCTTAGGTGATGTGTTATTGAGTTCAGAGTATCATCATTGAACACAGCGACCCCGAAAACTATGTATTTGAGACTAGTATCGTTCATTTTAAATTATTTTTGCGTGTCTCGATATCAACCCTGGAGACTCTCCCAACTTTAGTCCTCTTAGATGATGTGTTATTCAGTTCAGAGTATCATCATTGAACACAGCGAACCCGAAAACTATGTATTTGACACTAGTATCGTTCATTTTAAATTATTTTTACCCGTCTCGATATCAACCCTGGAGACTCCCCCACAACTTTAATCCTCTTAGATGATGTGTTATTGAGTTCAGAGTATCGTCGTTGAACACAGCGACCCCGAAAACTATGTATTTGACACTAATATTGTTCATTTTAAATTATTTTTACGTGTCTTGATATCAACCCTGGAGACCACCCAAGACATCAACCCCCTTAGATGATGTGTTATTGAGTTCAGAGTATCATCTTTGAACACAGCGACCCCGAAAACTATGTATTTGACACTAATATTGTTCATTTTAAATTATTTTTACGTGTCTTGATATCAACCCTGGAGACCACCCAAGACATCAACCCCCTTAGATGATGTGTTATTAAGTTCAGAGTATCATCTTTGAACACAGCGACCCCGAAAACTATGTATTTGACACTAATATTGTTCATTTTAAATTATTTTTACGTGTCTTGATATCAACCCTGGAGACCACCCAAGACATCAACCCCCTTAGATGATGTGTTATTAAGTTCAGAGTATCGTCGTTGAAGACAGCGACCCCGAAAACTATGGGAACAAACATCGTGTACGTGAATTTAATAAAACTATCTTCTTTCCAACATTTCATTCATTTCTCATTATCACCGTCTCCATTAGCATAGCCGACATAACTGTGGGACGTAAAACTTAAAGATTTCCAATTAGGCTAATCGCCATAAGAGTGGGACTTAAAACTCAGATTTCATTTCATTGTCTCTCTCGTTAGATCTTAGCTCGGGGGGTTTGGGGGTGACGGTGGTTCACTAGTAGAGCGTTCACCTCTTTTGTGTGGGGTCACATGTTCAATATCCTGTTCCCATCAAGTGAACATTGTGGTGGACAAACACCGTATACATGAAAGGTCGTAGGGTCGAAATCCTGTTCCAATCAGAATGAACTTTGTGGTGGACAAGCACCGTGTACGTGAATTTAATCCAATTATCTCCTTTCCAACATTTCATTCATTTCTCATCACCACCGTCCCGGCGGGAGCTCATGTGGTTCGGATTCCACGTTAATCAGTAGGTCCACGTCTCATATAGCCTCGCTGCTGAAAGGGACGCTAAACTAAAATCAACTCAACTCAACAACTCATCACCACCGTCTCCATTAGCATAGCCGACATAACTGTGGGACGTAAAACTTAAAGATTTCCTACCGTGGAACGTAAAACGCAAATATTTCCCATTAACCTTGTTGGCATAATCGTAGGACGTAAAACTCAAAGAGTTCATTTCAATGTTCAAAGATTTCATTTACAGACAGAAAGACAGACAGACCTTGTTGGCTTTATTGTGGGACTAACACTCTTCATTGTTCAAAGATTTCATTTACAGAGAGAAAGACAGACAGGTATGCATCATATTATCAAAATTAAAACACCAAGTCTACAGACAGGTCTTGCGTCAGCTGATATCTAATTGCAACGCGAGTCAGAAAACATTCAAGTATTCCATCTTATTATTATATTAGAAATCAACGTACAGCGAACAGAAGCGAACAAACTCGCTTATATGTATGTGTTTTTAACGTTAGAATTTCATCTCTATGAAACACGGAAACGCAGAGTAAATACACTGTCTGGAGTGCATCTTAGCTCGGTGGACGTATTTCTTATCATATTTTTTATACTTTTTTTTCATCAGGGTCCTCGGTGGCTCACTGATAAAGCGTTCACTTCTGGTGCATGGGGGGTCCCAGGTTCAATATCCTGTTCCCAATAGATGAACTTTATGATGGACAAACACAGTGTACGTGGATTTCCTCTGGGTTCTCCCGGAGCGTTCACCTGTGATGCGTGAGGCACCGTGTTCAAAATATGCTCCAGTCAAATGAACTTTATGGTGGACAAACACCGTATGAATGGATTTCCTTCGGAGTTCTCCCGTTTCTTCGTGATGCGTGAGGCACCGTGTTAAAAATCTGCTCCAGACAAATGAACTTTATGGTGGACAAACACCGTATGAATGGATTTCCTTGGGAGTTCTCCCGTTTCCTCCCACTTTTTTCACTTCATCATTTCTCATCATCACTTTCCCTCTCCACTAGTCTAGTAGTCAACTATAGGACTAAAACTAATACAGATTTCATTTCTTTTTTCTCCCGTTCCTCATTTTTTATTCTGTCATCATTACTTAAGGGTGAAGTGGTTCGATGTTTCAGGGGGCTCCCCCCAAGCACATACTACAGACACATATAACATTTTAAGACATAATATTATTTAACATACAATTAAATGTACTGTACATTTTATCATTCGTTTATCTCTCAACTAGTTGCAATACGAATCATCAAAACATTTGACAATGTTATTTTATCTGTTGCTCTTGAAACTAAACCATTTTAAGATGGAGTTCAAAGTGCTAGCAAGCAGAGAAAGAAAGAGACTAGCAAAACACATTCACATATATGTATGTATGTGTATGTGTTTTTTTTTTAATGTTCGAACCTGAACGGAGCTATGAATAAATACCCTTGTTCTTTCAACTGCCTTTATAACTAAATGAAGAAAGAACATATATATATATATATTGTTACTTACCTATTTTAATAAGAACGACAGGTATCACAAAACACACACTACAGTTTTAGGCTGAAAACACAATCGATTGGTAGGCTTCAATCGTGATAACTGAAAACACAAAACACACACTACAGTTTTAGGCTGAAAACACAATCAATTGTTAGGCTTCAATCGTGATGACTGAAAGGACTCTGATGAAGATCCGGTAGCCGTCCAAGAGTCTTTGCGGGAGGGGGCGGGTCTTGGGAATCCAAATTAGCTAACCAATACAAGACGAATAGAAAAGGCATGTTTTTTCATGAACCTATAGCTGATGGTAACCTTAAAAGGCCGAAAAAGGCATGTTTCATCTTGTTTCTAGCAACAGGCTGTTCTCACAAATCAACATTTTCCCACGCGCTCCTGTGCTAGCGGTAAAAGGCTATGAACATAACAACCAAAGGCTTGTCGAAACTTGTCTCCCAGTTCCAGGACATGATATCATTTTACTTGTCATAACAGACATCATCATGTGAATATCCATATAACACATTTCACATCCTACGTTTTTAAACAATATGATATGCTATGAGAAGCTTTCGCTATTAGAATATGCTCAATCATTGTAATCCATTCGCAGGAGGTCTGGGGGAGAAGTGTATAGGTATGTGTTTCGTTATGAGACTCATATATTGTGTCTAATCAAACGTTTTAAAAAAATCATGAAATATAATATTTACCTTAGCAACTAAGACCAATTTCATACAATCTGCTGAGAAGCTTCAATCATTTGAATATCATGCTCTCAGTTCATAATCTATAGACATTTCGAGGGAATAGGACCAAGGGGCTAAATCGGTTATGCTCTTTGGCTCTCCAGGAGGAGTATGGGGTGACGGGGGTTCAAATAAACCAAAATTTTTCAACGGGCTTCTGTGGTAGCCGTAAAAGGCTATGAACATAGCAACTAAAGGCTTGTCGAAACTTGCCTTCCAATTCCAGGAAATGATATCGATTTCTAGGAAAACAAGATCAAATTTCGCTGGCTCGACCTTCTGTAGTGGGGTACATCTACTATTGTGTAATCAAATGTGTAGTAATATAATAAAAAGTGTTCGATCTCAGCTCGCTCCATCTAAACTTTGTGGTTGACAAACACCGTTTGCATCGGTTCTTCCGTATCCTATTACTTTTTCATTCCACCATTTTCTTCATTGCTTGTCATCACCGTCTCCTTTATCCTCCCCGTATAATCGTGGATGGAAAATTTAAAACTTCATTTTTTTAAATAGGAAATGAAATTATTATGTCGGCGGACAATCTTTGTCTCCCCACAGACCCGCGCAAAATCTAAAATGACGCTGCTTTTAATAACAAACATATATAGTTAGGATAGTACATTTTTAGAGCGCTTACGTTTGGTTCAAGAGATAAGATTAGCTCCCAAGCCATAAGAGTTCATGCATGACACTGAGAGAGAGAGAGAGAGAGAGAGAGAGAGAGAGAGATTAAAATATTGAAACAAAAGTGAAGGATTTCCTTATATAAGTTAAGAATTGGAGAAAAAAATATCGAGTAGCATCCGTATTATGATAAAATTATGACTTTGTTAAACAGAACAAGGAAAGGTTCTGATCTGCAAGGATCACATTAGGCAGTTGCTGAATAAAGAAGGATAATTCTTTTTAGAGAATCAAATGATTACGAATGGAGAGAAAGATCCTGTGATCTGGATAATTAAGAATCTTAAAAATCTTTAGCTTCCGAGCCGGGTTTCGAACCACGAATCTTTTAGTTATCGATCGTTGACTTTACCCACTCAGCCACAGAGAATTCTACGTAGCCTAGAAAGATGCTCCTTGTGAATTATGTTGAATTTGTTATCATAGCATTAGGTTTTGTGCTTCCAAAAGTCTGTAATGTGGGCGCAGAGCTCTAGAAACTACTGACATACATTTCCTGTCAGTCATTGCAAGCAAATATTCTAGTTCTCGTCATTTGTTTAGGAAAGATGAATGTAATTGCCCCCTCCCTTGAGCTTGAGAAATACATATTGTGTCATCAAATGTGTAGTAATATAATAAAATTTGTTCGATCTCAGCTCGCTCCATCTAAACTTTGTTGTGGACAAACATCTTTAGCGTCGGTTCTCCAGTTTCCTATTACTTTTTCATTCCACCATTTTCTTCATTGCTTGTCATCACCGTCTCCTTTATCCTACCCGTATAATCGTGGGACGGGAAACTTAATAAATTCATTTCTTTTTTAAAAAATAAAAAAATGAAATTATGTTAGCGGAGAATCTTTGTTTCCCCACGGACCTGCGCAAAATCTAAAATGACGCTATTAAACTATGTTGATTTTTTAAGTGGCTGCTTGGACAGATCATTGCAACAGCCAAAAGCAAACATTATATATTCCTTTACAAATAAGAGCTGTTTTCAAGAGGCGTATTTTTGATTTCTTTTTACATTTGACAAAAATATCTTTGGTTGGCATGCAGATCCACTTTGAGATTAGTTATGGGAATTTGCAGTACAACTATTTATAACGTTTCATTCTATCGATAATAAATGAAATTTCAATACATGAGAAACTATGTCCTTTTAAAATGTTCGAGATGGGTACAGCATTAATTTCTAATAATAGTTCTAAACATGTTATTTTGTTCTGTATACCTTGATACAATAACACACAAATAGAGTTTTAATTTCGATTATTTATTATTAGCAATTAAATGGATTTAATTTGTTAATTAAAGATTTTCTTTTATTACTCTTAATTGATAGTGGTGTGATATTGTAATCTTAAATGCACCTGCCTCAAAAATAAGGATGGCGATACAAAGAACCTTTTAAGAAGTAATATCACAGGTATTCGACCAAGTCCAGCGATAACACATGAAAATTCAATTAGAGGGTTTCAATGCGAAGGTAGGACGACATTATATTTTCCAATCGGTTATAGAGAAAGAACTTTTGCATAAGGAAACTAATGATAACGGCGTTAGTTTCCTGAATTTTCGAACATCCAAAAATCTTATCATGAAGAGTAAAACATTACTACATCACGACATTCATAAATACACATGAACCTCGCAAAACGGAAGAACACAGAATCAAAATGATCACTTTTTAAAAGATAGAAGAATACACTATAGCATAATTGGTGCTTGCTTGTTTAGAGGACCCAAATGTGACACTGATTACTATCTTTTAACACCGATAAGAAGACAGAGTTTATCGTTGAATAAAGAGAATATTCCACTTATGAAAAGGGAGACATTTAGTTTAAAGACATTAGAGGAGAACCAGGAAAGAAGGGATACCAGCTTAAGGTGTAATAGTTTCTCATTTTTGGAAGTTTTAAGATCACTAATGTTAAGAATACTTGGGTTCAAATTAGGGATAGGATTAAAACTTCAGCAAGACAAGAATTTGGCACAAATCATGGTTCGAGAAAGCAGAATATGCAAAACTGCGTTAGCTATAAACTCCGAACTATATAACTACATTAAATTTTGTTGGTATCAGATGAGAAACTTCAAAATGTTTAAAAGAGAAAAACACGATCTTTTAAAAGTCTAAACTAATGAACTTGAAGATAATAGTAAAAGAGAAAAGTTCGGGAGATGCTCCATGCCATCAACAAATTTTAGGAAGGGTACCAACCTCGAGCGTATTCCTACTATATTAAAGAGAGACGACGAAACAATTATCAGTGATACAGTTAGTATCTTGAATAGATTGAAAGATATCTTTCACGATTTGCCAAACACTGCGGGAAAGGGAAATGGAAAGGGAAATGTACAGCAGAACCATAAATTACGTAACCTTGCCGAACAGATGCAGATATTGCTATAAAGAAATAAAAAAAAACATAAATCTCCGGGTGTGCACTAACATATGGCTGAGCTAGGGGAGAAGCTTGTGGAACTAGATACACACTCAATCTCCTTATCTTTATCAAGGGGACATTATCAGAAAAGTGGAAAGAATGAATCATTTATTCCCACTCACAAGAAAGGCGACAAAGCGAATTGTAATAATTATCGAGGCATTTCTCATGTGTCAACATCTTATAAAATCCTATAAAACACTTAATTAACAACACTAATCAAATACATGGATGAAATTATTGGAAATTATTAGTGTGGATTTAGAAGAAATCAACTAACTATGGACCAGATATTTACCATTTACTCGAAAAGAAATTGAAATACAATGCCCCGGTGATTGTATTAGGAGATGAATATTATACAACATTCTGCCAGAATATGGAATACCGAGAAAGTTAGTAACATTCATTAAAATGTGTTTAATTGAATCTCAATGCAAAGTTCGGGTTGGAAAATTCTTGTCCACGAACTGCCTCGTCGAGAATGGCCTGAAAGAAGGAGATGGATTGCTGATATTATTATTCAATTTTATTTTTAAGTATGAATTAAAGAAAATCAAAGATAGCAACAAGGGCCTAAAGCTGAATGGTATTCATCAGGAAGATAGGAGAGCAATAGGAAGAAATGCAGAGACATTATGAAATGTTTTCAGGTTTTGAAGTTAATGCAGAGAAAACCACATGGAAGTTCGCCGGGGCCGTAAAACGGCGAATTATGGATGCGTTAAAGTATCAAATAAAATTTTTGATAAAGTTGATACTTTCAAGTACGCGGGATCAATATTAACATAGGAAATTTATATCGATAAGGAAATTAAATATCGACTGAAATCAGGGAATTTATTTTATTCACTTCAAAAGTTTGGCGAGGAATTTGAAGCTCCAAATATATATAACGAGCCTGTTGTTCTGTATTGTTGCGAAACATAGTCGCTTACTTTAAGGAAATAACGCAACTGTTTTTATGCCCTTTATCAAACATTGTTAGAGTCATCAAATCTAGGAGGTTCAGGTGGGCAGATCATGTAGCGAGAACGAAAGAAAGTAGAAACTCATTCAAAGGTTTGACCGGAACACCAATCGGAAAACGTCCATTAGAAAGTCCTAGACGCAGATAGAAGGTCAATATTAAAATTAATCTCGCAGAAATGGGAATACAAAGTAGAAACTGGATTCAGTTTAGTCAGGACATAAATCATTGGAATCTACGAACGCGACATTCAACCTCCTGGTTCTATAGACCATACACTTAGTGAGTTGTTTTACGGCAAAAATTATTTTGTGAAATATACCGTAAATTCAGAAGGTTATGTTTTGTCTCTATGAAGAAAGATAGCAAAGAGCACAATTGATACATATACACAGAAAACATATCCTGGTGATATAGTTAGTTGATGGAGAAATGATCGCAATAAATGATTTTAAATTGGAAACATTTCATGTGTCAATGGAATGCAAAAAACTAACTGGTAGTAATTAATCTTTGAAAAAGACGAAATTCATTGTGTTATTTCTGTACCTTTCAGCCCCTATTCTGCGACTTCGAATATGATATTCTTCTTGTTTAGCTTCATTTTTAATAATTCCGCGCAAACAGCATCTTGCGTGGGTCTGTTAGCTCCTCTCATTTTCATACCTTCATTCTTACCACTCCATTCTTTAAGTAACAAGTAAACATTTCTTGTGACTCTTATTGAAAAACTTTGAGATGGGAATGGAACAAACAAGAAAATTTCAAAATGTATTTCTTTGCAAACTAACCACTATATTGATTTAATAGGGCGCGAACTCTTTTTGAATCGCCTCATCGTTTACTCTTTCCCAACACCTATTCTTTCTTCTTGCTCGTTCGGCGTCTCCCTGCTACTAGCGCCCGCGGCAATTGCCACAATCGCCCCTACTCCCGTAGCTACGGTTCTGCTTATATTTGAGAAGCATACGAATTGTACGCATCAGCATTGATTTCATACCCACATTAAGTTCCTCGTAATAGTACAGAAGACTGATAAACTGTTCATGCTCCGGTACTAGAGATTGACAATTAAGGTTTTTCAGAAAATTCTCTACCAATATTTTCATTGTCCGGAGTCGTAGATCATTGTTTCAAATTATCCACAATATCAATCTGTTCTTGAATTCCTGGTTTCCGATTGTTGGCATTCTCCTTCACGTTCCCGCGAAGTTTAACAATTTTGGATACCTAAGCGCTGCGCTATTTCCACCAGGCATTCAAAAGAGTGGGTCTTGATTCTAGTGAAGATAAAGCACATGTATAAATACCCCGGTAGGCCACTTCTGACAAAAATGTTATGTGATTGTTCATTTCCTATGGAGAGCATCCACAAATATAACATTTTGAAGACGAAATATTGCAATCTACCATCGTAAATATCAATTTTTGTCATACAAAAACGCTATCCACTAACGAACATTTGAGTTGGATATAATTCAGCTTTCTGTTGTTCAACCTGTGCTGTCTCAAGCTTCACTAATCATTTAGACTCAAGTTTACATAGTAGTTTAATTGGACGACACCAGTTTGAATGTCATTATCTTCAGTCACGTTAGACAACTGCAGGGGTGCATGTGATATGATGAACATAGGACTTTCATATTGGGTTATCTTTTCTTTTTCAGCTGGGTGCTATATAAATATTTGTTTATACTGACAGAATCCGGAACTTCTGTCGCATGCCCACATAAAGATCATTTCCTTATTATTAAGTTTGTGTTTAGCTTGCGTAAATAAACTTCCTTGCACTTTCCGAAGTCTCTCTGTTGTGTGGTCGATTAATGACTGGAAATTTATTTCAGTGGAGGTTTCAATAATTACAACGTAATCAGAGTAATATTCTGTTTTGGCTTCTGTGAGAAATCGATATGAAGGGAAACCTTTGCACAGAAACTTTTCAGAGGCTGTTGAACGGCAATGTAAGATCTTTTGATCATCTCTCCATCCAGGAAAGTTGCTACAGCTTCCTTTTTAGTTATTTTTCGTAGTCCCGATGGTTGGGTGTGAGAGGAATTCTTAATGCGTGTTGTACGTTTAATTCACCTGCCAATGAAACTATTTTACAGGGCGCTATAGATGCTTATTTTTATGAACTAAGTAACTTTTGTTAGTTTTTCTGATAATTCCATTTACCTATTATATTCTACATAGATTTGAAAATTAGGTTTTGTCCACCTAGGTTAGCTGTTTTGGCCACTGCTCCGATTACAAATGCCCATATCAACACCACAATGTTTTAATCTACCAAAGAGTAAGGGTTTTAGTCATACTGTTATGATCCCGTTTGCAACACACGTACACTGTTTGTATCAACATTATCTTTTATTAAATTTTGTTGGAAGAGAGCCCAGTTCTCGACCAATAACTTCTTTATTTAATAATATATAATAATATATTTATTTAATAATATATGTTGTCTTGAAACAGCAAATATGTAGGCATTTTGATGTAGTCTTAAATTTATTAAAAAAATAATATATTTTACTTATATTGTGACTTCGTATATGTATTAATTTAATACAAGATCAAACAACGCTTTTGTTTTAAAAAAAATATCATATAAGTATTCATATTCAAGTTCAAATGCTTTTGTTGTGCTTTAATGTAACTAGTCTTAGCAAGCGTAATACGTAAGATTGAAACTTATATATGAGAATTTAGCACAAAAAAATTTGTTAATAGTTTGGTAAGAGCTAAAAGTGACAACAGCCGTTTTCATTTACAGCGCGGATATTAATAAATTTCATAAGTTTTTTTTTTTAAATAAATGAAGCAAACCCAGTTTGACTTCCTAGATTTTGGACAATATTAACATTTTTCTTCTTTGGTAACAGTACCAGTTTTTGTATCTACAACTTTACATTTTGATTCACAATTTCCTTGTGCTCTCTTTACAACTCCTCGAGACTTCGTTTGTTTGCGTACCTTGTCTAGAATGGTTCGCAGCTAAGAGAAGATACTTTATACTTTTTTCTTTCCATGTGTAAAGAGTATTCGACAGTACGAGTATAATTCATGTTTATCTTCAGAGCATAATTTACAATGTTTGTATTATTAGCATAATAAAATAATGATAAATGCACTTATTTCTTTCCCGAAGTCTACAGAAGTTCAGATTTGTAATTCCTAGTAGCTCCCAGCATAGTTTCTTTTCCCACGATATCGTAAGCTCAACGAAGAGAGGATATATGTAAACACTTTACCCATAAGTTCGTGAACAAGATCATGCAACAGTCATACCTTGGTTTCTCTCATATTCTGCGCAGGTTTTTAAGATGCATTTACTTTTACAAGTAAATGTTATGCTGTCAAATAAGGTTCATAATTTTTACATTATTTTCCCGGTTTACTGACCATATACTATTAGAAAGAATAACGTCCTTTAAATATCAACTGTTCATTAATACCGTGAAGGGTTGATCACGATTATATAATTTAAAAAGAACTTTTACTCACTTTCTCTATACACCTCAAAACGCTGAAAGTTGGTTCACATGCCTTCCTTCTTTTCGAGAAGTTTTGTTTTCAGAGCGAAGCACACATGTTATAGTTAAGAATGTCCCTAGCGATATATATGCTCCTTTTCCTCAATTAACATTTTTAGATTTTCTTACAGATATTATTATAAAAAATAGATTTAACTGAATACCTCATATCTGATATTCTTAAGCCTGCACAATTTGATGGTTGTTTCATTTTGAGATGTATTTGTAAATGTTGCATCATGATAATGTTCACATTGTAAAGGAATATTTAAATTATCCACGGTATTTTCCATCCCTACAGTAAAAACTTGAGGCGATATAAATGTTCAATATATCATTTGTTTCCCAGAAGAATCTTAATATCTATGTTTATTATCCTCGCTGGCTACACTTGGAATTCGCATACATCTTTTCACTATTCGATGCCTAAAAAATGTCACACTTCTTCTCAGTTCAGAAATCTAGATGATGTCATATGTTTATTGAGAAAGAATCTATTCATTAGTGATGCTCTAAATGTCCTGCACTTTTGAGGATGTAATGAGAATTACTGTTACACAAGGCTATTTCAGAGAATTATTACGATTTTTAAAAAGGCAACAATATTCAACATGTGTATTCTTCTTTAGTGTTGTTATTTCAAGAAAATACCACAACTTTATTACTTCCCCACATACATCACTACTAAACAAGAGAAAAACAACGAAAAGGGGAACAATTATCACTGGTTTCAGAAACCAATATAAGCCCTGTTATCTAATTCTTGTATTGAAACTAAAAGAACATTTATTATAATTTTTCTTGCCCAGAAATGCCTAATAGTTACAGAAAATGGAGAAAAATCGAAGGACTAATAAATCAAGAAAAGAACTGTGAATAATTAGTGAATAATTAGAAAAAGGTTGAAAAATTACTCGTGTTATATCAGCGTATTGAAAAGCTAATTTGGGTGATATTGAAAAACCCAGTACAAACGTAATATGAATAAAATTTCTAAAAACATTTAATTTTAAAAATATAACATTTTCATAAAACATTAACAGAATTGAATAATATGAAGTCACTGATACGTGATAAAATTGTACAGCGTACAAGAGGACTTGAAATTGACATTCATCAATTCTTATTAAAGCAAAAATCGCTACCACAATGTTGCTGCAAAACTCTGTTTTACCCGAAGCCAAACCATTGCTGCAGATCAATTAGAGAGTTGGAGATAAAACTGATAAATTATGGAAACTAGATTATAGAACTCGGAGCTGTGGAAACTTGTGAAGTCTAGTGCCACTATGTTCCATCTGAAAACTTGTAAAGTTTTTGAGAAACAAACACATATGACCAGTTTCCTGTGTGTATCGAACGTAACCAGCGATACTGGAGGTGCAGTGGATATAGTCTATTTTACCACCTGATGCTTTCCTTGTTGGTATTATTTATTATCAGATGCAGACCAAGAGGCCAGCGAAAATACAAAATCTAACATAAAATTAATCGAAATGTATTTACAACTGACACCAAGAGGTGGACACCAAACACAGATGGACATTCCGCTATTAGCCGAAACATAAATGGAATACATCAACAGACATAAAAATTGACTTTGCTATAGTGTAAACCAGTGTTGTAACTGACGTCAGGACTTGCATATTTCTCCCTCTCCATAACAATTTGTTGAACAAGGTGAAGAGAAAACAATAGAACATAGAACATAAAAGAAGGTGCTAGGAATGCTTGAAAAGATGAACTCTTAATCATGAGCAATTATCCTTCGATTTTTAATACTTATTTAACTTAAAATTAACTAATAGAAGAATCAAGAATAAAATGATAATGTGTTAAACTGTTAAACAAAAATGCTAAAGTTATACAAGAAAAAAAATCCGAAATTGAAAAACAAATCCAGGGTCGGGGATATTTACGAATGATTCTGAATTCACAGAAAAAACAGAGAAATTGCACAATATCTCAGTAGGGTGGTGACACTTGATTGACTTTTTTGAGCTAATGCGAGTGCGCAACTGTTCCGGTTGCTGTTCCAGTTCCAATTCCTATTCCAGTTCCGGTTCCGATTCCTGTTCCGACTCAAGTTCCATACCATTTCTGGTTCCGGAGAAGACTAATCAACTAGTAGCCTTTTACGGCTCTGAGATTTGGTATAGATTTACAAGAAAAGCTACAAGCATAAGCATAACCGGAACATGCATGCGCAGAAACATTAGAGTTCCAATTATACAAAACACCAAAACTATGAACATAGCGGAACGACCATGACACTGCCGGTAGTGTTTTTAACCATTATAATTTCAGGGGCGTGCTCGTGTTCTTTTACGAGCACTTCTTTGATGTGAAAAGAGACAATGGCAACATAGTAGGGCAGAGATTAAAAATAACATTTAAGCATACAAGTCTGGTTATTCACATACAGACATTATGTTTACACAGAACTTAATCCCGCTTCAGTTACCAACCCAAATTTAATTCCGCTTCAGTGATCAAATAACAGACAGACACATGATTTACGGAGAACTTAATCTCGCTCGAGTAACCATTATATTTTGATAAAAGAATAAAGCATAGTATCAATTAGCATCAACGGTGGAAGTTGAGATTTTTTAAAGATATGCTGTAATGAATAACCAGACGTAAAAGAACACAGTAATGTCCACAAAATTGAGATAAACGAACTTGGGTATGTTGTTTGTTCAATGAAGAAAACCAAGTCTTATGTTTTAGAACTTTATATGATATCATATTTACGGTGGAAGACCGTAATTATCGAAATGTACACCAACCCCTAATTTCGAAATATAAATGACATCCCAGTGTTGACTTAGTTTATCACTAGAATCAGTGTTTATAATTATCACAATAGGAAATGTGTGAATAAAACATGAAAATTGGTTTGCAGCGTATGCACTGACAAAATGATTGGTAGACAGAGTTTGTTGTCATGCCTCATAAAGTTGAAGTGTATTGTAATTAGGGAAGCAAAGGGCTCGGAAAAGAACCGTCTTTTTTTAAAGAAAAAAAAACTTTGCATTTTCTGCTTCGCTTTCTTGCTTGGGAAATTTTGGGCTTATTTTCAACATTTTGCTTTAAATTAATAAAGCAGACTTTCTAGCGCTTCTCTACAGCACAAGAAATCATTTGATTAGTGGTTGATGAAGATAATAATATAGATCCTCCAAAACAAACCATGAATTTCAAAAAGATTTTTTTTAATTCGTAACATTTACATTATTCATTCCAAAGGATTAATCAATATATATATAATTTTTAAACATTTAATACACAAAAATAAGTAGTTTTATTAAAAGAAGATACACAAATAACAAGCAAAATTGTATGTAGTATTTTTACTCCAAAATATCACACACCATATTTTTGAAACAAAAAAATAATAAAACATTAGTTAAATACACTTATATGATAATCGTAAAAGCTGCATATCAATAGATTGGTTTCGGGTGGTTCTGCACATTCTTGAAATTTTGAAGTTTTAACTTTCATATACCTGCAGAAAACTTTTCCCCTCCCAATATTTTCGGTTACCACACAGGTAAGAACAAAGCATTTTACATAAGGGTTTACATAGGGCAAAGTATTTCCATAGCAACAATTCTAAAGTGAGATTGAATAGGTTTTATGACATTTAAAATCACAAAAACTTACATCTAAAATATTACAATGGGATCCTGCACAAAATATATTTATTGCATCTTGATCTCTAGTTTATAAGCTTTCATTTGACGCTTGAATCGTGAAAATCTGTTAAAAATTAGTTTTAAAAATTCAATGAGAAGGAATATAACAAATGCAGCATTTACTCTGGAACAGGTGATCAGTGACTGATTCATTTGAACGATTCCAGTACCAGCTCTGAACGACAAAGAGGTTTGTGCAATAGAAACAGAAGGAGAATGATTAACAGCGAAGTAACGGCGATACATTCTTCGCCTCCCATATAGATAATATTGCATTTAATGGCTAAGCATAGCTCGGGACGACGTATTCGTCGCTCAACTTTCCTCTCGTAACGGTCAGCTTTCAAGCGAATACATGTTCGCCGTAATATCTTCCTCGATGGAGTTAGCATCTAGTTCCAAAACGTACCACATGTGGCGCTCGCATCTCTCTCTCTTTCTCCCCTTTTCAAATAAGTAAGAACCTTAGGTTACGTTACTTCAACTACCCCAGTTTCAACTACCTTTTTACAAAATTTTCTACATAACAATACCACAGCACATTACATAGAGTTACAATGTTTCCATATCAAAGGCACAGATTTTAGTTACAAATTTTTCTCCAACACCTTATGGACAAAAGAAGCAATTCTAGAACACTTACAACCTTTCCCCATATCTAAAGCACAAGTTACAGTTACATCTTTTTTCCATATCTAAAGCACAAGTTACAGTTTTCCATATCTAAAGCAAAAGTTACAAAGTCTTTTCCCCATATCTGAAGCAGAAGTTACAGTTGCAACGTCTTTTATCTATATCTAAAGCACACGTTACATTTTTTCCATATCTAAAGCACAACATACAGTTTTCCATAACTAAACCACAAGTTACAGTTTTCCATACCTAAAGCAAAAGTTACAGTTACAGATTCTTTTTTCATTATCTGAAGCACAAGTTACAGTTACAACGTCTTTTTTATATAAAGCACAAGTTACATTTTATCGTATCTAAAGCACAAGTTACAGTTTTCCATATTTAAAGCACAAGTTACAGTTTTCCATATCTAAAGCACAAGTAACAATTACAACGTCTCTTTTCCATACCTAAAGCTCAAGTTACAGTTACAAACATCTTTTTTTTTCATATCTAAAGCAAAATTACCGTTACAATGTCTTTTTTTCCATATCTAATGCACAAGTTACAGTTATATACAGTCTATAAATGCGTACAGTCTATAGTTACACAAGTCTTCCTTTTATATAAAGCTTACAGTTACAGTTACAGTTTACAGTTGTACATAGTTACATACAGTTTATATTTACAGTTAAGAGGTTATACAAGCGGATCTTCTATATACCTTACATTCTACATGCGTCTTATAAAATACTTAATTTGTCCTAGTTTGCTCCCCACTTAATATTTCGTTTTTACATTTGTACCTATACTTAGAGTTTGTTATTGTTCCGAAAATGATTAAAATTTTTTTTCTTGTTATAAATATGGAGGTGAGTAGTATGGTTTCAACTACCAATTATAGTATTACAGAGCTAAAAGGGAATGTTTCTAAGCCTACAGACGAGCGTTTTAGTTTATGGCTTTTAACAGAGAATTTACATCGAAACAATTTACTAACAAATATTGAAGATTTAAACTACACAGAAGGACAAGACATATTAGATTACTTAAGAGAGATAACAGAACCATTTTGCGATAACATTATGGTTGTTAAGATTACAGATTTCCAACATTGCGAGGGAAAATTAAATGGCAGGTTCTTATTAAAGAAGGAGGCTAGTGGATCGTTTAATTACTTTCTCCGTTCTGTAATTTCGAATTGGGTTGTCGCTAAAAATGGGGTTAAAGCTAAAATACCTTTTCTTTTAGATTCCAACACAAGACGAGCAAAGGGAGTAAAACAAGTAATACAGAGATACAAGAAAGACCTAAACAGAAAATACAAAAGACCCGTAGCTGTTCCTTATAAAATTGAGCTTGCTAATCTTTCGCTAACTACACTTTTGGAACCAGGTATTTTAACAGAATTTAAAAAAACGAACATTACTTTTTGTTAGATTTTGATATCATACAAGATTTTGCAAGCATTTTTAATAAACAAGAAGTAACCCAGTACTTATTAGACAATTTCAGTTTTAGTATGGAAGGCAGCGTGAGAGAATTATTAAGGGATTTAGAAGAAGAAGACGGAGAGAAATATTTATCCAACTTAAAGGTAGTATGTGAAAACGACAACTCAGTTGGGAAGGGTTGTATAACATAAGTTTCTATAGCGCAAAAATGTTACTTAAAGCAAGGGAAGACATACTTTTCCAACACTAACACGCCTTTCTCTACGATTCCTGCCGACATCAACATCGAAGAAGCTGGTTTAGTAGCAACAGAGAGTCTAATTCCAGAAGTAAGCCGAACAAGAATTAATATTACTAACGCTCTTAATCCATATTCTCTTCGCCCAATTGAACCGATTAGAAATGTTTACTTAAAGTCCCGTTCCAAGATAGAAGCAGAGTTATTAGAATTGCAAGATAGAAGAAATGCTTTGGATTATGCCGCTAAGTTACAACATGTAAGAGAAGAATACCTCGATACATTGGAGAAGAATACATTACGAGAAGAGAAGGAAATATAATTAATATCTTTGTTTAAC
The DNA here is from genome assembly GCF_964235325.1 of Thermobia domestica. NCBI lineage: Eukaryota > Metazoa > Arthropoda > Insecta > Zygentoma > Lepismatidae > Thermobia > Thermobia domestica. The sequence continues at coordinate 143,949,027 of NC_137457.1, forward strand.
CAGCGTTGGCAAGATTTAAACTTAAAAGCTACTTATAATTTACATGCATTTTTAATCAACAATAGAAGTAAGTTTACTTTTGTTGGTGCTCTTGTGGAGTTGGATGGTTCTAAGTCCGTCCGATACATTAAGGGATTGTTTAAAATGCATCTAATAAATCTTTACAAGTAACAAGGACGAATTGCGAAGCGATGGTTTTTGTTTGTTACCTTATAACGAGATGGAAATTGTGTACTTTCCAAGCGAGAAACCTTTTGCAGTTTTTAAGACGGATGGTATAGAAGGTTATAATGTAAATACGTTTCCAAAAGTTATTAGTTTACAAGTCGATAAGAGTGTTTTAAAGAATAAGGAAAAATACATTGATTACACACAAGAGATTTTAGAGCAGGCTGATGCAGTTAAAATGAAGGATATTCTAGTATCGGTCAAAGTTTTGGAGGGCAAGAGATTAGAAGAGTTGGCCCCTGGAACAGAACTGCTTATAACTGCTTTAAAGACTGTACAACATAGTGGTAAGGAAAGATAGACTCTAAAATTCGAGAACATCCAGGTTTTGTTTGTTTCTAATTATTTGTTGCAGAAGGAGATTAAAGAGAGAGGTTTGAATTAAGTTTAGCGATTAAGTTTAGAATTAAGTTGGATAGAAATAAGACGACACCAGCTACGATTAGAGAAAAATTAGTTTTCTGCATGCAATTTGTTTGTTTTGTTTTTAGTTTTAGCGTCTTTATAATTTATTTTATAAATGTCAGTGTGTGTCTGTGAGTGTGTGTGCTCCTAATTCTAAACCTAAGTATCTAGGTGTGTATCCAAAAACTCTAAGCTTCTAATTCTAAGTCTCTAAATGCATATGCGTATCTATAAGTCTTAGCGTATCTATAAGTCTTAAAAACGTAAAGATATTAAGTGGTAGATAAAAGAATTGCTTTCCCTACGATATTTTATTCGAATTATTGTGTTTCCCTACAATTTTACTGCATTATTATGAATTTATGAAAAATAACATGATTTTGCACTTAGACTATTCTCGAGTTAGTTTTACTTGAATGTGCAAAAATGGCAAAACTAAAGTTTACCACTTCAATTTTATAATAAGAAAGTCTAATCATGTTTTTTACAAAAAGCAGAACATTTTGAGACATTTTGTACTTTTTCTTTATTTTTCATTCGAATGAGACAGTAACAAAACCTGAGCGATCAATCTGAGATAAAGAGTATGTTCAATAAAAATTTCATTATTCAGTCACTTAAGGAAAAGTTATGTCTTGTATATTGTTTAATACGCATATTGGTGAAAACCTCTCGTTTTAGTACAAAATTCGGAATTTGTGAAAATTTCACCACTGTACGTCTCACTTTTTAATACCGCAACCGTCACAGACAGAACGGTGAGCTATCAGCCTAGGATAGAAGGAAACTCAATGACCATTAGGAATGAAATAACGTTTATAGTGCCATATTAACTTCGGACTAGAGTCAAGTTTAGAAAATCAAAAATTACTATATCAAAGATTTCAAGTACATTCTTGAATAAAATAACGGTTTCTGAGCATACTGTTAAAAAACAAATATTTTTTAGGACAATTGTTCGGAACTTTGTACAAATTCAGCAATTGTTATCGAACTGAAAATTTTCGTGAGTTGGCTATCTCTAAGATAGAAAGTAAAATAGTGTAAGCTAATAGTGCTGGAATAGATATCTAATATGACTTTATTGGCTTAATTGCAGAAATCGGTAAGCTCTACGAACAATTTCAGCTGGTATCACAAAATTTCGTCATTCTAACACTTAACTTCAGAGTCTACTCAATATGATAATAAATCGGAACGTAATAAGTCTTCAAAGAAAAGAAGCGGATTTCGGCATTAACTAATGTTTCATAAGAAAAATTGCGAAAACTAGAAGTTTCATGGATTAAAATACGATTACTCTCCAAAAATCCATCTTTTGACTTAGAATGTTTGAGCTTATCTCTTAAGAAGCAATAATAACAGTTAAAAAGCTTTCAGGCTAGTAAATAGGAAGTGTTAAATTCTTAAAATTATCCTCTTTCAATCCGGAGGATAATTAGGAAATCCGGACCTATGCTACAAGCTGACAGAAAGAGAATTTGTACTTGAAAAGCATTCAGCAAATATTACCTTTTTTACCGCAACAGGAATGGAGTAAGATAATATGCAAGAATATAGACAAGTTCGTTAGATTAAAATACAAAAGAACATATTTCGCGCAATACCGTACACTTAGATAAGAACTCGCAATTATAATAAGATACAACAAAACTGAACTCCGCATCTGATTGAAAATTTGAGAGGGTGCAAAAGGTGACACAAATGAAGAAAATAGAAATTACGCTAAGATGGGTAATTCCATATCAATTAATTAATTTTTATCCTTATATTTAACTAATAGCGAAAACTCAATGGAAAAATAACAAAATTGACATATGCCGTCACTTTAGGAAAAATCACCTTTTATTCAATTTTAACACTAAATTAGGAAATCTAAAATGATCATGGAAGAAGACATGGGATAGATGTGAGCTACGAGGTTTCAATATTTGAGTGCATTCTCATGTTTAATAACAAAATTGAAGACATTTTGAAGTAAATTACGATAAACCCGACCTCTTTAGGATAAATTAGAATTTAATTTTTACAAATTAGATGCATTCTGAAACTTAGTCTCTTACCCATCATGGAAGTAGTATAGAGGAGAATGAGTTCTGGCATGCTATTAGTAGTTCCGTTTAGATTCGTAAATCCTATTTAGTGCAAAGCCGAACTTTACACATTAAAATTGATTTTAATGTTTTTACTATTTGACAAAAATTGAAGAAATTAACCTCTTAAGATAGTGTGTAGTTAGATAGAAACTAAAAAGAAGCGGCCATCAACAATTTCAACATCTAAATTAATTAAAATCAATAAGGAATTGTAGTGAAAGGATTTGTTAAGTATAAAACTTAGAATAAAATATTTAACATTTTAAAATTTAGAAACTTTCACATAGTTTAATCTGCATAATTATGTACGTAGTGATGGAAATCAGAGAAGAGTAAATCCATGTTCATATTAGGCATGAGCGAGGAATATTATGTAGAATATCGAAAATCCCGAGGTTTTTTGATAACTATTAAGATTTTCCCAAAATTACGCCATTTTTAGAAAAGTCTCTGAGGAGTCAAATATTCCAGTGTTCAATAACGCAATGGGAGTCTTGGAAAATAAAAAGAAAATAAACGTAAATGCTAACAAAATTACATTTAACCAAATTAATAGCTTTGTATATCAGATTAATTGCGAATCTTTGATTAAATGAAATAAACCTTAATGAAGATAAAGAGGTGCAAACCTGAAGTAAAATAAATCATAATTTTCAAAGTTTAATAAAATAATTTTAACCTAATGAAGATTATGTTAAACGGGAATTTACAATTTATTTTAGAAGTTACTCTTGGATCCGGATACAAGATTCCATAATAAGGAATAAAAATTTGGTTATTTAAAACGACCTATTAACAATACAATAAAACTTATGGTAATACAATAAAACTAGGGCTAAATAAAACTTATGAATATCTCTTGCAAATAAAGAATAGAGTGAATTATGCCTAATGGAAATAAGTTTTTTGATAAACTCCCTCTGCGATGAATTTTCAGTATTAGTCCTGGAAACAGAATGTAGTTAAATCATAGCACTAATTTAGACTGACAATCTGGTGGCGAATCTCATTGACAATGTTAGCCGAGTAATCGGAGGTCCTAATGAAGGCATGGCCGGTTGTTTCAGCTGCAACTGCTAAAGAAGTCAATGGTGTGCAGGGATTTCCCCTAATTATCTGGTGAAGTTGAGCCGATTTAGGTCGAAAAGGGAGAGGTTACCTACAGTAGAGATCACTGCGTACATTAGTCCATATATGAGAAATTCTAGAAATGTCACAATTGTGCAATGACGATTCCATTGGTTTGCCGGGACAGTACGAGTTTGAAACCGAGAATTTTACTTAATAACACTATACTCATATGCATGTAATTGCTACTAGTAGCTACATATGACTGAAGCACAAGAAGTACCCAATGACTTTTCCACATACTGCGCGTAAGCTAATAAATGTTGATAGTAATACTAATACTTAATTGTGGACTCCCAAGGAATGCTTAAAGGGTACTAGGTAGTAGATCATAATTAAGGCTGTGTAGCAATAAATCAAGCAACAGAAGGCATATAAATAAAATGTGAATAATTAAATTGGTAAGGAATTAAATAAAACACATACCTAACGTATTTAGATAATATCCGAATACCACCCAAGCACATAGAATGAAATAAATGGAATGGTCTGAATAACCACTAACTATTAGATAACTACTTTGCAGTTACAAGTCCGCCTAATACTAAAGTTGAAAACAAAGTTAATACCTGTAGTTCAAATTTAGGAAGAAAAGTAAGTAGAGTTGTTAACTGAATGGAGAACGAAAATAAAAAGAATATAGTGTAGAATAAGAAAAATAAAAATGAAATAAGTGAATGTAGCTGAGAAATGTGCCTGATCCCAAAGACGGACATTAGTATGCACTTAAAGTAACCTACTACAAAAATACACAACTGATTGGTGGAATTTCCACTCCAATATATACAGGTAATAACTGATAGTTATTGCAGACAAAAGGAAATTGTGGTGTTAACTTAATTCAATTGTGTTGGTTAAGCATGTTTTCCTAGGAATTAGGCATTGTAACAGACATATGGGAGAATATTGAGTTCAAGCAAACCAATATATGAGAATTTTTCAATTGACTTGGAGTGAAAATGGTGATAAATCAACAAAAACTGGTGTTGACCTTTCACCATTCGCTACTGAAGAAGAGGACTCATATATGAGGTAGAATAAAGACGGTATTGAAATCTAAGGCTTAGAGACATGTAAAAAGAGCATGGATTGGAGCGATAAATGACCTTACAAAAAGCAGACAATGTCATTATCACAAAACAGGAGGAGATTCGAATATATCAAGAAAAGATAACACATTAATGAGAGAAGCCTAACTAGCTACATGGGTACAGACATCCACGACCATGGTAGATCGAAATGATCTGTCAGTAGCTACGGATAACTACAAATTAGAATGAAGCAATGCAGAAGGAGAAACAAACTTAAAGAATGAAAAATTGCTAAAAGTAATTAACAATTGCAGTATTCTAGAGAGTATATTCACCATGATGTGTTGCCAACCCTTATAATTAAGTTATGTCATTTTATACTGTTTTAATAATTTTTACAAGTTTTATTCTTTTTTGGTTTAATATATGGTGATTTTATATAGTTTTAGGTTAATTTTATACTGTTTTTGGTGATTTTTCTCACATTTATTAAATTTTTACACTGATTTCCAGTGTTGCGATCTAAATAAAATTGTTGTGTAAAATTATTTATTAATATACTTTGACATCTAAGGAGGTTATACTTGATGAACAGATGGAAACATATAAATTATTGAGAATACAAAGTTTACTAGCCGTTGTTCCTATGCCTCTAACGGGATATGCTATTTTATTCTTTTCCTTTTTTGTCCTTCCCTGTAGTGATGAACAATAGTAGAATGAACTTGAGGGATGCGAAAAGAGGTTTATGGTTACTACATTTGAAAGCCTTTAACCTTAAAGTGAACTGGTCTTAGATATTCATGAAACTAGTTTGAAACTGTTGCATGTAGGAAAGACATCTGGATGAGAGTATGCTGGGTGCTAACCCAGGTAGCCAATTAGGAAGGAGTAGCTATACCAGTGAATGTATCCAAAATGTCTTGAATTGGTTGATCCAATTCTCTTGTCTTTTGACAAATAACCACATATTGGAGGAGGTGAGAGCGGACGTAGAATGAAAACAAAAGAGAGTAGCAGATGGTCAGGGTTAGAAAAGATTTAGAATGTAAACAAAAGCATATTACCAGATGGTAGTGGTGGGACTGAGAACACGTATATAGTGCTTTTTTGGGTAGAAGAAAGTATCTGATTACAATATTGTTTGGCACCGATGGTTTTAAGGAATACGAAAGAAAGGTGTAGGTAGGAACATACGCGACTCTTTGTAGGCAATTAGAGTACAGAAAACGGTAAATATAAGTAGAAAAACATTTGGCATCGTTTTTGGAGCAGATATTAATTGTATACGAGAGAAACAAAGAAACATATGGTAGCTGGAATAACAACGTGTCACTGTATGCTAGTAATGCTTATTGATATTTTAAGGATCCCCACATCACAACAGACGCAAGTGTCAATTCAACACGTGCTATTGATTATAAACAACCTCGCAGACAAGAAGGAGACACGAAAGAAACCGAGGAACGCCGAAAGAAGACGGAGCTCACGGAGGAATCCGAAGAGAACAAATAAAAGGAGGACCACTGAGGGACCCAGCATCACTCGTCCAACTGATCGAATCACCTACACAGCTCTGAGGTCACACTAGTCTGGGTGTGTTTTCCACAACCAAGCCTCGCGAAGCTGCCTTGAGCTGAGGGGTCTATCTTTCAAGACTCACCAGAACCGGCGGGTGCCTTGCTGACTGCCTTGAGAGAACGTGCACCGTGCAAAACACCTCTTATCCTCTTATTTGGACATTAACAGGGTAGGCACTATTTTACTCTTTGTGAATCAAAGACATTTTGTATTTATCAAATTTTAATAAATTGGTGAAGTGGATAAAATCTCGGTCCATTATTGACTCTACCGAAGACATTACATGGTGATAGGCACCGGAGTTTTGTACGAGGCGCTGTTTTTATTAACTTTTAAACATGCATAAGGTCGGTATCAGAATCTATTTTATCTTAGTTTTTACTATCAAAATTCAGCTAAAATATATATAAATTCTTTCCCTCTCCGTTTTTCTCTCTTACTTTCCTTAAGTGCGATTTATGCCGGAAACTAGATCGGGTAAACAGACATGTAGATCAGGAGAGAATAACGCGAATATGACAGAGTGCATCTAATTTATCCTTTAATATGCCACACTTAACTATGAGGGAGACGTGCACGAAGACCCGGGCAGCTTTTTCATGCTATTCGACGATATGGCAGCAATGCAGGCATGGTCACCAGCTAAGAAAAAGGAAATCCTACCAATATATTTACAAGACACGGCATTAGATCTCGTATTACAGCTTAAAGATCAAAATCAATTTGATACGATGACCTATGACAATCTAAAATCTAACTTAGTAGATTTATGTAGGCCAAAGGTCCCATTGTACAAAGCAGAATCCGAATTGTTCTAGGTACAACAGGGGGCCCGACAAGATCTCCACAGTCACATCAGCAAGACATTTATGTCTTAAAACGGCGCCTTATATCGAAAACAAAATCACCCCGATTGTGGATTACTATATCTCTTATGCATACCGAAGTCTATAGCCAATTTGTGGTTCACAACCTTCTATCGATAGGCGACCAATCCACATTTTGTGTTTTCAAAACCATTGAAAACCACTATTAAGAAATGTTATATGCCATATCTGAAAAAGTTTCTTGCTCACAAGATACGCAGGAGTGCATATTGCTAACGTCTAAAGAAGTTACCGCAAAAGCAAAGATCTGAACTATTACATAACCCAGGGAGGAGATAGCAACAACATGGATATATGACGAACTAAGGCCCTTCCCAAGCAGAAAAGGAAGAAATAAGTACATCTAGGGGGTTTATAAAAGAACTCCGGGGTTTTAAAAATTCATATCTTATTAACGATAAAAGAGAGCAAAATTTAGTTAATTTCTCTGAAACGACTAGCTCAAAAAGTTTTAGTCATACTAATTGGGAATGTTTTTATCAACAGGTGGCAGCGCTGCGGAGCGTTGGCCTGAGACGACGTAGCGGCTGCGGTAGTCAGTGAATCAGTGCCGTGCCGTGTGGATTGTTGCGCTTCGAGCTATGGTGACGCCACAACAAAAGGCTCAATGTGTTATTCAAGAGATAGAGTACCGTTACGATGTGTGCCGTGCCACTCACGGGGCTCATATTGAACTTTATTGAATTGTTAAAACAAACGTGAAAATGTAAGCTTTCCAATCGTGTATAACACATGTATGTACGTTTTTTATTTAATTAAAATATTTTGCCTCAAAACCCCGGAGTTCTTTTATAGACATTCTGTACTAGTAGCCACGGAACTAGCCACCCGATATGTGATTGCAAAGAGTGTAGACGCCATAAACGCGGAAAATGCAGCAAAATTCTTGGTACACGATATTATCCCCAAATTTGGAGCTTTTACATCGCTGTATTGGGACCTACATCCATTTCATTGATAGACTCGTTTACAGAATTTAGCACAGAAGTACGATTTCATATATAAGTACTCACACGCATACAATCATGCTTCTGTAGGACTAGTAGAACAGACGAATAAAACAATACAGAATTGTCTTAAGTTTTTTGTACAAGAACACCATATGGACTGGGAAAGATGGTTACCGCACGTTATTTTTGGCATCAACACTTACGTACAAGGAGGGACCAAATATTCAACAAGCTTCTTTTGTTTGGTTACGAACCCAGGACCCCAACAGAATATACACTCGTATCAAAACAACACATATCAATTGACAGATATAAACTAGCGGCCATCAGGAAGAAAGTAAGAAACAACCTGGAACAGGCGTATAACAGACAAAAGCAGTTTTATGATAAGCGCCATCGACAGACAACTTATAATCAAGGAGACATTGTTTTGGTATATTATCCTACAAGGAAAGTAGATTTACCCGAACACTTCACAGTTCACTACGACGGCCAGGCATGCATCCTGTAGAAGATTAATTGAAATTTATATCGAGTAGAATTACAATCTAAATTCATGGACAGAATTCAAGAAATTGCTATCGACAGCTTACAACCGTTTCACGAGGAACAAACTGAGGGAGCACAAAGACTAAGAAGACAAGAACATAAAACGAAAAAAAAAGAAGAAGAAGTATAAGAAAGTTTTCAATTCTTACGTAATAGATTACTGAAATGAATCACCCTCTACCCGTTTAAAAATTTCTTGTTCAGACACAGCGTGATCTGACTTCTTCTTTTCCCACAGGTGGCCCACTTATATTCTTTTACCAATTTCGATATTAGTTTTTTCTAATTTTCCTTCCTTTATTTCTTGAGATAACGGAGGCAACTTTAGAACTTTTTTTCGATGATTTTTTTCACCTTACTCCTCTTTAAAACATTACGCACTTTCTTTGCAAGATGAGCACTCACTTGCACCATTTTTTCCACGGTACTTAATTAATATAATAACACAGTGCTTTTTCTCATTCGCAAAATGAACCGAATAGCTAGATCAGCGAATTACATCTGCATACTGCTCAGTTCGATAACCTGTGGCAATGAACTGGTATTCAGCCAGCTGGGACTTACAGTCGCTCTATATAAACTGATGATCAACTACGACGACAACAAATTTGTACCTTACCGTCTACATCTAATTTTTTCCGCTGTACGACTTAGAAATGAATCATGTTTCGGACATGAAGATTTAATTACCTTATTACATAAGAAAGAGGCACAGTTCATTTCTTAAGTTAATAATATAATCCCATGCGATTTTAGGCATGGATCACAGGCCTAAACGGATAATATTCAGTCTTCTAATGGTGTTTACAAATTTGGCATTGAGTGGATTTTGCTGTACGAAGTACATAAGTTAAAAAGTTCTATAAATATTCTTAAAGACCAAACGAACTAACTTAATATCCAGATACAGCAAATTACAGAAAGCAACTTCCAACTAACCCACATAGTTTCTAATTTCACAGTAGCCATTGAGAAACTAGTTTCTAAGACACACCATGAGATTTTACAATTAATGTGCCCTACGGCAACAAGTGAACGATTACTAATAACTCTTTTCAACTTTGAGTTAATAGAGTAGCATTTCGACTTAATAATGCTACTCTATATATTATAAAGTATACTGGATAATAAAGTTAACATTGCATTAATTAAACCGACACCCGCTAAAAGTATTATAATACAGCGCAATACAAATCTACGAAACACTTTTTATATCAATGTACTAAATCATATTTTGTGTCATTTGATCAAATATAGCTACCTTAGATATTATATTACAATCCTCTATTATAACTAACTCTATGCCTATGGAACCCGGAGGTTCAGTGCCGCGTTCACAAAAGCTCTCCACTGACTTCTATCCTTAGCTAATTGCATCCAGTTTCTACTTTGTATTCCTATCTCTGCGAGATCCATCTTAATATTATCCTCCCATCTGCGCCTAGGTCTTCCTAATGGTCGTTTTCCTATGGGTCTACCAGCCAAGACTTTGAAAACGTTTCTACTTTCTTCCATTCTAGCTGCATGAAGTGCCCACCTAAGCCTCCTAGATTTGACGACCCTAACAATGCTGGGTAAACCGTATAAACTATGTAGTTCCTAGTTATGTAGCTTCCGCCATTCCCCATTCTTGTTCCTCTTGGGTCCGAATATTCTTCTCAGGATCCTGTTCTCAAATACTTTCAGTCTATGTTCTTCCCTCAGAGTAAGCGACCATGTTTCGCAACCATACAGAACAACAGGCATGATTATCGTTTTATATATTTTTAGCTTCAAATTCCTCGATAGAATTCGCGACGACAAGAGATTTTGAACCGAATAGTAACACGAATTTCCTGCTTTTAGTCGACATTTAATTTCTTCGTGAATATGATTTTCGTCTGTTAATATTGATCCTAAATATTTGAAAGTATCCACTTTATCAAAAGTATTATTTAATATTTTAACGCCTCCACAATTTGCAGTATTACGGTCCCGACGCAGTTCCATGTATTTAGTTTTCTCTGCATTATAAGGGGCAATAAATACTACTTTTTCTATAAAGAATTTAACAATGGTTTTTTGACAGATTTCTCGTATCTCCGACGACAAACACCTGAATTCTCCATATGGACACCATCCAAAATTTTTGAATTTGAAATTTCCCCTTTTCAAACATATCGTATCATGGAAATATGTGACTTTCAGACCCAAGCTAGTTTTCAAGAAACGGATTGCTTTTATTAACTTATCTTTTCAAATATAACAACAGCACGCCATGTTAAACCTGCTTTTTCCAAAGCAGAAGAATTTTATTTGTACACAACAACGGGACTTCTACACACAACACGGAAAATAGTAAGAATAGCTCATCATAGAAATCGCATTGTTGTTACGTATGAAATGGATCACTCTTTAACTTATTTTTTCCTATATGAAGATTATAAATATATTCAAACAAGACTCTAAATTTACCTACTAGACATACGGCAAATTTTACCATAGAATACCGCATACTTCTTTTTAGCTATAGCTTTAACTTTACCTTCAACCTCCAAAATATTCAACAAACGGTGACGTCTCTCCAGGCTCTAATTCAACATGAACAAAGCCATTTACCAAGTAATTTTCCGAATTATATCTACATCATGTTTTTCCATCGATTATTGTCATTATCTCTTGTATTTTATTTCTTCTCCTCCTTGCCATAGGAATAGCTTTACATTTCTTGTATAAGAGTTTAAGAACACAACAGCACTAATAACACGTTTTCCTTTCCAGAATTATGTTCCAGCTTCTGCTACCGATAATTATTCTTTCCTTGGTAATAATAACTATAATAACTTATTTGTTGGATCCTAATATAAAGACGGAAACTCGTCCTACGCAACTAACACATACAGAGTGCGACTTCAATATCAACACCAATTTTACAGACCAAAATGCTCAAACCATACCTTCAATGAGTGAACTCGTGTATATTTATTAATAACAGTGATGATATTTCTGCCCACCTTGAGGGAAATGGTAAACTGTTTTCGATCCTGCTTACGAACGGAACTACAATGTTATTACGGTTATGTGTATATTTCAGAACAAGTTTTTCATAGTGATCTTGGTGTATCGTAGTATTTATAGTGCTTCTAATGTCTATATGATATCCCCACAGATGTCAGTGTTGTAATGCCGGCAAATAACTCTCATAACAATTGTGTATTTTCTCAAAATAATCTTCCAGATTATTTTTTTCCAGTGTAGGGGTGTAAGAATTCCCACATTACGACAGACGCACGTGTCAAATCAACACGTGCTATTGATTATAAACAACCTCGCAGAGAAGAAGCAGACACGAAAGAAACCGAGGAACGCCGAAGGAAGACGGAGCTCATTGAAGGACCCGTAGAAGACAAATAAAACGAGGACCATCGAGGGACCCAGCATCAATAGTCCAACTGATTGATTCACCTACACCGTTCTGAGGTCACACTGGACTAGGGGTACACCTATCGTTTCCCGAGGTGCACAGGACTGAGGGTCCTTTCTACAAACAAGCCTCGCGAAGATTCTTTGAGCCGAGGGGACTATCTTTCAAGACGCACCAGTATCGGCAAGTGCCTTACAGACTGCCTTGAGAGAAAGAGCACTGTGCAAAACTCCTATTATCTTCTTATTTGTACATTAACAGGGTAGGCACTATTTTACTGTTTGTAAATCAAAGACGTTTTGTATTTATCAAATTTTAATAAATTGGTGAAGGGGATAAAATCTCGGTCCATTATTGACTCTACCAAAGTCATAATATTTTTATTGAAATGAAGATAAAACATGCATATTGTGTCCAGAGAACATATTTAGAATAGGAGAAGAAGAACTAATGAATGATGTTAATTTTTTATTCATTTATGTTTAAATTTGTACATAATTTTTATTTATTTATATTTAAATTTGTATGTTTGTAAGAGGTGTTTGTATGTAGGTATTTCTCTTGTAGCTTGTATCAGCTTACGGAGGAGAATGCGGAGTTTCTTAACTTGTATGGAAAGATTGTAGCATATAAAAAGTACGGTTTATAGTATTGGAGGAGAATTGTTTAACAACCTTTTTATGCCAAGAAACTTCTAAGGACCAATAATACTTGGAAAGAGGAGTTGTGAGGTAAGGACGAGGAACGAATGTTTATTTGTCTTCCATCCCTTGAAGGTCATTCTTTGGTTAAGTTGCCTTTTCTTTGGCTTGACCGCTGTCAATCAGCTTCTTCATAAACCTTTCAGCCGAGGATACGTAAGAAAAGCAGGTAGTAGTGTAGTACTAGGGTGCAGCGTTTTACCACTTTTTTCTCGGAATGAAATGTAATACCTGGCAAAAGTGGCCAATCCACATGGACATTTCAGGTATAGATTTCTTTTCAAATCAGATCATATCTTCTGTGAGAACTATTGCATCAAAGTTTCAAAATTTACCTGAAAATTACAAAAAATACCGAAGTTGTTCATTAATTTTAGTTATGTTAAAGGAAACGTACTTTTGGTTAAATACATGTCAGTTGCTATGAAAACTGACATTCAAGTATAAAAATGCCAGTTATATGCCCTTGGGGGAATAGGGGTGGCTCCTCTGGGGCCAGAACAGGGGGCAAATTCAGTACAGTTAAGCGGTTGTGCAGCTCCTCGCTCACCTGGCAATATAGCTTGGCCAAGTGACCCAGAGCCCACCATGTAGAGGTGGCTGCACCTAGAGCTCCTCTGCTAGGCCTATCCAATCAACCAATCATATGTTGGGCCGGATGAACTGATCCGATTAGTCACTGTCAATAAACATTGTCGCAAATTTGGACTTTGATTGAAATTTAGACTAAGCTTGCCTAGAAAGTAAGGTTGACCTGATTATTCCGCCTCTACCATCACTGGCACATACTCGTGAGGCTTCTTCAGTGACTAAATTCACTATCTGTTCTACTGCTACCGTGTGGCACGGATGGACGGTAATGGACTATTCTGGCACAGTGTTGTCAGGAAGTGAAAGTTTGACCATGAGCTGTTTGTTTGGTACCGTCCATAGAACTTACTGGTAGTACAGTTATTGAAACATCAGTGCTTTCCCAAAAGATCATTGCAGTGTAATCGTTTGCCTCAAAATTCAGTCTGGGAATGATTTTATATCTAATGGAGTTTTGGAGATTCCCTGCTTCGTATTCTCGAGCACTAAGATTCTTATGTAATGCATCTTGTCGGACAGCAAGTCGACCATCAGTCATCATGGCGAGAAGAATTTTTCTGGGAGTGCAAAGAATGCATTCGTCTGAATTGATGAACGAATTATAGCCTGGTATTCCCTTGGTAAGTATCTAGACCTTGAATGGCCTCAAAGACGTGAGAGAACCATCAGCAATGGAAGACCGTGTTCTGATACGGCATTGCATAACCATACAGACTCTAAGTATGAATATCGCAAATTTTATTAATTTCTTGGTAGGTTTTTTTGTTGCAATATACAATGTTAACATTCTTTTTGCACTAGTCAACCAACTAGCTTCGTTTATTTTGCCAGGGAACATAGAAACAAGCTCTTCCGGGCATGCTCTGGAATCAATGGCTTGAGTTATCTGGAACTAGCATCTCAGGTACTTATTGAGTTTTCTGTGCTCTTCTGGACTATGATGAGGTAAGTCATATTTTATTGGTTTGAGTAGCAACACTGAAAGCTTTTTCACAGTTAGATAGTTTTGAAACTATGAGACGTGTGTAAGAATAGGGGCTTGAATAAGCACCATGAATATGCGTGAAAAGAGCTCGGAAGAGCAGTTCATTAAAATGCAAGAGACAAATGGCCCATTGCATTTGTTTTCCTGTTAGTTCCTCTAATTTTCGAAGAACAACTCCATTCCAAACATGTTAGTGTATGTTCCATCACACCCAAGAACCTCAACTTTATCAAAGCCAACTCTGAGTTGGTTCATGATGTATTCGAAAATAGCTCTGGTCTCGTCATGTGCAGAGCCAGAGGATGGTGTCATGTGACCTACGTATTGAGAGTTACGTTCAGCCACAAGTGATAAGTGCTCTTCTCTAACGATGCCTGTGTGTGTTTCAGTGTCATCCCTTCTATCATCAAAGTATAGGATTTTAATGGGATCATCATTTCTAGAACTTTCTTTTAAATTCCGAGCAAGTTTAAGTTTTGCACGCCTTATTTTGTTCCTATCTACAGTTAAAGCAGATGTCATGTCGCTAGATTTTTTAGAAGTTATAATTCCAGCCTTTGAAGCTGCCTGAAGCACAGCTGTTATATGTGCCGCAGCCCTTTCGCTTACATTGTATCTCTGTGCAATTATAACAGTTTCAGTCAAATCTACGAAAGTCGTTCCCAAAGTAATGCATAATTTTTTTATGGAAACTAATGGAGCTAACTAATACTAATACTGTAGCTGGTTCATATTTTTTTATAACAACAGCACAGCTAAACCGAGCAATATTTCAGCTACACACTCATTTTTCCACATAGTTCTCACCATTTGTTATGCACTTTTGTCAACGATGAACCAGAGCCTGCATGTCGGGCTTGTAAAAATCGGCATTCCATGGACTGTCTTCTGGATTCCGGCTCGTAGTGATAACGTATCATCTTCAGTGACGATGCTATCCAAAAAATTGTCACGTTCATCTTCATATTGGTCCAGCAAGTCCCAAAGGAAAAGGCAAGGACGAAAAAAGCTGTAGAAACGCTTAATTCTACTGAATTTGCCCCCTTTTCTGGCCCCAGAGAACGCACCCCTATTCGCCCCAAGGGCATATAACTGGCAGTTTTATACTTGAATGTAAGTTTTCATAGCAACTGACATGTATTTAACCAAAAATACGTTTACATTAACATAACTAAAATTAATGAACAACTTTGGTATTTTTTGTAATTTTCAGGTAAATTTTGAAACTTTGATGCAATAGTTCTCACAGAAGATATTATCTGATTTGAAAAAAAATCTACACCTGAAATGTCCATGTGAATTGGCCACTTTTGCCAGGTATTACATTTCGTTCCGAAGAAAAAGTGGCAAAACGACCCACCCTAGGTAATACACCATTCTGTAAATGAGTTTGTGTTTATTGCAGGAGGCAATAAAGTTTTGATCTGAGCTTGGGTATTCCTTCTTTCTTCTGCAGGCAGCTTTTAAGAACATTTCTTTAACATATATTGGCATAGATTAGTTTTCTTTCTAAAAATAATATTTAATTAATTAAATAATGTCGAAAATGGACTAAATGATAATTAAAGGATAAGAAAAATGATTTTTCGTGTTTACTTTTATATCAGAGTTATATCACGATACGCACACTATACAGCAGTATATTGTACACACATATATCGGACAATATGGGAGGAAACGCACGTAACTTTAAGAAAATTATTTTTCCATTTTATTTGTGCTTCAGTGGATTAATTGAGATTTTAGTATAATGAATCATCTAACTTTTTATTTTTGATGTAATCGTGTACGAAACTCAGTTGAATCACAAGTTACATGTATATATGACTAATGAATTCATTGAACGTATGTATGCATGTACTTGTTGGGTTGCAGAGTCACACCATTTTGTTTGTATAGTTGGGTTGGGTATGGTGACTGTTTACGTATATACGTGCTCGAACCATGCCTTGTGTGTATTGTAAGGTTGCATATCTTAAAGATTTCGTTGCTATTTTCGGGTTGCCTGTCGTTGTTCTTTACATACGTATTTGTTTTAACCATACATTGTTTGTATTGTCGAGATTCATAACCCTACTTTTTCTTTCTACTGTTGTATTCATAATCCCACCTTTCTGTTTGTGTTGTAAGGTTGCATATAGTGATTCTTTATGTATTTATGTGTTGCAAGTGCACCTTGTTTGTATTGTGGAGTGTTATAATCATAATTCTGGTTGTACTGTTGGGTTGTATATCGCCACTTTGTACTTATTTAAGTGTTTAACCATGTCTTGTATGTGCTGTTGGAATCACTTTTTGCGTATATGTGTGTTTGTTTGTCATGTTCTAAATGTATTTTAAACATATATGATAACTCAGTTTGGTTGATTTGTTTATTTTTGATCCTTTTAAGTGAAGTCTATGTTATTAATTTATTTCTGCGTACCCTTCTAGCAAAGCGATCGATACGACCGTCTAATTATAAAGTGGACTTATCCTGTAGAGGATAATATGACGTTATGATTTTAGTACGGTTTAAAACTTATGCTCATTTCTTGTAGGAAAATTTTGTAACTGTGTAACAAAGTGATATAAGTACGTACAAATAACCATATATGAAAGAAACGTATTCTTCCTTTATATTATAGAGAACACACATACATTTGATACGATTCCAATATTTGGTTTCATATAGGTATAGGAATAAAACGATTTTTTGTAAATTGACACGATTTTAATGACTTGTTTGTTTGAGTATAATGTTTTGTAATTTACAATATTTTATTTACAGAAACTTGTTATATATATTTCCATAATTATCATATTTGCAATATTCTTTAAATAAGATATTTACAATGTTTACAATATTCTTTAAATAAGCTAATTACATTATATATACGTAAAAGAAATGCCGACTGATGATTGTTGTGAAAAATTTATCAATGTATCAGAGAATATCATGACTATGTCAGAACACAATGTTAGCTTTTACACATTTTACTATTGATGCATTTATTTACATATTTATTTGCACACTTATACAAGCAATGAAAATCATGCAACACACCTAATACTTTAATAACAGTATTGCAATGTCGTATAGTAAGTTAAACTGTCATTATTCCATCATCGTCTTACATTTACAAATTTTTAATGAGGTTTAATTTCAGACCTATACACGATGACCAACCCTGGCTTTCTTATAACCCTCCCTGTGCTGTTTATCTGGTTTTTGCCAACTTCATTCCGAACTAATATTTGAAAATGCTCGAAATTAATTTGTTGTCGCGTAAAATGTTTTAAAGTTATTCCTTTAATTTTAAATGCGTAACCTTCATTATTAAGTTCAACCAGGTATAAACCAAAGGTAAGAGAGGTTTTCCATGACGTGTCTCTACAAACATCATAGTATTGGTAGCTAAGTACAACACACGATAAGGCTGTACAACTGGTAATAACTCGTTAGGCGTACTCACGAAGAGATAAATGTGGCAAGGACATCATTCGAGAACTTCTTTGCTATTTTCTTCTCAATGTTTTATACGTTACAACAAAATGCCGCTCTCCAATGAGTGTTATAGTTTGAAACTCATACTATGGTGTCCATAGATAACTCAAATGTTGGGGAGCATCGACAATCACCGACTGTAATAAATATGTTCGCTGTCCCTATTTTTAACATAAGTAATTGAGGAATATTTTGGAAATATATCAGGCAAGGGTTTCATTAAATGTTTTTTTAATTAAATGTATTCCTTCAAGGACATAATAGTCTGCAATTTATATGTCTTTGTCTTCATTAGTCTTACACTAATCCTGGAAATCCTGAAAACTACTGCTTTAATTGAAGAAAGCTATTCACATAACCTTTTAACAACTTATCATCCTCAAAACCTACGAGATCGAATTTCCATATCTCCATAATTTGAATTATCTTGCATTCATGCTTTAAAACTATATGAAGTTCGGAGGTACAGTACGTACCAGTTATGACACGGTGGGAATCACAATGCATTACTTAATATTTCCTTCCATACACAAACCAAGGGGAAGCCGACCATTGCAGATTTATGATAAGATTAGATAATATAAATCTTTTGGAAGCAAAATAGCACATTTCACTAACCCACGAATGCTTTCCTCTGCAGGAAAATGTGGTCCCTTATATTTTTTGGCTAAAGTACAGCCAGCAGTTTACGTACCATCACGCAAGAGTGTAACGATGCTACATCTGAATGTGCCATTTTTGTTAGTACACTAACTCTTCGCTAGTACATTCGTACAGAGAAATGAACAATCGGTACGTCCACCATGAAAACCATCCTTAGTTAGGTAAGGTCATTAGACTGCGTTTGAATAAACTCTTGAAGTTTGTTGTCGTTTTATACCAGTTGGTCGTTTTCGCATTCTCAGATCTCAGTGACATTATGATTTATTTTTTTTAAGAAATGCAATTTTCGTGGTGGATCTTTCATACCGTTGTTCCAACGATATATAAAGGTGGAATCCAAGACAGGTGGCTAACAAGCAAGGTCCAAAACGAGGCACACTCAGATCCGACTCAAACTTCGCCCAGAGGACACATAATGGAAAAGAAGACAAAATGCCAAATTGGAGCTGCCCAATACCAGAAACATCGGAGTTATGCTTCCCAACATAACGCACCACGAGGCAATATGATATAAGGTAAACGTCGCAAGATACCCGTTTAGGTCAAAATCGGAAAGGATGAGAAGCACCGAGATGATACCAAGATACCTGATATGGTATAACACAGACTTGGCCGCCATCTTGAAAGCCGTTATCGTGAATATATCGTAAGGTATTGAAACGTGAAGGATGTCTTGTGAAAGATCGATGTCGGGTAGAATTAGAAACTGAAACCAATGCCCAAACTCTAATAACGTATCGAGCATGGTATTAACGTGAAGAGGAATTCATGCGAGCAGAGTATGGAAAAACAGCTGAATTTATGTTGTTAACGCAATGAAACAGAAACGACCAAAGAAACCCAGAACACATGGATGATGCGACAAAGAAACACACACGCACACACATAGAGAGAAACATATACAATTGAGTTGGAATGCTACATACACACACAGATATATATACATAGATACAGATATATAAGATTGTACCTATTGTTGAAAATCTCGGCAGTAGTGGTAGTTAGTAAAGAAATGGGTGACACACAGCTCCCGCAAAGACCGAGCACATTTGATCACGGAAAGTTCTGGGCACTCGTCTTTACAACATTCACGCTGTCGTAGATTGAAACAAAAGTCAGTTGTGTTGTTGTGGAAAGCAACGTCCTCTGCTAATCCAGCTAGTTTCCACCCGCATTGATGTGTCATATGAAATCGTGGACAAAAAAATTGGTTGTGTACCAGTGAATGCAGCTTAAGGACGGTGTCTCGCTGGTGAAGGTTCACGTTGGTATGGTTACGCAATGCCCCCGAAATCCGTCGAACCATGTGTTTATACATACGGAAGTAATACAGATCCAACGGTTGGCACTGCGAAGTAGTTTTTTCAGGTATAATATGGATGCGAATATGATCGGCGGTGAAACCACTTTCATGAAGTAGCCTTGCAAATGTGTCTGTCCTTGTGAAGTCCATATGAATCTAGCAACAGAAGGCTTTGTGTGTTGGGAGCATCTGCTGCTACTTGTTGTATTACGCATTCTTTGATGAAAACCGAATACGCTTCCCTTGTCATTTTACCAGAAGGCGTCCACAATACCACTAAATTTGGTGCGGCGAACATATTGTCCTGAACCCTAGTACTTAAAGCTACGGGTTCCTGGAGAATGACAAAGAGTTTATCCGCCAGCAACCCTGCTTTCGACAACAACGGCACCACAGTGTATGTATGCATCGTTGCATGCACAGACTGGACACAGCCCTGAATGTGTGATGATCCTCTTCTGGCTAATGTGCGCCCACTTGTCAACTTTTTCGCAAAACCGGATTCATCAGCATTCCATATATTTGCCTTCTCAAACCCCTCCATGATGGTCTTTGTTTCGTCACGCCACCCAGCAATAACCAAATCAATATCCTCCTTGTCGCGTACATACTTCATTGTGACATATGACGTGATTTTACGGCTCACGATATTGTTTTGTTGTTTGAGTGCCCCAATCCATCAGTGACTAGCATTGAACGTACGGAGACTACACTTTAGAGCCTGCTCCTTTGCCCATAATTTAAGATCACTGTCATGGACAATGCGGTTATAAATTGTCACGTCGCGCAGCTATAAATTGTTGCAGCACATGTTCTGTAATTTCGCGATACACTTTGCGTTTTGTTTTCAATAAGCCTTTGTCGCGTTGTTCTTTCCATTTAAACAGTGTTCTCACCGAGGGATAGTTGCGGAATCTGTGTTTCATCGAGCGATATGAACGATGTGCGAATGTTTGACGCCCTTTGCCTTTTACGTCAAGCCAGTAGTGTAAAATGTTAACTGAGTTTTCATGGTCTACTCATACATTCTCATTCTACTAAGTATTCGTTCATTCATTCGTTTGTCTTAATCATTCGTCTTCCTCAACATAATGAGCATAATCATAGTACGTTAAACTGAAATATTTTCTTACGTTTCGAACGTAAGAAATATGTGAAAGTTTGTGTGTGGTTCAGTGATAAAGCAATGACTTATTCTTTCAGATGAATACTTAGTATAGTAGAGCATTGTTCCGCAATCCAGTGCATGCGGTCCCTAGTTCGATCTCCGATCAAATAAGCTTATAATTTTTTATTACTAATTGTCGTGCACTGTGACAAAGTGCAAGAAGCCCCCCCTAAGTTTCATCTCCGATCATCGTGTCCGTGAGTTTTCATGATCTACTAATACATTCTCATTCTACTAAGTATTCATTCATTCATTTGTCTTAATCACCCATCTCCCTCAGCATAATGGGCATAGTCGTGGTACGTTAAACTGATTTGAACGTACCTCTAAATTGAGTTTTCGTATTTGCTACGGAATAAGAACATCATATTGTGTTAAGTAATAGTTTTCGCAATCATTGAGACATCATGCCCTTCGTAAGAGAGAGAGAGAGAGAGAGAGACAGAGGAAGATGAAATATTTTTAGTTTAACGTTCCGCCTAACAGAATTTCTTCGTATTTCCACTCTTCAGTGAAAATCAACGTTGCCATTTTCTTTTAACATAACATGTTTTTTTGAAGGTACATTAGTGACAATACTACGCGTCTCGGATGTTTCTGTTTCATTTCGAATTTGAAAAAATGTACTTGTCGATTTGCGACTTATGTCTTTTCGTACCGAAAAGTTTCTCCATTCGTTGGCAAATAAATCTAAAAGTAATAATTTTTTCTTCACGAACTATGAGAATTGTCTGAAACAAAGAGAGATGTGTTTATGCCCTTATTATTATTATACTGAACACCTAACATTACCACCATCATCATCATCATCAGCCTTGAAGAAACATGAATCTAACAAATTCCGAATTCGTTATCTTTCTTTTTTAGAGTAATTAACTGAAGGTGTGATGTTTGCCAAATCTAAGGCACGGATCGCTTTTAAGTTCCAACAGGATGCATACCAAGAAGCTTCAGCATTTGAAAAACGAAGTACTGATTGTAAATCCTTTACCACTGAGCCACCATACTCCTCAAACCTAAAATGTAATAGGTTTGTACATCATGTAAAGACCCCCCGGAGCCCCACAAATATACCCTTTCTCGGTAAAAGGACATATGATTAAGACAAATGAATGACGAAAAAATAATAGTTGATAGAATGACAATGTGAATAAACGTTATATCACTGAGTCATCATGCATCCTGAAATCCATTGAATTTATGAGTAGAAGAACAATACACGTACTAGAAAGAAAAGATACATGTTCTTCTAACCTGACATAATTGCTTTAGAAAAATAACAAACATAAAAATAAAAAATACAGGAATGAACAAAGTAGAAGTAAACAGGAGAACTAAAGCTTACAGTTTTTTTGTTTACCACAATTACCTATTAACATGAACTCGGATTGAGACAGGAAGCAAAAGCACAAGAAGTATTCACTCTACCCATGCCCTTATCCACACGGATGACGAGCGCCCCTAAAATTATCACGGTAGGCTTGCAAATGAACTAAAATATGATGGAATTCGGTCTTTCCTAACTTCTACTGCCCATCTCCCTACATTTGGGGCTGACTGTTGCCAATCTACCATTGGGATTCAACCATTGATCCATCATGACCATTAAAAATTAAATTGTGATTACTCATCATCTTTTACAAAAAGCTACGAATACCGTCAGTGAACATTCCAATTTGATAATACCAAGGAGACAGGAGGCTAATGAGGTAATGCTTAAAATTACTAATATTTGACGAACATGGGGCCAATGATTAGCAACCAAAAATTGGCATGTTCATGCTCCCTTTTAGAAAATTTTGTTCCAACTGGGCCTGATTCAAAACGTTAGTGGTTACATAAGATAGTATTTGCAAAGATGTGATGTACACAAGAGTAACATGTAATCGTTTCTTAGAAAATTAATTACTTTTCAAAACGAATGTCTAACATTAAAAATGAATCGAATGACTTCATTAAAAGATTGAAATCTATTGTACACGTTCACCATCATCATTTTTAAACATCGCAAGTTTACTTTTAAAAAAGAATGAACTACATACGTGTGAAGATAAATATTAAACCAGGACATTCATCAACAAAACTGAGAAGTGTTAACGTGATGTTCTGACGTAATGCTGAACAGCAAAAGATAGCACATATCTAAACATTGAAACACTGACCTATCCTATATACAGAAGGAGTAGCAATGTAATATTCTGCGATATAATACATGATGCATTTTTATATAACTCTGCACATGTCGACATCAGGTCCGCAATTTGAATTACTAGCGAAAAAAGATTGCAACACATAATGGCCAATAAGTTTTGATCTATATTTGTTGGAGATATAGTAGCATCATTATTACGTATAGCCATATAATCTTCTTGTACACACGAAAAAGAAAGTATTCTTCAGTTGACAAACTTTCTTTTTCGCACTAATTCGTGAACAAATGAATTAATCTGTTTTCACGTTATCTTTGGAATAGTTATAATTTGATAATTTGTCAAGTCGGTACTGAAATAGGAAAAGAAATTTTCTCAATTGCCTGTATGGGCACTAAATGTTTATCCGCGAAGATGTATTGCTTTTTAAGACAAATAAGAAAAGGTAATTCAGATGACGAATTACAATAGTCTTGTGTTACGTTTTTTGAACAAATCTGAGAAAGTGGTTAGATCTAGCAATGTAGTATTCTATGATATAATACATGATGCATTTTACATAACTCTGCACATGTTGACATCAGGCCCACATTTTGAATTACACTATTAAAGATGTACCTAGACTTATATTCGGTTAATCGAATCTGTAACTGTAACTGACCACTTACACTTCGAAAAATTGCACAAATCTGAAATTTTCAGATGATCCTTTAATGCGAAAAAAAGTTGCATCACGTAATGGTCAACAAGTTTTGATAAGTGATGACACTACGGATAAAAAAAATATCTATATCCTCCTAACTCTAGCAATTCCCCAAAGTCACTGCTAACAGGTGTAATATAAATCAAAAAATCATCGTTGATAATGGGGTTGCGTGTACAAATTTCTATTTTCGATATCGTTTTTTCTAAGATGTATTGGATCTTGGATCAAGTTATCACAAACTTTTTTTTGAACGTAATTATGTTTTTGTATCATCTCGAATTTGAAAATGTACTTATCGAATTGAGACTTGCCTCTTTTTGTATCGAGAAGTTTCTCTCGTTTTGCTGGCAATACTAGTTAGACTAGAAATAGTATTTTGAGGTTTCAGTTTTAGATCTTCATAATAAATCTTTTAATCCCCCTTCATTTGTACATTTTGTTTCTACTTTTATATCTCTGTAGTTATTAGATAAAACAAAATGTGAATGTGATTTAAAAACAAAGATAGAGTAGGAATGTTGAAAGAAGCATTTAAATAAGAAAGAACCTATCTTGTGAATCTTTGAATAAGAAGTTAGAAACATAAACTCTACTCACGCACACACGATGTTTGTACACCACAAAGTTCACTTCATGGGAACTGTGATTAAAATCGAACCCGTACACATCATTTGATGAACAATTCATTTTCATTTTTGTTCTTTGTTTACTGTAATGAAAAGGTATGTTCTAGGTCAGATCACCAACATTCCTTAATATTCCGAATTTTCTGTAAATTTTGTCTAATGTGGACATCTTGCTCATCAAAAACTTGGGCGAACTAGTATTGCTCATAAGTCTCGGATGTGTGTGAATTAGTAATGCTCATAAATCTCGGATGTTTCTTTATTGTCTTGAGTTTGAAAATACATCGTGTTCGTGCAATTGCTATATCAATTTAAAGCTTTTATATATGCCACATGTGACATTAAAACAGTGTCTGAGGACTAAAACTTCAGTGAACTAGTATTGTCTATGAGTCTCGGATGTTTCTGTTTCACTTTGAATTTGAAAAAATGTACTTGTCGATTTGCGACTTATCTCTTTTTCGTACCGAAAAGTTTCTCGATTCGTGTCATATTTTGTCAGACAGTGAAGATAAGAACAAAGGAATCACTGGATGGATTATTTTACAGAGAGGAATTACAACCTGTGACGTTATCAAAGATCTAGATATTCTATGCTTGGTCGTCCTTCTACCTTTCTCTCTATCAACACGGATTTAATAAAAAAAAGTCGTGAGAAACACTAAAAGTATTTCACATTATTGCTTATATTTCTCATGGCTTTCCTTTTCCAGTCTAATAAGGCCACGATTCCAAAACGACTTAAAATGAGCTGAAGGAGCGAGCCATTTATGAAACTCAACTCGACTCGAAACTCGACCTGAAAACAGTAACTCGACTCGAAACTCAACTCGAGAAAATTACATTTGACTCGACTCACGCCTATCCCTAAGATTTACGCATGTAACCTACGATTTTACGTACGCTACATAGTTTTTTCTTTGTGGCATCAAGTCTGTATATAATTGATTCATATTGAGCCTCAAAGTCTTTCAAAATCCTCAACTTCAGTCCATATAATGGAAATTTAATCCATTTTGAGAAATGATGGATAATGTTGCGTGTTGTGTGTCATCTACTTTTTTGTCCATTGACTTATAGAGGATTTATTTTTCTTTCTTCTTTGAAATGAACTGGAATGTTAATAATTTATTCCACTAATATCTTCTTAAAATATTCCTTACTTAATAAAAACTAAATTTTGGTAGATCTACATCAGTTGTCTGAAAAGCATTGTCCTTTGAAGTTCAAAATTGAGGATACACTTGTGATTTGAAAATAACGCAATGAAACTTCAAATACAAATGATCTGCCATTTTTCCGGTAACAGAATTAACCTGTAACTGTAGAACAAGTATTTCAAACTTGTGAGTTGCATGTGGCCCTTGAATCATTTGTTTGTGACCCTCGGTTCACCTTCAGAAAACAAGAAAGAAGTACTCGTATATATATATATATATATATATATATATATATATATATATATATATATATATATATATATATATAATGCCCCAAAAGTAGATATACATCCCCGCACTGATCAGCTCATGGAATTTTCATTTACTTATTGCAACCCATACATACAGTATATTGACTTAGTTTCTTCATTATTTGCTCTTAATTCCTTTTTGCTTATGCCTAAACTCGGAATAGACCGAAGCATATAAATTCATTATCTTAATAAATTAAAATGTCATACTTGATCAATGCAGTTATGTATACCTACTTTGGGTCACGTTGTGATACGTTCAAAGATAGTTCACATAGGCAATGTTCTTAAATCAACTTCATATGGCTTAAACCAGCGACAATTTGCTGTTTTCTTAGAAGATTTTGAATAAATATTCTAGGTTTCCTTATCGCAGAGAAGTGTGCTGGGTATCCTCTGCTCCACGGGTCTGAAAAGTTCCTAGAACTTGAGAGATGAAATTAGCAATTTTCTTCAAATCAAAGAACAAAGCACAAACTTACTAACAGATTCTTTGTGGTTACAATATGTTTCTTTCATGGCAGATGATATTACGAAATATTTGTCACATTTTAATTTGAAACTTTAAGGAAAAAACATAATTACTGCAAACATTACGTAAATAAAACGTTAGAACACAAGTTGCAGCTCTGGGAGAAACTGCTACAAAACGAAGGATTGATACATTTACCAATTTGTGTTAAGTATGGAACAAGTACAAGGCACTTGCTTTGTACAGGATGCATACCAAGAAGCTTCAGCATTGGAAAAATGAATTCAAAGAAAGATTCCGCGATATCAAAGATTAGCTCTCCCTGTATTCTGCTTCTTTCTGAACTGACATTAAGGAATGAGCAACTCTCAGTCCTTTCGCGTGGGAGGTGCGGGTTCGATTCCCGTCGGGAGCTTATGTGATTCGGATTCCACGTTAATCAGTAGAGCCACGTCTCATATAGCCTCACTGCCAAACGGGACGTTAAACTCAAAATCAACTGATATATGCCACATGCAACATTAAAACAGTGTCTGAGGACTAAAACTTGAGTGAACTAGTATTGTCTATGAGACTCGGATGTTTCTGTTTCATTTCGAATTTGAAAAAAAATGTACTTGTCAATTTATATCAAACGAATCTATTCCCCAAATTAATAATAATAATAATAATAATAATAATAATAATAATAATAATAATAATAATAATAATATTCAAACGGTGAATTTAGTACATAACTTTTCACAAAATTAAGATTTCCTGCTCAAATTGATTCTACCTAAGGAACGTCTGAGATGATTTTTCGTTTCTTTTACTTTTATTAAAATGTAAAACTTCCAAACAAATGTACAAGATTAAATCTAAACCTAATAGCTCTCTCTCTCTCTCTCTCTCTCTCTCTCTCTCTCTTCAATTAGTTTTTTATTGGTGAATGAATTCATATACGATTTTTAATACAAAGTAAAATATTAGTGAACTAATGAATGATACATAATCGAAAATGTATAAAATATATCACTTTCACTAAAATCACTACACTGAAAAAAATATTTTTTTCTTTTCATAATAATGAATTCAAATACGATTTTTGCATACAACGTAAAATATTACTCCAGAATAATACGCGTTCAATACTACACAGAGGCTTGTAGTATTTGAGCCCCGTCGCCCAAAGCTTGGACCTCTCCCAACAAAAAATTTCTTGATGCACGCCTATGTACATAGCTAGTATACGAATTCTATGACGGGACTCTGAGCATTTTAAAAGAAATTGATGATAATAATAGGGAATATTTTAACTGCTGTCGTCCTTTTAAATTAATATCACATACAGCTTAGACTATAATATAGAGAAAACTGTACAAAGTTCAACTTCCTAGATCAACTTAAAGAAATGGAGAAATGTTCTCTTATTTGAGAATAGACAATTGTTTTAACTTGAAGATTTGTGTTCATGTTGAAATCGTGGGTGCTGTGGATCAGTGGTAAAGCTTTCACCTCCGGTGCTTGGGGTCCCTGGTTCGATCCTAACTCTCGCTGTGTGGACTTTGTGGTGCATATAGCATCGCTGCTGAACGGAACGTTAAATTCAAAAATCAATCAACATCATGTGTACATGGGTAACGACATCCGAGATGAATAGGCAACACTATTTTTGTCAAGTTTTAGATCTCAAACACTGTTTTAATGTTACCTAAAACACACACACACACACACACATACATATCTTCGCTTCGTGTTGTCTGAAACCATGACCTAAGATAATGTTGACGCGACAGCTGGAGAACAACATTGAAATACAAAACATGTTCTGTTATCTTATTTTTCTGCTCTTTCCAAGTAGACAGTGCAGATACAGAAACTCTCTCAGTTCGTTACTTATGTACAGTATGTGTTTTTAACGTTAGATTTCACTTTTATTAACATTAGAAAATTATGAAATTAACTTCAGTGCCTCAGTGGTAGAGTGTTCACCTCTGGTGCATGAGGTCCCGTGTTCAAATCACATGTCTTTTTTCTACATACTTGTCATTAATTTTAGTGACCACAAATTACCTGCTTCCTTTACAACTTAACGAAAAGATGCTATTGACTGTCCCCGGAAAACCGTCCTTATCATTTCATTTTTACGTTCCAGAGGGCACGGTGGCTCAGTGGTAGAACGTTCACCTCAAGTGATTGGGTCCCTGATTCGATCCCAGTTCGTGCCCTATGAACTTTGTGGTGGACAAACATCGTATGCGTGGATTTCCCTTCGGAGTTCACCAGTTTCCTTCCACTTTCTTCATTACATCATTTCATTCATTTTTTCATTATCACCTCTCCTTCATTAGCCTAGTAGACGTAACCGTAGGACGTAAAACTCACTTTTCACTTATCCCATCGCCGTCCATTAGTATAGTACACTCAGCCTAACCGGCATAATCGTTGGACGTTAAAATCAAAGATTTCATTTCACTTTTTTCGTTCCAGAGGGCAGGGTGGCTCAGTGGTAGAGCGTTCACCTTAAGTGCTTGGGGGTCCCTCGTTCGTCTTCCATTAACATAGTACACTTAGCCTAACCGGCATAATCGTGGGACGTTAAACTCAAAGATTTCATTTCATTTTTTTCGTTCCATGGGGAACGGTGGCTCAATGATAGAGCGTTCACCATAATGGGGCGTTTACACTTGGTCGATTTAGTCGCACGACTAAGTCGATTTAGTCGCACGACTAAATCGACTCGCTGTATTTGTCACTAAATCGAAGCAACTAGGCCGAATCAGATCGATGGATGTGTTCAATTATTTCAACCACAGAAAATAGAACGTCTTTCAATTCAGTTGCCAGTCGATTAGTCGCCTTCGATCAACAAGCGATTAAGTTGAAGTCCTGTTTACACGGTCGATTAAGTTGAAAGTGACTCAATTCAACTGAATCGAACGCAAATCGACTAAGTGTAAACGCCCCATAAGTGCTTGGGGTCCCTCGTTCGATCCCATTTCGTACCCTATGAACTTTGTGGTGGAAAAACATCGTATGCGTGGATTTCCCTTCGGAGTTCGCCAGTTTCCTTCCACTTTCTTCATTACATCATTTCATTCATTTTTTCATTATCACCTCTCCTTCATTAGCCTAGTAGACGTAACCGTAGGACGTAAAACTCACTTTTCACTTGTCCCACCCACACAGATTATACTATTTTCATTTGCTAAAACGCACATATATTCGCTTCGTCTGCTTAATCTTCCACTATTCGTATTTTTCTAATCGTCTACTTCAATGAAATCTTGCTTACGTTTCTATGTTCAATTATGTTCGAAATCTATGATAGTCAATATTATAAAGTAACTTATGAAAACGTCACACGAAATTTAAACATTTCAAATATTACATTTCAATACAACCGTTTCTTCTTTCTTTTTAAAAATAATGATTTAATGTGTATACTTACACCGCAGCGACATGACGAAACACTCACCTATCTGAGAAAGGGGACTTACGAAATTTCACAAGCCCTAATCAGAATTTCATGTCTTTCGTCTCTACATTTCTCAGGAAATGTCCTAATCGAAGAACAAATATATTCAATTACATCAACAAGAATAAACTGATACCAACGTGATTAAATGTACTCAGCGAAAATAGGATTTCTCACAAACACACGAACAAAAAATACATAAATTCCATATATACATTAAAGGTAAACGCAATCGCAAAGCAATACGAACACTTATATCTGAAGTCAAAAATAAAGCAAGTTTATTATGATAACTGTTTTCAAGAAACATATGAGCTTTTCCAAGCGAATAAAATCTCCCCATCTCTCCCCTGCTACATTTAATATCCTTGTTCAGTTTTATTTCCTTATTCACACACATTATTTGATAGATGTATCAAAATATCATCTTTAGTAAATCTTATCTATTAACAGACTTATTTTTCATTACACAAACTCAGCGTTTTCGCATTCAGATTACACTATCTTCAGTCGCACGTGAGTATGTTCGTATGTGAAGACGACAACAAACATACATGTAATCTCAAATGCTGTATACGTTTGAAAATACGATATTCACGATTCATGCAATGCGATATTCCCCTGAGCAACTAAGGTCTATTCGATCAAAGAACAGTCTGCAAGCAAATTCTATTCCCATGAACACTTACAAGTGAATTCGTGAGAATCCCAAGACCAAATTAGAAAAAGCAAATAGTTCGTAACCTACAGACATTTCCTGGGGCGTAATCTTTTGTGCTATGGGAATGTTATAGCGCAATATCTCATCACGGCTTCAACTTAAGTGATTTTAATTACTTGTCATAACAGACATCATCATGTGAATATCCATATAATACTTTTCACATGCAATACAATCAACCCTACTGATTTGAGAATACAAATTTTTTCATCCTACGTTTTAAAACATTATGATATGCTATGAGAAGCTTCCGTTACCAATACGTTTTAAAAACATCCATGAACTGCGACAATCGTCTTATCAACTCAATTTCCTGAGAAGGTTCCAGACGAAAATTTTCCAGACGTTTCGTAAGAAACTCCTCAAACTCTTCGCAGAAAATCTGGGAACTTCTATTCTTAGTATTACAAGATGGGTCTGGTGGGGGCTGAGGTGGGGAATCTAGCTACCCAATACAAGACGACTAAAAAAATAAGACGAAAATTTTTTTTAATAAAATCTAATCTATATGCGAGGCACTGACGTTCAGTGATAGAGTGCTCACCTCAAGTTGGTTTACTCCGTGAAATTATTTTTTTTCATGCGAGGATTAATTCAACTCTAAATCGTGAAGTCTCGCGTTCGATTCCGATGAGAGAACTTTCAAAATAAAAGCATATTTAGGGTACTCATTCGATTCTTAGTGAAAGAGTGTTAAATATTTCAAGACAATAAATTAATTATTTCGTTCCTTTCCGTGAAGTACTGGTCTCGCGTTCGATTCCGATGAGAGAACTTTTAAAATAAAAGCATATTTAGTGTTCTGGTTCGATTCTTAGTGAAAGAACATTAAATATTTCTATTTCGTTCCTTTCTGTCGTGAAACGAAGTGAAATTCTTTTTTTTCATGCAAGGATTAATTCAACTCAATGGTCGTGAAGTACAGGTCTTGCGTTTGATTCCCGTGTCCTGCTGGTTCGATCCTCGATGAGAAAACATTAAAAATTTTAAGACATGAAATTAATTCGATCCTTTCTGTCGTGAAAACGAAGTGAAATACTTTTTTTTCATGCAAGGACTAGTTCAACTTTAAAATCATGAAGTACCAAATTCGATCCCAGCTCCCTACCAAAGTAGAATTTTGTGTAAAGTGTTTATTTAATAAGTTAGCGAAGCTACAATCAAGGTTAGTTGTCTGCTTCACTTTCACTAACAAAATAATAATAATAATGTGATGCTGTATTTTTTAAATTTATTGTTATGGTTGTTATTTATGTTCTAATACCACTTTCGTCCGGGTTCGATTCTCGATGATAGAGAGAGAGAGAAAGGGAGCATTGAACACTTGAAAGCATTATAGTGCTTCGAAATGAAGAGCTTCGAACAATGTACATATCATATGCTACGCTAAAATCAATACATGAAATTCTTTTTTTTTCATGCAAGAATTAATTCAACTCTAAATCGTGAAGTACTGGTCTTGCGTTCAATTTCAATGAGAGAGCTTTCAAAATGAAAACATATTTGTTCAGGTTCGATTCTTGATGAGAAAGCATTGAATATTTTAAGACATTAAGTATGCTCTTCGCTATTCAATACATAACGAAAAGACGAAAATCAATTAATCAATTGGGAAGCTTCGAACTTCATATTCAATCAATTGGGAAGCTTCGAAGGTGATAACTGAAAGGACTCTCATCAAGATTCGATAGCCATGCAAGAGTATGAGCATAGTAACAACGTTCGCTTACGTTCTTCGCAGGAGGGAGTGGTGTGGAGGGGTTTGGGGGGTTCAAATCCATAATGAAAAGACAAAAATCAATCAATCAATCATGAAGCTTCGATCATGATAACTGATAGGACTATGATCCCTCCAAGAGTATGACCATCCAAGACGATGAAGCCATCCAAGACTATCACCATAACAACAAACTGTTCTCATAGGGGTTCAGATAAACAAAAATTTTCCCACGCGCTTCTGTACTACCCATAAAAGGCTATGAACATAGCAACTAAAGGCTAGTCGAAACTTGCCTCCCAATTCCAGGAAATGACACCGAATTCTAGGAAAACAAGATAATTTTTTGCTGACTCGGCCGTCTATCAGCCTCAATTCTACTCCTAGTACGTTTTAAGTACAGTAACCAGTACAATGCCTTTAAGCTTTGCGGTCAAAATTGTCAAACCCATAAGATGTAATAATTGTGAAAATTGTTAGGGTAAACATACGAAACGATAGGTTAGTGCTACCAAACTAGAAATAGTAGCGGATCAGATAAAAAAACTGAATATAATTACTTATCTCCTGCTAAAATAACAACGTCTGCTAAAATTTTGACATCATTTGCAAAATATCCCATCATTTCCTATCGCAGGTGGTACTGGTGGCAACTAAAACATGTCCTTTGTACTAGGTGATAAGATGCAGTCAAACCTGTTTGTTCCGAGAGGCAGAGTCAAAATACCTAAGGTCGGGAAATTTACCTACATAATTCTTATTCTCCAAAGTATTAAACATATAAGGGACATCCCGATTCCTTAAATTTGCAGTAAGAACTAAAGTTTTTAGGAGTTTAGACAGGTTAACTATATACAAATATGTGTAATCGAAATAAATTTTTCTCCTACAAGATTTTTAATAATTTTTTGCCCTGACCTTATTATTTAAGGTGTAAAATAATGGGTCATATTATCAGAGATTTAGCACAGACTTGCTTATCATAACTACTCAAATTATGGGAAAGTGCATTGATTATTTTAAATATTGGTCTTCTTCAAATACAAACTAGAAAAATCCATCAATTTAATGGAAAGAAAACAAATGGAATTCATTTTCCCCTCTTCATACGAAGCATGTGTTATAAATCTTTGGGTCCTTACACTTGGAGCGGGCATAAATGCAATTCACGAAATTCGATTGACATTCTTGTTCTCCCTGTTCATTTCTAGGAATCAGTGTCCTTTCTACATCAAAGATTTGCAGAAAACATCTACATGCTGTACTGCAGCATTTTGAAGAAAATAAATATAGCCATCGTTCACACACATATAACATGTATTACAATAACGTTCTCAACATTCATGTTCAGACTTAAGTCCACGCATGTCAACCGTATTACCGCCGTGGACACAGATTCATTTTTTGCATAAACTCTTCTCGCGAACAATTAACGTTTCGATTAGCAGATAATCTTTCCTAGCAAACACTCTATGTTAATCAATGCACTGACGTTTAATATTATCGTCACAAATGTCGGGAGTTTTCTCACACGTTGTGCATTTGAAGTTACACTTATGATTTTCTGTATGACATCCTTCCAAACAATACTGACCATAAGTTTTCTTTTTCAATAGCGTTGTAATGTTTATAATTAATTCGTGTTGCCCTTTAAAATACAATATGAAAATTTTCTTTGATGCTCGTATCACTATATAAATTCCTTCACTATTTTCTGATATTGCAAACTTCTTAATAAATTTTCATTAGGATAATTACAGCACGTAGCGTACAACCAGGAATATCTTCACTTTTACACTGACTCTTCTACAATGTAATGTAGACAATGTAGTGTTTTATTATAGACAGAAAAAAACTGGAAATTCCAATAATGTTATTCAATTCCAAAAGTTACAAACAAAGTTCAGTGAAATTTGCCGAACTTTGCAGAAGATGAAGAAAAGAGTTTATCAACAATTATTTTACATTATGGTAAATACGACTCCCAAAGACCTGTAACTGTAAGATGAGCAAAGATATTCTTGAAATATGATTGTCAAATGTACGTGTATTTTGCGATAAATGTTACTTAAGAAACGTCTTAACAAAACTGTTGTCTTTAAAATAATTAGAGTAACAAGCCAAACAGTGTACAATGAAGATCGTTTTCAACTTAGCATTGGTTTTGTAATGTCTGCGATGCTGTTTGCTGCTCGAAACGTACACTTCTCAAAATGTAGAGTCGTGCCCAGATGCACTTAATTTGTTATTTCGTACCCAGTTGATTTCGAAATTGATTTCGAAACGTATTTTTCTAAAATAATTCGTTCAATAATATGAGAAAGAGCGTTAACTATATAAACTGTTGAAACAGATACTAATTTCATGAACTTTGCATAACACTACACAACTTTGTACTATATGTTGCAAGACTCTCAACGAAAAAGAAGATTCTTATTCACATAAAAGAAAAACTTTTCAAATATAGTAATTAATTTCATTGCACAATCGGATTCTTTTTCCTAATACAACAATAACATTTCTCATCTCTTACGTTAATCAGAGCGGATGGCAACCCATCATGGTGAGAACTACGGTCTATGCTACTACGCCATGTCTCCTGTATACACTAGGTGTTAATTTTTTCTATTTGCTTTCTGCATTTTTTATTGCAATACTGTGTTTTTATAATTTTGTTTCTGTACTTTTTATTTTCAGTTTTGATTTTGTTCTATACTTATACTTTTAAATTTGTTTATGCAATTTTGATTTCCAGTTTTTCATTTTTTAATTTTATAACTTGCATTTTATTTCACTTTCTCCATTTTTGATTACAACATTGTATTTATATATTTTTGCACTTTTACATTCAGTTTTACATTTTTAATTTCTAAACTTGTACTTTTTAATTTTGTATACATACGTTTTAAAAAGTTTCATGCAATCAAACGAACACATTAAAAATAGTATTTTTAATTTTACTTGTACATTTTTTATTTTTGATTTTACATTTTCGTTTCGTAACTTGTACTGTTTAATTTTGCAAACATACATTTTAAATAAAACAGTTTCAGGTAATGAAACGAACTTGATAAGAATTCTACTTTTAAATTGTACTTCTGTATTTTGCATTGCAATATTGTGTTTCAAAAAATGTATTTCTGCATTAGTATTTTAATTTTCACATTTCTTAATTTATAAAATTACACTTTTACTTTTTTTGCAATATACAAAAAAAATATCTGAAGTTTTATTTATAGGTTCACACTATAGTTGTTTTAGAGTTTCCTTATTTGAAAGTTATGCTTTTAGTTTAAAAAATAAAATATTTGTTACACCGCAAAAATGTTACTCAATTTGCGTGATTTATTTATTATTGAAACACTTAACAATAAAGTTTTAGTATGGTCAACTTTTTAATATTTTGCAACATGTTTCCACTGAGCTTCCTATGGAAGCAATCTAAAAATATTACGAGAAAATAAACATTCGAAGTGTGTTTTTTTAAGGGAAATAATTTATTTATGTTATTTTATTATTTAAGAGACTACAACTATTTTTAACAATGAGTGTTATTGTAACCAACACGAAACAATAAACAAATTATGTTCGTATAAAAAAGAATTATTTTTAGGTTCATACTTTTAAATATTTTCACAATCGATGATTGTTCAGAGCTTCTATAAGATTTTTCTTCTTTCACATTTTAACAACGAGTGTTATTAAAAATAAGACGAGAGAATAAATAAAGTGAGTTTGTGTAACAAAAGTTCCGGTTAAAAACTCACACCATAAGTGTTCTATTACGAGAAATATTCCTAGTTTGCTATTCAGTTTCTTAATATATCTGATGTTTCTATGTTAAGTGAAAATAATATTATGGCTTGTTGAAATTATTGCAAAATATTGTATAAAGTTGTGTAATATTGTGCAAAGTTCATGAAATTAAAATGTGTTTCTTACAATTTAATATAGTTAACCCTCTTCGTAAGATTACTGTTACTAATTGCTTCAGAAAAATATTTTCACGTCATTTTCAAAACAACTGTGTACGAGATAACAAACTAAGTGCATATGGGTACGAGATTAAATTTTGAAGATATGAATTTCGCGCAGGAAGTCGCGGCGCAAACCATACAAGAATCAGTGGGAAAGTCAAAACGTTTTCGTTGTACTCTGTGTTTCTTGTTATTGTAATTATTTTAAAAACAACTGTTTTTTAGGAAGTTTACTAAGCTACAATCACCGGAAAGTACACGCACATCTAACAATGAACTTTCAAGTGTATCTTTGCTTATCTGTAAATTTACAGACATTTGGAAGTATTTTTATATTTAACAAGGAATTTCCAGGAATTTTTGATAAAATTTTATGTTCGTCTGCAAAGTTCGACAAAGTTCGTTAAACATCGTGTGTAATTCTTGGAATTAAATAATATTCTTCGAATTTCCTTTTATATCTGGCTATAATAGAACAATGCATTGTCTGTAGTTCAGTATTGAAGAATCAGTGTAAAAATTGAAGATTTTCCTGGTTGTGCGCTGTGTGCTGTAATTATCCTAAAGGCACTTTATTACAAAGTTTGCAATATCAGAAGGTAGTATAGGAATTACGGATTAAACTTAGAAGTATACCTATGGTGAACTTTAATGATACTGAACTTTATTTATACAGTTAACGACGAGCACTAGTGAAATAGCCGATGAACTTATAACTGATTTCTTTGTAAATCTGATGCATTAAGCGAAATTACGCTACTTTGAAACTGTAAAGTTTTAAGGAAATCTTTGGTGAAGAAAATAATGTTACGGTACATTCTGTTTTATAGTTACTGGCAACTTTGAAAAAATTTCCGATATCTCTAAAAGTGAATCATCTGTGAACACATAACACATCATATCATAAAAGTCTAGCTAAGGGAGTTTGTAATTTGAAAAACTAGGAAATAATTATAGGAAAATTTTCATCTATATAAACGTCGAAGAACACTACTAATCAATTTTTTGTACACCGTTGTGTAAAAAAGATACTAAGATCTAGGAAACAATAATTGAAACTGCATTACGTATTTTGTGCAAGAGTCATAGAATGGAAGGAGAGTCAGTGATCTCCGACATGCTGGCAACACAAAAAACACGTGGATACATAAACCTTAAGAAATTTTCATTTACGTGGGAAGTGTTGAGGCAATGCCATCGTACGGGTGTGAGGGTAAACAATGAATCATATGCAGTTATTGCATTTTAGTTTTGATTCTCATTTTTTAAATACTTGTAAGAGTGCGAAAGATATTATTGATTTACATCAAGTAGACTTCTTCCATCAAGATAATATGTGGAATTTAATCCTAAAAAAATTATGAAACTTGTACATGAACAAGAAAATAACGGTTTAATTACAAATGAGCATAATGAGATTATAGGTAATCTTCCGGAGTCTAGCAAAAAATCTGTATTAGAATATCGCATGTATGGTTCTGAAAGGGATGAATATTTTCGTATTGTGAGTAGTACACCCAAGATATAAACTTGTTTTGGACTAGGAGGAAAGTAAGTTACAGTTGTTCTCAATTAATGACCATGAAAAATATATTCATTTGTTTTTTCAGTTTGTAAAAAGCATGTTTTAAATGATGCCGACGATCATATGTATGTTCGTCTGACAACACAAAATTGTGCTTCGACGATCAATGAACCAATGTACAATTCTTGGAATCAGATTCAGATGAAGCTCCGAGATTCTATTTCATAATCTTAAAAATCTGTTAAATAGGATTGAAATATATTTCTTTTGTGATAAAGTAAATTTCAAAATTCATATTATTGATTCTCGTAATGGAAAAGGACGCACAATGGGATCAGGAAAAAAATACTGATCTTGTGAAACACATTCAACAGTGTACTATCCCTTTGCAAAAGGAATTGTATTGTCTTCCCGAGAATATTATTTTTTGAATGGGTATGGCTGATCACCGTTAAAACTACATATATAAATTAAAAATAATGCTGAACGTTTGTTAAATCAGGCAAAGGATTTCTGCGTCAATGCTAACATTGAAATTGCAATACAACATTACTCTTCATGATTTAAAACGTCTCAAATAAACTAATACCTCATTACCAAATTATTATGTAGGAAAATATCGGTTAACTTGAGAATACAATGTAATTTATACTGGAATACATACACCCAATAAAATTTTCATTTTGTATACTAAAGGACACTACGAGTTAATTACGAACATTATAACGCTACTGAACAAGAAGAGTTACTGTGAGGATTGTTCGGAATATCAACATACGGACAATCTTTAGTGTAACTTCAAGTGCACAATATGTGAGAGATATCTCAATGTTAGTGATGATAATTTTAAACGTAACTTCCTAGAGTACAATCCACTTTTCTAGTTATGATGCTTTGCCAATCACAAAAAGTTGATTCTTCGCGGGTAGAGTTTATCTGAAACAAAGAGAATATTTGTCCAATGAGGTAATACGGTTGACATGCGTGGACTTAAG
Organism: Thermobia domestica; assembly: GCF_964235325.1. Classification (NCBI taxonomy): domain Eukaryota; kingdom Metazoa; phylum Arthropoda; class Insecta; order Zygentoma; family Lepismatidae; genus Thermobia; species Thermobia domestica. The sequence continues at coordinate 143,988,003 of NC_137457.1, forward strand.
TCTGAACATGAATGATGTGAACGTTATTGTAAAACGTGTTATACGTATGTGAACGATGACCATATTTGTTTCCTTCAAACTGCTACAGTACAGCATGTATGTAGAACATCTTTATGTAGAAACGACGCTGCTTCCTAAAATGAACAGGGAAGACAAGAATTTTGCCAGAATTTCGCGAATTCTATTTATGCCTGCTACAAGTTTAAGGACGGGAAGCTTCATGATACATGCTTTGTATCCGGATTTAGAAACGAATTCCGTTCGTTTGATTTCCAAGACATTCATTTATTTTTTAAGCTTCTATTAGTAAGTCGACTTATATTTAAAAAAATCAATATAATTTTTCAAAATGGAAGTAGTTATGATACGCAGTTCTGTGCTATAACTTTCATAGTCCCCCATCATTTTTATCAGAATTAATAATATCAGGGCTACATTGTTGAGGTTCGTTTAGAAAAAAGACATTTTATGTTTCTCGTGTTTGCATACGGGAGGTAAGCTTTATAAATTCTCGAACACTTTAGATAATTCTGCAAATTTACGAAAGGGAGGTTTTCCATGTTTGTTTCATAGTTTGGGGAATAAAGTACATGGAGGTAAAAGTCCCGACATTAAGTATTTTCACAATGACTCTCGGAGCACAAAACATTAACAGCAACTTACCGCCTAGTACGAACAACGTGTATTAAGTAGAGAGCAGTACGAGCTGTAAAAGAAAATGATGTAATATTGTCGAAATGATGGCAAAATTTTAGCACAGGCTGTCATTTAATTTTCAAACTTATTTTATAGAAAATCAAATTATATCCAATGTTGTACCTCATCCGCTACTGTTCCTAGTTTTACAATACTGACGTATCGTTTCTTATATGTTCCTAAGGAATTTATTGCAATTATTACATCGAATGGGATCGACCACCGTCAATGGCAAGCCTAAATTTATCGTACTCGTTTTTTTTGTTTAGATGGTACTAGGGTTAATGGAATCCGTCATTCCGGGAATAGATTGGAAAAATCGATTTCGGAGGTTTAACGTCGATGAATTTGAAAGTAAAATAAATACAGTTCACGTATTTCGTGTGTGTTTCTACCAAGGGTGCCTCAAGTGTTATGTACTTCGACACGTGTCCTTGGATGCAACGTATTAGCAAGATATATCACTACAAGACCATTATGAAAAGACACGACGAAATTTGTATTTATTGAAAAAATAAATCATAACGTCATTGAGATGTGGGAATGCGAATGGGACAAAAGATGGAAAACGACAAAAATTACAAGACTTCATTAAAACACAGTGTAATGACTGTCGATAATCTGGTACCTAAAATAGTTTTCACGCTGGACGTACCGAATATTTGAATGGGTTGTACGAATGTTTCAATGTCAGCGAAAGCGTTCGAGGCATATTCTGATGTCACATCGTTAAACCTTTGGGTGATATTACTGCCCGTATGTAAGCCAAAAATATATAACGGACAGAATCAGAAAGCACTGATCGAGGTCTGGGAATTCGAACTCGTAGCTTTTAGGTTTTGAGTGCTTAAAAGTTATGTCAATTCCTCTTTTCAATTAAAACAGGTATTTTCATTAATTACTCCTTGCTGTAAGACTAAAGAGGACAAAGAGAAGTACGATGCATACTTTGTCCATGAAGGAATACAGTTAGCGGAAATAACACTCACTTACACCCTTGTCTGAGGTATATTTTTCAATTCATCATATTGATAATGGGGACAAGGAACGGATTTATCGCAGTCGGTGATTGTCAATACTCCAGAATTTTTTTGTGTTATCTATGTTCACCAAAATATGAGGAACAAACTCTATTACCAATTGGAGAGCTGCATCTTGATGTAATGTATAAAAGCTTTAAGAACAAAACAAACCAGTTTTCAAATGTTGTCCTTGCCGCAGTCATCACTTCATGGGCTCGCCTACACTTTACGAGTTATTTACTTCTGTACAGCCTGATCGTGTGTTGTACTGCGACAGGTTTTGTATCATCTTTATACAGCGACGTGAAGAAAAATCTACACTTTTCTTGATTTCCTACTAGGGTGAATTAACTAACGAAGTTCTCGAGGGGTAGGAAATTAATTCAATTATAGGATAGGGGCCTAAAAATTATTCGGTGGAATAACTTTGTCATCGCACGCAACAAGAAATTACTTTTGATCATTTTTATAATTTAGTTCGGGATTAACTGATCAAAAATACAGTTAAACAACCCGGTGAGGATTGTACAAAAGTCGGTGTTTATCATCGTGTCCAGGTATGTAACTAAAACACGTTTTAAATAAGACTACGATTATCTATAGTAGGTGATGAAGGTTAGCCGAAGAGTCTCTAATCCTGAAACGAGCAAGGAAAATGGGGAGACAACACTACTGAACGAACAGTTACAAAGAATGATTAGTGGTTTGATTCAGTCAGTTCCAAAACAACCACGAAAATTTCAACAAAAGCTATTGTAATGCTTAAACACCATTGAGGGAACAAATACTTCTACTTCATATTCATCACCATCAATCCTTGAAAATGGAGTTAGCTTTGATGAAGAAAAACAACCTGGTTTTCTTCCAAGGTATCTGTATCCAGATTCAAGTTTATCTGAACCGTGGTGTACTGAGTCACATAAATTCTTTTTGCGGAAAAAATCGGTGAGTTAGACAACTCTACTAACGCCCGCACCAAGATTAGTTACGATTGATAGAGTAGCTAGAACAGCAGCATGCATTTTATCCCACAAGTTATCAAATCGTAAAGTGTGTTTTCGTGCAGGAATGAGCCAAAAGTCACGCTGACGAAATGAAAAAAGGAGTATTTGCATATATGTATTCACAGTACACAGCACAATATCAGAAAATTATACGGACACCAGAGGCGCCGATGAAAAGATAACAGTCAGGGTAAAAAATAATAATAATCTTATAATTAACTAAGTTAGGAACTATATAAACAAGCTAATATACCTCAAATGACTATACATATATGCGTATCAAATAATATATGAATTTTGAAACTATAAAGGGTAGTCCTAGTTGTAAATCAAATAAGTGTGGATGGATCATTCGTGGGAAGAACCCAGCCCCTTTGAAAATTTTTAGGGTCTAAAAGGGCCTGAGCTCCTAGGTTCCGGCGCCACTGATTGATATGTAATACTACTTCGAAAGAGGAACTTGACCGATTTCATTATTAGTTAAATGGCTTTTGAATGCTAAATATTGGTATGCAACAATTTATTTGTGAATATTAAAAGTGCATAATTCGATAACACTCAAGCGAGTTTGAGAGCTTATCCGTACTAAGCGCATTTTCCCTTATGTTGGAAAGATAACTTGGAGTTCCTGATCTATGTAATATTTTCTGAAAATTTACACATTGAGACACAAGGGGAAAAGACTGGAATATAGTTCAACAAACAATAATTTAAAAATTCACGAAATTAACTCTTAATATTAAATATAGAACATGAATATACATTATCCTGAAAGATAGTTTATTGTATGCCTTACTCTTCAGTGATATTCTCTTGTCTTTATTACAGTTATTTTTCTTAAAACGTATAGTAGAATATTTTTTAAACGAATATTTAGCAGAACGCTTTAGTTTAAGATTTTAGTAATTACCGAGGTGTGTGCTGGAGGTCCGTACAACCTCCCGAAATCCCTAATTATCTGTAAGTTTTGCGGTATTCTATGTCAACTTTAAAAATTGTAATACCATTATTATTATTATTATTATTATTATTATTATTATTATTATTATTACTATTGTTGTTGTTGTTGTTGTTATTATTATTATTATTATTATTATTACTATTGTTGTTGTTGTTGTTGTTATTATTATTATTATTATTATTATTATTATTATTATTATTATTATTATTATTATTATTATTATTATTATTATTATTATTATTATTATTGACGTGTTGGGAATTTAAAGATCTTCCTTTATGGTTGTCTTAATCCTAGCCCACTCAACTCTCGAGTTTGTGTCACTGTATATATCAACTTGATCCCACCCAGTGGGCATTGTGCTGGACAAACACTTGTGTGTAGGTTTTCCCGGGCTTCTGTTTCCTCCCACATTCCTTATTCCGCTATCTCTTTTTTCTCATCATCGGCGACTCATTTAGTATAGCCGTCGTAACTATGAAAGGTGAAACTTAAAAATTTAGTTTTTCTTTCGAGTTTTGTGATTTCAGTAGCAGTAGTTTCTACATAAAATTTGATTGGAAACCTTTCGTTTAATATTTAGCTATTTTTAGGGATATATCCTGGTGGTTATGGGGTCTCCAAGCCTGAATATCTTGTAACTCTGGCCTAATTTTTATAGTATTTTAATACTATCTGACCATATACAGCATTTGTCTCCTATATTATTACTATTATTGCTGCTGTTATTATTGTTACTGAAGAATGCAGACCTTAATATTACATCCCATTACAACGTAAAGAAGCATACAGAAGTTGATAGGAAAATGAAAATAAAGGATAAGAGATACTTTCGAAGGATAATTGTGCGAAAGAAAATGCAGGTATAGTAAGAATGTGTCAGCTAATGGCCAATATTAATATCTAAAATTCAGATGCCAAAACATAAAATAAATAGAATATGTCTTCATCACGATACATAGTAACACGCTTCCTTTGGATAAATGACTTTGGGTTACATTACTTAACAATTATTTTGAAAGTCTTCCACTATTTCTCTTACTGTTAGAAATAATAATAATATTTTTGTAAGCTATTTCCAACACGTTCTATATATCCGTTCAACCATAATTTGTAAATAGGAAGTATTCGTTCTTATATTCATATGTATGTTTTGCTAAAATATCCATATAACGCATACGTAGTACAAAGTATTTTATCCAAAGAAAGCTTGTTACGACTACTATGTATCGTGACGAAGATAAATCCTATTTAGTTTCTGTTTAGGCATCCAAAGTTTAGATATTAATATTGTCTAGGAGCTGACACCTTTTTTCTCCCTCTTTTTCCTGTACACACTAATAATTCAAAAGTATATGTTATTCTTTTGTTATCAACTTCAGTAAGCTTATTTACATTGCAATAGGGCGTTATATTGAAGTCTTAAATCATCTGTAATAATAATAATAATAATAATAATACAGAACAAAATTCCGTGTGTGGACAGATTGTGTTAAAATCTTTAAAATCATTACAAACATTAGTCAAAAGTTACAAAATAGTTGGGGTTGGACACTATCTGAACCTCTAGGACATTTCTCCTGCGACTTCCCTACAAATAGCTAAATGTTAAACGAAAGGTTTCCAGTCAAATGTTATGTAGAAATTAGGGTCATTGGAAACAAAAGAGCGCAAAGAAAAATTAAGCTTTTAAGTTTTACGTTCCATGGTTATGACGACTAAGCTAAAGGAGACGTCGATGATGAGAATCAAAGATTTAGCGGAATAAATAATGAGGAAGGAAACAGAACCCCGGAAAAATCTACACACACTGCGTTTGTCCATCAGAGTGCCCACTGGGCGCGAGCTGTTATAGGTACAGTGACACATGCTCCAGAGTTGAGTGGGTTAAGACTAAAACAACCATAAAGAAAGATCTTAAAGTCTTTGGAAAAGTCTAAACCATTATGTTCACAAAATTATACGAATAATAATAATAATAATAATGATAATAATAATAATAATAATAATAATAATAATAATAATAATAATAATAATAATAATAATAATCCTTAAAGTTGCAATTAAATTAGCAAAATTTACAGATATGTCGGGATTTCGGAACGGAGTCCAGACCTGCGGGACAGACCTCTGCAACCACTAAAAATTTAAAAGAAAGCGTTCCACTAAAGTTTCATGTAGCAGGTATTCTGCTGTATACTTTAAGGAATATAAGTGTAAAAAAATAACAGATATCACTGAACAGTAAGGCGTATAATAAAATAACTTTTAGGATATGCAGAAGTAATTATAAAAATTTCATAAAAATTCCTCACACACCATAATAAATTCAATGAGTTCCGAAATAGAAAGTAACAAAATAGTTATAAGATTCAGTCTATAAAGCAATTGTTACTTAAAAGATGGACATACAGTATTTCGAGAATAGAGACATATTTACAATACTTTTCCTCTTGTCTCCTTTCTCATTATTAGTTTATTATTATTCCTAAAGATTTGGTAGTTCAAGTATTGAAAATCCGAGTACTAAAATATCTGAAGATAATAAATCCTGTGTTGTCGCCGATCAATCGCCACCAAAAAATCTAAAGTAAAAATATACTGGTCGTTCGTTTATACGATTCGTTTCGATTATCTTCAGATAATTGGTCGAGTGCCCTGACAACTGAACCACTTTTGGTGCGCAGTAACTGAATCGTCTTTAGTTTGTTTACGAGTATAATATACGCGTCGCATTTGATTCAGAACAAACGAGTTTTGTATTGTATTTTCATAAAGTCTGTAACGTTGATAATTTAACGAATGAAGCCCTCCGAGTCTTCAATTACATATTCCTGTGTTTTGCTAATCAATTAGACTATTAACAAACTATTGTTTTTGCAAACAGAAAAGGCTCTTCGTTTAGGCAAACAGTAGTAATTTACGCTTTATATGAGGGGTTAGCGTTGTGGTTTCCTAATTCGATTTACCCCCCTCACCATTTATATTTCTTAAAATGTTTCATATACAACGCTTAGCTCAAGTTGGATGCTGCTAAATGAAATATAATCTTCAGTTGAGAAATTCAGTGATCACTTAATCCTGAAAATAAAGGAAGAAAAATGAATGGAGAAAACTAGTTACAGAGTTAATTCTGTTAATGGTTCAATATTTAATATGAAGAGTTAATTTCTTGCATTTTAAAATTGTTGTTTATTGACACTATATTCTCGTCTTTTCGCTTTGTGTCTCAATGTATAAATTTTCAGAAAATATTATACAAATGAGAAATCCTCAGTCATATTTGCAACCTAAGGGGAAATACGCTTAGAACGGATATGTTTTCCAACTCGTTTGTGTGTTATCGAATTCTGCATTTTTAATATTTAAAAATAAATTACTGCATGGCAATAAATAAAATTTTGAAACGTCATTTAACGATTAATGAAATAGGTCAGGTTCCTCTTTCAAAGTAGTATTACGTATCAGTCAGTAACGCCGGAACCTATAGCTCAGGATCTGTTAGACCCTAAAAATTTTCATTGGGAGCTGGGTTCTTCCCTCGAATGATCCATCCATACATTAATTGATTTGCAGGTAGGACTACTGTTAATAGTTTCAAAACTAATTGCGAGGCTTTTTGTTTACTTAACAAATAACGTACTACATATATCTCACAATCTATCGGAATATTATGTTATACGCATTTCTGTATAGTCACTTGCAGGAAGTTAACTTCTTTATATAATTCCTCATTTGAGTTAATTATAAGATTATCTAGGTCCAACAACTGTTATCTTCTCATCTGTACTTCTGATGTCGGTATATTTTTTTCTTGTATAGTGCTGTGTACTGCGAGTACAAGTTTGCAAAGACTGTATCTTGTTATTTCTTCAGCCAGCGTTTTGCCTCACTCCTACACGAAAGCACTTTTTACGACTTGTTCTTTTAACAGATTTGGCACTTCATGCTGCTGTTGTAACTGCTCTACAAATCTCTCGAATTAATTTTGGAGCGAGCTTGAGTTGGGTTGATAAATTCACCGATTTTGTACCTCAAGAATTTATGTAGCCCACTGTACGGTCACGATGGTAGCCTAGTAGAGTATTCATCTACAGATTTGTTATAGATCTGAAACGATTGTTAACAGATATCATAAACTCAGAAATAAATCAGAGACTCAAATGGAATTTAAGATCTGAGATGTTGTACAGGTTAATCAAAGTTTACGGCATGGAAAACACATCTTTGAAGGATGGGATAGTTTACGTAACAAAATACGGAAAACCACAACAGATTACCAGACTCATAGAGTTATTTTCATCAAAACACAAGATACAAAATTTATTATCCCAGCCAGATAGAGAGTGTGAAGATGCCCGCACAATGTGTACGAGGCTACAGGAATATTGAAAAGGGTACCAGATAGAATACAAAAGCAGAGATGCTCGCGACTCCTACGGACACGGATTTAATACAGAGAAACTTCCTATGATAAAAATTTTGTGTGAATGGAAAACTAACAATATCGCTTATAGTTACGGGTTCGCAAGCCTTGATATTGAGCCCCGAGCTAATACCTAGCGCGTGTTATGTAGATTAAAACTTACTAGGATCCGTTTATATCTCTGGAATTACCGGTTATTGTTCAGATCCAGTACCTATAATCCCCACATCCTGTTAGTTTACCAACAGGCATAAAACAAAGTATAAATCCCATAGTTGATATGGCAATTTTTAGGGTCCCTTCCGACGAGTACCAATTTATAATGGAGGTTAATTTTTGAACCAATATACTGGCTGCATTAACACGAATTACCTCAAAATGATACATAGAGAAGGTAAATTGGTGAACAGAATCTATTTTGAGAATCCTAAATCCAGTCCAAGCAGATCCCAGCGGCAAAAAAAGGTTGAATAGGATTGGATGTAATGGTACGAAACAGGTTTTTAGAATATTCCATAGTAATGTTCAACCCTACAAGCCCCGAGACCGACATACTGTTTGGGAGAATAAATTTTCACTTAGCAAGACTTATAGTGCGACATATGAAAGAAAGGATCAAAATCCAAATCATATGGTAAAAACATCAAATCAGAAAGGAAATTTTAGTGTAGTCACATTATCAAAAAGTAATAAACAAGTTAGTAACAAGCTGAAAATTGGTACAGATGTTGGGAATGATGTTTTAAAGAACATACTAAAATCCCCTGAAATAACACCTGATCTTCGCCGCCATATTGCAAAATGGCCGCTGGAAATATCAAATGAACAATACTCAGATAAAAATATTAATATCTTCGATTTGTTTGAACAAAAAGGAATAAATTTAGTGTCGTTCTATAGAACATAGATAACACATATTTTTATATAGAGAAAATGTTTCATAAAATGCATAACTAAGTGTGAAAAGCAAAGTCTGGATGGGGCTATATGTTTGAGAAATTGTAAATGCAGTCGGTCCGATGTAATTTGGGATCAGTGTTGATGGAAGGGGAAAACATTATGACATGGTTAATGTTTTTGTTCGTCATCATATTGGCTGCCACATTGGAACCAACTTGTTTATTTTAAATGGCAACATGGTCGTATAGATATGAAACAACATCCTCGTACGAAGATAATACAAGCGGCAAAGTTACTTTTCCAAACATTGCAACGGTTTTGTGTGAAATACTGTGAAATGTACTGTGCGAAGAGTCGAATTAAAGGATAAAGTGAAAAACAAGTTTTGTAACATCTCACATTACGTATTATTTAATGACGAGGAAAAGAGAGACCTAACACACATGAAACAAATTCAATCACATGGCATGCCCAGCATGTCCCCGTTCTGTTGTATGAACATCCACAACCGTACGACCCAGTGTTTGAGCACATTCGGTGAAGTTTCTTCATTTATCGTAATGATTCTCCTTCTCAGGTGGCCAATGTCATTAATTTTACACTGGTAGACCGTAGCTTTAAGTTGCGCCCAAATATAAAAATCTAACGGAGTTTGGTCAGGATATCAAATGGCCACTCAACTGATGCATGCCGACCTATCGAGCAAGCGGGAAACTGTTCGTTGAGCCATCGATTATATTACGACCGTAGAGGGACGCGGTAGCTTAGTGGTAGAGCGTTCACCTCCGGTGCTTGAGGTCCCTGGTTTGATCCCAGCTCGCGCCGCGTGAACTTTGTGGTGGACAAACACCGTGCTCGTGGGTTTTCTCGGGGTTCTCCCGTTTCCTCCCACTTTCTTCATTCCACCGTGTCACTAATCTCTCATCATCACCGTCTCCTTTAGCCTAACCGGCATAAGTGTGGGACGTAAAACTTACAGATTTTATTTCATTACATTACGAGCGTAATGAGGCGGTGATCCATCTTGTTGCGAATATTGAAGAAATTCCCCTTCCTCATTCAACAAAAGTGGCATAACAATATTTTGAAATGGCGTACTGTGCAGCATTCAAGATGTCATCAATGAAAATAGGTCCAACTAGTTTTTCACTCCATATTGCACGCCACACCATTAACTTACCTGCACCTTTTATCTTTAATGGATTTATCCAATTAAGATTTGTATTATCTCAGTATCGAACATTTAGCCCAGCACCGAGAAATCAGACGGTAAAAAAGTTTTTTTTTTAAGTTTGCCACGGTTTTGAAGTTCTGAATGGATTTAGAAAAGATCATGTTATCTTTTAGACTTAATTTTTTATGTGTAGAGCATTATATGCACGGAAATTGACTGTCGATATTGTTTCTTGTAGGTAGGACGGGCTAAGACTTGACGAAAGATTCGAAATTACCATTTTGTCTGGAGGACGCAGTTCAGCGATAATAACAGCCGTCTTGAATAAGTCTTAGACTAATCGCGAGCCTGTGATAGCCAATTCTGTACGAAAACTAATCCTCAACTTCAAGGAAACAGGAAATATTGATGATTTACCACGATCAGAACGATCACGAATGCAACTGATCCAGACACATCAGCAGAAGTGTTCGGTGTATTGATGAAATTCCTATGAAGAGTGCGCGACGTCTATAAAGTCAATATAATGTTTGTGTCAAAAGTGTTCAAAGAATCTTAAAGAGGAAAAAATTGTACATAAATTACAATTAAAAGAAAAACTGTCAGAGGATCATCCTGATAGACCAATGGAGTTTTGTGAGTAAATATTAGCCCATATAGCTCATGACTCAGTGTTTCCTCATAACATTGCCTTTAGTGATGAGGCAAATTTCTATGTAACAGGTAAGGTTAACAACAAAACTGTTTAATACTGGACGAAAACAAATTTTAATATCGTAGATGCACCAATGATGAAAGGTGAAGGTAAGGTAATGGTGTGGTATGTAATATGGAAGGAAAAACTTATTGGATTTGTTTTCATTGAGGGGACCTTGGATGTTGCTCAATATGGAGATACACTTATAAACACTGTTATGACAGTTTTGTTGAACAAGGAAGGAACATTTTTTAATATTGGCAATAAGATGGGTTACTACAGTATTATAACCGTAATTTAATTGAATGGTCACTGAACAGTTTCCTGGTTGCTGGAGAGGTCGTCATGTATCAGTTGGGTGGCCAGCTAGGTCCCCCGACCAAACTCCGTTGGATTCTTATCTTTGGGCGCAACTTAAAGCAACTGTCTACCGGTGTAAAATTAATGACATTGGCCACCTGAGCAGGAGATCATTACGACCTGTAAACAGATATCACCGATTATGCTCAAACACTAGGTCTCACGGTTGAAGATGTTCCTACAACAGAACGGTGGACATGTTGAACATGCCACATGTTTGCATTTGTCTCATGTGTGTTTTAGCTCGTTCTTTTCCTGGTCATTAACAATACGTAATGTGAGATGTTACAAAACTTGTTTGTCAATATATACTTCAATTCGAATCTTCGCACAGCACATTTCACAGCATTTCACACATAACATAACGTAAATCTATTTACAACTTCAAACCAGTTGCAGATTTTAGAAAAAATAAATTTACCATTTGCTTTCTCTTCGAACGGGGATGTTGTTTAATATGTGATAGGACGGTGTTGCCATTTATTCCAAGATGGCGGACGACAACCTTAAATGTTTCATATTTTCCCTTCCCATCAACACTGACCCCAAATTAGTTCGTATCGACCGCATTTACAGTTTCTGAAATACTTAACCCGGTTCACACTTCGTATTTCACTTTTAAAGATATCATCTTTCAATTGTTTCCGACAATTTATACATTGTCCAATATATCGAACAAAAAAGTTGTGGAATTTCAGTACGTCAATTAAATAATCTTTACCAACATCAATGTCAAATTTAAACTTGTTAATAGTTACTTCCTAAGTTCAATAAAATTTTAAATCAGTTTGAAGGTAGTTTTCAAAATTTTATAATTTATACCTAAATATTTCTAAAACTATCCATTATATGAAGAAATTGTCTCTCTTTAAAAAAAGTGTTATCTATGTTATATAAAACGACACTAAATTTATCTCTTTATGTTCAATTAAAGCCGATATATTGCTATTTTTATCTAGGTATTGTTCATTTGACACTTCCAGCTGCCGTTCTACAATATGCCGGCGAAGGTCAGGTGGGATATCAGTGGACTTTTTGCATGTTGTTTAAAACATCATTCCCAACATCTGTACCAATTCTCAGCTTTTAACTGGTTTGTTCCTTTCTTCATTATAAATTGAGCTTCATTTTTGCACTATTTACGAAGGAAAAGGAACTTGCAGAATATGAAGAAATATTAAATCAAAGACAAAGAGATAATAGAAAAATTGGTAAATTGCGTGAAGTAATGGTGAAAAATACCGTAGAAAATCAACTCTTTGAAAGGGATCATCACTTGAATGCTATTCATGAAGGAACTACAACCCATAATGATAACATTCTCTCAGAAGATTCTCAGTCGTGAATCTATATCATTGTATTGGAAACAGAACGTGATGAAAACCAAGAATGCTAGAAAGAGTACGACAAGATAGGCGAAGATTTCGAAAATCAATGAGACATTTCCCAGGACATTTCTTGAAATTTAAGATGAGAGTAAAAGTAGTTTTTTGAAGTCTCCCCGGAGAAATGAGACACACCAAGGAAATGAAATCGTTATACAATAACAGATATTTTCGCCAATAATGCTTGTAAAATCACCTCAGTTGAGAATCCTCTTGAAGCTCATAAAATAAAACTAAAGAAGTTCAATAGGTATCTGCCGGAGATTGCTTTTCTCAAAGCTGTAAATAGCTAGTAAAATTAGGGCAAAGGTGAGAGCTAAGTGAATTATATACCTCTATAATCGGAAACACACTAAATTGTTTGCATACTTCCACAAAACATACAAACACCAAATTTTGCATACTTATTCGTCATGGGATGTGAGTAATGGGAAAATTCCGATATCACGAAAAAGGCGACATTTTCCATGTAAACGAAGTGTCGAAATTTTTCGCCGTTTCGAAATGCTGGTTTTTAGAGTAGTTCCGCACACCATAGAAACGTCATATTTTGTCAGGCAATGAAGCTAGGAACATAGTTTATGATAGAAAAAAGAGCATTAAAATTCGTTTTCGTTTCGCGGCGCAAATCGAAAAAATGTGAAATTTGTAATGGCTGTATGTAGGACGTTGAAATTTCGAGGTGATGTTTATCCTGATGCGTAGTTTGCGAATCCGCCCTTAAACTTGAAAGAAATAGTCATGTTCGGTGTAAGAAAGTGCTAGGAATGTTATAAGGGGGCGTCTAATTCTACACAACTTGTAGATATGGTGGAATCACGAAATTGCGTTCAAGTGTGTAGATTACAGCGCATGTGAGGGGAAAAATCCGCCATGTTGGAAAAGTCGCCATCTTCGATTCAAAATGGCGGCTCAAAAATTTGTAACCATGAAAATTGTAAGTTGTGCTCTTGGTAGGTAAGCCAGGTTTCGCTATGTTATTAAGGACGTAGTTCAGTTTAAGTGAAGAAACAAATGATTAGAGAAGTCGCCATCTTGAATGCAAAATTGCCATATTTTTGAATTGCCTTCATTTGGACTCTTATGTGGTATATTGAGGAGAATAAAACAAACAAAATTCAACGTTGTTAGTTAGCTCCGCGGTAAAGTGTTTGCTTTCTGAGTAGCAGGACTGGGTTCGATTCCCCGCCGAACCTTATTTTATCTTACGTTTTTTTTCTTATCACGTTGCTTCGTTTTATGAAAATAGTTTCTGTTGGCATTGCGTGAACAAAATATTTTCGTTATTACAGACATAGACGGAAAGGATATATTTATACGCTAACTGTTGAGATGGTCTCGAAGCTAGGCAGTATGTTCGTGTAAAGTTTCGAAACGATACTGAAGTATTTAAAATCAAACATATGTTGCTTTGAAAATGGAGCATCGCCAGTGTCTCTATCGGAAGCAATTTTCGGGGGAGGGGAGTATTACCCCGGGGGCACTGCTGATAACATTCTATTTGTTATTGTATTATAAACGTATTATTTTGAACTCGCCAGGGGCGCTCTGAGGAGGCAGTGTCCCCCAAAAAGAGTCTGAAAGAAACATTGGGCATCATTTTCACGATATAGTGTCCATACAAGACAACAATACATTTTGTCTCGCGACAACAGTGTCTGCTTGAAACCGGAAACGATTGCAAAATATCTCTCTCCCCTTTTATGTTCCTTGCTAAGATATATGCGTATACCAAATTTGAAGTGAATATCACAAATGGAAAGTATAAAATATTAATTTTAAGGAAATACACACACACAACGGGACGTACGCAGGGGGTGCGTCCTGGGGGTCCGGACCACTCCCAAAATTTCAACTTTTGAGTAAATTTAGCCTAATTTTTGGGACAAGTTTATTAATTTCAATATAAAATACACTGATATTGAGTTTGGCCCCTCCCGAAATAAATTCCTGCGTACGCTACTGCGCACACACGCTCATACACGCACACACACACACACACAAATGGGCACCTTTTGAAAATTGTCTCGTCGGCAGCGTACATAATTTTAATATATCAGATACGTGGAAAAGTGCCGCTTTCGATTTAATAGTTTTAGTTGCGGGTCCGGTTGGAATGAAATGCCGTATATAATAAAGGCAAGCTTATTTTCAATCACCTATGCTATAAAAATAAACTTTCAAAGAAAGAAAAAGTGAGAGAAAAACTCGTTGGGATTCGAACCCAGGTCTTTTGCACAGTAGGCTCACGTCGTTCCCCTACACTACTCAATTCCTTAGATTTTGGACTTCCTACTTACTGTTCACATAGTACTGGTACGTAGCGGGCCCGCGTCCGTGGAATTATATACCTCTATAATCGGAAACACGCTTAATTGTTTGCATACTTCCACAAAACATACAAACACCAAATTTTGCATACTTATTCGTCATGGGATGTGAGTAATGGGAAAATTCCGATATCACGAAAAAGGCGACATTTTCCATGTAAACGAAGTGTCGAAATTTTTCGCCGTTTCGAAATGCTGGTTTTTAGAGTAGTTCCGCACACCATAGAAACGTCATATTTTGTCAGGCAATGAAGCTAGGAACATAGTTTATGATAGAAAAAAGAGCATTAAAATTCGTTTTCGTTTCGCGGCGCAAATCGAAAAAATGTGAAATTTGTAATGGCTGTATGTAGGACATTGAAATTTCGAGGTGATGTTTATTCTGATGCGTAGTTTGCGAATCCGCCCTTAAACTTGAAAGAATAGTCATGTTAGGTGTAAGAAAGTGCTAGGAATGTTATAGGGGGGCGTCTAATTCTACACAACTTGTAGATATGGTGGAATCACGAAATTGCGTTCAAGTGTGTAGATTACAGCGCATGTGAGGGGAAAAATCCGCCATGTTGGAAAAGTCGCCATCTTCGATTCAAAATGGCGGCTCAAAAATTTGTAACCATGAAAATTGTAAGTTGTGCTCTTGGTAGGTAAGCCAGGTTTCGCTATGTTATTAAGGACGTAGTTCAGTTTAAGTGAAGAAACAAATGATTAGAGAAGTCGCCATCTTGAATGCAAAATTGCCATATTTTTGAATTGCCTTCATTTGGACTCTTATGTGGTATATTGAGGAGAATAAAACAAACAAAATTCAACGTTGTTAGTTAGCTCCGCGGTAAAGGGTTTGCTTTCTGAGTAGCAGGACTGGGTTCGATTCCCCGCCGAACCTTATTTTATCTTACGTTTTTTTCTTATCACGTTGCTTCGTTTTATGAAAATAGTTTCTGTTGGCATTGCGTGAACAAAATATTTTCGTTATTACAGACATAGACAGAAAGGATATATTTATACGCTAACTGTTGAGATGGTCTCGAAGCTAGGCAGTATGTTCGTGTAAAGTTTCGAAACGATACTGAAGTATTTAAAATCAAACATATGTTGCTTTGGAAATGGAGCATCGCCAGTGTCTCTATCGGAAGCAATGTTCGGCGGAGGGGAGTATTACCCCGGGGGCACTGCTGATAACATTCTATTTGTTATTGTATTATAAACGTATTATTTTGAACTCGCCAGGGGCGCTCTGAGGAGGCAGTGTCCCCCAAAAAGAGTCTGAAAGAAACATTGGGCATCATTTTCACGATATAGTGTCCATACAAGACAACAATACATTTTGTCTCGCGACAACAGTGACTGCTTGAAACCGGAAACGATTGCAAAATATCTCTCTCCCCTTTTATGTTCCTTGCTAACATATATGCGTATACCAAATTTGAAGTGAATATCACAAATGGAAAGTATAAAATATTAATTTTAAGGAAATACACACACACACACAGGGACGTACGCAGGGGGTGGGTCCTGGGGGTCCGGACCACTCCCGAAATTTCAACTTTTGAGTAAATTTATCCTAATTTTTGATACAAGTTTATTAATTTCAATATAAAATACACTGATATTGAGTTTGGCACCTCCCGAAATAAATTCCTGCGTACGCTACTGCGCACACACGCTCATACACGCACACACACACACACACAAATGGGCACCTTTTGAAAATTGTCTCGTCGGCAGCGTACATAATTTTAATATATCAGATACGTGGAAAAGTGCCGCTTTCGATTTAATAGTTTTAGTTGCGGGTCCGGTTGGAATGAAATGCCGTATATAATAAAGGCAAGCTTATTTTCAATCACCTATGCTATAAAAATAAACTTTCAAAGAAAGAAAAAGTGAGAGAAAAACTCGTTGGGATTCGAACCCAGGTCTTTTGCACAGTAGGCTCACGTCGTTCCCCTACACTACTCAATTCCTTAGATTTTGGACTTCCTAATTACTGTTCACATAGTACTGGTACGTAGCGGGCCCGCGTCCGTGGAATTATATACCTCTATAATCGGAAACACGCTTAATTGTTTGCATACTTCCACAAAACATACAAACACCAAATTTTGCATACTTATTCGTCATGGGATGTGAGTAATGGGAAAATTCCGATATCACGAAAAAGGCGACATTTTCCATGTAAATGAAGTGTCGAAATTTTTCGCCGTTTCGAAATGCTGGTTTTTAGAGTAGTTCCGCACACCATAGAAACGTCATATTTTGTCAGGCAATGAAGCTAGAAACATAGTTTATGATAGAAAAAAGAGCATTATGATTCGTTTTCGTTTCGCGGCGCAAATCGAAAAAATGTGAAATTTGTAATGGCTGTATGTAGGACGTTGAAATTTCGAGGTGATGTTTATTCTGATGCGTAGTTTGCGAATCCGCCCTTAAACTTGAAAGAAATAGTCATGTTCGGTGTAAGAAAGTGCTAGGAATGTTATAAGGGGGCGTCTAATTCTACACAACTTGTAGATATGGTGGAATCACGAAATTGCGTTCAAGTGAGTAGATTACAGCGCATGTGAGGGAAAAAATCCGCCATGTTGGAAAAGTCGCCATCTTCGATTCAAAATGGCGGCTCAAAAATTTGTAACCATGAAAATTGTAAGTTGTGCTCTTGGTAGGTAAGCCAGGTTTCGCTATGTTATTAAGGACGTAGTTCAGTTTAAGTGAAGAAACAAATGATTAGAGAAGTCGCCATCTTGAATGCAAAATTGCCATATTTTTGAATTGCCTTCATTTGGACTCTTATGTGGTATATTGAGGAGAATAAAACAAACAAAATTCAACGTTGTTAGTTAGCTCCGCGGTAAAGTGTCTGCTTTCTGAGTAGCAGGTCTGGGTTCGATTCCCCGCCGAACCTTGTTTTAACTTACGTTTTTTTTCTTATCACGTTGCTTTGTTTTATGAAAATAGTTTCTGTTGGCATTGCGTGAACAAAATATTTTCGTTATTACAGACATAGACGGAAAGGATATATTTATACGCTAACTGTTGAGATGGTCTCGAAGCTAGGCAGCATGTTCGTGTAAAGTTTCGAAACGATACTGAAGTATTTAAAATCAAACATATGTTGCTTTGGAAATGGAGCATCGCCAGTGTCTCTATCGGAAGTATGTTCGGGGGAGGGGAGTATTACCCCGGGGGCACTGCTGATAACATTCTATTTGTTATTGTATTATAAACGTATTATTTTGAACTCGCCAGGGGCGCTCTGAGGAGGCAGTGTCCCCCAAAAAGAGTCTGAAAGAAACATTGGGCATCATTTTCACGATATAGTGTCCATACAAGACAACAATACATTTTGTCTCGCGACAACAGTGTCTGCTTGAAACCGGAAACGATTGCAAAATATCTCTCTCCCCTTTTATGTTCCTTGCTAAGATATATGCGTATACCAAATTTGAAGTGAATATCACAAATGGAAAGTATAAAATATTAATTTTAAGGAAATACACACACACACAGGGACGTACGCAGGGGGTGGGTCCTGGGGGTCCGGACCACTCCCGAAATTTCAACTTTTGAGTAAATTTAGCCTAATTTTTGGGACAAGTTTAGGAATTTCAATATAAAATACACTGATATTGAGTTTGGCCCCTCCCGAAATAAATTCCTGCGTACGCTACTGCGCACACACGCTCATACACGCACACACACACACACACAAATGGGCACCTTTTGAAAATTGTCTCGTCGGCAGCGTACATAATTTTAATATATAAGATACGTGGAAAAGTGCCGCTTTCGATTTAATAGTTTTAGTTGCGGGTCCGGTTGGAATAAAATGCCGTATATAATAAAGGCAAGCTTATTTTCAATCACCTATGCTATAAAAATAAACTTTCAAAGAAAGAAAAAGTGAGAGAAAAACTCGTTGGGATTCGAACCTAGGTCTTTTACACAGTAGGTTCACGTCGTTCCTCTACACTACTCAATTCCTTAGATTTTGGACTTCCTACTTACTGTTCACTTAGTACTGGTACGTAGCGGGCCCGCGTCCGTGGAATTATATACCTCTATAATCGGAAACACACTTAATTGTTTGCATACTTCCACAAAACATACAAACACCAAATTTTGCATACTTATTCGTCATGGGATGTGAGTAATGGGAAAATTCCGATATCACGAAAAAGGCGACATTTTCCATGTAAATGAAGTGTCGTAATTTTTTCGCCGTTTCGAAATGCTGGTTTTTAGAGTAGTTCCGCACACCATAGAAACGTCATATTTTGTCAGGCAATGAAGCTAGGAACATAGTTTATGATAGAAAAAAGAGCATTAAAATTCGTTTTCGTTTCGCGGCGCAAATCGAAAAATGTGAAATTTGTAATGGCTGTATGTAGGACGTTGAAATTTCGAGGTGATGTTTATCCTGATGCGTAGTTTGCGAATCCGCCCTTAAACTTGAAAGAAATAGTCATGTTCAGTGTAAGAAAGTGCTACGAATGTTATAAGGGGCGTCTAATTCTACACAACTTGTAGATATGGTGGAATCACGAAATTGCGTTCAAGTGTGTAGATTACAGCGCATGTGAGGGGAAAAATCCGCCATGTTGGAAAAGTCGCCATCTTTGATTCAAAATGGCGGCTCAAAAATTTGTAACCATGAAAATTGTAAGTTGTGCTCTTGGTAGGTAAGCCAGGTTTCGCTATGTTATTAAGGACGTAGTTCAGTTTAAGTGAAGAAACAAATGATTCGAGAAGTCGCCATCTTGAATGCAAAATTGCCATATTTTTGAATTGCCTTCATTTGGACTCTTATGTGGTATATTGAGGAGAATAAAACAAACAAAATTCAACGTTGTTAGTTAGCTCCGCGGTAAAGTGTTTGCTTTCTGAGTAGCAGGACTGGGTTCGATTCCCCGCCGAACCTTATTTTATCTTACGTTTTTTTTCTTATCACGTTGCTTCGTTTTATGAAAATAGTTTCTGTTGGCATTGCGTGAACAAAATATTTTCGTTATTACAGACATAGACGGAAAGGATATATTTATACGCTAACTGTTGAGATGGTCTCGAAGCTAGGCAGTATGTTCGTGTAAAGTTTCGAAACGATACTGAAGTATTTAAAATCAAACATATGTAGCTTTGGAAATGGAGCATCGCCAATGTCTCTATCGGAACCAATGTTCGGGGGAGGGGAGTATTACCCCGGGGCACTGCTGATAACATTCTATTTGTTATTGTATTATAAACGTATTATTTTGAACTCGCCAGGGGCGCTCTGAGGAGGCAGTTTCCCCCAAAAAGAGTCTGAAAGAAACATTGGGCATCATTTTCACGATATAGTGTCCATACAAGACAACAATACATTTTGTCTCGCGACAACAGTGTCTGCTTGAAACCGGAAACGATTGCAAAATATCTCTCTCCCCTTTTATGTTCCTTGCTAAGATATATGCGTATACCAAATTTGAAGTGAATATCACAAATGGAAAGTATAAAATATTAATTTTAAGGAAATACACACACACACAGGGACGTACGCAGGGGGTGGGTCCTGGGGGTCCGGACCACTCCCGAAATTTCAACTTTTGAGTAAATTTAGCCTAATTTTTGGGACAATTTAGGAATTTCAATATAAAATACACTGATATTGAGTTTGGCCCCTCCCGAAATAAATTCCTGCGTACGCTACTGCGCACACAGGCTCATACACGCACACACACACACACAAATAGGCACCTTTTGAAAATTGTCTCGTCGGCACCGTACATAATTTTAATATATAAGATACGTGGAAAAGTGCCGCTTTCGATTTAATAGTTTTAGTTGCGGGTCCGGTTGGAATGAAATGCCGTATATAATAAAGGCAAGCTTATTTTCAATCACCTATGCTATAAAAATAAACTTTCAAAGAAAGAAAAAGTGAGAGAAAAACTCGTTGGGATTCGAACCCAGGTCTTTTGCACAGTAGGCTCACGTCGTTCCCCTACACTACTCAATTCCTTAGATTTTGGACTTAGTACTTACTGTTCACATAGTACTGGTACGTAGCGGGCCCGCGTCCGTGGAATTACACCTCTAAAATCGGAATTGTAATCGTGTTATATATGTGTTTTTTTGGATGGTTAAGGAAATGATTTCTTGTTATTTGATTGTAATAAGAAATTAGAAGGAAACGATTTTAATACAATGTTCTACTAAAGTGTAGAAAGTGGTGTTGTTTAAGTTGTTATGAACAAATTCTTTAAAAGCCTCCAATAATATTCATATTCTAAGTTACCTAGTAAATAATCGTCTTCATTGAAAATATAAGAGTAAAAATACTGGAAGACTGTATGTAATTGTCCAGTATAAATAATCGTTTCAACAAGTCCTGCTGCCCAATAATTACTTTTGTTCTAAAGGACAGCATGTAATAAGTTGTATTATCTGTCAGGAAAGTAAATGTACACCTGTTTTTCGAGTCTGGCATTCCTGCTCTCCATCCGTGGAGAGTATGAGAATTAAATCAATCAAATGTTTACTGAGGGGCAAAAAGAAAAGTTTAATCTGAATAAGACATTGCAGAGAGACACAAGCTGTGAATACGAATAGTGCATAGTGTAAATAAAGGACGACACCGTAAGAGAAAGCCAGACACAGCTGTTGAACTTAGAAAAAAGAGTAAAAATTGTTGAAGTGGGAACATAAAACACAAATACAACAAATACGCCGAAAACTATACATTCACCATGCCATGATCTTGGTGTAGTGGTTAAGGTGCTGGCTTACAAATGCAATGGTCGCCAGTTCGAATCTTCGGTGAGGACATTTTTAAAAATTTTTGTTTATAATATACTATGCAGCTCATGAGAGATGGTAAAAGAGGTCGTATTTAGTCTTTCGTAGCAATTATTATTGGTAAGGTTTAGTACTGATAATACTTTTTGTTTTGTTTTTGTCTTTTTGTCTTGATAAAAGTAAAAAGAAAAACATGGAAGTAGACCATACTCATGGTTATTAAAAATACAATTTCTACATGCCTTACACCTCCCGACCACGTTCCTACGTTAGCAAGTAAGAGGTTTGTGTTTAGGTCAGGCTGGTCAATACGTTTTGCAAAGGGGCCCGGTTTAGCTCTGACGCACCACAGGTGCGAGAAGGGAGCAAAACACTTTTTCTCTCTCCCTCTGTGTGTCTGTTTATCTATCTATCTGTATATATATAACGCTATTTGTGAATGCCGTAACCACCCTAATTTTCAGCGGATTGAGATGAAACTTGGCACAAACATTAATTGTTGAAATATCTTCAGTTCGTTAACCAGAATAATCAGACGAAAATGTTCAAAATGGCGGCCCTTTAAACTCTTAAAAACTTCCAAGGGAACCAAATTTCGCCCATAAATGGGTATTCAGAAAGTTTGAATAACTTTTCCTCTTTTACTGAAATATTTGTGTGCAGAGAATTATTGAAATATTGGACCCGATTAATCGCATAAAGAATGTTCACGCCCTTTTCGCTACGGTCAGGCTTTTTTTTTGCCGGAGGGGGTTATTTTCGTAGTGATGATAAGATGATTGCTAGTGATTATATAAAATTACATATTGAAAGTGAAGTAACTTGTGAAACGTGTTATTTGAAAGAATCATATAATAAGTTTAAATGTGCTTTCCTCTAACACAGAGAGAGCGTGAATGGCGAGGAGTGTTATTTGATTTGCTTTTTAGTAACACATTGCATTGCAAATAAAGGCAGGCAACATTAGTGGTAAGTAAAAAAACAACAACAACAACAACAACAACAATAATAATAATAATAATAATAATAATAATAATAATAATAATAATAATAATAATAATAATAATAGGTGTTGTTTGTGGCAAGGCAATATCTTCCTCAATTCTTCTTCAAACGTAATGATTGTAACGCCATATCTCCCTTACAAACAAAATATTAGCAATTTATATCGAAAGAACGGGAAACTGTTGAGTAATGGGAGCAACGTTGGACAGTATGCACTCATAGTACTCAGAAAAATAAGCGATTTCAATGAAAAATGAACGAAGAGTCATTGTCATGGGTAGTCATGTAGCCACGGCAGAGCCCTCTTTAGGCAAAATGTCGAAAACTTATATCGAGAGAACAGGAGGTGATAGTGAGATGGGACCAACGTTGGACACCGTGGACCCATAAGGCGCATTGAAAAAATTAGGGGGGCGGGCGCCAGCCAGCCTTACTTATTTCCACATAATAATATAAAATTATATTGTCGAAATACACACACGAGTTAGCTAGTAATATTTCATATTATTATTATTATTATTATTATTATTATTATTATTATTATTATTATTATTATTATTATTATTATTATTATTATTATTATTATTATTATCGACAGCGTCTTTTCATTATGTGTGCATGTTTGACATGAAGCGAAAGAGAAGATCCATCATTCATAGAAAGAATAAGAATAGCCAGTTACTTTAATTGTGAACGACGGCGAAAAATACGAAAAGAGACAACCTTAGCGCAAAGAAACAATACTTTCTGTCAAATGGATAAAAAAAATAAAGCCGAGATAGATTCGAACTCGCATGAACGGCGCGAACAGTCAGTTCATTGTCCACTTTTTTTTAACTGACTCACCGAATGTGTTTTAGTAACTTACTTATTGCTAATTTTACTTGCTTCACTCGTTTAACTTGCTTTTTCTAATAACTTATAACGACAGGGACACGAACACAGAAACATCGAGGACAGTTAAAAATCATAGATAGTCTCCCACCGGGAATCGAACCCGGGACACCATGCACCAAAGGCGCACGTGCTAGCCACTAGACCAGCCGGCGGGGCACTGCTCACTCTCTGTGTCGTTAGGGATTACGACCACTGTATTGTCAGCTATCACTTCTGAGGGTTGTATACTATGATCACATGTTTCTTCTTTGCTGGAAGAGTTAAACCTACATTCTATGTAATACATGAAATATTTAGACCTACATGCTCTTCATATAATGTAATAAAAGGTCATGCTGGGAATAAGAAAAAGAACATTCCTTGGACTAAACGGAAACTATTGGCATCAGAAATATTTATCTACGAGGCATGCGCAGTAGTATATTTCAGAATAGTTACTGTTTAGTTCAGTAAACGAAGAAAGGGGTATAAAAAAGCAAATATGTCGAGTCAACGAGATCGACCAGAGTTCACAGAGGCGGAGTAGTAATACAACAACTTGGTTAAATTGATAATTGGTTCTTTATTCTGTAGTAGATCGTATCACTCTTTACGGGAGAGTAGAGAAAGACTTAAACGCTGTTATATAGTAAGCATTAGTAACACGATCATACAGACACAAATGGATGTAACTGTGAGTACTACAACTTGGATTTAACGAAAGCCGTTTAGATATTCAGTGGTTTGCAGGGTTGTATAAGACACAAAAAGTTAAGACACAATACAATTCTTCATACCTCAGCTTCCAATAACTAGATACATGCAATTTCAGGATAGATACTGAAACTGCTGTCGGATTTTAATACATGACGTATTGCAGGATACAGAATGCTTTGCATTACTTGTTTGTTTGTAGACAGCTACTAGCTTAGTGTACTGAAAGGTTGTGTATAAACTAGAGATAGCCAATTCCGGAATTATTACTTTCCGGACTCCCGAAAGTAAAACCGGACAAATGCCGGAATTCGGAAAATTCCGATTTTGGAATAATTCCGGAATTCGGAAAATTCCGATCTTGGAGTAATTCCGGAATTCGTAAAAATCCGGAATTTAGAAATTTCTGATTTCGTTTACATTCCGGAATTCGGAACAATCCGGATTTTTTTCGAAATCCGGAATTTTTCTCAATTCCGGAATTATCTAAATTCCGGATTCTTCGCGAGTTCCGGAATTCTTCTGAATTCTGGAGTTTAACTGAATTCCATACTTTTCCGAAATCCGGAAAGTGAAAGTTCCGCTTCCAAAAAATGAATTTATTTCGGTTAATATGAATCATGGTGGAAATAAGTCTTTGACCAGGTAATGGCGACTGCTTTGAAAGAAATAGAGAGTATGAGAATTCAATCTGTCATATTTGTAGTTTCGTGTGGAGAAAATACAAACTTGTGAACCAACGGTTCAAGGAAAACACAAGTTATTAATGTAAACTTTTCGGACATCATAAAAGAAATACGAAAGACATTTTGAATCGAAGAAATATAACATACAAGTTTGCAAGCGGAGACAAAGAAACCTAACGTAACCAGACTAAAGACGAATCGTTTACCGCGTAGCGATCAAGGTCGAGCTGTTTTCCAGAGCGAGTTTCGAGTTGAGTCGAGTTTGATAATGGCTCGCTCGCTCGTTCAGCTCGTTTTAACTCTTTTTTAAATAATGGCCTGATTAGACTGGAAAGCGAAAGCCATGAGAAATGTAAGCACTAATATGGAATACTTTTTAGTGCTGCTCACGACAGGGGTGCGTCTCTTCTCGTAATTTTAGTGCATCTCGTGGGGCAATTTTTGTGTATCTCGTCTCGTCTAGATAACGAGAAGACAAGGTTTTTTATTATTATTATTATTATTACGAGACAGCCTCAAATGTCGTAATCACCAATATAAGTATATACTGTTGTTCTTAAAATCAAGGCTGAGACCTGCACTGTCGAATTTTTGAGCCCAAGCAGAAGACCAACTCGGGTAGCGATATCAACCGGCTCTGCTCGTATCAACTGAGCGAACAGCTCGAGTCGGCTCGGTTGGGATGAGCAGATGACCCGAGCCGGCTCAGTTGGAACGAGCCATCGACTCAACTCAATTGAGCCGATGGCTCGAGCTTTCTCGGTTGGGATGGGTCCCCTACTCGGCTCATGTGAACCGGTTCAAGCCAGCTAAGTTGAAATTAGTCCATCGGCACGTTTCGATTCAGCTCAACTAAGCCGATGGCTCAAATCGGCTCGGTTGGGTGAGCTGTTGGCTCGGCTCACTTCTTGGTTCGGTTCGATAGTGAATGAGCTGTAAGCCGAGCCGCTCGAGCCGTTCAGAACCCTAAACCCGGTCCCAGCTGTTTTG
This sequence comes from Thermobia domestica, assembly GCF_964235325.1. NCBI lineage: Eukaryota > Metazoa > Arthropoda > Insecta > Zygentoma > Lepismatidae > Thermobia > Thermobia domestica. The sequence goes on from NC_137457.1 coordinate 144,014,000, forward strand.
AACATGTTTGGCTGAAGCCTATAACTCTTAACAATTTTTGGCTCGAGCCCGAAAACTTGCCCTTTCGGAACTCAAACCCAGAACGTGACCGATGTCCTTCCCTCCTGAAGACTTCTCGACGACCGAGATCGACAGTCAATTAGCTTTTACTATTCAGATACAAACCGTATATCTTTTAAAGATTATACACGGTGTTGATATAATAATAATAATAATAATAATAATAATAATAATAATAATAATAATAATAATAATAATGATGATAATAATAATAAAAGTTTTAAACTTGAAATTTGGCAAAACTTACTTAAAAGTAGAGATTTCGAGGGAAAGGGTTCCGTACCTTCAAGACAGTGGCGTAGGGAAGGGGGCCCGGAGGGGCCGGCCCCCCAAAGAGGTCCGAAATTGTACATTGGTACTTTGATGTTTGTAATTTTTTATATATTTTTATGTTTATATATTTTTTGTTTGTAATTTTTCTATATGTGCCTATAACAGCACTTGCCCCCCCCCAAACACACATCCTGGCTACGCTACTGCTTCAAGACACACCTGTTTTTGCTCCATACGAAACAACAAATATGACAGATTGAATTCTCATACACCCCATTTCTTTCAAAGAAGTCGCCATTACCTGGTCAAAGACTTATTTCCGCCACGATTCATATTAACCAAAATAAATTCATTTTTCGGAAGCGGAACTTTCACTTTCCGGATTTCGGAAAAGTATGGAATTCAGTTAAACTCCAGAATTCAGAAGAATTTCGGAACTCGGAAACAATCCGGAATTTAGAAAATTCCGGAATTGAGAAAAATTCCGGATTTCGAAAAAAATCCGGATTGTTCCGAATTCCGGAATGTAAACGAAATCAGAAATTTCTAAATTCCGGATTTTTACGAATTGCGGAATTATTCCAAGATCGGAATTTTCCGAATTCCGGAATTATTCCAAAATCGGAATTTTCCGAATTCCGGAATTTGTCCGGTTTTACTTTCGGGAGTCCGGAAAGTAATAATTCCGGAATTGGCTATCTCTAGTTTATACACAACCTTTCAGTACACTAAGCTAGTAGCTGTCTACAAACAAACAAGTAATGCAAAGCATTCTGTATCCTGCAATACGTCATGTATTAAAATCCGACAGCAGTTTCAGTATCTATCCTGAAATTGCATGTATCTAGTTACTGGAAGCTGAGGTATGAAGAATTGTATTGTGTCTTAACTTTTTGTGTCTTATACAACCCTGCAAACCACTGAATATCTAAACGGCTTTCGTTAAATCCAAGTTGTAGTACTCACAGTTACATCCATTTGTGTCTGTATGATCGTGTTACTAATGCTTACTATATAACAGCGTTTAAGTCTTTCTCTACTCTCCCGTAAAGAGTGATACGATCTACTACAGAATAAAGAACCAATTATCAATTTAACCAAGTTGTTGTATTACTACTCCGCCTCTGTCAACTCTGGTCGATCTCGTTGACTCGACATATTTGCTTTTTTATACCCCTTTCTTCGTTTACTGAACTAAACAGTAACTATTCTGAAATATACTACTGCGCATGCCTCGTAGATAAATATTTCTGATGCCAATAGTTTCCGTTTAGTCCAAGGAATGTTCTTTTTCTTATTCCCAGCATGACCTTTTATTACATTATATGAAGAGCATGTAGGTCTAAATATTTCATGTATTACATAGAATGTAGGTTTAACTCTTCCAGCAAAGAAGAAACATGTGATCATAGTATACAACCCTCAGAAGTGATAGCTGGCAATACAGTGGTCGTAATCCCTAACGACACAAAGAGTGAGCAGTGCCCCGCCGGCTGGTCTAGTGGCTAGCACGTGCGCCTTTGGTGCATGGTGTCCCGGGTTCGATTCCCGGTGGGAGAGTATCTATGATTTTTAACTGTCCTCGATGTTTCTGTGTTCGTGTCCCTGTCGTTATAAGTTATTAGAAAAAGCAAGTTAAACGAGTGAAGCAAGTAAAATTAGCAATAAGTAAGTTACTAAAACACATTCGGTGAGTCAGTTAAAAAAAAAAGTGGACAATGAACTGACTGTTCGCGCCGTTCATGCGAGTTCGAATCTATCTCGGCTTTATTTTTTTTATCCATTTGACAGAAAGTATTGTTTCTTTTCGCTAAGGTTGTCTCTTTTCGTATTTTTCGCCGTCGTTCGCAATTAAAGTAACTGGCTATTCTTATTCTTTCTATGAATGATGGATCTTCTCTTTGGCTTCACGTCAAACATGCACACGTAATGAAAAGACGCTGTCGATAATAATAATAATAATAATAATAATAATAATAATAATAATAATAATAATAATAATAATAATATGAAATACTAGCAGCGTTCACCCCGCTTCGCTGGGGTCACCCCGGAACGCAATAAACTTTGTTACTTAGATAATTTTTACTTTTTCGCTTTCAAGTGATATGATAAAAACCATAGAAGATTGCAGTAAATGTTAACATTATATCGCCTGTCATTTATGTTAACCCGCCGAGTGACACGGTCATGTGGGTTGCATATAAATACGGTTAGATTTAGCTATGATGAGCTAACAAAGGATTTCTACGTTATGGACACTTGAATGGTCAATTATCTCAAGACACTGGTAATTGAAAATTAAAGTGATATGATAAAAACCATCTAGGGTCCAAATCTTAATAACCCCCCAAAAATGAAAGAAATTGGTTCAGCCGTATTAGCGTGATGAGCTAACAAAGGATTTGTACGTTCTCTTTTATATATATAGATTACTAGCTAACTCGTGTGTGTATTTCGACAATATAATTTTATATTATTATGTGGAAATAAGTAAGGCTGGCTGGCGCCCGCCCCCCTAATTTTTTCGATGCGCCTTATGGGTCCACGGTGTCCAACGTTGGTCCCATCTCTCTATCACCTCCTGTTCTCTCGATATAAGTTATCGCATTTTGCCTAAAGAGGGCTCTGCTTGGCTCCATGACTACCCACGGCAATGACTCTTCGTTCATTTTTCATTGAAATCGCTTATTTTTCTGAGTACTATGAGTGCATACTGTCCAACGTTGCTCCCATCATTCAACAGTTTCCCGTTCTTTCGATATAAATTGCTAATATTTTGTTTGTAAGGGAGATATGGCGTTACAATCATTACGTTTGAAGAAGAATTGAGGAAGATATTGCCTTGCCACAAACAACACCTATTATTATTATTATTATTATTATTATTATTATTATTATTATTATTATTATTATTATTATTATTATTATTGTTGTTTTACTTACCACTAATGTTGCCTGCCTTTATTTGCAATGCAATGTGTTACTAAAAAGCAAATCAAATAACACTCCTCGCCATTCACGCTCTCTCTGTGTTAGAGGAAAGCACATTTAAACTTATTATATGATTCTTTCAAATAACACGTTTCACAAGTTACTTCACTTTCAATACGTAATTTTATATAATCACTAGCAATCATCTTATCATCACTACGAAAATAACCCCCTCCTGCAAAAAAAAAAAGCCTGACCGTAGCGAAAAGGGCGTGAACATTCTTTATGCGATTAATCGGGTCCAATATTTCAATAAGTCTCTGCACACAAATATTTCAGTAAAAGAGGAAAAGTTATTCAAACTTTCTGAATACCCATTTATGGGCGAAATTTGGTTCCCTTGGAAGTTTTTAAGAGTTTAAAGGGCCGCCATTTTGAACATTTTCGTCTGATTATTCTGGTTAACGAACTGAAGATATTTCAACAATTAATGTTTGTGCCAAGTTTCATCTCAATCCGCTGAAAATTAGGGTGGTTACGGCATTCACAAATAGCGTTATATATATACAGATAGATAGATAAACAGACACACAGAGGGAGAGAGAAAAAGTGTTTTGCTCCCTTCTCGCACCTGTGGTGCGTCAGAGCTAAACCGGGCCCCTTTGCAAAACGTATTGACCAGCCTGACCTAAACACAAACCTCTTACTTGCTAACGTAGGAACGTGGTCGGGAGGTGTAAGGCATGTAGAAATTGTATTTTTAATAACCATGAGTATGGTCTACTTCCATGTTTTTCTTTTTACTTTTTGCAGCTACATCGGAACGTTCAATTTTATTCTTTACTAATTGCAAATGGCGTTTACATTCAAAATATGAGGAATTTTGGTGGCATTTGTTCGGATATTTTTCTCTTTTGAAATGAAGAAAAGAATAAAACCAATACGCAAAGACAAAAGTATTATCAGTACTAAACCTTACCAATAATAATTGCTACGAAAGACTAAATACGACCTCTTTTACCATCTCTCATGAACTGCATGTATTATAAACAAAAATTTTTAAAAATGTCCTCACCGAAGATTCGAACTGGCGACCATTGCATTTGTAAGCCAGCACCTTAACCACTACACCAAGATCATGGCATGGTGAATGTTTAGTTTTCGGCGTATTTGTTGGATTTGTGTTTTATGTTCCCACTTCAACAATTTTTACTCTTTTTTCTAAGTTCAACAGCTGTGTCTGGCTTTCTCTTACGGTGTCGTCCTTTATTTACACTATGCACTATTCGTATTCACAGCTTGTGTCCCTCTGCAATGTCTTATTCAGATTAAACTTTTCTTTTTGCTCCTCAGTAAACATTTGATTGATTTAATTCTCATACTCTCCACGGATGGAGAGCAGGAATGCCAGACTCGAAAAACAGGTGTACATTTACTTTCCTGACAGATAATACATACGTTACTGTGCAAAAACTGGTGTTCAATCAAATGTTATGAACTAATGTTTAAAAAGCCTTAACAAAATTTATATTTGTAAATTACGAACAAATTTAGTCTTCATAAAAATACAAGACGAGAGATACAGGTAGACTGCAAGAAATTGTGCAGTAAATATGAAATATTTCAAAACGTCTTGCTGCAGGTAATATGTACTACTATGCCGAAGGGTTCCATTATAAGGGACTTTTCTATATTACAGTGCAAAAGCAATGTTCTCTCAAATGTTACCAACAAATGTTTAAAAAGCCTCCAACGATAATCATATTTGTAAATCTCCTACAAATTCTATCTTCATTGAAAATACATGAATAAATATACAGGGAGACTGCAAGAATTTGTGCAGTATATATCAAACTTTTCAAGAAATTTTGCTGAGGTAATATGTACAACTATGCCCAAGGTTTCCATTATAATCCACTGTATTACATTAAAGTACAAAAGTAGTGTTCACTCAAATGCTATGAAAAAGATTTAAACAATGTAAAACAATATTCATATTTGTAAATTATCTAGTAAATTGTAGTATTTATTGTAAATAGAAGACTAAATGTGCTGGAAGACTGAAATATTTTCCCACCCTTATATCACAGATATGAATTACTTTTCCTGCAGGTAATATGTACAATTAACTACAAGGACACTATTATAATACATTGTACTAAATTACACTGCAAAACATAATATTAAAAAATGTTACGAATAAATATTTGAAAGGTTGCAAAAATCACATTTGTAAACAGTGAGTGCTTTCGCAAAATGCAAGGTTTAATAGGTAGGCTATTGGAAGACAGTGTCCGCTGTTTATGTTTGAGAAAATAAATTCTGTTATTGTCTCTAACATGTATAGGTGTGCGCAAAGTGTACATAATAAGCCATGCACATGATTGCCAGAGTAGTAGTAGTAATAGAGTTCTTTCTAATAAATTGTTGTTTGCTTTTCAAAGTTACATGGAAGGAATAATACCGGTTGAATTGAAGTATGTGTTGGTAACAGGTGTCTGCTGTAAAGGGAAGTGAATTCCTGAAGGAATAGTTTTCTAGAACATGACACCTCATGGCAAAGGCCTGACCGGGGGCCTGGGGGCGGAGCCCCCAGCGAGCTTTAGCGAGTTTAATAACTAAAATTAGAATGTAAATTTAAAATTATTTACTGAACGTAGTTAATTTAGCACCAATAGTATATGTTATGAAAAGTTATAGTCTGTTAGGTGGCTTTTAAATATGTATATGACAATAATAATGCTATATAGAATAATGAAAGTTTCTCCACATTGCGCGGACGACACTATAAGAAGTCCTTAGCACGACCACAATTGAAAATAAGAAGGAGAAGAGTTATTAAGGTGTGAGCCATATCACGATCCTCTATAACAGTTGGTCAAGAGCGAACCTGCGTGAGGACGAGAGAAGCGAAAAGGCATCTATTTCGTTCGGGGCTTTAAAAGAACATCCAATGAATGTATAAGATATTGGTCACCTAATTGCGAATGAGTGAGGGGCAATGTAGTTGAACTAATGTAATGAGAAAAAGAACTAGCAATAATTGAATGCTAATAGACGGAAAATATATGTCAGAGAAGACTATCTCATTTCACATTCTCCATGTTGTTATTAATCCGGAAAAGAGAGAGCAGGGGTGAGACTTTGGTTTTGTTAAGTGTAACGTGACATTATCAAGAAAAATTTGGAGGTGAAACCAATGAATGAGTTAGCTGGTAATGAATTCAAAACTTAGAAAATAAAAAATAGGAAAAGCAAGAAGATTAACCCTATAGGAAAGCTATATATAACATAGCGATTGTATGATAATTCGTGTCAATTATCTAGGTGAGTAAACCTTTCTGAGATAGTTCTCAGGCGAATACTACATAAGTACATAGTATGGATATTAAGAGTAGGAATAAAGGATCCAGTCCTCTTCGTATACCAAAGGAATGAAAGGACTATGAAGTGATAAAGAAGCAGAGTATTAAAACATTAAAGGACGCTGAACGAACTGTACAAAATCACAGAAATTAAGATGAAAGAGAAAAAATAGGTAAAATAAGTACAAGTACGTATTGTTTACATGCGCATTAGCTATTAGTAGCAATAAATTTAACGAAATACTAAAATATAAACAAGGAAAAATTTATACCACTAAAATAGTTAAGAAAATGCCTAGGCAAGGAATGAGCAAGAATTCCATACCCTCCACACTAAATGCCGTAACATCTTAAATAATTGCACATAATGAAGAGATGGATACTGGAATAGTTGATTAGTAGTTTATATGTTAAAACAATATGGCTAGTCAGCTGAAAAACAGAACCTACGAGAACCAGAATAACCACGTGGAATAAAATGAACGGAAAGAAGGACGGACCAAAGGTATCGGTCCTTCTTTATCTTTTAATTAGTTCAGGATGGTGTTCAGGGGATCGAAAACTACTCCTAAGTAGACATTAGTGATAGTAGTGTGTACTAATTATCCGTAGACACTGATTCATAATGGTTTGTGTTCATCTTTAAATTGGTAGGGATATTGTAGCTTTTGTTTTTGTGTTGTTTCGAGTTACAAGCATTTTAGCATCAAGTGATGAAAATATTGAGTGCGTTTTCAATAAATGTAGTAGGTTGTCCCTCAGTTGTGCCCAAAATCTATATAAGACATGGTGTTTGCACATTTAAATAAATAGATTGATCGGCGTTCGATGTATATCGGAAATATAATGTATATATACAGTAAGAGGTTAAGAGTAGATACCTGAGGAAATTTAGTAAACTGAAATCGGCCAAGAAAACACATTGCAACAGTGATATGCGCAAGACGGTGTAAGGAAAGAATGAATGAATTTAAGAGAGAACATGGGAAGGTAAGTGAAAATCTTTTGAATTAAGCCATGATTGTAAATCTTGTTAAAGAACCTTCTCTAAATGTAAGGATAAGACTGCTTTTAAATGTGTTTTGCGATTATACTGCAGAGGCGAATCAACTGGTTGTTGAATGTATTTTTTACTTGACAATTGTTAGCTAACAGAGCGAAGGTTATGCCCGTGCGAGAAGGAATATGTTAATGGAAAGATAGAAAGAGAATTTGTATATGTGATGTAATATTTCTTGGTAATTGTTGTTTATAAAGTTTTCTTTAAGCGATCAACTGAAGTACAGGAAATTAACAAAAATATGCTTGACGTAATTATTTATTTATTCATTTACTTAATTGTTTATTATCAATTGTGGGTTGAATATTATGAACTTTGGATGGCATTCTTGAAGTTAGTGTGTTGAATATATTGACATACATATACCAGAAGAAATAAGTAATTTCCACTACAGATTATATTAGGTTTAGACTTATAGAAACTAACGGAAGTCTAAGTGCCATTTTCTGAACTATCGTCAGGGTAAAACGTACATATTATATTTAATCTACTGTTTCACTTCTCGTTTTGTTATGAGATGAATAGTATAGGACAATTCTCATTATTTCGAAGTCTGCATAATCCTTCCAAGGTTCTGAAACTTGTTTTTTCTTGTAATTTAACATTCAACGCGTGATCAAGTAGCTACTTGAACTACTGTCTTATCGATTTTTTTAAACTCTGAGATTCTGTTTAATTGAGGTAGTACCAAAGATGTGTAAAAATTTAAGAAAAATAGGGTAACAGAAGCATTTCGTTCAATTGATATACATTTCATTTACTGTACACTCTATTGGGTTTCTATGGTGGATGTCTATGTTGAAAATTAAAAATACGCAATCTGATGGGGTGAAAGCCTTTTCTATTTACAAATTAAGTAATGTTTGATATCTTTGATGTTAAGTATTGTTAAGTAATGTTTGATGTAGAGATAAAAAGTAGTGTTTCTGGATAAAAAGGTTGTATTCTTAAAGGAAAAGATATTTTGCGAGAAAATAAAATTCACCTTTTAATAGTTTCTTCATTCGTTAAATGTATTTTTCCTTAATGGATTTTACAATCTCTAATATATACAACATTAATTATTTATGAATCTAGGACAGACTAGTTGCACTGCCTTTCAAAATTAAATTTTATTGGTATACAAAAAATGCAAATCATAGAACCCAATATACTGCGGAAGTAATTGTTGCTTTATACATTTTGAATTGCTTTACATAACAATTTACACAGTTCACTAGTGATCGCGTTAAATATTCGTTTATAGATTTTGCTTCAAAGTTGACAAGAAAGGGGACGTCGATATTTGTGCCCGAAAGTATATTTCTGAGGCAATGTGGTATTAAAATGAATTTAGTCGTTTCGTAATTTAGTTTGTGTTTACAAGTATCCTTATACTTAAACATTACTGTTTGAAATTCTATAAAGCGAAAAGAAACATATCAAGTTAAGAAAATATTAAAAAGAAAATAATACAAGAAAATTATTTGGTGGAAATGCTAAAGATACGGATAAAATGTATAAACTTTCAAAGGTAAAAAGCAAATTTTAATGCCTTTCTCACTATTTAAGTAGTCTCTTATGAGAATATAGGAAATATCTCTCTGGAGTTCACTGTTAGGCTTGCACTTCTTTTCAGTAGCCTTGTAATACAATCCGCAGCTTATTTGTATCAGACTTCTTTCAAGGAAGTGTTTGTTTTCAGAGAGTCGCACATCTGAATGAACACGCATAACAACTTGCATGTTTGGATTACCTACTCCTGATCCCAGTTTTGTGAAGAACGTAGAACCACAAACAGAACTATTCCTCAAACTGAGAACTTCAATTACATTACCTCCTCTCCAGATCATTTAAAGTTAGTAAAACGCCTGGAAAAATGCAACACAACTTACAGGAATGGGTTAAAGACCTGTCTAAACTGTGAACATAGGGAGCTCAACACCTTTTAGCAAGGCTATAACTAGAAATACATAATACGTATTTCCTTGAAACTCTTACAGGGAATAAAGAACCAAAACTAGGTCATACGTTTTCTTTATATCGTTCAGCATGAGGAATGCAGGTGTTAAAAAAACTAAACTGTGAACATAAGGCCATATGACATTTTTAGCAAGATCATAAGTAGCAATGCACAATGTGGATTTGCTTGAAACTCCTGCGGGGAATGATGGAAATAAAAAAAGGACATGTTTTTTGCTTAATTGACCAACGTGTGAGATACAGAGGTTGAAAAGTCTCCTGAATTCTCTCTCATTGTCTTCAAATTGGTGCTATTGAGAGACTATAGAAAGACAATCCATGGATATGTTGTAAATATTCGGGAATGTAACAAATAAAATTATTTTTTGTACAGTTTAAGTTATCTTTTGCTCCTGTTTAAAAAACCGTATCTTAAGTGTTTAGATTATGGTTACAGAATAAATTAAACGTTATGTACGAAGAATTCAAATCAGAATTGAAAATGCATTTAATTAGTTTTGTCCTTGATGAGCGCGGTACATGTGGAATACTGTCTCGTGTGTATAAGAAGTCAATGACGGTGGAGCAAGGCATCAGTGCATTATGTCTAGTACATATGTACCGAATCAGTGAATAATGATCAATGTGTTATTCATGGTCATTGTACTCTATATACAGCATTGATGACGTGCACTGAATGGTATATATGTATATTGACCATCAGGCATGCTTATCATTATGCTTACTGGGTAGTAACAGGTCAAAGCTATAGAGTCCTGTCGATAATGGATGTAAACTCTCTAAAGGTCATTCTTCTACTTGCAGTTCATTTTGCTATTTAAAACATTTCAAAGAGACCTCCAAACAGAAGAGAGACACGCCTTGCAAATTACCTCTGGGGAGTGATCAATAAATTGGAGATGAAGTCATGCTATACACATGACGAGGATATCACGTAACCAGATGCCATCATCGACTTTGGAGAAGTGAATTAAACGTTCGAGAAATAAGTGCAAAGGAGAGCATGGGGATCTGCGGGGACATGAGTGATAAGTGTCTGGTCTTGGACTGCAACTGGTAAGCAGTACAATTCTGGAAGAATGAAAAACTAAGTAGTTAGTCATTGCAGTGTATTATAAGCACTACAATAAAGCAACCACGCTAAGAAAAATTGCGTGAGAGACCTATTTACTGGTTCATGTAGTAGCTCTGCAGCGGTAGGATCATTATGCAAGTCAAGAGAATATTTCTGCTTCAATTACGGCCTCAAAATGTGTTTGTATATCTTTAAGCGGGAGCGCAATATTTTTTTTCCACCTAACGTGACCAAACGTATAGCACGATCACTAATCATACACATTCCAAATGAATCATCATACATCTAGAATTTCATTCAACTTGTACACTTATGCTTATGGTACTTCTTATGGGCTTTATTCATGCCTAAGTCGCTCTCAGTTGAATATACAGAATGGTCATTCTTTGCCTTTCTGTGCTTCAAAACTTGTGGAGGTAGCTGTAAGGTCTGTAAGAGCAACAACAAAAAGCTACACCATTCAATCGTTCATCTCTGCAAACGATGAACTACTCTTGCTTTTATTCACGATCTTACAAGAAAACAGTGAACAATTTTTCCCCGTGTACAAGAAACTATGTTACCTCCTGTAGATGTATATGTAGAGGCGGGCTAGCTTACTAAACAACACTTTTTCTGCGTGTATAGAATGTATACTTTCCTGAAACAAAAAAAAATGTGCTTCTACTAGTGAAATAGGCGAAACAAGTTTGAGTGGACTGTGCGATGTCACGCCGGATGGGATAGACATGTTATAAAGTATGATACCATACTGACTCACAAGTCATTTACAGTTACTGGGTCTACTGTACATGATTCCCGAGCGTGGAAGCAGCTTGTTCGTCGAATTCTAGACTCAGTTGCAAGGACATTTTTAAATTTTCATGCTCGAAACAACAATATAGAGTTACAGTCACATTTGCATTACCAGTTTTCGTCTCCCCAATTCCATCACGCCTTGCATTATCCATTTCACAAAGCCGGATAGACCACTCACCGCACTTCAAAACACCCGTTGATTACTGTTTCAACCTGGATATGCCTCCGATATGTGATGTGTACACAGGTTGTTTTCATTAGGTGTGTCTGGTGCAAGAGACCATTGACTTATATTTCTTCCAAGACTACCACTTCTGTGACAACTATATTCATTGACACATGGACTGGTGTCTCCTGAATTTACAATGCATCTCAATACATACCAGGACTGAGCCACATTCACTCTCCACGCACTACACAATATATATGTATATTTGACTCATATAGTATCACGCTGGTTTTCGTTCTAATTGTAGAGCACTATAATTATTAGCGTGTTTACATACATGGAATATGATATCACCTACTATTCGAAATGTCGGTGCTGTTCTCCAACATTAGCAAATATAAATCTAATCTCGTAACTAGTTGCAATCTTCCTAACATGTTCAGTAGCACCCTACGTTGTCAGTTTAGGGTTTGTTTACATAATTCATCCCGCACATTTACCGACATAAGACAATATGTATGTCCCACTTAAGATTCCTTTATTCAACTTCAGGAGTTCAAAACTAATGATATTGTGTGTTACTAGATATGGCCTTGTTAAATGTTTCGTATCGCACTAAGTTTGAAGTTCAGGGGATATTTATTCCTTTTCTTCTCAACGTTGGCCCATATTAAATAAATGTATTAAATAATTTTGATTCCTAGATTCACTTCAAGTGTTTCAATCAAGAAAAGTTTCTGTGAGTTTTAAGAAACTATCACGAAACGTGCCTCAACAAAGCAACTTCCTCATTTTTAAGGATGGTACCAATTTTTAATAAAATTCTTCTTCATCTTAACTTCTAATTTACAAAGAAGAAAAGACGATATAGATCATTTTTGCATTTTCTAACCCTTAACTGGTATGGTAGGGATCAGATCACTGTAGAACATATTTCTTTGATTGTCAGATTAGAACTTTTCCCACCAGATGGCTGTAGTTATCAGTAGCTGCCAGACTCCTCATACTCATTCAAAGTCGGTTATAAGGCCCAGTCCTACAAGACTAAATGTAGCTTTTGGTGAGGCAAGAATTCTTCCTGCTTGGATGAATCAGACGTGGAGGTACAAAGTGATTCATCGAATTATGAATACCAGGTGAAGGAAAGTAAACATTACATAGCAAAAGGAATGTTGGCAAATGAAGACAATGATATTGATGGTACTATGATACTAGTTGATTCTATTGCAAAGGAGGGCCTTCTTTGAAGTGGTTAGCTAATCCTTTGCAACCACTGTAAGGACTGTAAGACTTTGCAGTAAGACTGTAAGGACTACTTCAATCAATCTCGTAAGTAAATTTCTAGTGAATGATCTTGATAACAACGCACGTGAACAGATTTTTGGTCTTCAAATTTTACTAAAAGCATGCTTGAAAAATTCTTCTACACACAAACGAAAAAGTATTCTCTGTACAAAATATGGTCGCATTGCCTAAATTATATTTTAAGAAACTGACATTATTGAACTGAAGGCCTGTTTAGGTCCCTGCTACCTAAGTGGGACTTCCAAATCCAAGACTTGAGCTCATTGTTCGCAAGTGATGTACTGAGCGTGATATTTTTCTTGAACAATGATTAACGTTTCCTGTTGTTACTGAGTGTTCTTACTCCACCCTCAGATTCTGTACAAATTATGACACGAAATAAGTAAAGTTGTACAAGAAGGCGTTTGAATACAAAAGTTGACGTTAAATGTACAAATACGCGTGATATTTCATTCAACGTCAAGTGTAAGATCATACTTATTACTACAAACAATTTCACTACTTATTAGGAAGGAACTACATGTTTTCACATCGACATTTTTGTAACATTTGTAATAAAAAGTTTTAAAACTATTAAACAAAATTCTCCAGTAATACATTTTTCATCTTAAGTACATGATGAAGGAAAAGAAAATATATTGGGGAATCGTTTGGTACTCTGGAACTATAGAAAATAATTAAGAATATCTGGGTCTTTCTGACAAATATCACACTAATTATATGGCATAAAACACCATCCTAGAGAGTGTTTAAATAATATCAACACTTTAAAAATACAAAGTTCTATATTTATCGTCCGTTCCTACTAGTTTATTTTCTTGACTTTATATGAGGATTATTTGAGGTAGTGATAAAGGGGGAGACTGCTATCACCGAGACATACGTTCGATACCCATCTTGACAATCATTTCTTCTTTATTGGAATTTATTTCGACGTACATTGTATTGTATTGCTGTGGTTTCTTAATATTGTCATCACGCGTATTATTGTTATTATTATTATTGGGTCATTCCACGTCAGTTCATCCAGCGAAAAACCGAAATGTCACCCACCGACTAAGATTTTAATGATATTTGGTAGCCTACACTTGGTCTACAACTACCAAAAGTAACTTGTGCAAAATTTCAGAGTTCTCGCTAAACCCGTTCCCATGTTACGGTCCATCAAAATTTTGACATGGTAGGCAAAAAGTTCTATTCGCGACAGCCGAAAATGGTGCATCGAGGTTTAAAATTTCCCTCATAACATGCTGATATGAATCCTTTGAGACAACAAACTTATCCATTCTGATGCAGAATTGTCCGTAGATTTCAAATCTGTGGTCAGATTTGACATAACGTCAACCTAAATTGCACTTTTGTACAAAAAACTAGTAAAAGGTATACTTGAAAAACAAGCCTCAACTAGAAGTACAAAAATGGCTCTATTTCAAAAAGTACCAAATTCACAGAAATAATCCCTAAATATTCTGAAAGAGGATGAAATTTTCTATACAATGAAGTAAAAATCGTGTTGGGTATTTGAGCATGTGATGTACTACATTTAAAAATGTCAAAATGAATGAAAAGAATTGTTGAAATTTTCCTCCTGCCTCTTTTAGTTGACATGGCTGTTACTATGTGGCAGCAATTAGAAGAACCCTGGGTTAACAAAGAGTGCGGAACAACAAAGGAGAAAATATGAAAAGCAAAAGTTTCATAGTTTGTGACACATTTTGAATTACAGAATAGCATCATTGGCTGCATAATTTGCAATACTGCGATTTGTAGTTACTAACGTTTATGAATTAATTAACTAATGTATACAGTAATTAATTACCGTAATTATTTATTTTCTGGTTTCATTTTTAGGATTGAAATGGAAGGTGAAGGTTCATCTGAAGTTACTGAGACTGATCTACCTCCTTGTAGCATAGGTTGTGCACATCCAGACTCAAAATGCCACCAGACTACATATGGTTCTACGAAGGAAATTCTGCCAGTTAGTAATGAAACTTTCGCAGAGAGTGAAATTGAACTTATTTTGTGGAGGTCTAAATTACAAGGTATCAATGAGAACCTGACTATTTGTTTTCATCATAAACAGTGGTATTTGCATCACTATGGGCTAGCTCACAAGAAATGTTGTGATCCTTTTACAAGACACAAGAAAATAGTGCGACGTGATTTGCGAACAGTGACGCTGGAACTTGCTAAAACCGTCAGGAAACATCTGGACATTATCGTTATCCCAGGCCAGAAAATGTGCTCCAACTGCCGCAAAAGAGTGGAAAAGGAAATCGCTACTGTCAAACAAGGGAAATCGTCTTCAGACACGCTAGAGTCAGCATCTTCACACAAAAGTTCAGACAGCGAATTCAGATTTGATCCGAATACAAGAGAAGCTGTAGTGGAAGAAGAAAAAGCAAAGCTTGATGCAAGTTTAATACATTTAGGTCTTTCACCTTTAAAAGTACATGCTGTTCCTGCACATCAGCGTGTAGCAGTTGGGCGTAAAAAAATCAAAGTGATGCACGAAGCAGCGAAGTTGACAATGAAACGCAGTTTACAGCTTGATGACACAGAACACTTGTTATCTGACACCAGTGATTCGGACTTAAGAACCAGTGCAAATGAAGTAAAAGAAAAAGCAGCAGACCTGGATCGCTTAGTTCCGTTAGTGAAGCAGAAGATAGCAATAGCAAATAGACGTAAAAAACTTCAAATTCTCACTATTGCTCCAGAGTCATGGTCCTGCAAAAAAGTGTCTGATGTTTTTAATGTTAGTGAATACATGGTTAGGCAGGCTAGGGCATTAAGTAAAAGCAAGGGCATATGCTCCTTACCAGAACACAGATTAGGGAAAAGACTACCTGAAGAAACTGTAACTTTAGTTCAAAATTTCTATCAAGATGACGAATTTAGTCGGATACTTCCTGGAAGAGAAGATTTTGTGAGTGTTAAAAGAAATCTCTACATGCAAAAACGACTAATATTGTGCAATCTAAGTGAGCTTTACGTTGCTTTTAAAGAAAAACATCCTGATATTAAAATTGGGTTTTCCAAATTCTGCTTATTAAGGCCTAAATGGTGTGTTGTTGCAGGTTCAACAGGTACACACAGTGTCTGTGTGTGTACTACTCATCAAAATGTAGATTTATTGTTGCATACCATTAGTTTAAAAAAAAGATCTTGATCATGCAATTTCACTGTTGGTGTGTGGCAAAACTAATCGAAATAGTATGTTAGGAGTGTGTGTGAAATGTCCCCAGGATAGCAGTAAAATAACAAATTTCTCCAAAACAAAATCGAGGAGTACTGGGATGACGATCAGGTAAGCTTTGCAGAGTGGGTCAATATCGATCGTAGTCAGTTAGTAGAAAGAACACTACCAAATCCAGAATTCATTGATCATTTTGTTCAGAAGCTCCAAGGATTAATACCTCATTCTTTCATTGCTAAGACGCAGGCAACTTACCTAAAGGAACGTAAAGAAAATCTCTCTCATGATGAAGCCGTTATATTGATAGACTTTGCAGAGAATTATGATTTTATATTGCAAAATGAGATACAGACTTACCATTGGAGTCATGTGTCAAGTTCCTTGCACCCTGTTGTACTTTATTTTATTGAAACTAACTGTTTAACTGAGAAATCTCTATGTTTTTTATCTGATGTCTTACATGATGACGTGCCTTTTGTGCATAAAGTCCAATCTGAAACCATGGCGTTCTTAAAGAGTAAATATCCACATATTAAAATGGTCGAATATGTAACAGATGGGTGTGCTGCACAATATAAGAACTGTAAGAGCTTTTTAAATCTGTGCCATCATCTCCAAGACTTTGGCATATCTGCTTGTTGGTCTTTCTTTGCCACCAGCCATGGCAAGTCACCTTGCGATGGGATTGGTTCCAGTGTGAAACGATGTGTTACAAAGGCAAATCTGCAGAGGCCATTTCAAAACCAGATAACAAATCCAAAACAAATGTATGACTTTTGCAAGCGTCAGTTGTCGAAAATTACATTTTTTATCTACCTGAAGCTGAGATTAACAATGTAAGAAGTGAGTTAGCAAATCGTTTCCAGATTGCTCAGACCGTAGCAGGCACAAGAGGTTTTCATAAGTTTGTACCACTGTCAAATACAGTTATAACAGCAAGACGATTGAGTACAGATGAAACACCAGATTTAGAATTTAACTTTGCACCAGGATATGATCAGTTGGAAAACTTGGCTTGCCAGGAAATCAAAGTTAATTGCTTAGTAGCATGCATCTATGATAATAAGTGGTATATCGGATTAGTAGTAGAAGTAGATGCTGACAATGCGGATATAAATATAAAATTCATGCACCCAGCTGGACCTGCAGCATCCTTTTATTGGCCTAGCAGAGCTGACACATGTTGGGTCCCAGTACAGCACATTTTATCTGTTATTAAAACTCCATTTACTCGTAATGGTAGGCAATACCAATTGAGTAATAAATGTAAATTATTAATTGAACAGAAATGGAAAACTGTTACCAAAAATGAAATGTATAGGCCTATGTAAGTGTGCTTGAGTGCTAGAAAATATTACAATTATCTGCACATTGTATAAAACTGCATTTTTATTTCTTCTTTAGCAATAAGTCAAATACCCAAAACGATTTTCACTTAATTTTATAGGAAATTTCATCCTCTTTCAGAATATCTAGGAATTATTTCTGTGAATTTGGTAGTTTTTGAAATAGAGCCATTTTTGTACTTCTAGTTGAGGCTTGTTTTTCAAGCATACTTTTTACTAGTTTTTTGTACAAAAGTGCACTTTAGATTGATTATATGCCAAATTTGACCACAGATTTGAAATCTACGGACAATTCTGCATCAGAATGGATATGTTTGTTGTCTCAAAGGATTCATATCAGCATGTTATGAGGGAAATTTTAAACCTTGATGCACCATTTCCGGCTGTCGCGAGTAGAAATTTTTGCCTACCATGTCAAAATTTTGATGGACCATAACATAGGAACGGGTTGAGCGAGAAGTTTCAAATTTTGGACAAGTTAGTTTTGGTGGTTGTAGACCAGGTGTACCAAGTATCATCAAATTCCGAGTCGGTGGGTGTCATGGCCTGGATGAACTGACGTGAAATGACCCATTATTATTATTATTATTATTATTATTATTATTATTATTATTAATATTAGTAGTAGTAGTAGTAGTAGTAGTAGTAGTAGTAGTAGTAGTAGTAGGGATATTATTGTAGAGACAACTTATGCTATCTTTCATTAAAATACTTCAATTTGCCTTATCTAAAACACTTAAAAGTAAAAAACATGAATGAACATCAAAATCTTCATGTAGAACATGTAACGAAGTCTAAACTTTGCAAATCTATAATAATAATAATAATAATAATAATAATAATAATAATAATAATAATAATAATAATAATAGAGTAGTGACCCTTACTGAATTCTTGGAATTACTGCGTGTTCGCAAAATACGATAGCTGTTAAGACTAATGTTTCAGTACCCGTTCATGTTCCGAAGCTTACTACTCAACGAGTAACCTTTTACGGCTATAACCTTTTGTATAGGTTACACAAGAAAGGCTGCAAGCATGAACAGAACCGGAACACACATGCGCAAAAACATTACAGCTACAATTGCATACAACCGCAGCCTACGACATAGCAGAACAAGTATGACATTAGAGGCGGTGTTTTACAAGATACTCTTTTCAGTCTCGACATAACATAAAACGCCTACCCCGTTCCGGTTCCGACTACACAGAAGCAGACTTCTAGTACTACCCCTATGTAACATAGAAGAGCTGATAAATGAGAATGATCAACCTTTAACCCCTTATATGCAAATATTTTATAAGGCTACGGTATATTATGCATGGACCGTGTTTTCCAATCTCTCTTTAACGAAGCATTTATTCTGGCAAATTGGCAACATAGCGGAGGTGTATTTGTTGTCTTTCACAACAGTCAAAATTTAGGGGTCAACGTCCTTTTTGACAACAAGTGACAGATCAGGGGTACTCTAAACCGTGCTCGGTTTATATGACATCGATAGTAATTTGGTGATGTAGAATTCAAAACCTCAATAATCGTGACTGAAAGTGCGGTTCTATGGGCCAAGATGACCTCGTAGCGACGCGGTGGTTTCAGATTCGTATTCGACGTATATGAAATTGATATTAATTTCGCAGTGTCGAATTCAAAATATACAAAAATCGTGAACGGTAGTACGGTTTTATTGGTCTAGATGCCTTGCAGCGACTCGGCGGTTTCAGATTCGTGATCAGCGTGTATGACATCGATATTAATTTGGTAGTGTCGAGTTCAATATTTCAATAATCGTGACTGGAATTGCGGTATTATTCGTCATGGTGACATTCTACCGATTTGGAGGTTTCAGATTCGTGCTTGGCGTAT
Organism: Thermobia domestica; assembly: GCF_964235325.1. Lineage (NCBI taxonomy): Eukaryota > Metazoa > Arthropoda > Insecta > Zygentoma > Lepismatidae > Thermobia > Thermobia domestica. Next base: position 144,033,413 of record NC_137457.1, read on the forward strand.
ATGAAAGAGGTAGTAATTTGGTGGTATCGAATTCAAAATCTCAAAAATCATTATAGGAAGCGCGATTTTGAGGGTGAGGATGACCTTGTAGCGACTCGGAGGTTTCAGATTTGTACTCGGCGTATATGGCATGGATATTAATTTAGTGGTGCTGAATTCGAAATCTCAAAAATCGTGACCGGAAGTGCGGTTTTATGGATGAAGATGACTTCGTAGAAACTTGGCGGTTTCAGATTCGGGATTGGCGTATATAACAACGACACAAATTTGGTTACGCGAGTTCAAAATTCCAAAATGGTGTCCAGAAGTGCGGTTTTATAGGTCAAGATGAGCCCCTAGTGACTCGTCTGTTTCAGATTAGTGATCAGAGCACCGAGCTACATAAAAGGATTGCCTTTTCGAAATTGTTAAGAATTAGAGGCCAAAGTCTTATTTGGCAACGAGTGACAGATCTGGGACCCTTAAATTCGTGCTCGTTGTGTATGACATTCATACTAATTTGCTGGTGTAGAATTCGAAATCTCAAAATATCATGACCACAAGTGCACTTTATTGCTCAAGATGAACACGTAGCGACATTTTGGTTTTTAAAATTATTGGTAACAATAGCCCACCTCTGGTCATAAAACAACAAATTGTATGCTACATGTGACGACAATGTCACATTTGAAAACCGTGTGCAACTAGCTCTAACCGTTCTCGAGATATTTATGATTATTTGAAATTTTTGCTAGAATGGCAAACACCTGATCACTGGACAATTAATGGTATGTGGCTTGTCACGACAATGTCCAATTTTAAAACCGTGTGCCTCTTGCCTTATCCGTTCTCGAGATATTTACGATTATTTAAAATATTCCCAAGAATAGCCCACCTCTGGTCATAGGACAATGAGACTCCCTCAAAATGTTTGCTAGTTGTCACTGCAATGTCGAAATATTCACGTTTATTAATGTGGTACTAGACCAATGAAACACCCTCAGAGTATATGTATGTATTTTCAATCAAATTTTAAGTAAGTTTTATAATGGGAATAGTTGGTTAGTATTTTGAAAAAATCTTATTTCGCTTTGAAGTACTGTGTATATGCCGTACCAAATAAGATCATAAGGAGAGTTTAGAAAGGGAACCACGACCATCAGCTCTTCACTTAGAGACGAGCCGACAATCCGGCCCAGTCTTCTCCCTCCGTGGGGGAAGCCCTCTTCAGGGTCTTGAGGAAGAACACCTATTGAATTTAGTAATCGAAGGGTGATATCTTTCTAAAAGGCTGAGAGAAATGTCTTATGTTGGGACCCAGGGTGACCCCTATATTTAGGCCTAAACTGTAGAGTGGTGACACTAGAGTTCCGGTTCATATTCCATTTCTAGCACCAGTTCCGGTTTTTGTTCTGATTTCTGCTCCACTTCAATTCCGATTCCGACTTCTGTTTCGATTCAGTAGAAAAGCTATACCCATTGTTTTCAATATAGCGTGAAAACAGTCAGCGTTCTAATACATTCTACAGTGGGAAGAGACCCAAGGAAGGAAACCTCTTGTTTGGCTAGACCATGGGATACGTGATTTGGTAAAGTATGAAATGTGAGATGTTCTCCATCATCATCGTGTGGGGTTTACGTTTATTTTAAAAAAAAAGCACAGAGATAAACCATTTTCTTTGTCTTTTGCAGCTCGTAGTAATGTGAATACTGATAATGATGGACTGCTTTAGAAAAGGTGATTGAATCAAACACATCCTTCCATTACCAAGACGGTTTCGTTGTCTATTTTCACCACGTTGCACTCCCTATTGGTATGGGACAGTGAAACAGAATGTCACTAATATAAATGAATATATAAAACATAGCAGAGGTATTGTTGTCATTAAAACTCCCGTTTTTTATTGTATGTGCTATAGGCCTTGAAAATAGTAGTTATAGGCTTGAAAATAGTGACTGATAGTGGCTATAGACCTTGAAAATAAAGATAAGTGGAAAGAAAGAGATTGGTATCTGAATCAAGCTCAAATAGTATGTTTAATAAGGTCTCTGAATTGTGTGAAAAAGCTGGTGTTAGTCTAGAGAACGGTTGTGGAATACCGGAACTAAAAATATTGCCGTTTTATTTAACACCATATAGAATTACTGCGAATAACGAGTTTTCTGGAGAAAAAAAAATTTGAGGAGCTTGTTCAGGGTAAGCAAACTAATTTATTGTGTAACAACAACCATTACTATGTAATCACTAACCTAACTTTGGCATTCTCATGTCCTTACTATTGCTAGGAGTGCCTTTAAAAAATCATTAAGGACGGGCATGTGGGGAAGTGCAAAGCCTTGTGTAATAAATGCTAGTATAATCCACCATAAACCGTTATATAAAGTGTAATACATTGTAAGGAATGTAATAGATGCTGCTTTTATGGAGCTCAATGCTACAATAATCATAATTGTTCATTATGCCATGTCTTGAAAATATGCGCTCAACGTCTTAAAGGATACGTGGTGAAAAAGGACGTAATCCGCATGTCTGTAGGGAAGTATTCTGCACGGAATGTAATAATATGATGCCATACAATGTCATCAGGACATCTGTTTTATTCAACCGAGCAGAATACGTACTCCACAAAAATGGTTATTAGTGTTTTATGACATTCAGTGCAGACAAGATAAGGAATAGGCCGGTGGTACTTTAGAGCATGAACCCAACCATTTACTCAGCCAGCAAATATGCTACAATTGTGAAAATAATACGTGTGAACGGCGTAGTGTTTGTGGTATTATTGAATATGTATTTTATGGAGAAATATGTATTGTAGAGTTTCTAGATTATTTGGCACAAAGGCGTTCTGGTATTAACAAATTGTCGCCATACCTCATAAAGCGAATGGGCTACAACGCTCATTTTGTTTTACGCACCATGATGCTTAAGAATAATTGGACTCCTCGATTAATTATGTTTGGATGTAAAATTTTAGACATTTAATATTTAGATATATAATTTATTGTTAGACCAAATTTTGTAAAAATAACTTTGGCATAATTAATTGATGCGTTCGATTTGCCCGTTACGAAACGACATTTCCTCAATCATTTAACACGAACTAACACCAAGAGTATCGTGGTGTGTTACCCGGCCTTGAGCATTACGATGTGGTCAACTTAAAAAGGTACAGAAAGACAGGATTTGTCAAATGGTATAATGAGGACAAGGACAAATTTAAGGAAACGGGGTATATTTTAAGAGAACAATGCATTAAATACTGTGAAAATAACGAGAAGGTGCTGCGCTATTTGTGTACAAATTTTGTAATACATTTGATATTATTTCGGAAGTAAAACCGTTTCTATAAACTATCAGAATTGTCAGCACATGTAATTTAAGATATAGGAAAACATTCTTGAAATCCGACACCATTGGTATTATCCTACATAATTGGTACAAGTGACGAGATAATCAATTAGTCAGCGACGTCCTGTGGTTCGTGTAAGAGGCGTCCAATAAAAACACAAATCCAGCATTGTAGTAACGGACGAGAGGTTGTTGTAAGTGGTGAATTTTAAGTGGATGGTTATGCTGCTATAACGACGTAGAACATTTTTGGAGTACCAAGTGTGTCTATATCTTAGTTGCCATCTGGACTACCCAACAGACCGTGGTAAAACCATATATAGTGACTCATACACTACCTTTAATAAGCACTGTGAATACTAGTAACGAAATTAATAAATTAAAAAAACTGGGTTTATAGTGTATGAGGTGTGTTAGTGCTAGTGGCGGAAGTTTCTCAGCGAACATCCGATGGTAAATAAATTTCTAAAACACCACATCATGACTAAGAATTGTCCAATTCATCCGTAGGATGCCCTCTATGGTGGAAGTGTCGACGCAATGAAACTCTACAAAAAGGTGAAGAAGGAAGAGCGTATCATTTATACCGACATAAGATCTCTCTATCCTTACTGTTATACCTGAAAAATATCCTGTGGGTCATCCGAAACGTATGTCGTAGATAGCGAGCGTTCCGAAATTTCAGAATTCGAGGGGATCATAAAATTCTCGGAATTAACGATAGACAATCTCTACCTCCCGTGTCTGAGTGATGTAAAGTTATCATTCCCAGTATGCGGAACATTTCTGGGCACTCTGAATGAAGAAGGGCGCACACATTCGATGGGGAGAGAGCTTTGACCGGTGTATGGGTTGTAGATGAGGTGCTGGTGGTTGTTGAGAAAGGATTGTAATAGAAAAAAACGAGGTAAGGGGCTATGAGGTCGTAACGTATGACGCTGACAATAAGGAGGCCGGTTTTCCAAGAAGTACATTAACCAGTTTATGAAGGTGAACGTAACGGTTGGCCAGCAGGATGAGACACCGAACAACGAAAAGACCAGTTCATACTCGAATATTATGAAAACGAGGGCATATGCTTAGACAGAGAAAAGATGATGTGTAATAAGCCCAAGAAATGTATTTCAAAGCTGGGTGTGAACTGTAGTGGGGTAAGTTCGAACAGTGGGAAAATATTGAACAAATCGCTATCATTAAAAATCACAAGGAGAATTCTGATAAACCAAACAGCCTAATACTGAAGTTACATCGTCTATTCCAATTGGTGATAGAAACTGCGTGCTCAACTGGAATGTTATTGATAGCGTTGTTGCTCCAGCAAAAAATAAGATAGTAATTGTCGCATACACAACGACACACACTCGTCTCGAGTTATTCCGTTAGTTGTATTTAGTTGCCGAACGTATATTATGGCACCGACAGTGTTATTTACACCAAATCTCCAGGTGAGCCAATATGTGTCGGTCTAGCATACGATGATAATGCGTGAGTATTTTTTGTTATTAATACTTTACATAATTACTATGACTGTATTCGTCTATCACCTCATGCGTGGTATACTTTTCAATTATATTATCTATATCTTGAGAACTACTTTAATTTTATTACAGATTTTTCATTGCCTACGCAATTTTCCATTAATGATAATTACACTGGGGGACGTTAGTTTAGTTACAGAAAGGAAAACCTGTGATTCTGACTAATTTCAGGAATATCAATTCGAAATATATATATATATATATATAACAATGAATACCGGGAGGACGAAGATGATTGAAATGCATGGCACTTGTGTTCCTCCCCCTCCTTTGTTGTTTTTTTTCAGACCACAGAAACCGGTTTAAAAAATAGGGCCTATGTGGCAACAATGAGCGACAGAATTACGTGGTCGAAAAAAGCGCCGACTGCGCCGTTATTGTGTGGCTCACTCTTGCTCTTATGCATTCCAGTAGGAAATCTCTCAAATGTATAAGTATTTTTTTCGGGAGAATTGACTTGGGAATTTTACGTCAGTAACTTCAGTGTGATTTTACCGTATTTTTAGAACTGTTTGCCTCTGTGTTAAGAATATTTTAGTTATTTTATGGAATAAGTGGTTGTGCTGTTGCTATAAGTTTCGCTTATGTGTGCAAAATGTCAAGTTCTTCCCGCAGGAGAAGTAAAATCTCACCGGACAGATTTTGTTAAATCTGATGCGTATTTATAGTTAAGTCGCAGATTAGACCGATAAATGATGACGTTAGGAAAGCATATTATTTTTATTCAGGTTGCAAAATCAGTGATAAGGATAACAGCTGGGCCAACCATGTGCGTTGTTTGATGTCTTACGCGACTATGATTGTCTGGCTTAAAGGAACCAAACGAAGGATGCCTTTTGTTGTTACAATGATATGGAGAGAACCCCAGAATCATAATCAAGATTGCTACCTCTGTATGACGAATACAGTAGGAAAAAACGTGCCATCAATATCCAATCTTGCAATCCGCGATCAGACCAGTGCCCCATGGATAATATTTACCTGTACCTACTCCTTCGAAAGATTGAGAAGCTATCTATGTCACAGCGCCTACATGAAGCGATAAGGACACCAACTCAATATCTGCAGATGAAGATCCGAGAGACAGTTCCTTCCTCGTAAAAGATTGCCTCACTTCATCCTTTAACACGAGTTAAATGATTTAGTGAGAGAGATACATCTTTAGAAAGAGAAAGCTCAACTTTTGGGTTCTAGACTCAAAGAATGTAATTGACTGGCTCCTGGAATTAGTTACACTCACTATAGGAAAAGGAACGAGACCTTTCCAGAATACTACAGAATGGAAGATTCCCTTTGCGTATGCAAGGACATCAATGGTCTGATGAATGAATTAGAAATTCAACATGATCCATCCGATTGGCGTATTTTCAAAGATTCGTCTAAGTACACATTGAAATCAGTTTTACTTCATAATGGAAATAAGCTGCCGTCTATTCCTTCGGCATACTCTGTTTCGATTAAACACTTGCGAGAATTTCGCACTCATTTTAAATCGTATTCACTACAAAGAATATGATTGGCCAATTTGCCGAGATTTGAAAGTATTTGCAATATTACTTGGTCTGCAATGTGGATTTACTAAGTACTGTATTCTTGTGTGTCTTTGGGAATCAAGAGCGACCCCCAGAGAGACATAGTAGTATTGGCCTGACTTCAGGAAACTTTGGACTTTGACCCCGACCTTTGTGACGTCATAGGTCAAAGGTCAATGACCTTAGCCCGGGGTCAATGACCTAGGGGTACCATGGCCCACCCCCTTTAAATTTTGGCAGGGGTATCTTGGCCCACCCCCTAAATTTTGGTAGGGGTACACAGGACCACCCCCCTTAAATTTTGGAAATTCCCAAATCTAAAAATTTGGTATGGTAGCCTAGGACAATAGTATGTACCTCTATCAGTATTGGATGTCTATGTCGTTCCCTTTCATGGGTAAAAAATTGCCAAAAATTGAATTTTCGGAGGTTTTTGACCTAATTTATCTCCTTGGATGAGGTGTTTTTACCCTATATGGTTATATGGGCGTATACAGGGGTTCATTAGCTTTCATAACATATGGGTATATTAATGCACCCCTTGAAAAATTTGGGAGGGGTACCTTGGCCCACCCCTTAAATTTTGGAAATTGCCCAATTTAAACATTGGGTATTATAGTACAGGACCCTAATATGTATCATGATAAATTTGGGTGGTCCACCTCGTCCCCTTTTAGGGGTACAAAATTGCAAAAAATATATAAACGTAAGCAATACGTTATACCACGTGTTTGGTTTTCGGCCTCATTTATCTCCTTGGATGAGGTTCTATTACCTTATATAGTTATATGGGCGTATACAGGGGTCCATTCCCTTTCATAAGACATAGGTATATTAATGCACCCCTTGAAAAATTTGGGAGGGGTACCTTGGCCCACCCCTTAAATTTTGGAAATTGCCAAATCTAAAAATTGGGTATGGTAGCCTAGGACCATAGTATGTACCTCTATCAGTATTGGGGGTCTATGTCGTTCCCTTTCATGTGTAAAAAAATTGCCAAAAATTCAAATTTCGGGGGTTTTTGACCTAATTTATCCCCTTTGATGAAGTGTTATTACCCTATATGGTTATATGGGCGTATACAGGGGTCCATTAGCTTTTATAACATATAAGTATATTAATGCACCCCTTGAAAAATTTGGGAGGGGTAACTTGGCCCACCCCTTAAGTTTTGGAAATTGCCCAATTTAAACATTGGGTATTATAGTACAGGACCCTAATATGTATCATGATAAATTTGGGTGGTCCACCTTGTTCCCTTCTAGGGGTACACAATTGCCAAAATATAAACGTAAGCAATACGTTGTACCACGTGTTTGGTTTAGACCTAAGTTATCCCCTTGGATGAGGTCCTATTACCTTATATGGTTATATGGGCGTATACAGGGTTCCATTCCCTTTCATAAGATATGGGTATTTGGTGCACCCCGGGAGGGGTACCTTAGCCCACCCTTGAATTTTGAAAATTGCCCAATTTCAACATTTGGTATTATAGTACTGGACCCTAACATGTATTATGATAAATTTGGGTGGTCCACCTCGTTCCCTTTTAGGGGTACAAAATTGCCAAAATATAAACGTAAGCAATACGTTATACCACGTGCTTGGTTTTTTGACCTAATTTATCTCCTTGGATGAGGTCCTATTACCTTATATGGTTATATGGTTATGTATAGGGGTTTATTTCCTTTCATAAGACATAGGTACATTTGTGCACCCCGGGAGGGGTACCTTGGCCCACCCCTTAAATTTTTTGGAAATTGCCCAATTTAAACATTTGGTATTATAGTATCGGACCCTAACATGTATTATGATAAATTTGGGTGGTCCACCTCGTTCCCTTTTAGGGGTACAAAATTGCCAAAATATAAACGTAAGCAATACGTTGTACCACGTGTTTAGTATTTTGGCCCAATTTATCCCGTTTGATGTAGTCTTATTACCTTATATGATTATATGGTTATGTATAGGAGTTTATTCCCTATCATAAGACATAGGTACATTTGTGCACTCTGGGAGGGGTACCTTGGCCCACCCCTTAAATTTTAGAAATTGCTCATTTTATAAATTTGGTATTATAGTACTGGACCCTAACATGTATTACTATAAATTTGGGTGGTTCATCTCGTTCCCTTTCACGGGTACGGAATTGCCAAATTTTAGTACAACCTCGTGTTTCGTTTTTGACCTAATTTATTCCCTTGGATGAGGTCCTATTACCTTATATGGTTATAATGTCATGTATAGGGGTCTATTTCTTATCATAAGACATAGGTACATTGATGCACCCTGGGAGGGGTACCAATGCCAACCCCCTTAAATTTTGGAAATTTTTCAATTTAAGCATTCGCTATCATAGTACATGACCTCAATATGTATCATGATAAATTTGGGTGGTCCACCTTGTTCCCTTTCATGGGTAAAAAAATTGCCAAAATATAAACATAATCAATATGTTGCATCACGTGTTTGGTTTTTGGCCCAATTTATTCTGTTTGATGTGATCTTATTACCGTATATGGTTATATGGTCATGTATATAGGTTCATTTCCTATCATAAGACATGGGTACATTGATGCACCCTTTAAAATTTAGGAGGGGTATCTTGGCTCATCCACTCAGTTTTAGAAAATTGTTTAATATAAGCATTTGGTATCTTCCTACAGGTCTTCAAATATGTACCACTATAAATTTGGATGGTCCACATCGTTCCCTTTCATGGGTAAAGAACTACCAAAAATCAAATTTCGGAGGTTATTGACTCCTATTTAGCACGTTATATGGTTTATTACCTTTATATGTTTATGTGCCCTTTTAAATTTGGGAATTATCAGATAACAAAATTCGGTAAACGTTTTCTAGGACTGCGAGGATCACATTAGGCAGTTGTCGAATTAATGTGGAGAACTCTTTTTAGAGCATCAGATGATTACGAAAGGAGAGAAAGATCTTCAGAACTGAGGAATTAAGATTTTAAAAAAATCTGATTTCGGCAACGGGTCTCGAACCACGAACCTTGCAGTTACCGAACCATGACTATCCATTCTGCTACGGAGAATTCTATTACTGGTTCACATACGTTTCCCTTAGCTGCGTTGAAAGCTACCTTAAGGGGATATTCCAAAAGTTGACTCGTTGGATGCGCCGTTCAGATAGGACGTAAACCTCTTGTAACTTAGTTACAATGTGCAAAATGAACTTCCTCTTCTTCAGGACACTTTTTAAAGCTTTAAAATTTGTTACTATTGTTTTAATTAAGTTACACTTGATAGAACCATCTGATAAAGTAGTGCCAAGCCCTGTGCGTCATTGTCTGTTAGATAAATGGTTAATGTAAGTTACTCCTACTTGGATGGTCCGAGCATCCAATCAAGACCATTCTTATTGATTATTTGGTTTGAGCAACGCTCATACTGTATATTCCACAAGTTCAATTTTGAAATAATGTAGTCACAGCTAGTTTAATTCGAAATAATTTCCCAATATTATATTTGTTACTAAATTTACATGGCACTCCTCACAGTTTGTAGCCCTGCATAAATGCAAAATTGTTTTAAAATATATTTTACCTTCAAGTTTTAATGTTTTTTTAATTGTCCTTCAACTTTATTTTATAATTATTTTCTATTTCTTAATTATAACATATTTTCTATTTATATTGTCGTCTATGTTACACGTTTATTATTTATATTTTATGTCTTACCTTTGAAGAGGAGCTCTTGACAATTCAGAGCAGCAGGGACATACACAGAATGCAGGCCTTTGCAATCAAGAGCTTTTGCCCCCACGAAATCACTACTTTTTTTTGTAAATTATTTCTAATTTTAGAGATGATGATAGCAGGGGCGGATTCAGGGGAGTGCGTTCAGGCGATCACATCCCCCAAAATAGGGAACTTTTTATACTTTTTATTTTAAAAATAAAACAAATTCTAAGTATTTGTCACCTTTGTATTATAAAATTAAATTCAAACCTAAAGTAGATAGGCCTTACTTTATTAAGAATGTTAATTCTGAAGAAAAGCTACTTCTCCTTTTCTAAATTTGTTTTTCTCTTTTCTTTTCCTTCTTTTTTTTTTTTGCAATCAGCTCTTACCTTGATTTGACTTCGAACGACCGCCCCTCCCAAACAATCATTCTGGATCCGCCCCTGGATGATAGACATTTTAGTAAAATATGCCCTCACTCGCTGAAATAAATTCCTGTCAAGCTTTCGATCGCTGAAATAAATTTCTGTCTACGGCCCTGCAAAACAGTGACGATTTTAGGGAGTAATGCCTTCCTGGAGCAACGACACTTCCCCAGAAGTCATATCTCCGATAATTCAGAATGTGATTTGTGCATTAACAATTTTCACTCTCAGTGTCTTGAAAGGCACCAAAAAGGAACTGTTCTGAAGTATTTACTGATTCTCCCTATGACCCCATTTCAGTATGGCCAACCTTGGACATATACACATCTGAAATATCACCTTTTATGTCAGTGATCCCGAAAACTATCCATTCGACACAAATATAGGATATTTTCGATTCTTTATTCCTGTCACCCTCCCATTGTCAACTCGAAGCCAACCAAGGCTTATTTTGGACTTACGCAGCATCCACAGTGTCACTTTTCATCTTTGCATATGAATTCGACACTAATTTCGTTCGTATTTGACTACTTTTACATGTCACCTTCACCTCTTGGTAGGGATTTTTCAGTATCTCGCCCCCACAACTATGGAGAAATTTCAACCAACTAAGTATAATTATAAATTATCATCTGAAACACAACAGTACGGGTGATCTTTTTCGCAGAGGAATTCGTTAACTACTGTTTCAATATCAATGTATTGGCTTGTTTTGGTCTGCATGCTGGAGATTGCCAAAGAGCTAAACTTCATTCTGTACTATTGTGCTATGAATATAGTGGTTTAATTCACTGAATACTCGCTTAGATGATGCTCTCGTTACAGGAAAAGTGAGAGAAAACGTTATAAGAGACAGTTATAAGAGAAAAGAGGCACAGTTATAAGAGAAAAACGAAACGAAATATTTAAGTTTTACGTCCCACATTATGCCGACTACACTAAAGGAGAGAGTGATGGTGAGAAACGGATGAAATCGTTTAATGAAGAAAGCGTGAGGAAACGGGAGAAACCCGAGGACACTCATGCACACGGTGTTTGTCCATAATAAAGTTCATTCAGCGCGAGCTGGGATCTAACCAACAACTCCTTGCACCATAGGTAAAGTTATAAAAGAATAGGCGTCTAAACAAATACGGAACACTACTATCAATGAGAGTTGTATAAGATTAGATTTTTATTTATTTCATTATAAGTTGAAATTTCAATCAATCTTGATCTTCATTACTGTTCGAAATCCGGACCAACCAGTATTCCCTACTAGCGTAAACATTAATTGATCGCCAACAGAAATCAAAAATCCTCTGTATAATCCCACGTTCCGTTATTCCATATACACAATTAAGAGTCCAGCGTAACCTACCAGTTAATAAGTTTTCTTCTTCTTATTATTATTTTTAACACCTCAAAAATATAGGCTCATAATTGAACCACTGATTGGAAAAAGGGAATAAGTACATAAAAATATTTTTTCCACTTTTAAGCTTTTCTCACCAATTGCAGTGCTACAATACAAGATTCTTCTTCTTGTCTTAGAGTTTGTCAGATCTTTTGCTACAATTAATCAGTTATACACGTGTTGAAACAAATACAAATACGCCTCGGGAAGGTTTTTTAAACTTTTCTGAAAACTTAGGTCTGATGTACTTATTCCCTTTTGCTGGAAATAGTTGCTGCAAGGACGTGATAAATCTTTTCGGTAAATTTCACAGTCTATAGCTCCTTCACAACTTCCTTTTCATCTAAGGCTAAGTAGTTACATTTTAGACATTGAGGGAAAAGTGTGAAATTAATTAAAACCCTTCAAGGTGGAGTTACGAATCTTCAATGGACCCCATTTTGCTGTTGGCCTCGCTCAAAGCACTTCCGTCACTGTTCAGGGTGCACGATGGAGTTTCTCCCTTTTAGGAATACTTTCTAAGACAGTACTAGTTTTTTTTACAGCTGTTTCAATTCAGTTGTATTTGCTAGAACTGTCGGCTAAAGGAAACAAAAGATCCTATACTCAAACACAAATCATCTCTCTAGAAGCTCTAATGGAAAACGAAACGAATCGTCGTAAACATGTTACGTTCTTGAAGAGGAAAACAGCAAAACATTGAGTGCACAAACGTATAATGGTATCATTTGCTTGCAAATTTAAAACTTATAGAAGTTGAAGGCTTGTTAGGTGAGGGGTTAGTGAACAGGATGTTTGTACTGGTTGTCCAGGGTTCGAACCTCGTCCGTTCTTCTTGCGTTTTGTTTCTTTCAGCTACACTGAGTTTGTTCATTCCAATTCTTAAACTTGAATTAAATTTAATACCAGTTAGTGAATTAAAAGTAGCTAACATTATTTTCAAATTCGAGACGTTATTACATGCTTGCCACTAGCTCACAATACTCAACTTTGATATAAACTCTTGCAGCCTTCCTTTAACTCAATTTTTGACGTGTTTTGTTACAAAAGTCATGAATCGTGGCGAACAAAATTTCTTTACCAGATAATGGTGACTGCTTTGAAACCAAATGACAAGTATGAGAATTAAACGTATCAGATCTGTAGTTTGGTGTGGAGAGGAAACCAAATAGCGAACGAAAGGTTTAAGAACAACCACGTTATTCATATAAACTATGCCAAAGATTATTGACTTATATGATTAAAAAAATCGAAAGAAATTTTGAAAGAACAAATAATACTAACTTATAATTTTGTAACTGGAGGCAAGGAAATCTAATTTAAACATACTCAAACATACCATTTAGCGCATATAGAGCGTGGATCTGTGCTCAAGGCGTTTGCTAATAGTCTGGAGGTTCTCAAGTTGGAACCATGTGTGAATATTTTTTTTTTTTAAATTTAGAATTTTTGGTGATCATTAGTCGGCGATGACACACGTTTAATTGTCTTAAGGTATTTGAATATTTTGATCTTTCAATATTTGAATGATCAAATCTTCAATAATAATAATAATAATAATAATAATAATAATAATAATAATAATAATAATAATAATAATAGTAATAGTAATAGTTATTATTATTATTATTATTATTATTATTATCATTATTAGCAAAGTAATTCAATAACACGTTAATATCTTTAATTATGTCTCGATAACTACTTGAACTTAAGATGTCCTCGAATCTAAGTCGCACGCCGATTTCGCTGGGCTAAATTAAAGAAAAATAGTAATATGTTATGGTTTTACTATTACTAAAGCACTCTTTGATATTGATCATTTTCGATGATTTTCTGTATCCTTCTCCCCTCTCCATGTTGGGGGCACGGTATGACAAAAACTTTCCCAGGCCCGAATGTCATGTACGTTGAAAATTTGATCGAAATCTGTTGGATGGTTCAAGAGTTGTTCTATTGATTTTTATATATTAATCTTCCCTTCTCTTATCGTCTCCTATGTTCTACCGTCAAAGTGAAAATATTAAAACGAAAGTTTCTAGGCCCGAACGTCGTCTATGTTGAAAATTAGATCGAGATCGGTCAGGTGGTTCAAGAGTTGTTAAGTTTTATTCATTTTTATAGATATCTCCCCTCCCCTCCTCCTAAATCCCACATTCTACCATCAAAGGAATATGATAAAAACCACCCCACGTCCGAACCTCATCTATGTTGATAATTTGATTAAGATCAGTTCGCTGGTTTAAGCGTGATGAAGTCACCAAGACAGCATTTTTATTTTTATTTTTTCACATTGTCCCCCTTCCCCTACCCTACATTGTGCCTCAAGGCAAACATGAAAACATCCCAGGTACGAACCTTATCTATATTGAATGTTTAATTGATTGGGATCAGTCGGATTGTTCAAGAGTCATTAAGTTTTATTCATTTTCATATATTTACCCTCCCCTCCTCTTCCGAAAGTTCTAATATCAAAATGAAATAACAAAAAGCTTCCCAGGTTTGAATTTCATCTATGTTCAAAATGTGATTGAGAACGATCGGGTAGTTCAAGAGTTATTCACCACCGAACATTGTCACTTTTTTTTATATTTATAGCTGTTATGTATCTTCCCCCTCCTCTCCATCCTCTACGTTATTCCGTCAAAGTGAAATGGTAAAATACATCACTCGCGTTAATCGAAACGGGGACATATAGCCTCATTGCTGACGTCCCCATAAATCCCCCTACTCATACCCTTTAGTGTGTTTAAGTTAGTTTTTTTCTGTCTTCAGTTGCAAATTTCTAAGTTATTTTTCTTTGTTTCAAAATTCTCGCATTTCGTGTATGATAATACAAGTTAATAATCTTTGACTTGTTTTATATTAATAATCTGAGTTGTTCTTAAACTTTTGGTTTCCAATTTTGTTTTGTCTCTGCACCAAACTACAGATATGACAAATTTAATTCTCATACTTTACATTTGATTTCAAAGCGGTCGCCATGAACTACTTAAAAGCACTTTTTCCGTCACGAAACACCAAGCGGAGGGCGTACGATATCGTCTACAGCAATGAGAGGAAACTCCGCCTTCTTACGTGACGTCACATGAAACACGTTCCGTTCAAGCACCTAAGCAAAGCTATCATTTTGCTTCTGGTGTGAAAATGGCTCACTACAAAGCTTCTGTTAAAAGCAGCGTGATTGCTTTAATTGAGCATGCGGGCATGAACTATAGCGAGGCAGGCGCGAGATATGGCGTTAACCGTGCTACAGCGCGGATGTGGTGGAAGAGATATGAGGAAACAGTAGATGTAAGACGTAAAAGAGGAAGTGGGCGACAAAGAGTTTCCTCTGCCGAAGAAGACCAGAGTGTAATTGCTCAATGCCGTGAGCACCGTTTCAAATTTGCCCGACAGTTACGAGAGGAAACCAATTTCCCAGGCGATCTTACGACTGTCCGTCGTAGATTCAAATAATTTGGTTTGAGATCATACAGGGCAGCTGTTAAGGAGCGACTAACAGAAGACCACATGGTTGACCGTCTGGCGTTTGCACAGTTAAATATTGCACGTGTGTGGGACGAGGTCGTTCTCACAGACTAAAGAATATTTTCCAGTGCAAACTTCGGGCCGAATCGTGTTTACCGCCCCCCTGGAAAAAGGTATGCCCCTGAATACGTTTCCCGTTCTGGTCGAATGGGACATGTAACTTTCCACTGTTGGGCATGGATATGCAAGGCTGAAATTTCGAAGGAATCTACAGGATTCTTGGTCGCCTAAACGCTCACAAGTATGTGGAACATCTGGATGAAATGCTTCCGGAAATAAAGGCTCATGTAGGTGACCGCATATTTTATTTGCATACAATAGCTCGATACATAATTCAAATGTGGTTCAGACATGGTTGCAGAGGCAACCTGATGTCAAAATAGTTGACTGGGTTCCTTATGGAGCAGATCTGAACCCTATTGAAAATATGTGGGCCTCTGTTGCAAGAACATTGCGGGAAACCTGGTCGAACAATCCTCCACGAACATCTAATGATCTTTGGGAGCGTGTTGAAGATGCGTGGTCGATCTGTTGCAACGAACGCTATATCTGTCGCCTGGTGGATTCAATGCCACGGCGTATGGCAGCTGTAATCGAGTTCCAAGGGTACTATACAAACTATTAATAAATGCTCGCCCACAAAACCATCAGCCCTCTCGAGGGCTACCTAATTCGACCCACTTATTAACAAAATTTTATGAAATACATTACGCGACACCAGTGAATGTAAGTGTCTCAGTATCTTCTGCATTAATAAAGAGGCGAGTGCAAGACTTGGTGGGCGAGTGGTATTATGCTTGCTATGTAAACCAAAACCGCCTGTAACAGTGGTTCCAATCTAGTGAAGAAGACCCCTACTTTTTATCACCAGGGATATTTGCAATACGCCTTCTGCTTTGTCCGCCTTCGTACGGTCTATTATATGACACATAATGTGGACCGCCATAAGTTTTTACTTAGTAAACAATTTATAAATATATGAACAAATACCTAGGTATATTAGAGTAACAATGGAATATAGTACTTTCGTCCGACTGACGTCGCTCTGCAAATGTTCATTGTATTACACCGGAAGATCAATTAAATAAAGACTGGAAAATTTGATATAAAAATTGATACGTAATAAGTTAAAGGCAAAATATGTAATTATAACCTCATATTTGAAACTAATTTCGACTACAATTAATTCTCTACCTGCTTTTATAAATAATCCAAACCAAACTTCGAGGTTTGGAATGCACAAACTAAGTGTCGCTAGGAGAAAAAAAGTAACAAGAAGAGCAGAGATTCGAACCCACGACCACCAGCGTAAAAATTCCATTTACTAACCCTTCATCTATCAAACCATGACGTGAACATGATTTTTGTAAGTTATAAATTTGTATCCAGGAAACACCATTAAGCGTATGTGCAACTACTGCTTTTCTCTTTTTCTCTTCAAAAGCCTAACATGTTTAGAACGATTCTTTCGTTTTCCATTAGAGTTTTGAAAGAGATTATTTGTGTTTGAGTGTAGGATCTTTAGTTTCCTTTAACCGACACTTCTAGCAAATACAACTTAATTCACACAGCAGTTTAAAAAAAACTCGTACTGCCCTAGAAAATATTCCTAAAAGCAGAAGCTGCATCATGCATCCTCAACAGTGACGTAATTAACGGCAGTGCGTTGAGGGAGCCCAGAGTAAAACGGGGCCCATTGAAAATTCGTAATTCCACTATTTTTCCTCGATGTCTAAAATGAGACTACTTTAAACTTACATGAAAAAGAAGCTGTGGAGGGGACTGCGAAGTCTACTGAAAAAATTTAGCACGTCCTTGCAGCAACAGCTTTAAGTTTTCGAACAGTAATAAAGAACAAGATTGATTGAAATTTTAACTTAAAATGAAATAACTAAAAATCAAATCTTATATAACTCTCATTAAATAGTAGTGTTACGTATTATTTTAGACGCCTATTCTTTTATAACTTTACCTATGGTGCATGGGGTCCTTGGTTTGATCCCAGCCCACGCCGAATGAACTTTAATATGGACAAACACCGTGTGCATGAATGTCCTAGGGTTTCTCCCGTTTCCTCCCACTTTTTTCATTAAACAATTTCATTTATTTCTCACCATTACTCTCTCCATTAGCATAGTCGGCATAATCGCGGGACGTAAAAACTAGATATTTCATTTCATTTTCCTTTTATAACTGTATATCACTTTTTCTGTGACGAGAGCAACATCTAAGCGAGTATTCAGTAAATTAAACCACTAAAACCTATATTCGTTGCACAATAGTGCAGATGAAGTTTAGCCCTTTGGCAATCTTCAGCATGGACAGCAAAAAAACCCAATACATTGATATTGAAACAGTAGTTAACGAATTCCTCTGCGAAAAAGATCACCCGTACTGTTGTGTTTCAGATGATAATTTATAACTATACTTAGTTGGTTGAAATTTCTCCATAGTTGTTGGGGCGAGATACTGAAAAAATCCCTACCAAGAGGTGAAGGTGACATGTAAAAGTAGTCAAATACGAACGAAATTAGTGTCGAATTCATATGCAAAGATGAAAAGTGACACTGTGGATGCTGCGTAAGTCCAAAAAGAGCCTTGGTTGGCTTCGAGTTGACAATGGGAGGGTGGCAGGAATAAAGAATCGAAAATATCCTATATTTGTGTCGAATGGATAGTTTTCGGGATCACTGATATAAAAGGTGATATTTCAGATGTGTATATGTCCAAGGTTGGCCATATTGAAATGGGGTCATAGGGAGAACCAGTAAATACGTCAGAACAGTTCCTTTTTGGTGCCTTTCAAGACACTGAGAGTGAAAATTGTTAATGCACAAATCACATTCTGAATTATCGGAGATATGACTTCTGGGGAAGTGTCGTTGCTCCAGGAAGGCATTACTCCCTAAAATCGTCACTGTTTTGCAGGGCCGTAGACAGAAATTTATTTCAGCGATCGAAAGCTTGACAGGAATTTATTTCAGCGAGTGAGGGCATATTTTACTAAAATGTCTATCATCCAGGGGCGGATCCAGAATGATTGTTTGGGAGGGGCGATCGTTCGAAGTCAAATCAAGGTAAGAGCTGATTGCAAAAAAAAAGAAAGAAAGAAAAGAAAAGAGAAAAACAAATTTAGAAAAGGAGAAGTAGCTTTTCTTCAGAATTAACATTCTTAATAAAGTAAGGCCTATCTACTTTAGGTTTGAATTTAATTTTAAAATACAAAGGTGACAAATACTTAGAATTTGTTTTATTTTTAAAATAAAAAGTATAAAAAGTTCCCTATTTTGGGGGATGTGATCGCCTGAACGCACTCCCCTGAATCCGCCCCAGCTATCATCATCTCTAAAATTAGATATAATTTACAAAAAAAAGTAGTGATTTCGTGGGGGCAAAAGCTCTTGATTGCAAAGGCCTGCATTCTGTGTATGTCCCTGCTGCTCTGAATTGTCAAAAGCTCCTCTTCAAAGGTAAGACATAAAATATAAATAATAAACGTGTAACATAGACGACAATATAAATAGAAAATATGTTATAATTAAGAAATAGAAAATAATTATAAAATAAAGTTGAAAGACAATTAAAAAAACATTAAAACTTGAAGGTAAAATATACTTTTAAAACAATTTTGCATTTATGCAGGGCTACAAACTGTGAGGAGTGCCATGTAAATTTAGTAACAAATATAATATTGGGAAATTATTTCGAATTAAACTAGCTGTGACTACATTATTTCAAAATTGAACTTGTGGAATATACAGTATGAGCGTAGTTCAAATAAAATAATCAATAAGAATGGTCTTGATTGGAAACTCGGACCATCCAAGTAGGAGTAATTTACATTAACCATTCATCTAACAGGCAATGACGCACAGGGCTTGGCACTACTTTATCAGATGGTTCTATCAAATGTAACTTAATTAAAACAATAGTAACAAATTTTAAAGCTTTAAAAAGTGTCCTGAAGAAGAGGAAGTTCATTTTGCACATTGTAACTAAGTTACAAGAGGTTTACGTCCTATCTGAACGGCGCATCCAGCGAGTCAACTTTTGGAATATCCCCTTAAGGTAGCTTTCAACGCAGCTAAGGGAAACGTATGTGGACCAGTAAAAGAATTCTCCGTAGCAGAATGGATAAAGTAATGGTTCAATAACCACAAGGTTCGTGGTACGAAGCCAGTTGCCGAAATCAGATTTTTTAAAATCTTAATTCCTCAGTTCTGAAGATCTTTCTCTCCTTTCGTAATCATCTGATGCTCTAAAAAGAGTTCTCCACATTACTTCGACAACTGCATAATGTGATCCTCGCAGTTCGAAAACTTCCCTTCTTATCTTTCACAAAATCAGAATTTTCGTCATAATACGAATGCTGTCCGATCATTTTTTCCCAATTCATAAACCTGTGTATACAAATCACCTCTCTCTGTCTCCATACTTGACTCCCTCTCTCTCTCTCTCTCTCTCTCTCAATGCCACCCAGGAAGTCATATGGCTTGAGATCAAACCTTCGACTCTTGAAACCAAATGTAAGCTCTTTAGCAATGTGCTATCGTAGCTCTATAGGTTTGTTTTTAAAACCAGTGTCCTTTAGAGTTTATTCGGGGGGGGGGGGAGGAAGAAATTCTCCGGCGACAAGATTTTCATTTTTTATTAGTGTATTACTATACATTTGATCAAAAATACGTATTTATGAAGCTCAAGAGAGGGGGAACTACACCCTCCTGTCCTGCCCAAATGACGCCCCTGAAACATTTGCTTGCACTTACTGAAAAGAAATTCAATGCATCATTAAATAAAACTCGTTTCTGTTCGTAGATATTTTAGAGCTCTTGGCAATTTCCATAGATTTCTTATGGAGCATCTTACTAGCTTGGACTCTTTAAAGAAAGAAACGAATGAAACTAAATATATTTATGAAGCTCTGGGAAGATTGTGTGACATTCCTTTAATTTAGGCTCTTAAAAATATTTCAGAACAAACGAATGGAAAAGACTGTTTTAAAGCTATAACGTTGTAAACTTGATTCCTGTTTCTTTTTCAGCTGAATGGAAAGAGTGTACTACGTCACACACACTGCTTTAGACAAGGAGAGGTGGAGGACGGGGAGGAGTTGGAATAAATACTAGAAGCAACTAATCGATTGATACATGTATTGCGGGAATGCATAAGAAAACTGGGCAAGAGTTTATTATTCATTTGGACTTAGAATTTTTCTAACAAATTTTATGCCGCAGACTGTACAAATGAGCCTCTGATCGATCCAGCCATGGCGCTGCTTCCATCTCTTCATATCAAATTGGGCCTCATGAAGAATTTTGTAAAAGCTATGGACAAAGAAGGCGAAGGATTTAAGTATCTTAGACTGTGTTTTCCAAAACTAGGTGATGGGAAATTAAGAGAAGGAGTTTTCTCAGGACCTGATATTCGCTAACTTATTCATGACGAATTGTTTGAATAGAGTTTAAACGGCAAAGAGTTAAATGCCTGGCGTGCTTTTGTTCAAGTTGTAAAAGGGTTTTTTGGTCAAAACTAAAGCTCAAAATTACGAGGCTCTGGTGCAGCAACTTCTGGTCGCATACGAAGCTCTGGGATGTCGCATTCCTTTGATAATCCACTTTCTCAACTTTTTTCCAGAAAATATTGCAGATGTGAGACAAAATTGGACAAGGGTTTCACCAGGATATAAGAATGATCAAAATTCGATATCAAGAACATTGGGACCCTGCAATAATTGGGGACTATTGCCGGTCGGTGAAGAGATAGGACGCAACAATTCATAAAAGAAAAAAGTAAAGTAGATGGTGTTATTTGCAGCTCTAAACATTAGACTTTATAAATTACTCTGTGTAAGTAAATGCTAATGGGCCTACACTAACAGAATATATATAGTTTTTAGTGCTAACACACAAACAGAATATATAGTTTTTTAACTGGTTTGATTCAATAAATTAATTTATAAAAAAAATAAATCTCAATGTCGTTCTTGACCAGCTATCGAAATTGATTCCAATTCGGTACCCAAACAGCTCATTGGCAGGTACACTTCATGATAGCTCATTCTTCCTATTATGGTAAATGTGTCAACTATGCGTAACACAAAAGTGCGAGGTAATGTAGTAAAATGGATATCATATTCATATTCAGGAACCTAAATTTAGTCAGAATCAGTGAGTTTTGTTTATGTAACTTTTCAAAAGTTTAAAAATGAGGTGCTATTGGTAGACACTCTTAAAGTTATTCGTAATGCTTTATTCTATCATCAGGTGATGATAGTAATGATCATGTAACTTTTTTTTTATACATAGAGAAAACTTGATATTTATTTATCATCCATTCAGCAGGCCATATTTTCCAATTTTCAATTAAGTTAAAATTTAAAAAATAATGCTCAAACATGCCTCAAACAGAGCACTACTACCATTTCAGAATTAACTGATACTATTACTATTACTAATCTATCATCTGAACGAAGTACATTGGAAGCATTCTCATTATGGAATCGCAAAATAACAATATTATATTATATTCTTAATTATTTTAAATGTTTTAGAATATGGAGTTTCAATATCTATTTACAAGTTTTAGGGCGGGCCCGCCGGATGTGGAAAATCATATTTTGTAAAAGAGTTTTTAAAATATTATTCTGAGAAATGGAAAAATATAGTATCGTGTTAATGTGAGTGTCAACCTCTGTATGAAACTCCCTCTTCAGGGACTACCAAAACTAATTGAAATTTCAGCTGAAGAAGTTCAGCATCTTATTATAATTGACGATTTAATTCGTGATTGTAATAATCAGATTCTAGACGTTTCTGAAAAAGGTAGCCACCATCGAAATTTGTCATTTTTAAACGCAAAATACTTTTCAACATTCCCGAGATATGTGTGATATAACGTCGAATAGTCATTATTTGGTATGCTTTAAAAATGCATGTGATCAGGCTCAAATTAATTACCTAGCACACGTGAATTCTATCGAGGTAACACAACACTTGTTCAGGAAGCCTAGTAAGTCGCAACTCAATTTTCTCAGGGTTACTTACATTTCGACTTAAAACAGATCACATCCGATGAACATCGTATTCGGACATATATTCTTATAGTTATGTTTATCTACCAGCAAAAGAATATTCTCAATGGTGTATATAATTGAATAACCAATTTTACAATAATATGTCGTAAAATGATTAGCAAAAAACTGCACATTTATTGAAGCTTTTAACTAGGGCAAAACCTAAAGTACGTAAAGCGATATTACAGGAAGCAGACCCCGATTTAATTCGCTCCATTTGGAAATGTTCATATAGCATAATATTAAAAAACGTTTCGTTAAATGAAAAAGAGAAACATAGATTAAGAAGGTATAAAAAGGATGTTATGTATCTAGTGAAAAAGGTCGATCATTAAAACAAAAGGAAAAACGAATTATTGCACAAATCTAATGTACATGAGGAAACGAATAATATTTTAATTAATAAGAGAATGACTGTTGAAGTGGGTACGGTATAAAAATGTACGGAAAAAATATTGAAACTCATACAGAAACCTACAACAACAACTACATCAGCTAATGTTGATACAGTTAAAAAGGAGAAGAAGATGGGTAGAGGATGAGTAAATATTATCTACACTTTCCGAATTTTGCTCGCGTAACGCAAGACCTTTATTACGTACATTACAACACAATCCGAACTTTCATTTTAAGATAATAGTAACGTTAATATTTATAATAATTCATTCCAGGTGCTAATATAGTAGATTTCATATAGGATTTTGCTTGATGTCGTAAGGAAAAGATTCCAAAAGCCGTTGGGAGCCCTTGGCTATACTGTTTGTAAAATCTAATATCCCCTTAGAGTATAGCTAAAACTCATCCTATAGCATATAGTCGTAAGCTAACAACTGGGGAAGAAGAAGAAACGGAGGAAGAGGATGAGGTAGAGGCGCCACCACGTAAACATAGATGTCATGACTATAAAGTATGAAGAAGCAAACTGGCATTTATAATTACCCCTGAAATCCTGCTTCATTTTCAACTGCATTGGCATTATTGAAAGCAGTAAACAAGTCAGCACCACTACACCGTATCGAACAACGATTAAAAGAAAAAGCAACATATACACCGCATAAACCAGCACTAAAACAATTTCCACGTAATTCCTATCTAGTGTTTAATATTGATGATCAGTCTCAAGCTGATTTAAACGATACAAAATTTTAATGATTTTTTAAAGGTATTTTAACAATTTTTACAGGTATTTTAACAGTGATAAATATATTTAGTCCATATGCATGAACCATGCCTACGCCTATAAAAACTAGTGCCGAAGTTATAAATACATTTAGGAAAAATTCGCATATACCCAGCCTAAACCTCAACGTCTAGAAACATAAAGCAAATGGATTTGTTTACACACCTTTGCAGATGTATTTGGAAAAGCAAAATATTCAGTTTTTCACAACAAAGAAACCGATATTAAGGCAAACATAATAAACACTTCAATGGCACTCTTAAGCAGCAAATGTGAAAATATTTTCATTGGAGAAGACGTACCTGCATATAGACCAGTTGCCCAATTTAATTCACGTATATAATTCTCGGCAACATAGAGTGCGTCAATTACCACCAGCCTGTGTAAACCAGGATATGTTTCAACAATTGTGGAATATTTATCATCACCAGAATCTAGTGTTGTTAAAGTTACAAAATATAAAGGAGATGATACTGTGCGCATTACTAAAGCACAGCGCAGTTTTTGAAACGTTACAAAGAAAATTGGAAGGTAGAAATATTTCATATAAAACACTTGTAATATAAGGGAAGCTGGGTTTTATGTGTTAAATGATTTAAATAGTGAAGTTTAGTATTTTACGAAGAGGAATTACGAGAGGTAGCGTTACACTGTATTTATCAAATAGATGAGATTTTAGAGGTGAGAGGTAAACGGGCGCTTGTTCGTACGCGCGGGTACCCTGAATCATTTAATTCATGGATTCCTGTTTCGTATTTAAAGAGCGTTTGGAAACGGCAACAATAATACAATAGTTTTTAATAGAAATATATTTGAGTACATGGCGAAATGAACGACCCTTATTTACAATATTATTCTCATCATGCTTGTAGTGGTTATAATGTATGCCGTGGTGCGTCATTCCAAGAAGAGTATGCATTGGTAGTTTTCTAGATGGTTTATTTCGTAGTGTACGAGGGGAGACCCAAAAGAACGGGAAATTCGTTATAACTTCTTTATTTCTTAATATTTTTACACCGTATTTTCATCACCTTCAAAGAATTGTCCATGGACCGCAACGCATTTCAGCAGACGATCCTTCCATTGTTCAGTTTGTTCATTCAACAGTTTTGAAAATCACTTATCGGGATCTTCTTTAAGACTTCCAGCGATTATTGTTTTACCACCTCCACAGTGGAAAAACGCTTTATTTTCATGTCACGTTTGAGTCTGGGGAACAAAAAAGAAGTTCAACATACGTTTCAAGTCGACTCTCCTTTTGCTCGTCTGTGGGAAGGCGAGGGACAAATTTGGCTGCAACTCTTCTGATGTGCGGATCTTTTGATACAATCCTCTGAATTGAACTCCACGATATTTCAGACATCTCACAGAGTTGACCAATGATTCGGCGACGGTCTTCACGAACTAGGGCATTGATTTTTTCGACGTTTTCGTCAGTTCTTGCTGTGGAGGGGCGTCCTAAACGGGGTCAGTCTTCAATTGACATTTCTCCATTTTCAAAACGCGTAAAACATTCGTATGCTCTGGTTTTACCTAGGGCAGCATCACCGTAAGCAGTCTTCAGCATTACAGTAGTTTCCGCGGCCGATTTCTCCAACAAGAAACAAAATTTCACAGCCACCCGTTGCACTTGATAATCTGCCATCACGTTTCTGCCGAACTGGAAAAAGTTGTTTTACTAAACAAACTCTCAAGAGCGAACCGATGCACTCAAGCGACACAACTTCGCACACTGGCGCAGGTGGCATGATCGTAACGGACAACTGGTACAACAATGAGTTCCTCCACTCTTACTCCCCGCTGTAGCACAATTCCCGTTTTTTGGGTCCCCTTCGTATTTCCATTAATAAAACAAAGTGGAAAATGATAGTAAAGAGCTAGGTTTTGATCACGTGCAAAAACAAATATATTACATTTGTCCATCACGCGTGTTTCCTACCGAATTTACCCCATACACTTTCCGCAAACATGTAAATATTTTGCATTATTATAAAACTACAACTCGCAGACGATACTGTTGCTCCACTGTTACGTATTATAAGTACAAATATTAAATAGTACGATACTAGTACCGGCATATCTTTGAAAATCCCCATTATGTTACTGTGCATGTAGACAGTTTGATCAAACTGCTATTCATTTAAGAGATAGTAGAAGGAATCTACTTATCTTTCAATATGATAGTGTATGTGTAAAGTTACATTTTTGACGTCGAGATTCATAATAATTATAATAAGGCATTTAAAAATAAGTTAATGAAAATATTAATAGTTAGAAAATTATTTTGTGAGTTTACAAAATAAGAAGTAGATTTAATACCGGCTCTTTCCCTCAATCACGTTTTGCATGTAATAAAATAGTGCTATATAAACCGGTGGCGTCATTGTCTGATAATACTCAAATAGAGTTTGCAGTCCCCGGTCACGGTGATTTTGATATTGATTTACCACAGACTATGTTACATATTCAAGGTAAAATTACTAAAGCTGATGATTCTAATTAACCTCTGCCGATAAGCAAATTGGACCAGTAAATGAATTTCGCAGTGCAAGGTTCAGTGAGGTCCAAATATATCTCAAAAATCAACTGATATCCTACTCCACTGATAAGTTCTCATATCGATCGTATATTGAAAAAACTATTAAATTATAATGTCCATGACAAAACAACATATCTTCATACTGCTATGTGGTTTAAAGATACTGTAGGTCGTATGGATAGTGTGAGAGATAGTAAAGAGGGGTTTAAACAACGTCATCTTCTCACAGGGTTAAGTCAACCATTGATGGGTTATTGACGACGATACATTCAATCAAGAAAAATTTATATTGAATAGTGAAAAATTGCGTATTAAGCTAATTACCGCCGAAGCTGCTTTTTGTCTATGCTCGAACCTGGTGATGAGGGATAAGTTAAAATTACAGCCGCAACACTGCTGGTGAAAATGATTGACGTATTCCATACTATAAAGACAGCACCTTTTAAAGTATTCCAAATCCTAAATTTAGAGTGAAATATCCCATAACAAAGGTGTAGGTAAAAACAGAAATTTTACCACAGTTCATTATGGATATCATAATTCCAGATCTGTTTCCTGGAATAGTACCTAAAAGTATAATTATTGGTTTTGCTACTAATGCTGATTTTAACGACACTTGTACGACAAATCCTTTTAATTTTAAGAATTTTAGTATGAACTTGTTCACATTGTATGTTCATGGAACGCCTGTTCTATCCAAACCGTTACTACTAGATTTTGATCATAAGCTATATGTGTAAGTTTATTCAAAGTTATTCAAAGGGTTTGGTATTAATTATTCTAATAAAGTTAATGATATTTCGATTGCCGAATATTCTAATGGTTATACTTTACTGATATTTCATTTAATTCCTGATTCAGTGATAGTGCGGCATTTCCTAATAGTCCACAACTTCACGAAAGTGTACTTTCAGAGGTTCATTTTAACCAAGCACTGACATCTCCTGTAACAAGAATTGTTTACGGTGAGTTCTCTTCAGAACAAGAAATTGATTTCCAAAAGAATATATATCGATTAATTGGTAAATGCACTTCACGTTTATGAGGCATTATAACAAAACCTGTCTAACGATCATTTTATTGGTGTATAAGCTGCAGATCAATTACCACGTTTTATTCACACATTTCCTGCTGCAGTAACTATAAACATTAGTTCTAGTGATAAACCAGGTGAACACTGTGTAGCCATTTCCATTTCAAAATTAGGGGTTGATGAATTCGATACTTACGGTTTTCCACCGTACATATCATATCATATAAAGTTTCTAAAACGTAAGTATTCTCTTTATACATGAAACAAAAAACTATTCAAGTTGATTTATCTCATTTTTGTAGACATTACTGTTTTCTTTATTTAGAATGTCGTGTGTCTTGTTATTCATTACAGCATTTCTTAAATAAATTCTCAACTTTCACCGTTGATGCTAATGATATTGTGCTTTATACCATTATGAAAATATAATGGTCGCTGGAGCTAGATTAAGTTCTCTGTAAACGATTTGTGTGTGTGCGTGTGTGTGTGTTAACAGACTTACGTGGTTAAATGGTGTTGTTATTTTTTATTATCTGCTCTACTATGTTATCATCGTTTCTTTCCACAACAAAAAAGTGATTTTAATAGAAACCGAGCACACCCCTGATGTTCAAATGGTTGAAAAACACTACCGGCATTGTCATTGTCGTTATGCAATGTTCATAGTCTTGCTCTTGTGTGTAATTGGAATTTTAATGTTTCTGCGCATGTGTGTTCCGGAGGTGTTCATGTTAGTAGCATTTTTGTGTAATCTGTACAGAAGCTCACAACCGTAAAGGGCTACTCGTTGCGTAGTCTGCTCCAGCACCGGAACTGGTAATGGAAAATGACTCGGAACTGGAATGTAACAGGATCCGGAACAGTTTGCGCATGGGCAGTAGTTCAAAAAAGTCCGTCAATTGTCACCTCTATTACCAATAATAATAACTCTAAGTGCTATAAAAATATCGTAGACAAAATTATAGCTAGACTTTGTTAAAACCATTAAGTAGTGTAATAACCTAACTTCTGGGCCTTAACTGTAGACCAGCTTATTTCGGAAATATTTCTTTTGAGTCCTGGCAAAAGTTCCAGACCAACCCATTTTGGAAATATCTCTGACCAGCACAGTTTGAGTAGGGTGCTCAGCGCATAGGCTTTTATGACATTTAAAATCATGAGAACATACATCTAAAACTACATTACACTATACATAATTACATTCTTACTCTATCCCATAATGTGCCCCTGACTGTTTATAACTTCTGTGCCAAACTTCCAGGTCAACCCATTTCGGATATATCTTTGATCAGCATAGTACTTTGACCAATATTATTTAACACAGAAGGATAGCGCAAAATATTTACACAACTGCAACTCTAAAGTAAAATTGAGTAGGGTGCTCAGCGCATAGGCATTTATGACATTTAAAATCATAAAAGCTTACATCTAAAAACTTATAACTAAAGCTACAACTCTTCTATCTTATAATGTCCCCATGGCATGGTATGTAATCCGTCTTTTAGAACAAATCTCTTATCATCTACGCAACTTAAAGCTAACTTATTTACTTCTATACTATACAAGTCATGATTATAAGATTAAATTCATCTATTAATATTTATAATATACTTTATGATTGAACAAACAGTCTTTATAATCGTTAAATGAAAGTTTTTTTTACTTACGAGAAATGTCCATAAACCCTAAGAGTTGAATTTTGATGAAAATTTGTGACAGGATTCAGTTTAAGTTGTTAAATAACGTGGTAATAGTCACTCGATGCGAAAATGCTTCGTTTAGCTGCTACACCCACGCCATCTTGAAATTCAGTAGGAAATGTCCAAGAATACCGTTTGGCACAAAAACGAAAAAAAAGGGTTTGATAGATCTGACTTCGGTATTGTAAACCAAGGTAGACCATCTATATTGGGAGTATTTCCAGTGCATGATCGCCATTTTGAAAGGCGCCATATTGAATCGCCGTCAAATATGATATATGGGAAGGAGGACATGTAGGGTATCAAATAGCACTGAAATTTTCTCCTGAACCCATTTCCGTAACCAAAGTTTACATATCTGTTTTCACTTCAGAGGTAAGAGTTTTCTTATCCACAGGAACAGATAAAACTGTGCGAGTTAGACTTGTGTTATGAAAGACGGTCGTGCGAGCACTTGCAGGATTTTAACTAATGCAGTAGTTAATGCAGTACAATAGCCACTATACCAATCAAATCTTGAGACTAGTAAGAGAAATCGTTAATTAAATTGAAATGCTTGTATTGAAAAATGGAATAGCAGCATGCTACAAGTTATTCCTATTTCAAAGTGCGATGGAATAGATTGCTGGTCGATGAAACACAGGCCTAATAGTGCTGTCGAGCAGAGAATACCACATGGATTGTTCTGATATATATTAGAAAAAATTATATAAACTCGTGCATATTAGTTGAACGACCAAAATGGTTCGGATTCCACTATAATCAGTAGGTCCACGTCTCCTATAGCGTAGCAGGCATAGCGTAGCAGTCCTATTGGGACGTTGAACTGTATCAAACCAAAAATCTATTTTAGGCAATTTTACATGGTCCATTATAGTGTGTTAAGTTTTCTTCTCCAATCTTGAAACCTTACCCAAAGACCATCAATGTTGCAGAACATTGCATTCTTTTCCAATACCCATACTTGACAACCTATAATTTAGCGTGTATATTACGAAGGTAATATACTTTAAGGTATTTACTGCCAGTTTGTCTAAACACAATCGATTTATCGCTGACGCATTGAACAATGAAGTGGATTTAAATTATAAGTTCACAGCCTATTCTTAGATGAAGATACACCTGGAAACTTAGTATTTACTTTTCTTATGTCCTTTCTGCTATTAGTGATAAGAGAATGCATACACACCTGCTAAAATAGATGACAATAAATATTATACGATTTAATACCAAGTTGCAATCCATAAAACAAGCCTCTTTCTTGCTTTTTCCTACAATGTTAAATAATTAAATATTTGTATCTTTCCACATTTAACTATAAAACACTTGCTTATAATATGGGCAAGACTAGTTTTCATATCGAAATTATGATAAATAACTAATTGTAGCAGGTGTTGACTTGTTCAGTGTACAAGTTATATGGCAGAATGTTCATAAAGAAAATGAAGTCTCTTCTGTACCATCAATTTTGTGCGCCAGTCGCAAAGGGCATGCTTGCATATGCATGGCAGAAATGTGGGTACGTAACAGGAGCAATAGTTAGATTCATTTACAGATGTTCTGGAGTCTAGTCTGTGGTCATGAGGCTTGTGACGAAAGTGCATTTGCTAAGTGTTTTCACTGTTCCATGATGCTGTGTACTAATCACTTATTTAGGATTCCATCACAACTGAAGAGCATATGAGCATTAGTGTATGCGTACATCATTTGAAGATGCAAATAGAAAGCACTCAAAACAACTCTTGGGGCTTGTTTCTGTGAATATATTTCGTTGTCAGATATCCAGATACAGAAAGCTGGGGCGCAAATCTGTCTTCAACATTCCGGGGAGAGCATTGTCCGTTACCATATACTTTTTTGCGATGTTCAAAATATTAATGAAGTTGAAAGCAACGCTTTGGAGGATCGGGTAAGCAAAGTTGTCTTAAACATTGGAAGGAAGGCAGATTTGAGGGAGAAGGTCATATTTAAGGCTTATTCTGGAGCAGGAGCAATAGTTGGATTCATTTACAGATGTTCTGGAGTCTAGTCTGTGGTCATGAGGCTTGTGACGAAAGTGCATTTGCTAAGTGTTTTCACTGTTCCATGATGCTGTGTACTAATCACTTATTTAGGATCTCCATCAGAACTGAAGAGCATATGAGCATTAGTGTATACGTATATCATTTGAAGATGCAAATAGAAAGCACTCAAAACAACTCTTGGGGCTTGTTTCTGTGAATATATTTCGTTGTCAGATATCCAGATACTGAAAGCTGGGGCGCAAATCTGTCTTCAACATTCCGGGGAGAGCATTGTCCATTACCATATACTTTTTTGCGATGTTCAAAATATTAATAAAGTTGAAAAACAACGCTTTGGAGGATCGGGTAAGCAAAGTTGTCTTAAACATTGGAAGGTAGGCAGATTTGAGGGAGAAGGTCATATTTAAGGCTTATTCTGGAGAAAGGGGAGATAAGACGCATATGAAGGTAGATGGACCTGATTTCTGAGGTGAACCTGTTGTTATATACCAGGCAATGTAGATGAAATTGTGGTACATATCAATATTACAAATCAGTGCCGTGAATACATTCTGAAATCTGAATACATGCATATTTATAATTAGTATGTTTCCACTTACGCATCCACAATAATAAATCTTAAAATTTTAGGACACTTATTTTATAATAATATAAATAATGAGTTTCTCAGGGAGTTTCTGGTTATGCCGCTGGACATACCATGTATTTGTGATGATTATTAATAGTTTGCGTTTAATTATGATTACAGTCACGTTGCATTTAATTAAGATTAAAACACAACTATTTTTATACTATTAGTTACATAAGCGACATGCTTGAAAAATTCATTAAACTAACCATGTCTGTTTTGTTCTATCTACGTGATGTTAAAGCTCGTACGTTCTGTACACGAACTATAGCTTAATACAAAATATATAGAGTTGGAAATACTTGCTTTATATACGTCAGCTTATATACAAAGCAAAATCTAGAGTTGCAAGGGATGAGGACAGTAAGAAAGCAAATAGTTGGGCATGCGTATCCGACAGAAAGCAGACAAAAAACCTGATGCTTGCAGTAGGCTTGTAAGCCCAAGGAACATAGCATACCACAAGAGGAAAGACAGAAAATGTGCATCTGAGTGACACGCATGCGTAGGTTCCGCTTGCCAAAGTACGGCGAGAGAGCGCATCCAGAAAATTGCAGTGGAATTAATTGCGATAATTACAACCAAAGAATTTGTATGTAATAAAATACACACTTTTTCTTATTAACAGGGTATGCCGGGCATACCGGAGTTCACTTACGCTACGCCACTATATGAAACAACTTTTATCGTTTCATTTATGTCTTGTTACAGTGGCGATACAATCAGCGAGGAGCCAACTTACATTTTTGGGGGTGGTGAAATGGGGGAGGGGGCAGAGATTTTGTTGTAGACCGATAATATAATACAAATATCTTGGCGGGCGAGCAATCGGTGGTAAGGCTTAGCCACCGGGGAACTTAGTTCGTTTCACCCAATCGACTTCGTTACTGGATTTAACTATTTGATAATGTGTTGATCTTGAGAGATTTGTAGTAATAGTGACTTATTAATATCCTTCTGCTTTTAACAGAGGTACATCAGTGGTTGGTTTGATTGGGATTTAGCGTCCTTTCCAGCAGTGACGTATAGATATATGAGACGTGGACTTAAAGAATGAAGTGGTTACGAACCATATGAGCTCCTATTAGGAATCAAACCGAGAGCCCCTGCCAATGGTGCGTAACCTGATCACATACCCACAAGGAACCTCTAGGTAGGCGTCCTTGTTCATCAGACTAATCTTAAGTAAAATTTCAATTTATGAAATAGTTTAAAATCTTCATACGTTCCACGGATATGGCGGCTAAATTGTGGAATTAAGAAAGTGAGAGAAAGCGGGATAACATCAATAAAACTCACGCATACAATGTTTGTCCACCACAAAGTATTTTAGACCGACATGGGATCGAATTGAGGACTCCATGCACCAGAGATATACGCTCAACAACTAAGTCACCGCGGCGCTTTTATGGAATATTTTTATTTAGTATTATGTTTGATCGTACTACCTGTAATCTGTTCATCTTACTTCTGTGGATTCAACAATGTCCGTTACATGTTCACTATGTTTAACCGAATGATAGTTTCTTTCAAATTAAATAAAACTTTGAAAGATAACAAAGCACACCGCAGAATAGGAAACGGCTGGGGTGTCTTGTTTCAGCTCCTTTGAAGCCGTAGGTTCCTCAAATCTCCGAGTGAAATAAAATTCTGACCCACGATTTATCTGCTAAATTTGAAGTGAAACGAGAAATCATTATTTTCGAGAAAAAATCCTTTCTATATTTTGTAACATTATTGAGAAGTCCGTCAATTATATTTTATCTCAAATTAGCTGAGGTAATTAATATCCTTATGTTTCTGATGTCACCTCTGAAGTTTCATAATAACGAATAACATTTCTTTAGAGGTGATACATAAGGAAAGATGTATTGAAGTCTTAAATATGGCACCAGGAGTAGAAGAAAAGATTTTGAGACGCTGCCTCTGTTTTTTTTTTCATTATCAATACAAGAAAAACAAAGGAATCAATACATTGGACTTAGATTTTGCAGTTACCTTGAAGAACGAAAAAAATATCTAGTAATAAAATTAGTGGTACCATTGTAAATGGTATCAAAATATTTTATTGTAGTTCCTGTTTTCAGTATCCTAGCCTTGAAAATTTTTATCAATAACTAAGTAGAGTAATTCGTGATCCTTCTTGAGAGCTCCTGATGATTTTTTAATTTTTTTTTTACGGAACCCTGAAACTTGTTCTTGAATTTAGAGGTGTATTGTCTCCCTTGCTTCTATCTTATGAAAATTCTAAGCAATAGTTCACATTGGGAAGTTTAGAAGAAAGAACACATATGATATTTCATATAAATTTTACAATTTCTAAGAAGGATATATTTAAACATTTCATTTTAAATTATAGTAAACTCACAATTTTCCCCTGACTATTTAGGAATTAGGAACTATATTTCTGGGCTGTCGGCATCTAAGTCCATTTACTCCGTATATGATTGATGACGTCCATTGGCCATAACATTATCCGATGAAAGGGAAGGAAGAAAGAATTGTTGAAGAAAGGGAGCAACCTGGGACCATTATGTTGGGTACCATCCTGACATTTGCCTGATCTGAGTGAGGGAAACCCAGGAAAAACCTCACTCAAAATGACTGGACTAAAAACGCTGTTACACTTTTTTGACCGAGTGGCGCGAACGGGAACCCCGAACCAGTCGGTCACCAAATTTACTGAGAGTTATGCTGAATATTGAACAAGGAATTCAGCTTAAGCGTTAAGTACAGATCGTTTTTTCATTTTTCACAAAATTTCGACGTTAAAGCACCCATTTCTGATTGAGCTTCAGACCTCATTAACGTTTGTAGCCCAGAGCCTACATTTTAAATATTTATTTCATTTAATTTTATATTTTGATTAATTATTTTGTTTTCTTGAAAAATCAGAAATTATCCATTGAATTATTTTAACAGAATGAGGTTAAGAAATATTAAATAAGAAAAACTTGTCACAAGCTACAAGTTGTGTAGTTAGATTTATGTAATGATTATATAACGTTGGTATCAAGGAAGACATGATGCGGCACATTATCGTAACTGATGTGAAAGAGAAAAGAATCTGAAATACTCATTACTTGGAAAGAATTAAGGAAATTTGATGCAACTAAATTTTGTAAATAATTGTTAACCCAGACACAATTTTGGAAATGTTAAAACTGCCAGTATCGCGTACGTAGGCATTCTGGAGATTTTTATCACTGATCAACAATGAGGAAACTGAGAAGCTTTGTGCAGAAGAAATATCACGCCTCTGACGTAACGATAATGAAGCGGAATCCAGAAGCAAGGAAGCTCAACAAAACCGGAGAGTGACTGGACTCAAGAGGTAGTCAAGAGGTAGACGAGAGGTAGTCGACGAACCACTCGAGACGGTATTCGAAGTCCGGAGAAGTTTGGAGGAAAGAGAGTCTTAACAACGGCGAGAGATTTACGTGACGGAGTTAGATATAACGAGTGAGTTTGAACATCGAAGTACACGTTAACCGAGAGATACGAGCTGCGCTGTTCCGAGATAACCCAAGTTCACGATGGTCATTTGAGACTACATAGAAGGACCTCGTTGATTCAAGAAGGAGACCGAGCCCACTGACGTTCCAGGAGGTTGTATCTGCAGGTCCACATCGTCATCAGAACGCAAGGGGAAGTCCGAGATCCATCAGGTATGTGTTTCTTCTTTGAATCTGATATCAGTGGTATAATGGCCGGCAATGTCGTTATCATGATCTGGCAGGATTAACTTATCCGCTCTACACACACACACACCTCACACATTTAATATTCTGACATAAGTGAAAATACATGAACATAATTCATTTTAAATCTGATTTGTTATTTCAAGCATTTTACCTCCTACATGATTTAAGTAAGTTAGCTTATTTCAGTTCATTCTAGATGGTGAACGGAAGGTAACTTACTGTGTCATCATCCCAAAATTTAGACACTGACACAGGGAAGTTCACACATTTGATCATCTTCCTACATTTTTAATGTTTCATCTCTATCACTTCCCTATTGAAACCCTTTTCATTAAGAGCTGTCTAAGATACAAGTGAAAGACAATGATGAGATTACTTCATATATGAGGAGTGCTGTGCTTAACTCCGTTTAGTTGAGTTTGAAGGAGAAAGTGAAAGAACAGTTAAAAGAAAACATTTTTATTGTAGTACTATATTTGGAAAGTACCATGTTTGGACAACAACGTTAAGAATAAATATGTTAAAAGAGTATGCATCGTGCATTATTTCTTATGTATGTGTGTATAAGAATATGCATATTGATTTCTGAATCTCCTCTCAATCAAAGTAGACTTAAGGGACTTTAGCATATCAAGCCCCATATAAATTCATAAGGCTTCACACAATTTTATTTTTTTCTATTTAAGACCGCCAGAGATGAAGACAAAGCCAAATGGCCTTATTATTTGGTATAATTCAGGTATTCTTTGATTTGATAAAAAAAAATTATGTGATGAAAAATTCTTATCATTGCCCGTCACTAATATCACTTACGAGACGAGTCGAGATGAGACGAGAAAATTTTAGTGGCAATTTTGGGTAGCATTTTCGCGATACTATTCCAAGTATAACATCCTGAAATTTCGTCTTGTGGGGAAAATCATGTTTTTAGCTTTAAGCTTTCGAGGTCTCGAATAACCCACTCTATCACCACACATGGTTAATTTTCCTGAAGATAACTTGCAATTCAATGTAATAATTTGTCAATTCAATCAACTTTCTCGTCGTTATATGGGAGTCCACTTTGACGCCGGGATCTGGGTTCGATTTCTGGTGAGAGCGTATGTGGTTCAGATCCCACGTTAACCTGCAAGTTCAGGTCTCTTATCGCCTCACCGCTGAAAGAAACGTCTACTTCATCTACTAACCAATTTAACATGTACACATAACAATGTGAAAAACGGACTTGAGACATTTACAATCAGTCACATCAGACAAATAAAGTCTATTGTGCGTTCTGAAAATGAGCCCTTATTATTACACTAGTCTAAAGACAGTTATCTGAACCGAAAGCAAGAAGCTGTTCTCTATAAGGTTATTATTAATGTAATTTGTGTTATTTAAGTTAATAAGCAAAACCAAGTTCAAAGTATGAAAGTATATCATAAGCCGTGTCAGTCACCTAAACTTAAAGAAAAAAATACAGTATATGAATATATTATATACATTCGCCACTGAAAGTAACGTAATTTAATATATAAAATTAAACTCAATACGTGATAAATGTGTATACATGCAGACTAAGCTGAAAAGGTAAAGTAGACTCTTTGTGATCGAAATAGACTGTTTTTAGTTACGGTAATAATCTTTAAAGCCTATGCAAAATGCAACAGATTAGCATCAAGTGTTGAAAACGTCAAAAAAAAGAAACTTATTTGTTAAAGTAGTCAAAAGCAATAATAATAATAATAATAATAATAATAATAATAATAATAATAATAATAATAATAATAATAATAACAATATTTCATGTAATTACTTTAGAGTAATTTCCCAATCTTTAGATTTGACAAGCTCTTATTTATTACACACAAACGGGGTGGCTAACAAGTTTCAAATTTTAAATTAAAACGGGTGAGTGCTATGCTTGCTGCATAAAGTACTTTACCATCTTTGTGATGAGATAAAAAGTCACAGAAAATATACCAGATGAATATTTAAAACAACGTATTTACTAGTGAGCTGTGTGGCCTATTTTCAAAAATCGAAGTGACGACGTAAATATATAGCTTTATTGAATAAATGTGGGTTTATTTAGTTTATCCTAACAAACAAGATGTTCAGCATACTACATTTCTAATTTTAACAGTAACCTTTAGGGTAGATACATGTTACGCATGAACAATTTGAGCACATTACATAAGATTTTAATGTATACTGTTGGAATTTGAAAAAATTTGAAACCATTAGTTTACCCGTAAAATTTCAAGTGTGTTATTGAAATCTTATTGTTGTTCTTAAGATTATCATCTAAATAAGAAATTTATACGAATTTGTAAAAAGATTGTATGTACATTTTACTAGATACATTTAACGCAATTAATAGGACAATAGGCTATTAGAAAATATTTTTAACAGAGCACTATTTACAGTGGAAAAACACTTCCATTAGACCTTTAAACTGAGTTATGCATAAATATCAGAAGTCTTATAGAAGGGCTTTGTCCGTCCGTCTGTTGACGGGTATCAGAGCAAAAAGGGTAAGATATTTAATGAACGCGGTTTCTGTAATCGATTCAGCGTCCCATCAATCTCCTCCAGAAACTCTCTATTCAAACTGGAAATAGTTATTTCATTTACCAATGTTTACACCCTTGCACGAAAACCGTAACTGATAACAAGAAGCTTCAATTTAGGCACTCTTCAGCGTTTCAAGACAATATATCATGTCTATCTACAATACTCTAACAGATCCAAAAGGGGTTCAAATTTACTATTACTTCTAATTTCAATACTGATCTCCGCTATCAAGATAGGGTTTCCTCTCCTCTGTTTAAGCTCTATTTAAACTGGAAGCGGTTAAAAATAGCCACTTTTATCGCCACATAAAGACGGTAGTAGATGGCGAATTATATATTTAAAACAAATATTGACTGTTTCATGAAAGAATACCAACAACATTCACAACTCTACTCAGACCAAAAGTAGTTCTAATTTACAATTATTTCCGGCTTCAAACATATTTTTGTAGAACAAAACATGTAAGAGATATCAAGAAGCTATTTTTTTGCTATCGACTTGGTGACCCAAAAATAGTATTCTATTCAAACTGAAAACGCTTGAAATGAATGAGTTTTGGTTCAACTTTTATTGTCATAGAAAAAATATTAATGAATAATGAGTAATGGATTTTGACACGGATTCGGCGTACGAGAAAGATGATCTATCTTTGGTCTTTTTATGCAAACAGTATTTATAAATGATGCTGTACACCAACTTCGAGTGTTGATTTCCCATAGCTTTGGAAGTCTTAGTTTCACTCTATGAAACGATATTCACACGTTTTTAGACTTCAAACTATGCTACACATAACTGTCAAGTCTTAGAGTGGCCTTGTCAGTCCATCTATCTACAAGTATCAGAGCAAAACCGCAAATTGAGAACGTGGTTTCTGCAATCGATTGAGAATAGGTTCCACCTCCTCCATTAACCTTTAGGACACGAAGTAACTATATTTAGTTACCTAAAAATAAGGCTTGGGAAACGAAGTAACTATTTATAGATACCTTGCAATTTGCCCACTAAACCTAATTGTTTTTTATCTTTCTGGGTATCACATATATGCACTTGCATGTGTTTTATTCAGGAGACATACTAGGCAACTGCAGAAATTGGCGTCGTACCCCAGGCTTTCTTTTTAAAAAAGGCTCCGTAATTAAAAGGTTAACTGTCTGTTCAAACCGAAAGTGGCTCAAAATAGATATTTCCAGTTTCAGCGTTTATCGATATAGAATAAAAATGGCAACTTATAGGGAGAAGTAGTTTTCTATTAGCCATTCATATAACATTACATGACTATCCACAACACCTACCAAACCCAGTAGTGGTTCAAATTTACCACTACCTCCGATTTCAATTCTGATGTCGGTAGAGCTAAAATGATTACATATATCAAGAAGTAACTATCGGAATTCTATTCAGCCTCCCAAGTAAAGGTTCTTACTTTTCTATTGAAATTGTATTCAAACCGGAAGTTGTTAAAATTACCCTTTTCCGGTTTCAAGATTTATTACTGCAAAAAGAAAACGTTAAGATACAGGAAGAAGTAACTATTTTCCAAACGATTCAGTGTCTTAATAAAACACAATATGACTATTTGCAACGCGCTATCAAAACCGGACAACTTCAAATTTACTAATATTTCCGGTTTTAATATTGATTTCTATTGAGCAAAAACGGTAAGAGATATCGATGTGCAGCCTTTGCAATCGATTCAGCTTCCAAAGAATAAGTTCTTCAATACCAGGGTATTCAAACAGAAATTGGTTCAAATTACACCAATTTTGCTTTCAACATTTGTAGCCATAGAATAGAAACTTTAATACAGTCGATAGCGACAAACGGTTCTCTGCAATCGATTAAGTGTCTCAAGAGAATACCTCTACCAAAAAAGAAAGTGGCTGAAATTTATTACTAATTCCGGTTTCAATACTGATTTCCATAATTCAAAACAGTATAAAGTATCGAAATGTGGTTTTATGCAACCGATTTAAAGTGCCAAAAGTAGGTCCCATTTGATACAGAGGTGGACCAAATTAGCTATTATTGGTCTCCACATATATTACCAATAGAACAGAAGGGGTAATATAGAGTGATAAAATGTCCAGCAACCGATACATTGTCTCAAAGATATGTATCATGAGAACTCGCAATAATCTACCATAACGGCATGTGGTTGAAATTTGCTAGTATTCCCGCGTTTAAATTTGATTTACAAATAGCAACTACTGTAAGAGATATCTAGAAGCAGTTTTTTTCAGTTGATTCATTGTTCTAAGAATAGATTCTATCTTCTACGTTATTCCTCTATACATACCGGAAGTTGTGTAAATTAACGATCACTGGTTTCAATAGTTATAGCCATAAAACAAAGAAGGAAGTCATAGCGAATTACCTAATGGCTTTATGGTGTGGATTCAGGTTCCAAGGAATTGGTTCTGTTTGATACATTCACTTTATTGTATTCATGTGCATTATACATAAACTGATTCAAATTTGAGTATTGACTTCATATTGCATGGAAGTCTACCGTGATTTCACACCTCAAAATATAACTCACTTGTTGTTAGGTAAAAACATTTTTTTGTAATGTCTCTTTTCTACTAGTCATTAACGTAAGACAATGTCTCCTCTCATTGAACTAATTGTAGTTAAGAACACCGGTTCCTAAAATACCAAGGTAGCATTTAATAATGGATGAGGGTAGCCGTTTTTCGGTTCCGGATTCGGGTAACCGATGTTAGGTAATGCAATCGAGTACTTGATGCTTAGTTCCGGACACGGGTACCCAATTCTTGGCTCCTGATCTAGATACCCGATTCTCAGTTCAAGAACCGTGTACATGATTTTCGGTTCTGGAACCAGGTATCCAATTTTAAATGCTTCTCAATTGTAGGTTCTGAATT
This sequence comes from Thermobia domestica, assembly GCF_964235325.1. Taxonomy (NCBI): domain Eukaryota; kingdom Metazoa; phylum Arthropoda; class Insecta; order Zygentoma; family Lepismatidae; genus Thermobia; species Thermobia domestica. Next base: position 144,074,196 of record NC_137457.1, read on the forward strand.
CGAAAATCCGTATTACTTCGAACGGCTTGCCTGGTATGTTTTGGGTTTCCTTGGGGCGTCCTAACATCCTGCCTGTGCATCCTAGTCATTTGCTACGGACGCTCTTGTGTTTTATAGGAAGTCGTTTTTCATTAGTATAATATCACATTATTTCTGTCTTTATTTACCCCTTTTGTCTTTCCTTGTCTCTCTCTCTTTCTTTCTTCCCTTTCTTACCAGCTAATCATTTCATGTGTTTTTGCTTCCAGATCATTATTTATAGAAAAAGGAAAAATACTAAGGAAATTGGAATTACAGTCGAGGTAGAAGAGGGTTTCTCTTCATCACACGTTGAAAACTAAATCATTTCTTCGGAAGATGAAGAACAATCGCAAGCACAAACTGGCTTTGAGATGCAGATAGATGACTCAGACAGCCCTTTCGATGACCTCGAATATCAATCCAGAGGCGAAAATCTCACTGACGAGGATGAACTTCTTGTAAGAACTATCAGGTCAACACTTGATGACCAACTGACTGTGGATCAAAACGAGCCTGTTATTTCTAAAGGAGAAAGAACTACTACGAAAAAAAGCATCTTAATATTCAAAAAATAAGAAGAGAATTTCTCGTGGTTACCTTCCTATTAACCAATAAGGAAATGGCACCCTATCACCAAAGATTACATTTTCATATTCTTGATAGATATGGTACTAAATGGAGTACCAAATTACTATATCCGGCAGCCATAGAAAATCGTGAGAAAACTTGTAAATCAACCTGTCAGGCAATGAGCAATGCTACTAATGAGAAGGAACATATCGAATATTTAAAGCATTTCTTTCTTCCATCACCATTCAGACAATCTTACAATACAGCATTGAAGTGATGTCTGCTGTGAGAATTAGTGAATGCAATAAGTATTCCAACAAAAGACCTTTCACAAATCTTGAGGGAGAGGAATTGGAAGCTTTTATTACGTTATTGATTGTGGCTAATTGTGACGGCTCTCTTGGATTCGACACTATGTGGTGACAGGTACCAAGTTTACAAGGTATACAAGTTTACAAGTTTATAACACAAAACCTAACAAAGGTGTTGTTCTCAACTCGACCATGCACAATCATGACGCTGTCCAATTGTCGAATGGGAAATCAGAGATTATTTTGAATTAGAAAACTAAAGATTATGCAGATTCCTTTGATCCACTTACGCCAGCTGATGAACACTTAACGTAAGACAAAACTTTGGCCCGTGTGGATATTTCATAATGTGCTGAATGTGGCATGTATAAATTCGTATGTCGTACTACTCCATATTTTTTTCAAAGAAAGAGGAGACGGGAACTCATTACCCGGATTCAGCTTACTATTAGGCTTTCTTGTTTCTTCTTGCTTCACAAAAGTAACATTGCATAAAAAAATTCCAAATCGCCTAGACGTGAGATGACCAGCCGGCGTGTTGGAATCAGAAAAAATCAGGCAAGTCAGATGGCTGATAATAAGATCTGTGAAAGGAAAAAGTACTGTAGCCTCTGTCCTTGGCAGTTAAGGAGAATAACAAAGGTAAGATGTGCAATTTGCGCCGAACACGCGAACAAAATCTGCCCAAACTGAAAATCAGCGAGATTAGTCGGAAGTTCAAGATTCTTGCGATCAATGAAATACAAATCATTATGCAATGGGTGGAAACATATTCGGTTAGGTTGTGTTCTTAGCCTTGATTTCTTGAATTTTGATGTTCTATTTGTGAGTTTATTGTGAGTATGTGATTTATTTTAATTCATTTTCTAATCTTTCTACAAAACCAGACATGATAATTTACTTTGTTTATGTTTTTGAAACTATAGTTTGTTGGCCTAATGTAGGTTCATACCTATTATAGTCATTTCTCACAACACAGCTGTTATTTTTAGTTAGATATGGGCTAACGAAACTGAAATATACAAATAAGTCTATGTAGAACAAGGAAGAAGATGGAAGCAAATGATGTTGAAGCAAATTGGAATGATCGTGAACTCCTTTTTCCTCGCTGTTAATAAAATTAGGCTACCACAAACAAATATTTTACTTATTTAAATCACTCCGTCCTATAGTAAATTGAAGTAGTTGAATTCAAAAGTTTCCTATTTACATGAACAAGATATAGAGAATAACCGAAACACAACACGTATGGAGAATAACTTGAGTAGCACGTCTTGAAATCGTGTGGTGTATATGAAACGATACTTAGTAACGTGTTATTTTCAGTATTAATCTCCTATTGTATAACTTTTAATCCTCTATTGCTACCGAAAATAGTAGAGTCGTGTTCGAATTTCATTATTAGATGCACATTGAATGGAAGTCTATCATAGTGTCATCCCATCAAGCTGAACTCAAAATTTCAAACTAAATATTAATGAACATTAAGATACTACTTACGACAAAGACCCTATCTGCGCGAGCTTTGTTAGATACACGTTGTATTTGAAATACCACATCACCTGCTGCATTCATTATTCTAAGGCGTGGTGTACAAAAAGACCATTCTTCTTCTATTGTTCCTATATAATTATCTGGTGGTGCGAATACTTCCATTTTCTGTCGAAATAAAATTTAAATAATTTAAAACATAATTCTAAAAAATACTAGATTTTAAAAAATAACTTATTTAAAGAAATCTTATATTTTAACTTCAATGTAAACTCATAATTAAATATTAAGACCAATATTAAGATAACGTCTTAATGAATTGTGCTAGATTAATATGAAACGCAGCACATATTCTTTAATTTTCCGAAGTAAGACAACAGTACACACACAAATACGAACGGTAAACGTATAATATATTATTTTGTTGAATATTAAAAGTGGTTTGACCAATGCTGCTTCCCTAAGAATGTAGGTATATCGGAAGGTATTATAGTATTTTTATAACGGTTAAAACTGGTATATCCTTTTATTTGATAAAACTGATAAAACAAAATTATTTTACAAGTTATACTGATGATAATACAAATTGTCCGCGTGGAAAAATAACTACTAATACCAAATTTCATACGTTAAATTACTTTCACATGTTCCAAGCATAAAAAAAGTTTTATTATGCTTGCCCTCGGTCAAATATATGGAAAATTGTAGACCGGCTAAACAACATAGCGAGTACCAAATTCTTTTTTCGTATTGGATTTATTACGAGGGCTATCCAGAAAGTAGATTACGTTTTGGAATAAAAAATCAACAAAGTATAGGAAACAAATTTTATTATATACAGATGAAAGCCACACACAAATACTACTTTTCGACATAGTCACCATTCAAATTAAGGCATTTATCGTAGCGATGTACGAGCTTGGAAATTCCTTCGTCGAAAAATTCGGCCGCCTGCGACTTCAACCACTTCGTTACCTCTTCTTGCAGCTGTTCGTCGTCATCAAAACGCTGCATAGCCAGCCACTTCTTCATTGCTGGGAATAGGTGGAAGTCGCTCGGTGCCAGGTCGGGACTGTACGGCGGATGAGGAAACAACTCCCACTGAAAAGGTTCAAGAATTTCACGCGTGACATTTGCCGTGTGGGGCCGGGCGTTGTCGTGAATGAACAAGATCTTAGAGCTCAACATTCCTCTGCGCTTGTTTTGAATTGCTCTTCTGAGGTTTTGCAGAGTTTGGCAATACCTTTGAGCGTTTATTGTAGTGCCTCTTTCCAGGAAGTCCACCAAAATCACACCTTTTCTGTCCCAAAAAACAGTCGCCATCATCTTCCTTGCCGACGTTGTTTGCATGCATTTCTTGGGTTTTTGGGGAGAACCTGTGTGCCCCCACTGCATTGATTGCAATTTCGTTTCACAGTTCACGTGTTTCACCCATGTTTCGTCACCAGTAACGATGCGATCGAGTAAAGAGTTACCATCCTTATTGTAGGCGTCCAAAAAGTGCAACGCTGCAGCCATTCGCTGATTTTTTTGGTCCTCTGTCAAGATTATTGGAATCCATCTTGCACAAAACTTGTGGTAACCAAGCTTTTCGCTGATGATTTCGTGCAACAAACTTCGCGAAATTTGTGGAAAACTCAAAGAAAGTTCCGTTATTGTGAACTTTCGATTTTCACGGACTTTAACATCGACTTTTTCGACAAGTTCGGCAGTCACTTTGCTGGGTCTCCCACTTCGATCTTCGTCGTGAACATTGGTTCGGCCATTTTTAAATCTTATGACCCACTGTCGCACTCCACCTTCAGTGATAATGTTGTCCCCATACACTTCACACAGCTGCCGATAGATTTCTATCGGTTTACAGTTTTTTGCTGTCAGAAACCTTATTACTGCACGCACCTCGCAGCTCGCGGGATTTTCAATTAACGCAGACATTTCAAACCGTCACAGTATCTTAACGGAGCACAGCACGAACCTCTCACTAGCACGGCTAGATGCCGACTGAGCTGCGCAACGCTCTGACCCCAAGATGGCCGCGCTAGCCCCGCCCCTAGCGGACACAGACGAAAACGTAATCTACTTTCTGGATAGCCCTCGTACTACATCGTAGACCAAACTTTTTATGTGATTTTCTATTCCATTCTTAACTTCGAAACATGGTATTTCTTGGTTTCCATTAACAAAAGAGTACAATGTTCTACATTTACATTCTTTCTGTGTTCCACAAATATGGGAATCAGCTGGTATCTTGCTGTCAGTTTGTTTACTTGAAACATTCGTTACTAGAAAATCATTACAGTTGTTGACAGCAAAAAACACGCGATTTTTGCGTGCATATCAAACCTTACTTCATTTACGCAATGCTTTACGTGTGTTCAGCTTGATTTTCTTTCTCATGCTATGTAAGAACCTTTTCTTACGTTTTCTGATTACAGAGCTAAAATTGTTACTTCTCGACTTTTTTACAAAGATATTTTGAATAGTGCAACATTTTAACGGGTACATAGTTAGATTGTACATTATGACTTACCTTAACATCATTTTTACTGCGTTTACTAGGTTTAGATTTTGTTGACCTATTGTTCGCATGCTCTGCCAAAGCGGGGCAACAAATAATCCTATCGTTAGGATATACAGTTGCGGACATTAAAATAGTATATTTTACTTGTACGATAAAAAAAAAACTTATATTTACAATTTGGGAAATATTGCAAATACTCAACATGAACTTCTTGGCCAATACATTTTAACATGCCGAATAAGCACTATAAACAATACAGTACTCATTGACAAACATTTCTTACTAAAAAGAAACGTTGAGCTGGAAGGGGGTAACAGTTGGTTCACCAACTTCCTTTCGCATAAGGGACAAGCACAGACTTTAATTTCGTCTGAAAGTACCACGTCGGCATTGCTTTTAATTTCCCTAGCAAAGGTCGCATTGATCAAGCTCTTGCTACTAAGGAAGCAAACCCCGTATAGTCAACCTTTACGGTGTTTACATTTACACTGGCAATTTCGTTATTACCTTTATTGCCCTGAGAAGAAACATACATTTTTTTTAAACAGACGTATTTTAAAATTAGGGTTTGATACTTTGCAACTGGTTTCTGTTATTATCTAATAATTGAAACAACTCATCGCAGGGAATATTTTTACTTTCATTTCGATTAACGAACTGCAACTCTTGGCTATTAGATAATCTCATTCTCTTTGTAGTATTTTGGTATACTTCAATGTTGTCAAAAATATATCCCATTTTCTTTTTAAGATTCCTACCTTTAGACTTGGGAGGACAGCAGATTCAAACACATGCTAACGGGTCTGCATTAAACTCATCAGCAAATCTGTTTTTTTTTTCAGAATTTTGTTTTTATTTTCGGCCTGACCTAATTCAATATGGTAGTGTGAGCATTGACATTCTTATTACACCTATTAAGTATGGACTTAGTTTAATTCCTGAAATTCCACGAAAGTTAATTCCTGAAGAATTTTCAACATGAATTAACGGTACTTGGTTTGCATTACCATTAGGCCTACTTTCATAATAATTGGAACAGCTGATGTCATTAGAATAATTTTTCTGGATTCTTTCCATTATTAATTCAATTACTATTTTTGACGTCATTGTCATCAAAATCTATTTCAATTTTCTGGCTACATATTTAAAATCTACGTTTTTGCCAAAAGCACACTTTCTTTTAATTTTTCGAATTCGGTGGTTCCTCCTACGCCACTTGCACTGAGACGTATCTCCTTTACAAAGTTTTTTCTATACTCAAAATTAAAATTGAACACAGATTCACAAATACCTTCTTTAGCAACTCTTCTGAGATTATTTATTTCTAAATTAAGGCCTAGAACATTCTGAAATTCATGCAAAGAAACTTTAGTGGTACTAAGCTTATATTTCTCTATGAGTGTGACATTTTGTGCTTTAATTTCATGTCAAACTTTTATTAAATCAAAAAGTGACATGTTGCCTAATTTCGACTTTCAATCAAACCCAAATGTACACAAATAAACGAGGAAAATACTACTTGAATATTAAAGTAAACAGCATTGACCATGACTGCATTGCACGGGTTATTATTTTACGAGATAAATAGAGCAAAGAAAAATTGACAAATATACTTGTTTCCACGGGCAACAATATACGAGAGAATATGGTTCGATTACCATATGTTCCTGTTTAGGATTAGCCAATTTATGAATTTAATTGGGTTCGTGTCCTGTGGGTTACTGTTTGTGCAAACAGATTTACTGGTATCGGGTATGATCCCCGAACGTCCTTGTACTGCCTCATAAAAGAAAAGAGACTGGACTGGACGATAAGAACAGACAAGTAAACATTAACGAACTGAGAACAAAACTGGTAACAATCGGGATTCAAACCATGGACTTTCGGTATATACCGTTTTCTTGATTATTCTCCATATCCCCCTCAACTGAGTCAGCTTTTCCATCCATTTAAGGTTACATAATTTACAGTCAGAAGTTCGTGCAACGTTGGGTTGCGATATATACATTTTATGCTTCTTATATTCTACGAAAGATAATACTAACCTGTTGCATTGCTGAAACTGTAAACATAATGAAAGAAATGCATGCACAAAACTTATCCTATACCAAAACATATTATTATCGAACATGCATATTTTACGTATTTATTGAATCCAGTGGTGTATCAAGTAGCAATCACTACGTATATTTCAAGCTTTTCAAGTATTGTGGCACTTCACATTTTACAATCACAAAACATATATTAAATAATTATATTTCAAGCTTTTCAAGTATTGTGGCGCTTCACATTTTACAAACATTGAAATACTCTCTAAATTGTAGCAATTTGGTTTTGTATTGTGCTGACGACCGAATACCGACGTATCCACACGCGTATGTACGCTAACAAAAGTCGAATAATTAATCGAAGACGTAGACGGGAACACTATACCGTGGAGACGAGGATTTTACGCACTATTAGTTAGAATGCTCTCTCCTCCAGCATGATGGTTCCTTCCTAGTTATGGCAGACTACTGTGTTAGGTCATTTTGTAAATTTCATAGGTAATTGAAACATCGAAACATTTTAATGTCAATAACGTCTTTTTCGACTATAATTCTAGTTGAAGAATCAATAAAGAAATTAATTTGAAGCGTTGCTTTAGGACTTTTTATGTTACAATAATCACTATCTAAATAAAGCTGGAGTGGAGAGCGATGTGCTCTGATCTCTTTGATGGCCGAAGATCCACTCATCGCGCCCATTTGCTATTGTTCTCTTGCATAATGGACGCGTATGATACGTTATTGGGATGAAAGATAGTTCCCACAAAACTGTTACTTTTTAAGTAGCTGCTTCACTAATAAGAATTGCTTAATTATTTATTGGATTATTGAAAACACATTAACTACATTTAAATGCATGATAATATTTATAAATCAGTAATTAACAAAAGATATGCACATTATAGCATTTAGTCAAACCCTGCGTTTTAGCTCCGCAAGTTAGCTTTCGTAAAGCTAAGCTGAACCAAATTGCCCTACTATATTAGGCCATACGAAGAGAAATATGGGTGAGCAACCACACACACACACACACAGAGAAAGAGAGAGAGAGAGAGAGAGAGAGAGAGAAAGACTTGCGAGCGAGAAATTTCGCACCATTTCAATTCTAAGAATGTTCTCTTGTTGCGCGCTGGTTCTAAGAAATCCTCTTTCGTATACGAGAATTGTTCAAAAAGTCACGAAAATGTCGTTACAAAATATAAAATTGAATTAAGTAGAATGTGAGTCTGCATGATACATGAACTTTATCATTGAGCGATTTATTCGTAATTAAAACTTTCTTTGAATAAATTCATAAATTCATACTTTACGAAAATTGAAACAGACTTTGGCATATTGTACGTTCATTTCATAGTATGCAAATTAAAAGCGACATACCAAATTACTGTTCTTTCAGATCTCACAGCAAAATGGATAACATTCTATAAACACCTACATTATAATGTTATAAAAATATAATATTCCAACAAAATCTTGAGAATAAGTGTAGCCTTAGCGCAAAACTTAAAGTACTAACATTAGAAAGTAACCATCAATATGTCACTGGTAAACTTACTAAAAAAATTGAGACCTTTTATTCCCGTGGGGGCCGCGGTGGCTTAGTGGTAGAACGTTGACGTCTGATGCCTGGGGTCCCGGGTTCGATCCCAGCCCCCTCTATGTAAAATTTGTGGTGGACAATCACCGTGAGCGCTTGTTTTCCCGAGACTTTCCCGTTTCCTCCCACTTTCTTCATTCCACCATTTCATTCATTAGTCATCATCACCGTCTCCTTTAGAGTAACCGGCATAATCGTGGGACGTAAAACTCAGATTTCATTTTTTTCTTTTTTCCCGTATATTCTTCTGTATGATCATGCTCTTGTGACAAAGCTTTCGATTACAGTTTTGTTTTATATCTCTAATGAGGAGCAAAATGTATCATTATTTAAGGAATATCCCCAATTTCTTGGTATAGAAGCGTGATTGGTACGATATCAAGAAGCTGTTCTAATTGATCTTACATAAAGTACAATGTTAAACGTTTGGCTTAGGAGACCCAGGTTCGATTGCAAGTTGCAGCTCATGTATTTCGTTTTCCATGTTAATCACTAAGTCCTGTCTCATATGGCCCCGGTGCTGAAAGGGATGTTAAAATCTGCTCAACTCAATTCAAGTAAACTCAGATGGTAAGTACTTGGATTTACATAATTATTTCTAAGATAAGAAAACGTACCTGCAGACAACAGGGGTAGCAACAACCTTGGCATCTATAAGGTCTGTGGAAATGAATTATTTCAGTTTTGTTATTATCTGTAATTTTCATTTCGAATGGACGTCTGTGATTACCACCTTCACACCACCTCGACACATACTCTTGTGCTCTATACACTTCCTGGCCAAGGCAATCCTTAATTGCATAAGTGTTTTTTAAACCAAAAACTCTTACTAAAAAATCAAGTAAAATTATGTCAGTAACAACGTCCGACTACGTGAAGTGCAGATTCGTAGTAAAACTACAATTATACAAGGAATACTGAATAAACCTTGAAAACTAAAACTCATTCCTGAAAAGTAAGAGGAGGAAGCACTAAACTTTGTATAAGTTCATGATGACTTATTTCTGAATAACTCATATGCATTTAGCATATTAGCTATTTTTCCTGTTGCCACTTGCTTTCAAGAACAAGTTGCTACATACTAGCTCTGAAGTACACCTCAAGAGCTGTGACTTTTAAATTTATTATATTTAAATCAGTCATAAATTATTAAAAAATAAACCTATGCACATATGTTACTATTTAAAGCATTCGTTTTGTGGAGCCCCTGTTACTATGTTAACGCGTAGTAATTTAGTTGAAGAAGGTGTTAGGATTAGAGATATGATATTGTGCATGCATAATTGTACAGAGTTACCAATATATAAGAGCAAAAAACAGATACCATAGATTTTTCTATTTATATTATTTACTATAGTTTAGGTAACTATTGCGATTTGAAGATTAAACACGAAACACTAGAATAGTTACTACAAAAAGTAGTTCGGTCTGATACTAGAAAATTATTGAAAATATGTGGAGAAAGAAAGAAGCTTCATTGTACATCAGTCAATTCCGCTGGGCCACATATGACTTAATAGTGGGAGTTTAATAGTGGGAGTTTGCGAAAAGCAGAGCAAAACAATATAAGCAATGTAGAGGTTGTGATGAACTTAGGTAAGAAATATTGACATTAAACGTTACGTTCTGTTATTGATCTAAGAGTGAATTTGACAAAAGCAGCAACTACACTAACTTCGATTAATTATTTTTGTGAATGATTTACTTATATCTGCTCCATTTCTTATTGCGAAAGTAAGCAACAGATGTACATTTCACAGAATATTTAGTTAGAAATGATCACTATAGACAAAATATAGGTACTATTGTTGAAATAAAAGATATATTTCTTAACGTTTTTCCTGCTATGTGAAACAATTAAATAAGCAGTATTCTCTACTGTTTTGGGTTTAATCCAACATTTAAGTGTTATCAGATATTCAACACAAATCTACTAGAACACAAATTTGATAAAATTTGAGTAATCTATTTTTTTTAAAATATTACATACATGCAAGAAAATTTACGTGAAAAAGATGAAATCAAATCTTTGATTTTTACGTCCCACGGTTATGCCGGTTAGGCTAATGGAGACGTTGATGATGAGTAATGAATGAAATGGTTAAATGAAGAAAGTGGGAGGAGAACCCCGAGAAAACGCACGCACATGGTGTTTGACCACCACAAAGTTAACTTGGCTGAGGCTGGGATCGAACCCGGGACCCCAAGCACCAGAGGTGAACGCTCTACCACTGAGCCACCACGGCCCCCATTTTACGTAAAAGCATTACATCTGGTAATACTTCTACGAATTTGTTGTCACATGTAATTAACGGAATTTTCACATTTGCAATGGTTATGAATAATTCAGATGCCATGGAGGTTGCTATGTCTTCCACGGCAAGTAGGGATTAAAAATTAAAACTTTTTAAGTAGAAACATGTGAGAACAATGAAAATCATATCAATAGCAAGGGTTTTATGGTTTTGATAAAAATTTGTAAAAGGGAATTCTGAATATAAGTGCCTAACTACGAGTAAAAAAAAGACATTAAATTCATACTAGCACCAACTTGTTTCATGTTTGTTTTCCGTTGTACCTTGTAGTCACATTCTCATCTCCATAAAGACTGTATGAACCGAAGTCAATAAATGTTCAAGTGCTGTCCAGGCTTCCTACGAACCTTTTCTACCAAGTTTCAGGGATTAATATAACCAACACGATAAGAATCTTTTTTTAAAAAATATATCGAATGGTGCGGAAATTATATTTTTTTCTATTTGTTTTTAAAAGTGGTAGCAAGAACTTTCAGCAAACTCTACATTGTAAATCGCGCAATAAACTAACATTGCGGTTCTATTGCATGATGAACATTTTAGTTTCACTGCGTACCGCATGCTTTCGGGAAGAAAGGACTTCAGATGTCTGTAAATATTCTCATCATGAGATTCAATAGTTACCTACACAATGTATATTTTAAACAGCAAATTCAACTAATTAAATTCCTTGCATTAGCTCTCATAGACATTTTTAAACATGTTTCACTCTTAGAATAAATGAATGACCTAAAAGATGTCTATCATATCGAAATGTGTTGCGGAAAGGTGACCTTTGTTACTACAAATGCAGAAGCCCTTTCAACTAACATAAAACAAAGCAAAATGCCTCACAATAGGCTCGAATTGAAGCATGTACAGATATTAGGTCTTTGAACGCAAGAAACTGCAGGTTAGTATGATGTTACGTCAGTATTATGAAAATGTATTACGTTGCAACAAGACACCGTATACACTGTTTCATCAATATGTATTGTGCAAAATCGCTAAAGTTTTTCAAAGTTATAATACAGCAGAAAATTTAAAAATTGGAGACTAAAAGACAAAAGAAATAAATAAAATAGGTGTAGAACTTTCGAGCGAGCATGTGATCAATTGGATAATGCACATTGTTATAATATATTAACATTTTTAATTAATTTTTTTTCTGAGTCAGATTCTTATGTATAACAACAAAAGAATATAAGACTTAAGTATTATTAAATCCTTCAATATATTTAGGTCACGGACTCCTTTCTAGTTTAGTGAAATATTGAAACAAAATTTACAAATAAAGTTAGATAACAGTTGAATGGAAAGAAATACTAACAACTTACATGTTTTTTTTATATATATTGAATATAAGCTCAATTGTTTCAAAGCAAATTATTGTGGACTATTAGTGATATTTATAAACAGGTTTGTAATTGGAAAAAAAAGTAAGCTTTGTGAATAAACTAGTTTATAAATATCATTTAAGATTTGAACTTGTGTCCAATAAAGAAAAAATGAAAGTTGTTAGTATTTTACTTCGGCAGTTAATGTTTTAACTGCATAATTCGGCAAATTTCATAGCATATTCAAGCGTAAATGATGTAGATCTATTTTATTTTTTAACGTTATTTTACTTTACAACGTTCGCAAATTTTACGTGCTATTACGACTTAAGAAAAAAGAACAAAAAAATAAAGAAATTTTGATTTTTTCAGCCACCTTATTACATAACGCTGAACAGGTTAACTAAGAAGTCAGTCTTTAACAGTGTAGAACCGGGTGGCATTTATAAAGGTTCTCAACCTGTAATCTACATTTTGAGCTATAAGAGAGCGATATCTTGAGTTCACTAAGAATTTCAGCAGTTTCTTGAACAATCCCAGGAGTGAAAGCAAACAATTAGGTGTGAAAGCGGACATGCAGGTTTAGAACGTCAGCGAAGCCAACACTATTTGGTAGGTTTATTTCGTAGGTTAGGTATCGAGTAAGTAAGTAGCTGATATATTGTTTGATATTGAAATCTAAAAGTTTGGAACTGGCCACCATTTGAGCAGAAAACCTTAAGTCAAACGAGATACATTAGTACCCGTCTTTTAAATGGCTCCCAAGTTTTTCTTAGATTAGGAAATGCACTCTCTGATTGATGGTTCATGTGAGAAATTCTGGTAAGCACAGAGTCACACATGTTACGAAAATGTAAATATGGAATATGCTTATGGAGCAGCAACACTTTTGGTTGAAACGAAAGTTTTCTGATCTTGGCAGTAGCATAGGCAGTATGAGCATCGGTTCTCATAAGTGTACCAATTTAAACCAACTTCGTTCGCATTAATAAAATTACAATATTAAGAATAACTGTGTTGCTGATTGTTGTAGAGGATGAGCAAGAACTGGGTGGAATAATGTAGAGAAGTGAAGTTTAATGTGCATTCATAATGAGGAAGGGAAGGAAAAGTGTCATAAGGGATGTATGCGTGTGTATGTATACTCATATTCTAAACAGTAATATACAGCACAACTCCATGTTTCTGTGATGCTATACTCAAATACTGAAATTGTGACATAAGTAATAAATATCACGATTATTTATGTGACACATGTAACACTTATAAAGTAGATTAAACGTATATTACATATATTGTAAACATATATTATATAAAAAGAAGATAAATAAATATAACAAAAATATCAAAAAAAATAATAATGTTTAACACGTAAACAATTGCCATATATACCTATCTTATAATATTTACCTATCTTATAATATCGCTCCTATCTTATAATATTTACTCTTCTGGCTAAGCCAAAAACGATAAAGGAAGGATTGACTATTTTCAGTAAGAAAAATCTATATATAACAAGTTCAGAATGTATGAGAAGAACTTTCATGATTCGACAAAAATGTTGATGAATTAAAGAAAAGGAAATAATCTGTAGAAGATAATATTTCAAATATTATTAATTTGTAAAGAGAGGGAAACATATTACTTGGATAATACGCCTCGATACTATATGAGATACCAATATTGCTTATCGGTGTATCGTTTGCTACATCGTTCCTCTTGACATTCTACTCGAAGTGAAAAGAACAGAAATTAATCCATTTGAAATTTGCGTTACGTTACGTTCAGTAGCAGTAGTATTAAGTATTGAGAAGTGTTGCCTGTGCTTAATAAACGTCCTAAGAATACACTTAAATTTCCACTTTAATCTCGCTTCTAAAATTGCAAACGATGGTTTTTTACTACAGCTGTCAGCAGTTGAAAACTTGTATCATTTTTGCAATACATGTACGCAAATCTTTTTTCGTGGGAGTACGTTGCAGTTTATTGCTTTATTTCTTTTTATACTTGAGCAGATAAACACCTCCCTCTTTTATGATTACACGAAGTGTACTGGAAGATAACTCAAAGCGAGAAGGATATCTGTATTTGGTTTGTAGATGTGTAATCAAAGTGTTGTTGGCATGCGAGAAGAAAATTTATTGTTAATACATCATCTGCAGAATTGACCAATGAAATCCGTCGAAAGTTTCAAGAGTATTTCTTAACACAAAGCAATACACAATTTTCTGTATAATTAAAAAATTTACAACATTTACATAACTTTAAAAAATAAAAGTTTCCCTTAAATAATTATATACACAAAATTAAGTTTTACTATTTTAACATGTCAACAAAGAAAGTTTTCGCACAATTCGAAATAGAAATTGCTTCAAGGATTATCAACTAGCACCGCACTTGTAGTAGCAATTATCAGCACCCTTAGCGAGTATAGTGATCGTATAAAATATAAAACCGAACATGCATTATTTGGAAGAATTAGTAAAGTTTTAAACACCAAAGCAAAGCGAAATATATATGAAAAGAACAATTGTAAGTTTTAAGCAAATTTAGCAAAGTGAAACGCAAAATTTTGTATTGACGGAAACTTGTATGAAATGATTTGTGGTAAGGTATTACTTTCGCATGTCATAACTAAAAGCGCTGCTGCAATTGTATATTGTTAAGTGGTCATGACATCTTAGTAGTAGAGTTCTTACATCTGGTGCGTTTAGTTTGATTCGATTCCTGTCAAAATAATTTTTTGTGGATAACATCGTAAGCGTTTGTTTCCTCAGAGTATCCTCGTTTTAACCCAATAATTAAAAGAAATATTTATATATCATTGTTGACTTATTAAGATATTTGTCCCTTTATAAGCATAAGGTGGGAAGTTAAATTACAGGTTTTTCTTTTATCCATTATTTTCCTATGTTATAATGTGAACAAAAGATTGCAAATACCATTCTTTTTTTCTTGTTGAATTACAAATTGTTCAAGGGTAGAAAGATATTGCAAACCAGTTGTATAATTGGGCATTAAATCCGGTCCATCCATCCAACCTCTATCTGGAAAAAATAGAAAACATACACCTTCGTTACTTAAACTTAAGAAAAAAATTATAAATTGTGCGTACTGTTGTAACCGCGCGAAGAAGTAACTTAAATTGTTCGAGGACTCTAACACAATTAACTTAAAAACGCGAGGGAGGTTATAATACTAAAACATTGCGTCTTCTACAGAATGTTTTCTTCCTCTCAACCTTTAAAGAAATCAATCTATTGAATTCTTAAGCAAATCATAGGTTATGAAAAACTGACATAGGCTCTGAACAATTACATTGGCTTCAATTCAGTGCAATGAGCGGACCATCAATTAATTAATTCGCCTTCAAGAAGTTAACGTTACTCATAAATTCATTGGCTTTAATAAGGTATTTTATAAGTTAAGCTATCCATTTTCGCGAAACACGTTATTTCTTAATCCAGTGCTTTTAGTTTATTCTTAAACATTCACTCATGCAGCAACGTAAATCTAAGTTGCAGCATTTATTATTTTTTTTTTCATAGAACACATTCACAGAACATCCTCTAAAATATAATAAAACGGCAGGCAATGTTAATTAAGATATTCGTCGTGCCATTTTTAACATTGCTGTGCAAACTTCGAAACAACATATGAATATTGGAAGAGTGTGAAAAATATTCAACTATAGTACCCACTAGTTTTTCCTCTTTTTGTGAATGTGTCCTATTTTCCCTTTTGGACGTTTGAGCAAATTTATATTTTTGTAATTTTGGATGAAATAATGTGCTGCGAAAGAATAAACTTTTTACCTTAAATTTCTTACCTAATATGGCCATCCTTTCGTTTTATTGAGAAGTATGTCACACGACATAACGGGAAATGTTTAGTGTCTATGCTATATGTACGCTACATGTGCGGATATGGCAGGATTTGCTATTATAGTGTACACGTTTTAATTTTATCGATAGTACAGCCTGGTTCAGCTTTTAAGTGGCTTCGCTAGCACGAGCTCGGTGCAAAAAAGCGAAAATATATTTACTGATTCTTAACTTTCCTTGTATTGACTGCAAATATGGCCGCGTTTAAAAAAGAAAATGACACATTTAAAAAGTACAGTGGACCACATTAATACTTGAGGTAAAAACCTAAGTTAGGCAACCCAACTTACGGCGGAATCAATATTAGTTTCGCCTGGTAGAGCAGCTAGAACAGCAGCATGAAGTTGTCGTACCTGTTAATAGAACAAATCGTAGAGAGTGTTTTTGTACAGTTCTTAGGCAAAACGCTGGCTGACGAAATGACAAAAGGGAGTATTTGCAAAGTTCACAGCGCAGTACCAGAAAAAAATTGACTTACACCAGAGACGTCGATGCGAAGATAGCAGTTGGAAGTATTAAATATATATTATAATTAACTCAAATGAGGGATTATATAAACAAGTTAAGGTACTTCAAATGACTATCCATGTATGCGTATCAAATAATATAGGGATAGATTATGGCGTATTTATATTAGGTTATGTTTTCGAGTAAACACAAACCTTCGCGCTCATTTCTGAAACCATTAACAGTAGTCCTAACTGCAAATCAATTATTAAAGTATGGATGGATCAATAAGGGGAAGAACCCAACCGCAATGATAATTTAGGGGGTCTAACAGGGCCTGAGCTCCACGTTCCGGCACCACAGATTGATATGTAATGTTACTCCAAAAGAAAAACTTGTATAATTTGATTATTCATTAAACGAATTTTTAATATGCTAAATATTGGTATTCAGTAATTGTAAATATTAAAAACGCAAAATTCGATAAAAAACGATTTGGGGATTTTTTCGTACAAAGCGTATTCCTCCTTAGTTTCAAAATATAACTGAGGGTTCCTGGACTCTATAATATTTGTGAAAATTTACACATTAAGACACAAGGAGAAAAGAGGAGAATATATTTTCAAAAAACTCAGAAACGCACAAAATTCTCTGTAAATATAATATATAGAACCATGAAAATAATCAACTCTAAAACTCGTTTTCTCCATTCATTTTTCCTCCTTTAATTTTAGGATTACATCATTACTGAATTTCTCCACTGGAGGTTATCTTTCATTACCCAGCATCCAATTGGCGCTCAACATTGTATATTTAACTCTTTAAATAGTGTAAACGACGAGGGAGAGAATCAAACCCGGACCACCTTATTACGAAAACACAGCGTTAACCTCTCATTCAAAGCGTTACTTCTACCAGCTATCTTAAATAAAGAGCCGTTTCTATTCGTTCAATGGCCCGGAGGGCATGATATCTCTGTATTTACGTAATTACCAATGTTACAGATTTTTCAAAAAACAATATACAGAACACGTTTGTTTTAAGTCAAATACAAAGCGCATATTACACACGTAAACAAACTAAAGACGAATCAATTACGCGTGGTAATTGTGGTTCAGTGGTCAAGGCAGTCGGTCAGTAATCTGAAGGTATTCGAATCAAATCGAATTCACGAACGAATAATAACTTTTTAATTGAGAATTCTTGATTGTGATTGATCGGCGATGACACATGTTTTATTATTGGAAATTTTCTAATTTATTTTGATATACAGGATTTTACAAAATTCTTCGTATTACCAGGAATCGACTTCAGATCATCTACTTGTGTGTAATAAAGGTTTTGAAGTTCCAGTAATTTTCAGTAATCTTTGTGTAGAACCAATTTCGAAAAACTCCGCTAGTCCGGTCTTTCTCTTGTGTAAGAACTTCTTTCCTTTACCTGGCGTCCTTTTAGAAATGAACAATATAATTAGATTTGAAGTAGATTTTCCATATTAACCAATCATTATATTAGAGTGGGTTGAATGCTGGTAACACTTCGGTGGGGTGACGAAATATGGTGAAATTGTTTGTCCGTGCCGTCCATATAATGGGAGCGAAAAAATTACATATGAGTACCGTCTAATGGGTCCAAGTTTATTTTGAAGAAATGGATTTTAGTCAATTACAGCAAGATATGGCGTACATATTGTATAAGCAATATGAACCGCTACCTGTAGAAGTATTGTGATACAGATGTGAGAGAAACTTAGATCGGAGCTCTATCCAGTTACAAACTAACATATGTTATAAGTAATTCATTGCAGATTCGTTTGTAGATTGCAATATTAACTTGCTTTTCAGTTATTTACCACAGTGTAGAGTGAAGTGTAAATATTCTAAAATTCTTACATGCTAAAGCAAATGGCACCACAAACTCTCATACAAAATTAGACTTTGTCTCTACAGATGTTATTTGTTTTTGAGAATGTGTGGTTTGCAGTATTGCACCAAGCATGACGTAAGACCCTACAGAAACATCGGATACATCTTTGGCATTGCGTTCAACATAGACTGAATGACAAAGATACTTCAGTGCAATAATTTGTGTCCGAAGACAGCAACTGGTCCGGTGAGACATGAATGACCTATTACCTAACTTCTGTTATTCGAACGTCACACCTAGCCCATTTCAACCTATTTCAGGGTACGTAATTGATCGCCAGGACGCCATTAACGAAAGATCTAAGCTGTATGCACTAAGGATATGCGTATTAATTCAGCAAGGGTCGCAAAATTCAGAGCCTTGTGTTTTGCAATACTTGAAAATTGCACAGCCAGGTGCCTTAAGGCAGGCACGATTGCTAACTAAAATTAACCGATTACTTCGATTGTTCATTTCAGACAAATCTCCATGAGGGAAAGTGAAACGTTTATTACGATTCGTATTAAACTTCTATGCTCCTATATGGTTCAATATTCTTTCCATATTGTCAAGATGGTGCAAAGAATTATTACTTCATAGTATCTATTTATCAAAAACTTCCTCCTGAGCAGCAGATCATAATTCTACCAGTCCACTTAAATAACTCATGTCTTCTTAAGTAACTCCTATTTCTGCAATCCAGAAAATCTATTGCTCGCTGGTGTTGCTGATGAACAAGAAAGCATAAGATCATTTTCATGTCGGCCCATTCCTCAAGCAAGGAGGAAGAATTCTAGCAGTAAGTCCGTTCTTTAATAAAACAAAACTGTTCAAAATCAATATCAATGCTACTACTTACAAGGAAATAATCTGGAAGAGTACTTTCATCTTTCCTCTGTCTTCAGTTGATTACATAAGCGATGGTATTCTGGTGCGTACTCAACAAATTATTCTACCAAAGTATCAATGTCATTCTTTCGGTGTTGAACGTAATATCAACGATGTATCCACTGTTTGTACTAGATGCTTTGGTAATTCTTCTTAACATCGTGCATTACTATAAGCCAAACCTTCTAGATCAGAAATACCTTCTGTACAGACGTAGTCAAATTTTGTATGAGAATTTGTGTTGCCATTTGTTTTAGCATGTAAGAATTTGAGAATATTTACTCCTCATTCTACACTATGCTAGTAATTGGAAACTCAACAAAAGGAAGCTAATGTTGTGAACTACAAATATGTCTGGAATGAATTACTTTAACATATTTTAGTTTGTAACTAAATAGAGATATGACGTTGTCTGGCATCTGTACCACTATACTACGGCAGATATCAGTTAAGGGTTCAAGTAAAATATGTACTTCATATCTGGCTGTTATTGACATAAAATCCATCTGTTCAAACTAAAGGTTGTCCCCTATAGACACTACTTAAATTGAAAATTATTTTGTTTCCCACTATCGGCAGCTACAGAACACCAATTGCACCATGTTTAGTTACATCACCAATAATGTATATAACTAAATTATAAATTATATACAACTAACTATATATTTACAAAAACAATTACTAGTATCATCTCCCGATTCACTTCTTAGACTTAACTCTGAAATAAAGTTAGGTAAGAATAAGGTTCGGGTTGGGTGCTTCAACAACAACGGAAGTTTTCTATTTTATTTTACCTTTAAAATAACATTCAACGGGCAAAATTGCAGCTTGCATTTGGATTTCTTTGTATGTTTGAATACGTTTTGTTTTAAATTTCGAGTGAACATATGACATTACGAAATATGAAGGTAATTGTTTATATTTTAACATTAATTAAAATTGAAATTTCCCATTTTTCGAGTTTAACGTTGGGAATAAAATTAAGGGTGGAAATTTAGTTGGTATCCATCCTTACTTCATGTTTGCATACAATTAGCTGATGTAGGTAAGTTACCCTCTATTAACAAAGATTTCAGATACCACCCAAGTGGCATGTCCCATTGGCCACGCTTGGGTCCCACAAGCCCTCCCCCTTTGTTGACAACGTAGGATGGGGCTGTGCGCGTGTGAACCCACATTCTCTAGTGATAGGTCCAAAATTTAATTTCTACATATCAAAAAAATATAAAACAAGTATCTTTTATTAAGCTAATGTAGTGGTTCACGTAGAAACGAAACTTCATGTCGATTTTGTTGTGTTAATGTTAAGAAATAGGTGAAAAGAAAGTTTGCATCCCATGTGAGCCCCACACGAATCAATATGGCGTATCCGTGTTCTATCTAGTCTAGATAGAACTATGTGGGTCTTAGATGGATCTATATGCTATCTCCATATCCTATCAACTCCAGGTAGATATACATGGGTCCGAGTTGGAATTCCCATATCCACACTTGCCATTACGAATTTAAAAGCGTTCAAAATACGTTGTAATAATTTATTGTATTAAATTTCTGTAAAACCAAGTTGGTAGAACAATGAAGTACGTTAATCTGCATTTCTTTGCTTGAGAAGTAAAGTCGAAAAGTGCACAACAATAACTTTATTTTCAATTTAAATCATGGTAGTAACCTCCTGCGGGATAAACTAGGATCGTCATTTAGGAATGGCAGGAAGAGGAAATTAGCCCCAAAGGACTTTGAGGAATCCATATCCTTTAATAGATTGTCTACTAATATACTAGTAGAAAATGTGAAAGCATTATGTCAGTGGTTCTCTAGCTAATCCCCCAAGTGAAGTTTGAAATGATGGCCCCGGGAGAAACTTTGGGGACAGTGCTAACTATATCCAACCAAAGCTAGTAGAAGATGTACTTGCCTCATTACGGCGGTAGCAGAGAAGAGATACTTTGCAGGCATCCGCAGTTTCGTTGAAATTTTGGCATGTGCTTTCGGTACTTTTGAGTTACACTTCTCAGAAATTTTAATATTTAGCGATCAAATGTTATGGGATGTCTCTGCCCATTCGTCCTTTTTTTCCAGGAAAATTCGAAAAAGGTATTACCTAATTTTAAGTCTAATATCTGTACACAATTTTATTAGCATCGGTTTACTTCCCTCTGCTTTTCAGGCGTTCAACATTCAAAATTTTTCGTTGGAGCCTTTGCCTCCTAAGCTATCTTTTCTCACAAAATAATTAAATGTGGCAGTTATTCTTTCCTTACGCGTAGTATCTACCTGCTAAATTTTATCAAAATCAGAGTGTAACACGTGGGTAGTGTACCTTGTCAGTATTATCGTATTCTATAAAGTTCTTTAGCTCGCAAACGCTAAAAGGAGTGTTTACTTATTTGTAAAATACAGCTTTTCGATGTACCGGTACAAATATTTGTCCCAGAATCCCTGCAGGTTCCCAAGTGAGGTCCAACTTAAAATTCGCGAATAGGAAAAGGGTCAAGTACCATACTGTTTGAAAGTTATTGGTAAAAGAATGAAGATGATATAAGTTCGGAACGGCTATGCAAACAGTTCACCAGTGTTTCTTTCAGACTCAATGTTCCTGAGGATCACAGTTAGTATTCCCAGGGGCACTGCTGATAGTATTGTATTTATTATTCTATTATACACCTATTATTGGGTCTCCTGCGGGGGCACTCTAAGAGCCCCAAGGAGGCAGTGTACCCCCCAAAAACATTTTGGAAGAAACATTGAGCATCATTTCCACGATATAGTATCCAGACGAGACAAAAATTCATTTTGTCTCGCGAGAACAGTGTGTGCTTCCAACCGGAAATAATTGCAAACAATCTCCCTTTTTATACTAGTCGTTTAGATAGCTGCGTATACCAAGTTTGAAGTCTATACCACACCTGAAAAAGTATAAGATTTTAACTTTTAAAGAAATACACACACACACACACACACATATATATATATATATATATATATATATATATATATATATATATATATATATATATATATATATACGCACCTTTTGACAATTTTCTCGTTGGCAGCGTATATAGTTATGATATATGGGATACGTGGAAAAGTATCCCTTTCGGTTCAGTAGTTTGTTTACAGGACCGGTTGGAGTGAAATGCGTTTTATAATAGACTCAAGCTTATAGGCAAACAATATATGCTATACAAACAAACTTTGAAAGAAAGAAAAAGTGAGAAAAAGATTGTTAGGAATCGAACCCAGGTCTCCTGCCCAGTAGGCTCACGTCAATCCCCTACACTACCGATTCCCCTTAATTTTCGACTTCCTTCTTACTGCTCACATAGTACTGGTACGTAGCGGCCGGCATCTGTGGGGAATTTATTATATACCTCTAAAGTCGGAAACACACTTAATTGTTTGCATACTTCCACAAAACATACAAACACCAAATTTTGCATACTTGTTCGTCATGGGATGTGAATAATGGGTAAAATTCCGGTATCACGAAAAAGGCGACATTTTCCATGTAAATGAATGTCGAAATTTTGGTCGTTTCGAAATGCTGGTTTTTAGAGTAGTTCCGCACACCATAGAAACTTCATATTTTGGCAGGCAGTGAAGCTAGGAACATAGTTTATGATAGAAAAAAGAGCATTAAAATTCGTTTTCGTTTCGCGGCGCAAATCGAAAAAATGTGAAATTTGTAATGGCTGTATCTAGGACGTTGAAATTTCGAGGAGATGTTTATTCTGATGCGTTTTTTGTGAATCCGTCCTTAACCTTGAAAAAATAGTCATGTTTGGTGTAAGAAAGTGCTAGGAATGTTACAAGAGGGCGTCTAATTCTACACAACTTACACATATGGTGGAATCACGAAATTGCAGATTACAACCCATATGTAGATTACAACCCATTTGAGGGGAAAAATCGGACATGTGGGAAAAGTCGTCATCTTCGATTCTAAATGGCGGCTCAAAAGTTTTTAACCATGAAAATTGTAAGTTGTGCTCTTGGTAGGCAAGCCAGGTTTCGCTATGTTTTAAGGACGTAGTTCAGTTTAAGTGAAGAAACAAATCATTGGAGAAGTCGCCATCTTGAATGCAAAATTGCCATATTTTTGAATTGCCTTCATTTGGCCTCTTATGTGGTATATTGACGAGAATAGAACAAACAAAATTCAACGTAGTAAGTTAGCTCCGCGGTAAAGTGTCTGTTTTCTGAGTAGCAGGTCTGGGTTCGATTCCCGTCGAACGTTGTTTTATCTTGCGTTTTTTTCTTTTCACGTTGCTTCGCTTTATCAAAATAGTTTCTGTTGGCATTGCGTGAACAAAATATTTTCGTTATTACAGACATAGACGAAAAGGATATATTTACACGCTAACTGTTGAGATTGTCTCGAAACTAGGCAGTCTGTTCGTGTGACGCTTCGAGACGAAACTCAACTATTTAAAAAGAAACATATGTCGCTTTAGAGATGGGGCAACACCAGTGTTTCTTTCAGAATCAATGTTATAGGCTTCAGACCGATGCTATTTTTTCCCCGCTCGTTACGCTCGCGGTCTTTCTATCAGCAGCATTTACCTGTTAATAATGAATGCAATTATTTAATTGTTAATAAGAATTTAACTAAACTAATTATTCTAAACTTGGAGCACATTCAAATATTACAGCATAGTTCTCGGTAGTTCGATATGCCTATGAGGCTGTGGAAGGCAGAAAAGAAAATGTATGCACTGGAACTATTCTTAACATATTGCCCCCTTAAAACAGTCGGTTCTAGGTCACCAAAAGCCTTAATCCGCCCCTTTCTATAAGCAATATTCCACGAAAAGCTGGTATTTTTTTTAACAAATGTGTTCGTCATCAAGTTTTCATAAAGTAGTCCCTTTCTCCTTTAAGTAATTTCAGAGCCCACGGTGTTTCAGCGGTAGAGCGTTCACCTCTGGTGCATGGAGTCCTTGGTTCGATCTATGCTCGCGCCAAGTGAACCTTGTGCTGGACAAACACTGTGCGTGAGTTTTCTCGAGGTTCTCCCGTTTTATCCCACTTTCTTCACTCGATCATTTGATTCATTTCTTATCATCACTGTCTCCTTTAGCCTATCCGGCATAAACGTGGGACTTAAAACTTAAAGATTTCATTGCAAACCATTTCAATCAAAAAACAGTTGCAGGAAGTATGTAATTTCGAATAAAACAAACTACTATATACAATTCTGAGTATATTATTCTTTTATGAAATTCTCGCGAACCTTATTTCTATATCGAAGGGTAAGAAGACTAAATTCACTCTTTTATTATTATAGATCCATTTCAATTGAAGCAGTTGGAATAGTTGGATAAAAAACATACCCTATATTCCAGTGTGCCACAATCGGTATAACGCGGCACACTGGTGTGTCCAGCAAAGTGAAATGTGTGACGCAAACTTTCTCCTATTATTTGCGAGAATATTTGTCGAGCTTCTGTTATTTATTGTTATTACTATTATTATTATTATTATTATTATTATTATTATTATTATTATTATTATTATTATTATTATTATTATTATTAAGGGAATGAGTATAATTATTTACTTTAATAGTAATACAAAATCTATTTGCTTGTATATTCTACCGGGAATAACTACATCCGTCTAGAAAGCTAGGACTAACAACAAAGGGATCCGAAGTTGTGACCACACACCGCCCCAAATCGTGAGTGCCACAAGTTCCCTTCTACGCCTTAGCACAATAAGGGCTGTTGCATTCAGGGAGAGAGAGAAACAACTTAATTCCATTGCAGTTATATGCTTATTAAATGTTAACTTATATTTATAAATTATGTAAGTGATCGTATCGTTTTCTGTTTATTATTATTATTATTATTATTATTATTATTATTATTATTATTATTATTATTATTATTATTAATAATTATTATTATTAATTCTTATTATTATAAATTTCTTATTACGTTGATTCCATGTGTATGGAATTCCATACACACGGCTCTCCTGTGCAGTAGAGCGTGATTATTTTCATACGCAAACAATGTAGATATTCCAAGTTTGTTGTGTTCGTTCTATAGCTGTGTATGTAATTAGATACATATGGCGTAGAAATCAAAATTTAATGTCCATGCCACGTATATGCAAAACCATACACAAAGACATTTATGAACAAAGACATTGAGTTTGAGTTTAACGTCTCGCTCAGCAACGAAGCTATATGAGACGTCGGCCTACTGATTAACGTGGACTCCGAAGCACGTGAGCTCTCGCCGGGAATCGAAGCCGGGTCTTCCACGCCAAAGGCGCGTACGCTAACCGCTTAGCCACTAAGGAGCACATGAACAGAGACATTTAAAACAAAGGCGAAAGCAAAGATGTGTGATGTGATTTTGAGTTTAACGTCCCTTTCAGCAGCGAGGCTATATGAGACGCGGACCTACTGATTAACGTAGAATCCGAACCACATGAGCTCCCGCCGGACGAAAACAAAGGCCTTTGGAATTGACAATAATCGTTTGGACATTTCAGTCGCACCTACCTAATATTAACAACATTTCTACGATAATTTCGTAACATTGTATTATTTCTTTTGTTGATTAGCTTGGTTAGGCTTATTTAAACACTATTTTTGCACCGACGTGTCACATCTCTTGGATGAAAATACACTAGCTCTCACCAAATCTAGAACCAATGCACTTGAATCATTTGACCACAACAAGGCACATTTAAAAAGAAGTTTCGATTTTGTTCAGAAAATTGTGATTAGGTGTAACATTAAAAAATATATTTAAGAAAGGATACGGAGCAAACGCACTGTACTTTCTCACTCGAATTTTTTACACTGACTTATGTTAGGCTGTAACAATTTTGAAACATTTATTTGGGAAATTGCAAATAAAATAATATTTTGGAAAACTTTGCTAGAAGAAACTTCAGGCCCGAAAGTAAAGTACCCATTTGTCATATTTTCGTTACAAATAACTTGATCCATATATTAGAATTATTAAGGATATAATTGTATGTGAACTATAAGCAAAAGCGTCTGAGTAATTTCTGAGAAAAACATGAAAAAAGTCATCCCCAAGAATAAATTATCCCTTGTGGATCTTTTCAGGACAAACGAGCTATGCTATATTGTTAGTGTTTTCGTAAAACATTTATTTATGAAATACGAACACAATCGCCTGAGTCGTTCTTGAGAAAATCGCAGGGTAAAACTTACTGTCAAAAGTAAAATACCATTTCTAGTTTCTCCGGATGAGGGAATTATACCATATAGCTAGCCTATTTATGTCACATGTATTTATAAAATATGAACAACAAACATCTCCTGAGTGTTTTTTAGGAAGGTCATCGGGAAAAGCGTACCCCCAAAGGTAAACTCTTCTATCTGTAATTTTGACAGTATATCGAGTAATTTTTACGCAAATCGTCGGGAAAAAATCACTTTCAAAGTATCTCCTTTGGATTTTTCTTTTCGGAACAAGCGAGCTATGCCATATTGTAAGATTATTACAGAATATTTTACTGAAATTAGAACAAATTTGTCTCAGTTATTACTGAGAAAATTGTACAAAAAAATTCAACCCTTGATAAAACCACTTCTTCTGTATGTTATCGGAATAAACGATTTATGCTGTATGTTAGTTTATTAATGAAACATTTCTTTACGAAATATGAACAAAATTTCCTGAGGCGTTAATGGGAAAACTATCGGGGTAAAGCTCACCCTAAGATTAAACTACCCCTTCGAACGAGTTGTTTGTTAGGTTATTAATGATACGTTTATTTATGAAATGTGGTTGAGAAAATTCTGCAAAAGGAACGCATACCATACAGTAAATTACACCATATATATTTTTTCAGAAAAATTATTCATATGCGGTGGAGATTCGTTAACAAAATATATATTTATAAAAAGTAAATAAAATCGTCACAGCTTTTTTTACTTAAGAAAATTGAATTGTTTTAAATTTTAATCCTTCAGTAAATTATCCTTACTTTTAGATGTCGAAGGACATAAAATTCGAAAGATAGTATGTTATTAAAACGTTATGTCTAGAATTCGGTCCAGATACGTTGAACAGTATGGCTTCTATTTGAGTGCGTGTAAAAGCGTGACGAACCGAGAGACGAATAGATGGACAGACATCGAAAAATCATTTTTTCGATATTGTAGGAGTCATGTAACTTGAATTCATTGAAATCTGGTATTCGGTTTTTATAACTATAACCACACTTTCTTTTTTCGTCGCTCGAATGTGAAAATGAATAGGCCTACACCGAAACGTAATGTGATTATTTGTAATCCCAAAAATTTAATTTGTTATGTTTAATATGTTGTCACGCTAGAAAAAGAAGCTTATGCATGTTAGATCATTTTATTATCAGTTTTTCAAGCTACTGTATAATTCGTCGGAAGCATTCGTGTTATTCACAAAGAGAGCTGTAAAATTTAGTTTTGTTTAAAGAAAGCATTTTTGAATTTTTTTACACAGACTTGCATTTGTTGCACTTGTTGATATGAAACAAAAGGAGAGAGAGAGTCAATACTCTAAAAAGGAACACACACACACAGAAACACTAGAACAGACAACGAGCTATGGCTGTGATTGTGTTCGTCACTCTGTGTGTAAAGCTGCAGGTCGCGCTTGTTTTGTTTTTTACAGACACACTCGCAGTGAGTTGAAGTTTGAAGTTACTTCTGCTGTGTTAAAAAAAACGGAGATGGAATGAATAAGCATACCATACCATAAACTAAAAACAATCGCTATTAGTAATAAATAGTAAGCTAATTCTGAATAAATACGTCATCAGAGGAAACAAAAAGTTATTTCTTTATTGTATTGTTTCAGTTTTTATTAACATACAAATTATACACTTCTATAATGTTTCGTAAAAAGAATTCAACAGGATCGGATGAGATTCGATCTGGGGTCAAAACAGTATAAGAATGACTAGTTCGTAACACTACTCACTTGACCACTTAAGAAATAAATGGTCATGGCTATAGAGCATGCCACTTCCAAATGTCCATAACAGTTTTTCTCTTCGTTTCTATATTTCCTTAAAACATCTTGGTTACAGAAGCTAATTTATATTTGGCAGACAATTTACTCCCTAGATTTAAGCCAATAAATGCAATATTTTACTCCACTTTCCTGTTCCTTGATTCAACTGTCCACCTGTTCTGTTACCAATTCTGTAATTCCCTCTACAATCGTGCTGTGCTACTTCAAAAATTCCTTCGAAAACATTATTGCCAGTATACACAAAACCGAACATAATTTTGTTTTTTGCATATATTTTTATTATTTTGTTATTTTTTTGGAAATATCTCGTTAGATGGATTGCTTTCTATTATCTCCACATACTAATAACTGAATTTTACCCATAAACATAAGGAAAATGAAATAATTGAGAAAAATCGTGAGTTACAGTATACGCGCAATTTTTTTTGCGCATGGGAGTACGTACTAATATCGATAAGTTCCACTACGCGATCCCAATTAATACTTCATATACCTGCACCACACACACGCACACTAGCATATGTACTCACGAAAGTATACCTGGTAGTATCCACATGCTTACGCCGGAAACTAGAAACAAACACACACACACACATAAACACACACACACACAGAGGGAGAGAGAGAGAGAGAATATCTAGTTGTACCTTTATACTGAAAGCACCATTACTCACAACATCAGTTAAAAAAGAAAAAGGAAAAAGTTTTAAATGAAACTTTCAAAGATTGGTACCCCTGCTGCGTATCACACATGAGTGGGTGCAAGAAAGCTTCGAATAGTGTTTGTTGTCATAAGCATTAGCTGATGTATATATATATATATATATATATATATATATATATATATATATATACGAACCTTTTGACAATTTTCTCGTTGGCAGCGTATATAGTTATAATATATGGGATACGTGGAAAAGTATCCCTTTCGGTTTAGTAGTTTGTTTACAGGACCGGTTGGAGTGAAATGCGTTTTATAATAGACTCAAGCTTATAGGCAAACAATATATGCTATAAAAATAAACTTTGAAAGAAAGAAAAAGTGAGAAAAATATTGTTAGGAATCGAACCCAGGTCTCCTGCCCAGTAGGCTCACGTCAATCCCCTACACTACCGATTCCCCTTGGTTTTCGATTTCCTTCTTACTGCTCACATAGTACTGGTACGTAGCGGCCGGCATCTGTGGGGAATTATATACCACTAAAGTCGGAAACACACTTAATTGTTTGCATACTTCCACAAAACATACAAACACCAAATTTTGCATACTTGTTCCTCATGCGATGTGAGTAATGGGAAAATTCCGATTTCACGAAAAAGGCGACCTTTTCCATGTAAATGAAGTGTCGAAATTTTTCGTCGTTTCGAAATGCTGGTTTTTAGAGTAGTTCCGCACACCATAGAAACGTCATATTTTGTCAGGCAGTGAAGCTAGTAGCATAGTTATTGTCAGGAAGGATCTCAGCCTCTTCTTTATTTTTCTTGAGCAGGTTGTCACTGAGGTCTTGGCGCCTCGAACGTTTAATTCGAGACCGTTCTCCAGTACCAGAAGCAGAAGTAGGAGAGTTCACACTAGCGCCCACAACTGGAGGTTCCACAACGAGAGGAGAAGGATCAGTATTAACAGTGGAAGGTGACAAATCGTTCTCACCATCGACACTTTCTGGGTTGCCAGGTCCGAGCACGCAGGAAACCACAGAGACCGCCGGCGCCATAGAGCTAGTAGAAATTGGCAAAAGGGAGAGTTCGTGCACTGAACGCACTATCACAGGTCGTCATACCTGTAGTTGGTAAAGCCGAAGAAATCGCAGGGGCAAATCGGACGTCGGGAGTTGACGCCGCTGTAGCACAAGTATGCGGAGAATCACTGACGACCAAAGATGACAAGGATGAGGAGACTATCGGTGGACGATCAGCGACAGATGTTGATAAGCTGCGCTGTGCGACAGACGGAACTTAAGAAACATCATCCGGAGGGATGGCAACAGAGGGTTGAGGGGGGTAGTAGCTATCCTGAAGACGAGGTGCATGGTGCTCATGAAGATTATCTGTTGTTTGAGGAACATTAAGGTCCATGGAGATCTGATGGGACTGAGGTGCCTCAGATTGCAATAGGTTGGGAACCCGATCCTGAGACGTCACTGGTAGGCTGGAGAAGTGAGGAACAAAACAATTCACTGCAGCATCCAAACTAGTAGTAGAAGGGACCAATTTACCCGCATAACTATCGTAACTGCGAGGTGCGTTATTGGGACGTTGAGGGCACTTTGAATGTGAATGCTGGGTACTGTGACACCGTATGCAAGTTTTCTTATGTCCACGATAAGTGACCCAGTAACGGTGCTGTTGAATCAGTACGAATGATGGAATCGATTTCTTTAATTCCATTCGTAATAATTTCCTCCCAGTTCGAATTTCGTAAACATGGTCACTAGAATATAGTTCATCATGAATATTATAAATAGTACCATACTGACTCATTACATCCTTAATGGTGTCATTGGAGAGTTCCATAGGAATTACATTTAAGCGCACAGTAACAACCTGAGTATCAGCCCAAGAAATCCGTATATCATGTGTGCCTGAGGGATCAGTAAATGGAACTACACCACTAGTGTCATTCAAAACTTGTTCACATAACGCGAGAGACGAAAGTTTGAAGAACACACACTTACGGTAAATATCCAGTTCAAGACTCAAAACCTGTTCAACAGGAAAGGCAAAACGATCATATAACCATTCATGAATTGTCAGAGAGGTAGGCCGCTGGCTAACCGCTCCGAAATCAAATTTCAATGTATTCACTCGACGTATAGACATATTCAAGTTATTCGCAGTCACAAACCAAGGAAAAAAAAAAACTGTCGCCGAAAGATCCACAAAAATTACAGTGAAAAATAACACAAAAAAAGAAAGAAATGCTTCACTTAATGGGTTAGTTTGACTCAGTTCACACAACACAAGCCTAGCAGCAGAGAGCACAGAGGACGTGTTTACTCGACAACGTCATAGCGCGAATTCTACCGATTCCTCTTGGTTTTCGACTTCCTTCTTACTGCTCACATAGTACTGGTACGTAGCGGCCGGCATCTGTGGGGAATGACACCTCTAAAATCGGAGTAGTAATCCGGTTATATATGCGTTTTTTAGTATAATTAAGGAAATGATGTCTTGTTATTTATGTGTTATAAGAAATGAGAAAGACACCATTCTAATACACTGTTATACTACAATGCAAAAAATGGTTTGTTTAAAATGCTATAAACAAATTTTTAAAAAGTCTCCAATAATATTCATATTCTAAATTACTTAGTTAATAATCGTCTTTACTAAAAATATAAGAGTAAAGATACACGAAGACTATGTAATTGCCCAGTGTATATAAACATTTCAAGAAGTCTTGCTACCCAGTAAATACATTTTTATTTAAGGACACCATTATAATACGGTGTACTACTTTACACTGCAAAAACTAATGTTGAATCAAATGTTATGAACTAATGTTTAGAAAGCCTTAACAAAATTCATATTTATAAATTACCTACAAATTGTAGTCTTTATTGAACATACAAGACGAGAGATACAGGTTGACTGCAAGAAATTGTAAAGTAAATATGAAATATTTGAAAAAGTCTTGCTGCAGGTAATACGTACAACTATGCCTAAGGTTTCCATTATAATTCACTGTACTACATTACAGTACAAAAGTAGTGTTCACTCAAATTGTATGAAAAAAATTAAACAACTTCCAACAATATTAATATTTGTAAATTACATAGTAAATTGTGGTCTTCATTGTAAATACAAGAATAAAAATGCAGGAAGCCCGAAATATTTTCGCACTCTTATATCACAGATGTGAATTACTTTTCCTGCAGGTAATATGTACAATTAACAACAAGGACACTATTATACCAAATTTCACAAATTTTACATTGTACCAAATTTCACAAAATTAAATCCCCATGTTAAGCGGGTTTGCATATCCAGGTTCCTAACTGAAAACATTTACGCTCACTCCAACCTCAATGATTTCACGAATTCAACCTGTTTTACGTATGTTATTAGGACATAATATCGATTGTGATTTATTCTAAAAACTCTTTTATACATTGCAAGAGCTGTAACGTCCAAATATTTACTGAGAACTCATAGTCGTATCGGAATAAACAAAAGCGAGTATGGAACAGTAAACTGCTATAACAAAAGGCAAAAGAAGAGGGCACACAAAACGGTTATGTACAAAAACACATGTACAAAGGCATACAAAACGGTCGAGTGGTTTGGGTCGATACACTATCATTCACATGTTTGTGTGTTCAAACCCGGTAGCAAGGTGTTTCTTTTTTTAAGTGTCTTCCTATTTTCATCCGGAAGCTGAAAATATTTCTTTGAGTAACTCATTGAAAACTTCTTTTGTTTCAAATTCGATTAGAACGGAACATCATATGAATTGCGAATCTTAAATCCATAGCTAAAAAAAATGAAGTATACTCGCTAATCTATTATCCTCTGATTTGTAAAGAAAAACTATTTATAAACAGTGGTGACTTCAGAAAATTATCCTTGGGGGGAATTTCAATATGCGGGTGGAGGGCAAACATTGGTAGTCTACATTGAGCACGATCGAATATATGGTCCTGAAGGCGAAAATTTCTTAGCTCGAGAGGGGTCTCAAATTCTCCCTTAGATCAAATCCTGAAAGCATCATTGCTTAAAAGCTTTTCGTAACAAATATAATATTACACTTGTTTCTCGTTCTACATTTAGAATTGGTAAAATCATAACTTATAGAGGATTATAATAAAAGTATAAAAACTACAATACCAATCATGTATAAATTATCTTGTAAGTTACCAACTTTGGGTCAGATTAGAACTCAAATATTTGTTTTCGGATTGCACTTAGAAGTAAGTCCTCTCTATATAATTCTGATCGGAAAGCCATATTTAACACTGATTAATTAATCAATATTTATACGAATATTTTTTTATTTTACTATTTTTACTATTCAATATTATATACACTTCATTTCCAAAATCAAAATTTTGAAAATGTATATTGCACGAGTGCAGACTCGCAAATAAACGATTATTTATCATATATATTGGTTTCTATTCGAAATTCTATTTAATCGAATCCGACAAGAACACAGACAGAAACAGGTGAAAAAAGAGAGAAAAAGGCGTGGTAGCCGGCGGGGACTCGAAGTAAGTTCGAATGGTGCTTTACAAGCCGAACGCCTTAGACCACTCGGCTATGGTAACAACTAGTGATTGTAGCAAAGGCTTCGAGTAGTAGTTCTTATTACAGAATAACATTTTCTATTGCCTAAAATTTAAACCTAATTTGCTTTGATATAATATATCTATTAATTTGTTACATGAACACGTTTTCGTTACTTTGATGAATGATGTATGTTGTTGATATAGATTCTATTACACGTTCTTTCGTAAATATTATAGAAAGTATAAGGGTTATTTATGATCTTTCATGGAAATTGACTGGCGCATGCGCAGTACACAGACAGTTCAATTGGAAGGCGAGGAAGGAAACGCTAACACACTGTTAGAATGTTTCATCGCTGTGAAGTATAAAGAACAGCTAAAATGTATCTTACGCTTGTCATTGCGTAAAGAATCACCAGGTTAATGTTTGTCCAAGTTCTTACTAATCAACTGGACTCATGAAAAATAATTAGTATTGTCATTAGTGCACAATATGAAGAATAAAGACACCACACCACACCACATTGTTCTCGAACATAGCTAAGCAAGGGACAATAAACAAAATGTGACTTATTCATTCGAATTGAGATAATTCAATGAAACTAGAAATTACACAATCAAAAGGAAAAATATCGTTAAAAAGACAATAATACTATTATCCGAGATGTGAAATAAAGTTGTTAATTAACTGAAATGAAAGCAATATTGGGCATGATATAGAGTAAGAAAAAAAGTAAATGTATTCTTAGAAACGTTCAAAGTAAATTCACAAATACTACTCTTCCTTTACGTTTTAACGAAATAATAAGTAAACAAGCAAAGGAAAATAATGAAAAACGAAAGTATTACTCTTGAAAAAATATAATAAATAAATGAAACTTAAATAAATGTTTACACAAAAAATAACACACTAGTACTTCGTGTAGTCACCTCCAGAGTCAGTAACTTCTTGAAGTCTGGAGGGGATACTAGATACAAGTCTCGAGCAATACGACGGTGTGTCACGAAAATGTTGCCACAGTTCCATAACATGATTTTGAAGAAACGTTTGGTCTCTGTCTTCACGTCTCTCTTTCCATTCTTGCACCATGTAGGCCCACAGATGTTAAATTGGGTTCAAATCTGGGGATAGAGGGGGCCACTCAATACAAATTAACTCTTGATGTTCACTTAGCCACTCTCGTGTTTGCCGGGAAGTGTGAACAGTACTGTTGTCATGCATAAATATATATTCTTCCTGTTCGGGGATGTTTCTTTCTAAGGACGGTAACAACGTATTTTCGAGGATATTAATGTAAACACTGCTGTTCATTCTCTCAGGCACCGCAACCAAATCTCCAGGACCAGCAGCCGTCATGTATCCCCAAAAGTGTGCTGATATTCGTCCTGAACAAGCAGTTCTGATAATATTTTGTTCAGCGTACCTGGTTCCGCGCGGTCTATACAATATAACTCTGCCTTGTTGGTTAGACTTGAAAACCTTCTCGTCGGTCCAGACGACTAAGTCCCAATATGACTGAGGTTAGGTTATGTCATTCTGTGCCCATTCCATTCGTCTGGCCTTGTGGGTCAGAAGACTTTTCCTAGCGGGTCTTGATCAGTGTACACTAGCCCCCAATAATCTTCTCCTTATTGTTTTGTGATAACAATTATATTCTCTGCCTTTGTCCAAGAGGATTGACGTGTGGCGTAGAGGTCTGTTGATAACTTCTGTAACTAAACCTTGATCTTGAGCTGCAGTTGTCACTTTTGGCCTTCCACTTCTTGACCGAGACCTGAACCACTCACCAACTTTTTCATGTCGCTGAACCCATTTCTTGACCGTTTTCTTGTCACATCCCAGATCTCTAGCAATCTGAGGCACAGTTTGTCCCATTTTTCCTCGGCCTATGATTTCTCCTCTCAGACCAACAGACAGTTCTCCAAAACCTTTAGAACGAGGCATTTTGAGAACCTATTAGAAATTTGCGATCTGGCGTGTATGACAAATGTCGGTAAAGTGCATCTTTCTGTTTCTACTTCGCAGGTACCAGTCAATTTTCGTGAAAGATCATAAATAATCCTGACAATTGCTGTAATATTTATGAACGAATACGCAATAGAACCTATATTAACAACATCATTCGTCAAAGTAAAGAATACCGTAAACATAAAACAATTTCAATAGACTATTACATCAGGCCAAAATAGGCTTAAACTTCAGAGAATACAAAATAAATTTCATACTGTAACAAAAGATTGAACATGAAACACGCTTACTATATTTTTAACTTGTCACATTAGCCGAGTGGACTGAGGCATTCTGCTAGAGATTCTGAGGGAACCATTCAAGAGTAGTTCGAATCCCACCACAGTACAATTTAGTTTTACCTCTTCTTGACGTTTCTGTTTGTGATCCTGCCGGATTCTATTAAATATAATTCCGTAATACGCTAAAATATACGTAATATTTGAAGTTCTTAACCTCCCATTTTTACATTTTTCGAGCTCAATTGAGAAGAAAGAGGGAAAATGAAAGCACAAAGATTTACAATAATTTCTTAGCATTAACTGTCATTGTAATTGTGGATATTTTATTTATGGAAATGTATAATGAAATAAAATATATTTAGTAGGCCACATGTCTCAATTTTTCGGTCCTAACTTGAAAGTTACAGTTTAGGCGGTGACATATCGAAGACCCAGGGGGTTGAGGGAGTTGTAAACCCTCCGATTGAAACTTTTATATTCTATTGAAATAAAAAGTGTTTCAGTTTATAATCTTGGAAAAGCAACAATCACTGTGTGTGGAGGACGGATTATTTATACTACGATTTTACACTTGCAAATATGTAGAAGATGTGACTGGATATTGTGTATAATAATTCAAGAAATATAAGACAACGAAAGGACTTCGTAAACCCTTCACGCCACCCTAGGAGGACGTTGTGCGTCCCGCCGTCCTCCGGTTGTGAACTACTGCTTGCGAGGGAACATTCTAACAGTGTGTTAGCGTTTCATTCTTCACCTTCCAATTGAACTGTCTGTGTAATGCGCATGCGCCAGTCAATTTCCATGAAAGATCATAAATAACCCTTATTCTTTCTATAATATTTACGAAAGAACGTGTAATAGAATCTATATCAACAACTTACATCATTCATCAAAGTAACGAAAACGTGTTCATGTAACAAATTAATAGATATATTATATCAAAGTAAATTAGGTTTAAATTTTAGGCAATAGAAAATGTTATTCTGTAATAAGAACTACTACTCGAAGCCTTTGCTACAATCACTGGTTGTATTCGCGCTGTGAACGTTGTCGAGTAAACACGTTCTCTGTGCTCTCTGCTGCTAGGCTTGTGTTGTGTGAACTGAGTCAAACTAACCCATTAAGTGAAGAATTTTTCCTTTTTTTTTTCGTGTTATTTTTCACTGTAATTTTTGTGGATCTTTCGGCGACAGTTTTGTTTTTTTTCCTTGGTTTGTGACTGCGAATAACTTGAATATGTCTACACGTCGAGTGAATACATTGAAATTTGATTTCGGAGCGGTTAGCCAGCGGCCTACCTCTCTGACAATTCATGAATGGTTATATGATCGTTTTGCCTTTCCTGTTGAACAGGTTTTGAGTCTTGAACTGGATATTTACCGTAAGTGTGTGTTCTTCAAACTTTCGTCTCTCGCGTTATGTGAACAAGTTTTGAATGACACTAGTGGTGTAGTTCAATTTACTGATCCCTCAGGCACACATGATATACGGATTTCTTGGGCTGATATTCAGGTTGTTACTGTGCGCTTAAATGTAATTCCTATGGAACTCTCCAATGACACCATTAAGGATGTAATGAGTCAGTATGGTACTATTTATAATATTCATGATGAACTATATTCTAGTGACCATGTTTACGAAATTCGAACTGGGAGGAAATTATTACGAATGGAATTAAAGAAATCGATTCCATCATTCGTACTGATTCAACAGCACCGTTACTGGGTCACTTATCCTGGACATAAGAAAACTTGCATACGGTGTCACAGTACCCAGCATTCACATTCAAGGTGCCCCCAACGTCCCAATAACGCACCTCGCAGTTACGATAGTTATGCGGGTAAATTGGTCCCTTCTACTACTAGTTTGGATGCTGCAGTGAATTCTTTTGTTCCTCACTTCTCCAGCCTACCACTCACGTCTCAGGATCGGGTTTTCAACCTATTGCAATCTGAGGCACCTCAGTCCCATCAGATCTCCATGGACATTAATGTTCCTCAAACAACAGATAATCTTCATGAGCACCATGCACCTCGTCTTCAGGATAGCGACTACCCCCCTCTCCCATCTGTTGCTATCCCTCCGGATGATGTTTCTTCAGTTCCGTCTGTCGCACAGCTCAGCTTATCAACATCTGTCGCTGATCGTCCACCGATTGTCTCCTCATCCTTGTCATCTTTGGTCGTCAGTGATTCTCCGCATACTTGTGCTACAGCAGCGTCAACTCCCGACGTCCGATTTGCCCCTGCGATTTCTTCGGCTTTACCCACCACAGGTATGACGACCAGTGATAGTGCGTTCAGTGCACGAACTCTCCCTTTTGCCAATTTCTACCAGCTCTATGGCGCCGGCGGTCTCTGTGGTTTCCTGCGTGCTCGGACCTGGCAACCCAGAAAGTGTCGATGGTGAGAACGATTTGTCACCTTCCACTGTTAATACTGATCCTTCTCCTCTCGTTATGGAACCTCCAGTTGTGGGCCCTAGTGTGAACTCTCCTACTTCTGCTTCTGGTACTGGCGAACGGTCTCTAATTAAACGTTCGAGGCGCCAAGACCTCAGTGACAAACTGTTCAAGAAAAATAAAGAAGGGCTGGGATCCTTCCTGACGATGATATTCCAATTGTCCCTGCTGCTGTTGACTCTCAACCAGATGATTCCTCGCAGAATCAACTCTGATGCTATAATATTTATAGGTAATCCTGGTTTCCTTTGGCACATTTCTTGATACTGATTTTTGCTTTTTGTGTGTGTGTATTGCAGTGCTGGTGCTCAGTGCGAATCGTAATAAAAGTGTTATTGTTTGCCTTTTCTTTAAATCTCTGTGCTCCGCCCTTGTTTTTAGTGCCTATTTGAAAGTTCTGTGATGTGAGCGTGCCTGTCATGCACACTTCTCATTTCTATGTATAGTTCCTTCTTTTTTCAATGACCTTGAAGATTGCCACTATTAATATTAATAATTTACATAGTAATACCAAGCTATTCTCGCTGCGTGACTTTTTACAACAAGCACATATTGATATATCATTATTGCAAGAAGTTGGATTGGAAGTGTTAGACCTTGGTCCTAATTTTACTGTTTACAATAATTTTACTGTCACTGGCACTGGAACGGCAATTGTTGCTCAGCATCATGTTAGGTTTTCCCCTATATTATTACACCCAACTTGCTGTATTATCAGTGGTCGGCTCGGTAATATTAACCTTCTCAATCTGTATGCTCCTAGCGGCTCTCAGGCACGTGTGTCTCGTAACAATTTCTTTGCATCTGATGTGGCTTCCTGCATGCTTCCCAACAGTGATATGGTTCTTCTTGCTGGTGATTTTAACTGTGTTTTAAATTCTGGAGACCAGTCTCCCTGGTTTAATTATACTCCGACACTGCAGGAGTTAACACAAGGTCTTCATCTCCAAGATAGCTGACTGCCTACCTCTCCACGTCACCTAGCCTTTACTTATGTTAGCCGTAATAGTGCTTCTCGCATCGACCGCATGTACATGTGTCCGATGCTGATTCGCAACATATTTGACGCTGAAATTGTGCCTACCATATTTTCTGATCATTGTGCTTATGTTGTTACCTTGCGTATACCTGATGTAAGGTTGAACGCGGGCCTGGTTATTGGCATTTTAATACTTCTCTTCTTGAGGATCACGAACTTTGCGAATCTTTTATAACCAAGTGGACGAAGTGGTTAACCCAGCAGAGACATTTTCGGACTGTTACTGATTGGTGGTATCAATATCCCAAACCACGTGTTGCCAGGTTTTTTCGCTGGTATTGTGCTGAGCGGGAGCGTAATCACCGAACTCTTTTCCATTTCTACTATCGTTGTTTGGCTGATGCTAAAAGTGCAGTTCTACATAACCCTTCTGCCTTACCTCTCGTGAAGCAGTATCAAGCTAAATTGTCGTGTCTGACCCGCCGTCGCATGGAAGGAACGAAAATCCACAGCAAATCTACAGTCATCGACCCTCAAGAAGAACCGTCGCTCTACCATGTCTTGGCAGAATATAAAGAGGTACACGCAAATATATTGAGAACATCAAGGATGGACGAAGGCAACATCCACCATACCTCTTCAGGTATTAAGCGGACTTTTTACACCTATTACTCCACCTTATATGGCACATCGGACACCGTTGACATACCATCTTCCTTCTTAGATCGCCTCCCATGTGTGCTCGATCAACGTGAAGCACAATCACTGGAAACTCCATTCACCAAAGAAGAGGTGCAAACCTTACGAATCTGCAGTTATGCTGATGATGTGACAGTTTTCATCCACGATTGCAGTGATATTCGCACCGTTGATACCTGTTTGATGGAATACGCCGCCCTATCTGACGCTCAGATCAATCAGTCGAAAACTAAGCTTTTGGTTCTTGGCACACAAGCTTCTTCTGAGTATCCACCTATCACTAACGTAGTGCCTCAGTTAAAAATCCTGGGCATCACATTTTCCTCTACCATTTCTGAAACAGTCCATGTAAACTATAAGATACTCGTAAACAGCATCCGGTATATTCTCCAGTCTCATCGTTCACGCCAGCTCTGCTTATTGTCTCGGATGTACTTTCTGAATACTTATGCTCTATCCAAATTGTGGTATGTGTGTCAGCTGCTTCCTATGCCCAGTGATATTGCTCAACGCATTGCGAGTGTTGTTTATTGGTTTCTTGGGCATGGTCACGTCTTTAGAGTTAAGTATCCCTTCACATGCCTCTAACCAAAAGCTGGTGGTATCAACCTTATCCACGTCGGTCTAAAAGCTCGGGCTTTGTTTCTGCTCCGAGGCTTCCAGAGCCTTACAACCAGCCTTACGGGAATCAGCCATGCCCTTCTTTCTTAGTGTCATGACACTGTCTCATATACATTTCCTCTTAATGTCTGCCATATTAATGATGTTTATTGGTATTATAGTGATGTTATTTGTTCCTATGCTTATATGACTGCCGGTCTGACGGCTGCGTTGCCTAGTTCAGTGAAAGACTTGTAATAGTATTTACATAGCCAACTTTCTCTGCCTCCTCATCGCCTTTACGAAAAGCACCCCGCACGACAATGGACGAGAGTATGGAGTAATATCTTTGCCTCTCACCTTTCTGGACCGACAATCTCGAGTTGGTACGCTGTGGTGAACGACCTTGTGGACACTCGTGCTAAACGACATCGCTTACATATCAGTGACAGTGCCCTTTGTATCAAGTGTGGTCGTGTCGATGACTTGGAACATCGATTAACAATTTGTTGTAATGCAGCTCATATTTGGGCGAAGTTTCAACGAATGATCAGTACTATTTGCCATACAGTGCCAGCTTCTGTTACTAGTGATCTTGTCTTATTTCCTGATTTCCGTCCCTTTCCCAGCGCTAAACACAACTCAGTGCTGTGGTTAATATCGAGTACTGTTCATTATATCCTTACTCCTGAGTTACGCCGTACCACCGAATACCAGGATTACTTGTATACCAGATATAGAGATTTTCCATCAACCAGAAGAAAAACCCTATTTGCACATTTCCTCGATGTAGCTCTTGTTCAAGCTTATATCTAACGCCCTGACCTTGGACTTTCTACCACTATGTAAACGTGCATTCTGATCTCTGTCACTCTACTAATAGAAAACAAGGAAGTGTTCTCTGATACTCATATAATCTGACTGTACTTTATGATTTATATGTAACTCTACTGTAATAAAGAAAATGAAAAAAAAGTTGTTACCATAGCCGAGTGGTCTAAGGCGTTCGGCTTGTAAAGAACCATTCGAACTTACTTCGAGTCCCCGTCGGCTATAATGCCTTTTTCTCTCTTTTTTTCACCTGCTTCTGTCTGTGTTCTTGTCGGATTCGATTAAATAGAATTTCGATTAGAGACCAATACATATGATAAATAATCATTGGGAACCGGTCAAAACCCCCACAGCCAAAACACCCACACTCAAGAAATGTCAAAACGCCCACACGATCGGTCATAACCCCCACACAAATGGACAAATCCCCCAAACGCACGAACGGTCAAAACCCCCACAGCCAAAACCCCCACACTCAAGAAATGTCAAAACGCCCACACGATCGGTCATAACCCCCACACAAATGGACAAATCCCCCAAACGCACGAACGGTCAAAACCCCCACAGCCAAAACCCCCACACTCAAGAAATGTCAAAACGCCCACACGATCGGTCAAAACCCCCACACAAATGGACAAAACAGCCACACATAGCAACGGTCACAATCCCCACATAAATGGACAAAACCCCCACACAAATGGACAAAACTCCCACACAATCGGTCAAATCTCCCACACTCTGAAATGATCCTGGTTGTATGTCTTGCCCTTGTACTTTTTAATAACATTTTTTATTCCACTTAAACCGATGTTGCAACTATTCTTCTTGCACTGTTTTGTAATGACAGAAACACTAAGGTGGGCGTCGTAAAGAGCCGCAACAAAGACGTGCAATCACGGTATTTTCAGAGTGTGGGGGATTTGTCCGATTGTGTGGGGGTTTTGTCCATTTGTGTGGGGGTTTTGTCCATTTATGTGGAGATTGTGACCGTTGCTATGCGTGGGAGTTTTGTCCATTTGTGTGGGGGTTTTGACCGATCGTGTGGGCGTTTTGACATTTCTTGAGTGTGGGGGTTTTGGCTGTGGGGGTTTTGACCGTTCGTGCGTTTGGGGGATTTGTCCATTTGTGTGGGGGTTATGACCGATCGTGTGGGCGTTTTGACATTTCTTGAGTGTGGGGGTTTTGACCGTTCGTGCGTTTCGGGGATTTGTCCATTTGTGTGGGGGTTATGACCGATCGTGTGGGCGTTTTGACATTTCTTGAGTGTGGGGGTTTTGGCTGTGGGGGTTTTGACCTAGACCCTAATCATTCATTTGCGAGATTTTGATTTTGGAAATAAAGTGTATATAATATTGAATAGTAAAAATAATAAAATAAAAAATATTCGTATAAATATTGATTAATTAATAAGTGTTAAACATGGCTTTCCAATCAGGATTATATAGAGAGGACTTACTTCTAAGTGCAATCCGAAAACAAATATTTGAGTTTTAATCTGACCCAAAGTTGGTAACTTACAAGATAATTTATACATGATTGGTATTGTAATTTTTATACTTTTATTATAATCCTCTATAAGTTGTGATTTTACAAATTCTAAATGTAGAACGAGAAACAAGTGTAATATTATATTTATTACGAAAAGCTTTTAAGCAACGATGCTTTCAGGACGTGATCTGAGGGAGAATTTGAGACCCTTCTCGAGCTAAAAAATTTCCGCCTTCAGGAATATATTCGATCGTGCTCAATGTGGACTACCAATGTTTGCCCTCCACCCGCATATTGAAATTCCCCCCGAGGATAATTTTCTGAAGTCACCACTGTTTATAAATAGTTTTTCGTTACAAATCAGAGGATAATAGATTAGCGAGTATACTTCATTTTTTTAGCTATGGATTTAAGATTCGCAATTCATATAATGTTCCGTTCTAATCGAATTTGAAACAAAAGAAGTTTTCAATGAGTTACTCAAAGAAATATTTTCAGCCTTCGGATGAAAATAGGAAGATACTTAAAAAAGAAACACCTTGCTACCGGGTTTGAACACACAAACATGTGATTGATAGTGTATCGACCCAAACCACTCGACCGTTTTGTATACCTTTGTACATCTTCTTTTGCCTTTTGTTACAGCAGTTTACTGTTCCATACTCGCTTTTGTTTATTCCTATGCGACTATGAGTTCTCAGTAAATATTTGGACGTTACAGCTCTTGCAATGTATAAAAGTGTTTTTAGAATAAATCACAATCGGTATTATGTCCTAATAACATACGTAAAACAGGTTGAATTCGTGAAATGATTGAGGTTGGAGTGAGCATAAATG
The DNA here is from genome assembly GCF_964235325.1 of Thermobia domestica. NCBI lineage: Eukaryota > Metazoa > Arthropoda > Insecta > Zygentoma > Lepismatidae > Thermobia > Thermobia domestica. Next base: position 144,117,897 of record NC_137457.1, read on the forward strand.
TTTTCATAGTTAGGAACCTGGATATGCAAACCCGCTTAACGTGGGGATTTAATTTTGTGAATTTTGCTACGTACTAAATTATACTGCAAAACATAATATTTAAAAGGGTGGAAAAATTCACATTTGTAAACAGTGAGTGTTTTCGGAAAATGCAAGGTTTAATTGGTAGGCTATTGCAAGACAGTGTCCGCTGTTTATGTTTCAGAAAATAAATTCTGTTATTGTCTGTAACATGTATAGGTGTGCGCAAAGTGTATATAATTAGCCATGTACATGATTGCCAGAATAGAAGTAGTAATAGAGTTCTTTCTTATAAATTGTGTGTTTGCTGTTCAAGTTAAATGGAAGAAATAATACCGGTTCAATTGAAGTATGTGTTGGTAACAGGTGTGTGCTGTAAAGGGAAGTGAATTCCTGAAGGAATAGTTTTCTAGAACTTGACACTTTATGGAAAAGCCATGACCTGGGGTCTTTGGGCGGAGCCCCCAGCGAGCATTAGCGAGTTGATATTATATATTCGAATACAATTGAAAATTTCGACTACAATAATCATTTTACTTCTTCAGTATTTTAATTAATAGACTCTAAAAGATATTTTAATTCTGGTGTAATACGAATCGTACATTGGCCAATTTATATTAAGCAGTTGTTAAAAGGTTTGGTATTTATTTTTATATTTTAAAAGACGAACTATTCAGGAATAATATTTTTAAACAGTTTGTTCAGACGAATAACATCCCGAGTTATTTTATAGGCATAACGTTTAAGATTACTATTAATAACAGTATGTATTGCAATTTCTTAATTTTCACCTTCATTATAAGACATCTAGTGAATAAAAATTTGAGTTTTTGTTAGGTTTTAAAATATTAGTTGCGGCGAGAATTGTTTAAAAATTGTAATATACTTACTAAAAAGAAAAATAAGTGCGTTGCTAGGTAGATTGTTGTTGTTTATTGAAATTGGGATATACAATTTGAGATTGGAATATAGGACATGGATTAAGGATAATGTCAAGTGAATTAGGTGTAAATAAATAGTAGAAGTTGATTATATTTAGAGTATTGGAAGATTACAGCATTATGATTAAAATGTATTATGAGTTTTAAAGAATAAAGGTATTTGAAGGAGGTAACAAGGTTGAAATATATGGAAGATAGTGAATTTGAGTATATCTATTGCTCAGCTAATAAATGAAATAATTAAGTGGAAATTACTTTTAATAATTACAATAAAAAAAGTTTAACAAATTTATGGAAAATGTCATAACAATTCAAATAAATCAATAGATTGTGGCTATTTAAGTCTAATGAATGATGCTGTGTTATCAAATGTTGTTCTACTTTCATTTGAAGGTAGAATAAAGTAAAACTAAGATTTAATTTTTGTAAATTTCGCAGACTGAATAGAATCTGATCAAATCCTGTAATTGATAGGCGTTTAATGCTTTGACAGTTTTAAAACTTTCAATCCTGTTTATCTTAAAGTAGATTTTCAATTAAATTATTCTTATTTAAATTTTAAAATTACATTTTGTAATTCTCGTTCAAAAAATATTCCTTTAATATTTCACTATTGGAATATTTCATTTATACTTTACGAGCTCTGATTTTATAAACTTCCAACAATAAATATTATTGGCATCATTTTTGGCATTCCTTTTTCTAATTTTGTTTGTATTTACTAACACGAACATAAACAGGGGACTAAATTTAAAACTTAAATCTTCTTTACTTACTTTATCAGTAAAATGCATTCCATATTTGATTCATATTATTATCAATTACTTGTTTAGTTGCCATTGCAATACGCGATTGATATGATTTAACGTAAGTGCAGAAAATTTGTTCTAAAATATTACCAGTTCTGCTAAAATACGTTAAATTTGTGAAAGAACAATATAATGGTTTAACCCATACTCTTTAATGAGATATTGATTACGTAAAGGCCACTGAAAACTGTTTGTAAATTAAACACTAACAACTTATTATTTGAATGTCTTATTGCTTGTACCACTATTGGATATCTCTTTTTAACGAAGCAGATTTTTTTTGTGAAAATCATCATTATAATATGATATAGATATATAATTATTAATATACTTTGCAATATCTTCTGTAACGTTTCATTCGGTACAACTAAAATTCTACACTTCACTGAAATATTTCGACTGTTGCTGCATGTAAAGAATAGGAATATTGTGAAGCTAACCTGTTATTAATCTTCTTTTTAAATAGTTTGTTTTAATATGAAATGTTTGAACACTCGGTAAATAATCAGGATTTGAAAAATCATAACGAATTTCTGTTAATTTAATTCCAGTGTCTACAAACTACAGTAGCTATTATTAAAATAGGAACTAATTAATTATAGACCTGTGTCGGCAATATTTTAATATTGAATGTGAAATGTCTGGTACAAATGGGAAATTAGAAATATTGTTGTCATTCTTGAAGGTTGGTGAGGATTTTCCTTCTATTTAGTTCCTCGCCTTTCGCTTTCTATCGCAAATAACAAGAAATATAGTAGGATTTTGTGTGATGTTAAGATGCACTGTTCATGACGATGCAAAGCTTGTTAATAAATTTCCACTTTTGTTTTGTACGTCGTTTAAAATATTGTATACTTCTTCATCTAACCATCGTAGGTAGAAGAATCTTATAAGCAGAATTATATGAAACAATAATCAATTTATGCAGTTGTGACACAATTAACCTGCAAACAGTCCAAATGTGGTCCTGATATAGACTAGCTTTGTTAATTTTAGGAGATTTTGTGATTAATATGAATTAGCTTTAACAACACAATCGCCTAATTATTTTATCTTTGCATAACAGTACTTTGCATAACATTGCGATAAGAATGTTCCTAAAAATATTTTAACTAATTAGAATTCTATGGCTTATTACTATAGCTTATTACAAGAATTTTATAGCTTATTACACATATCTAAAACTGTAACTAAATTAAACCTAACTACATCTACAACCGCAGCAACGAACCGGCAAATGTAATTTTTATAGAACCGGCTCTACATCGGGTGGCAGGATGTTATCATCTCTACAACTTAACGCTAACTACTTCTAAACTATGTATATCATAAATTGAACTTCTAACTAAATTCCTCTTATAGTATTCTCGTTGGTTGAACAAACAATCTTGATATTCTCTAAATATCAGTTCTCAATATACATTCTTTTCTTAATATATTTTATTTTGCAACATTTTTCTGTATCGAAAATACCTCTAAAATCTTTGTAAAATCGATTTGTGGTGCTTTAGTTCAGTACATGTTTGATCTTAAACCAACAGCTTCTTACGTAATTGTACTTTAGAGTTCATCTTTCATTTTACGAAGTATTTTCGTTTTATATGCTGTATCCATTACTTTAAGGAAATTCACTTGTATCGAAGTAATCAATATAATTTTTCATATCGTTGTATACATATTTTTTGAATACAGTGAATGTAGTTTGATTTGGTTTGTTTCGAGTTTCGCATCCCATGATTATGCTGTGAGGATAAAAGAGACTTTGACCTACAAAGTGTAGCGGAATTCGAACCCATTTATTCATTCAACTGTACTCGCACTGGGAATAGAACACGGGCTTGGGCCGAAAGTAAGCGTGCATGCAACTGAACCTAGTGGGACTTCTGAAAACAATGACAAATAGCTCCTTGTGGAAATCATAGCTTTGCAATATCTGCTGTATTTCGTATCCTCCTTTACTAGTTTTCTGAAATGTCGTGAAAGACACGTTAGAATTGCACCTAAATTTGATTACGTGATTGCTTTGTTCATTGTTTCCTTTTCCTCATCCTTATTCAATATTGTAGAAAAAGAAATTGGAAAAGAGTCCAGGGTTATTCTGGATAAGATAAGGTGACTGCGATGATGACGACAAATGAAATGACTGAACGAAGAAAGTGGACGGTAACGGGGAAACCCAAAGAAAATCCAAACACATGGTGTTTGTTTACCACAAAGTCCGCTTGCCTCGAACTGGAATTAAACCACTCATCTTAAGCACCAGACGTCAACGAGCTACCAATGAGCCACCGCGTCACATTATTCAATGTTGTGATTCTGATGAATCCACTAAAATAGTTCCTAATGAGAACCATCAATTTCGATGGTAAAAATATTTCAATAATTGTTCTGATTTTGATCATAATTTATGTTACTCATGTTTTTGCAATATATTTTATTCATTTTTTCTTTCTTTTATCTTATGAATCCGCATTTTATTTTCAGGTCGAAGAATGTAGAAGATATCTACAATAGTAGCCCAGTAAGGACTTCTCAGGTTAAGACTCCGTTTCACAATATTATCAACTGGAAACAGGGCTTACACAGTACAGCAACAGGAAGTGGATATGGTTCAATCTGCTTTGGAATTTTTATGCCACCCAGTATTCTTGAAAGTATTTTGAAATGGACAACATATTACGTATTACATGTAATGAGCTATACATATAGAGATAAATGGAGATAAATGGGCGTGTTTTGATAAGGATAAACTTCAGTTTTTATAGGACTTTTTGGCTGGCGGGAGTATACAAAGCACACAATGAAGATATTGCATATTTGTGGAACAAACAAGATGGCCAATTTACTACCAACAAATCAAAGTCGAGGAATAGATTCACACAGATATCTCGATGCCTTCCGTTTAAAGGCGCTGAATAACAACGCAAAAATCGTAATCCTGATAAATTACATCCAATAAGAGATATTTTTGATTCATGGGAAAGTACTTCCAGGATACATATGAAGCGGGTGGTAACATTTCTATTGCTGAACAATTAGTGTGATGTTGAGAAGCACTGTAAATGACGATGCATAGCTTGTTAATAAATTTCCACTTTTGTTGTACACGACGTTTAAAATATTGTATATTTCTTCATCTAGCCATGGTTTTTTCATTATTATCGTAGGTAGAAGAATCTTATAAACAATATTTTCAGAAACAATAATCAGTTTACGTAGTTGTGACATAATTAAAGAACAAACACTTCAAATAATGTAGAGTATTTATCCCACCGAAGAAATGTACCGGCAAATTTCACTTTTTGTAGAGTCGGCTCGACTCTGCGTGTCAGGAGGTTATCATCTCTACAACTTAACGCTAACATAATTACATCTAAATTATATATACCATACTTTAAATTTCCAACTAAATTCCTCTTATAGCATTTCCGATGATTGAGCAAACAATCTTGTTATTCTCTAAATATTAGTTCTGAATATACAAGACGTTTCTTAATATCTTTTGTTGTTTTGCAACATTTTTCTTTATCGAAATTACCTCTAAAATCTTTATAAAATCGATTTGTGGTGCTTTAAAGAATACGCCTATGATCTTAAACCAAGAATGTCTTACGTAATTGTACTTTGAAGTTCCTCTTTCATTTTACGAAGTATTTTTCTGTTTATCTGTGGTATACTGCATCTATTATTTTCCGGATATTCATTTGTATCGAAGTAATCATTATAATTTTTCATATCCTTGTTTGAATACAATAAATATAGTTACCTGTTTCTATATAACATATTTCAATTTTATCGTTTTATTTTGGTTTCATCACATTAAGAGGAATGCCGCGCATTATATATTTGGATAGGTGTAATTCTCTCATTCCAACATGCATGGGTTTATTAAAATTAAGTTTGTTTTGTTCATTATTATTGTATTTCTGTTCATTATTATCTTGAAAATTTCTTTGATTACGTTATATTTTTATAAGCTTTAAGGTGGGTCACTCGGAAATTAGTATGTATTTTAGATCATTCTCTTAACTACCGCAAATTGGAACTTTACACATTATAAATATTGTACCATAAGATTAAGTTATGTTTCTGCTACAACACAAGACAGTAATTCATTTTGTTGTGCTTTTTGATATCGAAAAATGTAACAACTAAAAGCATTGTATTTGATTCGCTTTACAATGAGCGCACAAGACGTAACTTGCTGTTAGATCTTACTAGAAGTGCTCAATTTTATGAAATGTTTATTTGAATGTGTAAAGTACTTTAAAGTAACGATTCTATTACGAAATAGATAAAACTATTTGACTGTTTTTAGTGTTATGTTTCATATTTTATTTTATTGTTAATTTACATAAAAAATAGATTTTGAAAATAAACTTGAGCAGAACGTCATCCTGCGTTGTTGCTAAATTTGTGCGTTTAGTTCCTGGAATCCAGCGTTGCAGTTCGAGAAGCGGAACTTAGCTGTGAATTGCCGTAAGGTTCGAAAACTAATTTCTCCAGTATGTATCCAAGCAGAATGCCTGATTACTTCATTTATTATTAGTGTAAACACTCGACACTATCTGGCAACGCCGCTCTATTTAAGAAGTGTTTAGCGTAACATCGAGAACATCCAGGGGTTCACCTTGACCTTTTTCTATTATTTTCCATTGTTCTTTTAAAAGACTGAGTTATTCATACAATTATAAATATCTTTCCAAAAAATGGCTTTGTTTCTAATTGCGTGTTTAAAACTATGTAATTCTTTTCAACTAATCTAATTGCTCAAACTCTAATACGCAATGTATTTTTTTAATCTTAATACAAGTAACACACATTGTTTCAGGTTTCGTTGCTGAATCATATATTACTCTGTATCACATAGGGTGTTTAGTACTTTGATTGTTTTAATTCAGACTGACACATATGTTGAGGATCTAATGGATAGTTTTTGTGGTAATCATGTAATTCTGTTGGATGTAAAAATATACTTCTTACATATAACCATACGGGAATTGTTGTGTATATTTGTAAAATCTAGTTTTTCTATTTCTTACCCTCTTAACCGTCTTAATTCTTATACTATAAATATTTCTTAAGTACATAATGTAAGAATCTTCTTTATTCTCATCGTAGTTTTTCATAAATTTGTTGTTTGCGTTTACGTATGTTTTGGAGCATTGACTAATTCCATCTCTTATACCTATCTCTATCATCAAGACTATATGAGTCTGTTAATAATTCTAATTTTATATTTGTCACCTTTAACATCTTATTCCATGATAAACCTGGCGCTATTACATACAAGCTGGATAAGGACCATAACCCTCAAGACATGTATCTCAAAAATTCTCAAATACACTTGTTAAATCAATACATCAGTTTTAAAATATAGATCATGGTATTGAAAGGGAATATTAAGTTTAATTGTTTCCCACACTTTCTTTATGTCTTCCTAGTATTCATGTGAGTTAGTAAGCTTCAGGAATGTTTCTCTTGGTGGTAATTCTCTATGTCTAAACTTATTCCAATTATTAACGTAATCATATCGTTAAACATCTTTTTGCTACAAATTACAATTGTTATTCAACGGCTTAGAAGTGTTGCGTATGAGCCATGCATTCTCTTGTTACGTTTGATGATAATTTGTCGAAACCACATATCATAAATCTAAAAGAATCTACAAGTTTTACAGTAATAAGTTTTTTAATGAATGATATACATCGTTGTTCGTTATGAGGTATTAACTCTATTTTTATTTATACACAAAATGAGAATCATATCCTGTTAACTTATTTATAATTATCTGCACAAATTTAGGTACTCTTTGAGGTGCAGAAAAAGCTATCAACTTTTTCAGCAAAACTATTGTTTTATTTCTCTTTTCGGAGGTTATAATGAAAATATTTTCAAAAATTGTACATGTGTTTCTAAGACACGTAAGAGAAATGATCACTTCCATTGGTTAGAATTTCAGTGACCACCGCCCATAGAACACTACAAGATATCCTTGTCTATAGTACTCATGGGAAAAGTTTTTTCTTGTTCAAGCATATTGCTATTTTGCATTTGCTGCATCCTCATACTGTTCTTTCATACTTTTTCTTGGTGCTCCAGAGAGCACATCATCGTAATGTTGTCTTCCATGGCTGACGCTTATTTTCTGGAAGACTAATTACGCCATCAACTACTAGTTTATTTTTCTTGATTGGAATAAATGTTTTCTTAGCTCTTGGATTAACTAATTTGGAACTATGGCCATTATCGTTTTCGCTAATAAAGACTGAATAACACTGCGACGAAAATCATTATGCGCCGGATATTGTACCATATCTATCTATTTATTCATAATAAATACATCCACAACGAACAATAGAGAAAATACAAATTGGTATATGCCACCAATGTTTACATTTCCGATCTATTTCTCCATTCAGACAATGAATCATTATCAACAAAATTTATATTTTTATTGTAGTCATGAATAAAGTTTGGGTAAAAAAAATTCTTTGCTTCCATACTCTTGCTTTCTCGTGACACTAATGATTTCTGAACGATCATGAACAGTTGACACGAGGTTCACACATCACTTACTTTTCCACCTGTAAAGAGATAACCCTTTACTGCAAGCCCAAGCAACAGACAACCCCTCTTCCTATAGAGTTGCTCTCTCTTAGGTTTGGAAACTTCTTTCTGCTAGGATTTACAGTTGACACTGTGCATATATTATGTCCTTTCAGCAAAATAATCAAATCGATAGAAGAGAAAAAGTTGTTTGTTTTGTATACGACGTGATTCCTCTAATGAACAAGTCTAACACAACTGATATTAAGTCTAACACCACTCTTGCTTCAACACCCATTTATACTTTTGCTTCATATTTTCCGCTTTAGATTTGAAATTTTAAGTTGTAAGGCGATCGATCACACAAATTCCATATTTTATAGCCCGTTTATTGTCTATCCTTCATATATTGATTCAATGAACTCCTGCCTTTGAACTTCAACACTGATTCCTCAACAGCTACATTTTATATGGAAAATAGCGGCCTGCAAAGAACTTTTCTATTTGAAGTAATGGCTTAATTTTTGTACAATTTGTCGAGGTCTGGTTCACCCTTTCTTGGCAGCAGGTTATTATCATTCAAACGAATATGAATCAACAAGAAACTGAACCTTTTTACTGACATCAGAGGAAAAATTTATGAATCATACATGTCTGCAGAAGGTGACCAATAATCCCTACAGCTTTGCAACTGTTTGATTTGCATGTGTAGGTTTATTAATAGAGAAACTACTAATATGTCCTCATCCACTGGTATAAAGGGTTTTTTTTCTTTTTGAGTTGCATATAGATTTCTATGGAATGCAATGTGACTTACCATATAGTCTGTGAACAGGATACGAAATAATATGTATGGTGTAAAACTATTCACGTCTTTAGGGTGGTGCGATACTTCTCCTGTACCTATCAAATCTGCAACTGGTTGAACATATTTACTTTTACTCCAGTTAGATGCTATTGGCAAAACAACTAGTACTTAAGCTTTCACTGATGGCAAGGGTACAGAAAACACATTTTTCTTAAAACTAAAAGTAGGCCTACCTTCATTTTCCGAATCAGTATCATTGTCCTCAATAAATGCGTCCTCTTTAGTACCTTAAGCGCGATCCTGATCAGAATCACTTCCACAATCATCAACATCACTTTCTGTACAAGAGGGTATGCCTTGTACAACGAAATATTCTATTTCTTTCACTGTAAGTATTATCTAGAAGAATCATTGCTTGTGAGTGTGGTGGTTTGCTCTACTAACCACCAACACCCACAAACAATCAAAGCACATAAACATTTAAGATTAAATGAACTATCATAAGAAATATATAAATAAGGAACCAAGAAATTTATAATATTATACTTGCGTGAAAGCAGAGTTACTGTAACGAGCCAGAATTTAAAAGGAAATGTGCAACATTAACTTGTGATTAAAATATATCTTTTCCCGCCAAATCGTAAACTTCACCACAAATTCACCGTAACGCCAGCTAGTGAACTACAGAGAAACTTCAGTAATGGTTAGTCTTGAAAACACCTCAGACGTGGAAATAATACACTCAGCAGTAAAGGTAGTTAGTCTAAGTAAGCACCACCTTTCAAAGAGTTAACTCTCAAATTACAATTATTACACAGTGCAGCTACAATCGAGCTATATGATCGTGATGTTTAACCTTAATTTTTCAGCATTTTTTACTTTACAGTAAGAAAAACATTCAGATTTGTTAAATTCTTTTTTCTGCTTACGTGTTAAAGAAAATTTGTTATTTTGTTTATATATGCTTGATATCTGATTGGCTTCTTTTTTTATCATTCTTGTGGATTTCTCAGCAGATTCTTTATCTCTATACAAAGGAGGATCTGTATCCATCATTTTTACAACAAAAACAGAAACCAGATAACGTTCTGTACAACCGATAACCCAATACAGTAAAAATTCAAAATGAGCATAAATCACAAATGTCAATTTCATCATACATTCAGTTACTAAATTCAACATATGCTTCATTTTCTGGCATTTCTATTTTAACACCATCGTGAATAGAACAATATTTTTTCATATGTACCTGATTCATCTTCTGAGTAAGAATGTAACAAACATCTATCGCATGAATATTTTCGAGCTCCCTTTTTAGTTATTTTACTACTAGCTAATCTACTCAAGTCTTTAAATCAACAATATGTTTTGTTTTCTCCTTTTATAAATAAAAAATTTGCAAGGATTTCTTTTTTATTTGATGTAACATAACATATACACCATATATTTTTCAATGAATGTATAAACATTAATTGATATACCGAGTCTTCTTTCGATTTTTGGAATATCACTTAGTTTTACTGTAAAATCAATATCTTTTAATTTTTCTCGGTTTTTTAATAGTTTGTTTTTTTCTACTCGCTCATTAGCGATATTCTGAACGTTTTAAAGCTCTATATATAGAATGAAAGAAACATTTTTCATCTTTCTTTTGTATATTAATTACAGTATTCTTCTTTTAAATTTCACCTGGTAGTTCTAAGTATGAAGATAATCTATATCGCACATGTTTATTAAGTGCTAACTCTAAATAGTTAATACTCATAAGAGCCCAACCAGAACCTCTGGCTTGGAACTCGTCCATTCTTGTTCTTGATATTTCTTGAGCTTTAGTTATGCATTATTTTAGACTGGTTAATTGCTATACCTCTTTCTTATTAGTGTAAAATAAAAGTTCTGATTTTTCGCTTTCCTATTAAAATATTAACTTTTAGCTAGCCATGTTTCTGTAAACTGTTATTTAGTTCATTTATTAAAGCTTTTTAATGTTGAAGTAATACATTGTTTGAGAGGATTACGTGTTTCATATAATCTGTTTTAAATTTCCATGGTCTAATCTTGATTTAGTTATAGAAACTACGAGTTTTACGTCAACTAGTTGTGATTCAGGTTTAACGGTGGTTCTTCAAATATATATTTTTAAATGGAAACTATTTTAAAACTTTCTTTTCATTTAATCTTTCTGATTTTGGTTCTTAAAGATCTCTTCTCTAAATTTTAAATTTAAAATACAAACATTGAACACATTCGACACCTTCTAACTAACTAACTAACTAACTCTATGGCCTATGGAACCCGGAAGTTCAATGCCGCGTCACAAAAGCTCTCCACTGACTTATATCCTTAGCTAACTGTATCCAGTTTCTACTTTGTTTTCCAATCTCTGCGAGATCCATCTTAATATTGTCCTTCCATCTGCGCCTAGGTCTTCCTAATGGTCGTTTTCCGATTGGTCTACCAGTCAAGACTTTGAAAGCGTTTCTACTTTCTTCCATTCTAGCTACATGACCCGCCCATCTAAGCCTCCTAGACTTGAAGACCCTAACAATGTTGGGTAGTCCATATACATTATGTAGTTCCTTGTTATGAAGTTTCCGCCATTCCCCATTCCCGTTCCTCTTGGGTCCGAATATTCGTCTCAGGATCTTGTTCTCAAATACTTTCAGTCTATGTTCTTCCCTCAGAGTAAGTGACCATGTTTCGCAGCCATACAGAACAACAGTCATAATTATAGTTTTGTATATTTTAAGCTTCAAATTCCTCGACAGAATTCGCGACGACAAGAAATTTTGAACCGAATAGTAACACGCCTTCCCTGCTTTGAGTCGACATTTAATTTCTTCGTGAATATGATTTTCCTCTGTTAATATTGATCCTAGATATTTGAAAATATCCACTTTATCAAAAGTATTATTTAATATTTTAACGCATCCATAATTTGCTGTATTCCCGTCCCGATGCACTTCCATGTATTTAGTTTTCTCTGCATTTACTTCTAAACCCATGTCCCTGCAAGCGTTTAATAAGATCTCTGCATTTCTTTCTATTGTTCTATCATCCCTTATTAAATTTACATCTTCAGCATATGCCATAACCTGGCGAATACCGTTCAACTGTAGGCCAAGGTTGCTATCTTTGATTTTCCTTATAGCGTATTCCAAAACGAAGTTAAATAATAATGGCGACAACGGATCTCCTTGTTGGAGGCCATTTTCGACGTGAAAGCTCGTGGACAAAAAATTCCTACCCGGACTTTACTTTGGGATTCATTTAAACATATCTTAATTAATCTAATTAGCTTTCTCGGTATTCCAAGTTCTGTAAGAACGTTGGATAATGTTTCTCTCCTAACCGAGTGGTACGCCTTTCTAAAATCAATAAATAATTGATGTACCAAGGTATTGTATTCCCACTTTTTTTCGAGTATTTGGCGAATGGTAAATATTTGGTCGATAATTGATCCATTTCGTCTAAATCCACACTGACAATCTCCAATAATTTCATCTGCGTATGGGGTTTGTCTTGCTAACATAATATTTGAAAGGATTTTATAGCATGTTGACAGAAGAGAAATGCCTCGATAATTATGACATCAGTTTTGTCGCCTTTCTTGTGAATTGGAACAATGAATGATTCTTTCCACTCTTATAGCAATTCTTCCTTGTTCCAGATAAGGAGAATGAGTTTGTGTATCTTGTTCCATAATTTTTCGCCTCCAGCTAAAATTAACTCAGCCGGAATTTCATCCTCACCCGGAGATTTGTGTTTCTTTAATTTCTTTATAGCGGCTTTATTTCTATTCGGTTGGGTTCTGGAATATACGGTTCTGCGGTGTGTATCACCTTTTCTCCACGCACACTGGTCTTTGGTTGCGTGTTAACCAAATCGTCAAAGAAATCTTTCCATCTATTTAAGATGCCATCCGTGTCAATGAGAACTGTACCGTCAGATTTCTTTTGTATATAAGCACGAGGTTGATAGCCTTTCTTAAATTCTTTGATTCCCTTATACATGTCCCGAATGTTTTTATTTTTACTATTATCTTCAAGTTCGTTAATTTTAGCTTTCAGAAAATTGCGTTTCTTTATTCTAAAAGTTTTAGAAGTTTCCCGCCTGACATCTGCGAACTTTTGTGTAGTTATTTCATTCGGATTTTGTAGCCAGCGTAATTTTGTCTGTTTTCTCTTTTCTGCTAGATTTATGCATTCCTGGTCGAACCATGGTTTGTTCCTACGTATTTCCGCGTGCCCCAATTTTTCTTTTGCTGAAATTTTAATGCTATCTCTAATTTCAATCCAGGTATTCTCAACACTAGTGCACTCCGAATCTTCTAAAGACGAGAATCTATTCGAAACTTCAATCTGGTATTTCTCTCTTATCTGACTCTCTTCTAATTTCCTTAAATTGAATTTTTCCCCTTTGGGACAACTAATATTACCTTTATTCAACGATAACCTCTCTCGTATTATCGCTGCTACCAGGTAGTGGTCAGTGTCACAATCAGCACTTCTAAACGACCGAACATCAATTATGCTAGATTGCCTTCTTCTATCTACTAAAACGTGATCAATTTGATTGTGTATTTTTCCGTCAGGTGATTTCCAAGTGTATTTATGAACGTCGCAATGTGGGAATTTTGTACTTTCGTTCAATATAATCGGTTTGAAAATATCCTCTCGTCCTACCTTCGCATTGAAATCCCCTAATAGAATTTTCATATGGTATAGCATGAGTTTGTCAAATATCCGTTCCACTTCTTCGTAAAAACTGTCTTTTATATCGTCATCCTTATCTTCAGTTGGAGCATGTACATTTAAAACAATAATATTACACCACCGTCCCTTAAGAGTAATAAAAGAAAGTCTATCAGTAACAAATTCAACCCGTTTAATTGCTGGTAATATACGTTTATGAACGAAAAACCCTGTTCCTAACTGGTGATTTTTATTTCCTTCCCCGTAAAAGAACGTAAAATTTCCGGAATTCTCAGATCCATTTCCTTCCCACTTAACTTCCTGAACTCCTACTATGTCCATCCTGTATTTCTCTAACTCACTCGTTACGGATTTTAACACGCCTGCCCTATAAAGACTCCTAATATTCCATGTTCCAAATTTCATGTCCATTTTCTTTTGCTGAGGTCGTACCAAGTTATCAGTCCTTGTCCGAGGCTTTTGTGAATATTATTGAACAAGTCTTTTTTTTACAGGATGAGGTTGTTAGCCCTACCCAAACCCCCAAGCTGGAGGACCGCTCCTAGTCGGCTGTCCGCGACTGCTTATTCAGTATATTCGCAGGTAACCTCTATATCTAGAGGCCTTCTCCTCGATCCGCAACCTGAGGACGCGCCATGCCGTGGTGACAGGAACCCACGTTACACGATTCTTCACCTTCATCGAACGATATTGAGAAATTCGCAAGGAAGGTTCATTCTGAATGTCTGGTACATTTAATAAAATTTTATTTACTGTGTAAGACCGAAATTAAAATGATATATGTGTGGTCGCACACAGAAAAGAAAACAAACTTTACGATTATCACTGGAAATTATTGTTGTCACCAATTTTGAACATTTTAAAAGCACATACTTTCTAACGTATAGGCGTTTCGTTTCTTACCGATAATATGAAACGTTGTAAATAGTTGTAAACTTCCATAACTGTTTTCAAAAGTGGATTTGTATACTACCAAAGGCGGTTTTGTAAAGTTTAACAAAAATTCCAAAATAAACGTTTTGAAAACCGCTTGTACACATAATGATCGATTTTGGCTATTGTAATGGTCTGTCTAAATAGTTGGATAAAAATTCAGCGCAGAAGAACAAAAGTTGCTTCACTTATTAGAAAATACAAGTTCGTAAGGTGAGTGTAGGGGTCGGGTAATTCCACTTCTCCCCAGATGAAGAAATCTCTACCTACGGCTCTGGCGATTAATGGTATAAAGATAGTGTTAAGTTGGTTTTGAGTTTAAGATCCAATTCAGCAACGAGGATATACAAGTTATAGACCTACCGATTAACGTGAAATGCGAACCACATGATCACACATGAATCGACCCGGGTCTCCCACGCCAAAAGAGTGTATGCTTACCGCTTAGCACGCAGAACCGAATAAAAATAAAACACCACACATTCTCCCATGTCATTTCCCCCACATAGGGCTGTTTTTGATGGGATAAATAGTATTCCTCGACCAGAGATGAACTGGGGCAGTGGGTCAAGTGTGACAATATTTTCGAATGAGTGAGTGGGTCGAGGGTCTGCAGGAAGTGACCCACTGAGACCCACCACACATCGGGAGTAACTCTGACCCACTGGCTCACCATGATTTACTCTGACCCACCGACACACTATTCTCAGTGCATTGTAGACGGCATATTATGATCCATATTGAATTCGACTAAGTTTTACTTTCAAGACTACCATTTTTTTACTTTCAAGGCCACTTTTTCCTTTCTCGTTTGTTTCTATTTACTTACCTAAGATAACCATATCTAACAAGGGAAAAGCAGACTTCAATAAATCAACTTCAGATCCTCTTTCAAGAGGTAGTAGTGGACATTTAAAGTGTAAATATTACAAAATGGGAGAGCATAATAGCCAGAAATAGCGGAGAAAAAGTTCCTTAAGGTATCTGAATCGCCACATATATGATATGGCGTGTAGGATATCATGTTACTTCATGCCAAGGTAAAGTGCATCTACATCTCTAGTGCACAAGGTCCCGGGTAGAATTCCTGATGGAGTCGTGTTTCTGTTTTTACTTTAATCAATAAAATAGCAATTTGCAACTACAGGTAAAATATTAAATCACCATATGTTTATAATGCATAAAGCAATTAAAATGTTCAATTGCTTGTAAAACCTTGCAATGTCCCATGTTAAGTGGTAGCAAAATGTAAATTATTCCATATATATATATATATATATATATATATATATATATATATATATATATATATATGTATATATATATATATATATATATATATATATATATATATATATATATATATATATTAACGGCATTGTCAAGGCTCTGTATTTGTGTTTTACCTTTAAAATTGCAACCGGGTGTTTCTGGCTGCCGTATGCGGCTGTCCGATCATTTCCCTTCTTCTTCGCCCTCATAGTCATTCGAAGAACTGAAAACATATTCTGCACACAAACAGTTTATTGTTGTGAAGTCGGAAAGCCTGGTACGTCTGCTTCTCAAGGTCAAAAAGTGGGAGAAAAAAGCATGTATAGAATGTAAAGAGGGTGCAAAAGTGATTGATACTTTTGAGAAAGATATTCATTTGTAACTCGTGCACATTCCGCCAGTAGCGCTACTGTGGCACAACGTATATTGTAACTGAATAACTCTTGTACACCGCTTGTAGGTATATTGGCGTAAGTGACGACAGAAACTATGTTGTCAGCACTGACTGCGATAAGGCACTGCTGTGCTGCTTTTGCTTTTCTTTTTTGTCCTTTGTCATTTGTGAGACACAAAACATGTTGATTTTGCTTGTTGCACGTGCTGAACGGGCTCCTGCGGAGCGAAGTGTTTAAGAAATTGAATACATATTCTTGTTTACGATAGAAATATGGTAAGTAGTTTGAAGTATAATACACTTTTAAATTGGTTAACTGTTGAAAAAATGCGAACAAAAAGCTGTACTTGTAAAGTTATATTAGTCGAGGACGTAGCTAGTGACAGTGTTGATCACAGATTTTCTCGTGGATGAATTTCATTACACTAGAGGTGAAAACCAGTACTGCAAAAATACATGTAGTTCATATTAATCACGATAGGAGGCAATGTTAATTTCAGATTTTCCAGGGCGGAGAAATTGAATAAACGATGGGTGAATATAGTACTGTGAAATTATGGTAACTCAGATTGAGCACGCTTGGGAAGTGCCCTAGAGAGAATTTCGAAGCTCTAGGCCCAAAAGCCACCTCTATAATCATCACTGACTGCTTATTCAATAATGTGTTTTATGGTCTTATGTCCGGGTTCCAATCTTTTCCCTCCCCCTCCAACTGGATATTTGATATGTGTTTTCTATTCCAAAGTTTTGTGCTAGTTTTCTGCCGAATCCTTGAGTTTTGTACTCTCATCAGCTTCGAGTTAGTTAATTATTAAGTTTGTGATTTCCTTTCTCCATCGAGGTTATATGAGACGTGGAATCAAAGATTATGATGACATTCAATAATCGTCCAAATTTTGTAAGGGACTCCCACTGTGAATCGAACATGTGAATATGTGCACGAAAGGCGCGCGTGCTAGCTACTAGAACAACGGAAAGGGCGTCGCAATTTTCAAGTCTCTTCAGAATTAAGTTGTATTTACATCTTACAAGTTGTCTGTACTTGCAATATAAGGAATAAGCATAAATTAAAATTATAAGAAATTCTTAACAAAATCGTTATAAACGTTTAAGAATATGTTGGAAAGGCCGGAAATCTCTCACACTCTCTCCCTCCTATGTCGTGATGCTATTTAAAAACATACTTTAAAAATAATTAAAGAAGTTCAACAGTCGCACCTAAAACTTTGGATGGCAAATAGTCTAGTTTTCTTAATGCAAGAGTTTACATTAATTAAACTAAAAAGTTTTATTCTAACTTCTTTTTAAATTGTATCAAAAGTGCCACTATTCGTCTTAGCACTAATGATAACTATGGATTCGCCTTTAATATCCGTCATTTTCGATTACTTTTAATATGTCTCTTTTCCCGATTCTTCAGGGATGAGCTTGAACGGCATGGAAACAGTCATTATCCATATCAGCGACTGACCCGAAAACTATGTATTCAACACGAATACCGATCATTCCAATTATGTTTAAAATGTCAGCTCTCCCATCTCCACTCCTTGGGATGCTAGGGGTTCCTAACCCTCAAGAGTATTTGTTTCCAGATTGTAAGACATATATGTATCACGTTTACTTGGAATTAAGCCAAGTGTTACATAGTTATGTCGGAAAAATGTTCTAAAATTAATGGAGGTGACTCTTGAACTGGAAGTGACAGAAATTAACGACTTCCTCTATAAGATTGATTACTGTAGAGCAAACGACGTTTGTGGAAAGCCAAAATGTTTTTAACGTTGATTGCTATGGAGGAAAAACTGTAATAGATAACAAAACGCTTTTTCCCATAATCGATTAACCGTTCGTTCTCATCTCCATCCTTAACCCTATGCTAAAACCGGAAGTGGTAGACATCAGCCCTTTTCGGTCTTATCGTTGACCACTGAACAGCGGAAACCATAACCCTGTTTTCTACAACCCACTAAGAATATACTTCATCTTCATCCTTTACCCTCTACTATAAGTGGAACTGGTAGATATCAACCTGTATGCGGAAGTAGATAGCAAGACGCAGTTTTCTGCAATCAGTTAAGCATCCCAGGAATACAATTGTGACCACCAATCCAATCCCTCTACTAACAGCGGAAGTGGTATAAATCTACTATCTCTTCCTATTGCATTATTAAATAAGAAAATATTGTGTGAGACTCCTCAGTGTCTTCATCAGAGTTTATTCAATACAAGCCTTCGTCGCGCTGAAGGTTTTGCACTCAGACCCGCAAATTTGTTCGGTCTAACGATTTGCATCTTAAACCTGCAATCATCAGTGTTTCCTCGGCTTACGGCCTCACGCCTCAAATACCTGCAAGCATACTGAATTTCAGTTGAAATACAACAGGGCTTTGCTCCCAGGCCACCGCGTTTGTTCGGCCTTGCACTATATATATCTGGAAGTTTACCAATTTCAGTTCAAATTTCGCGTTTCATACCTTTAACTTTACGGGATCCCGAGAAATAAACATCTTAGTATAATAATAATAATAATAATAATAATAATAATAATAATAATAATAATAATAATAATAATAATAATAATAATAATAATAATAATAATTGTAATATCCACCTTTGTTTGCTTCCAAACAATTTACTTCCTTTCTAGGACCCAATCAATAACCCTGAAATATGTATCTAATTATTGAGATTACAGAGTAAGATTGTACAGTTAGTGCTTTGGTCCATCCCGTTCGTTACTCCACACGAAACTCTTGAACGAAACTGATTTTTAATTCGGTTTTCTTGCAATTGAGAGCTAGAGTAATGATCTCGAAAGAGGTCGTTAGTAGAGGATCATAAACCAGGAGGTTGTGGATCAGAAACCAGGAGTGGTAGAAATCAACCATTTTCGCTTTTAACGTCGATCCTGTAAACAAAAATGGGTAATAGATAGCCAGGAACGGTTTCCAGCAGACAATTTAGCATCCAAGAATATCTTTCAACTCCATCCTTAATGCTGTATTGAACGGGCAAAAACGATAATATATAGCGAGAAGCAGTTTTGGAAAATGGACTAATAGATTCCAGGAAAAGCTTTCATTTCTATCCTTAACACTTTGATAAAACTAGAAGCGGTAGAAATCAACAATTTTCGGTTAATTTTCATTACTGTGGAGCAAGAGCTGTACTAGATAGCGAGAAGATGTTTACGACAATCGGATGAGCATCTCAAGAATACATTTTGTTTATCTATAACACTCTAATAATATCAGAATTGACAGGGTGTCTACAAAAATTCCAAAATAAAATTTCATGACCTTTTCTTTAACAAACCATTAAATTTAGTAACATTCTCAAGAGCGAATTAGAGTGCGACTTGGACCAAATTTTCATGTACGTCATAGATTGCCGCTTTATTTGTAATTTGGAAGAGTCTAAAACCATAGACGTGTCTGGTGGTAAATTTTGAAGTTTTATAGAAAAAAATTACAGTCTGTACTTATATTTGTTCAGATAAAATGAATCGCGAACTAAAAGGAAATTTTCTTGTTTTATGCTTGAGTATTAGAAAAAACAGGCTTCTGCGCCACTGACCATCTACCTGCTTTCTCAGTCCTGCCTGAAGCAGACAATGAATTTCCCAGTGCCGCCTGACACACTATGCCGAAAGACACAGGGAGGATACGAGAGATCGAACATCTTGAACCGTCCACCCACGGTCTTTTACGACCTCCATTTTAGGGGTGTATTTGTTCCGTTTTATGAGCACTTTTTAGGGGGTGTATTTATTCCGTTTTATGAGCATTTTTTAGGGGTGGACTCGTAGTAGAATTTAGGCTGTATAGATGGCCGAGTCAGCAAAAAATTATCTTGTTTTCCTAGAAATCGATATCATTTCCTGGAATTGGGAGGCAAGCTTCGACAAGCCTTTAGTTGCTACGTTCATAGCCTTTTACGGCTACCACAGAAGCCCGTGGGAAAATGTTGGTTTGCTGTTGCTATCCTCATAGTCTTGGACGCCTACCAGATGTAAAAAACAAGATAAAACATGCTTTTTTCGTGTTCTTGTCGTTTATTGGCTAATAATTTGAATCCCCAAACCCCCCAACGTCCTGCAAAGAGCGTAAGCGGAACGTATGTGCTTGTGTAGATCATTCTGTTAGCAGCTGTTGCAAAGGAAGAAACGTCAAAATTTAAAGATGTCATCGTCAATGAGATTATTAGATAAGCTTAATAAGCCATCAATGGTACACTTTACAAAAATGCGAGATTTGGAGATTGGAGTACCATTTCGTATTGTAAACTGTGAGATTGTTACAACAGTATATGGTAGGAAGGCATGTGTGACATTTGAAGGAGGCGAAAAAGTGATTTTACCTTGATGTTGTACGGAAAAATTGGAAGCAGATAATGGTACATTATTAACGTATTTACAAAGTGGGAATGTCTGTTTAATATATAAAGGAATGAAGATTAATGTATCTGGACGTAACATGCACGATCTTGAATTGACTGAACTGGTTTATTCATCGTAAGTGTATGTTGGCATGTGCAAACAAGATGAAACATGAATTTTTTTCTTCACCTCTCCTCTTCATGCATGAACAGTCATCTGTGTGCATAGTGTCGTTATTCTGTGCTGGGCAGCGACTGAAGTAACATGTCTTTGAGTGCTTGTGCATCAAATATGGACACCAAGAAAGAGTACTTGTTAAATGTTGAATATGGTCTTAATTCAATGAAAACCAAATTAATTTGTATTGGAGTGAATAGTGATACATTTGAGTCAGTGATTCGTGTTGGCAAAGGACTTGTGTTTGGAGTGGAGTTAAATTTTGCAGAGTGGGAGAAACTTGTACATTTGACCCCGTTTGTTACGGACTATTTAAATTCTCAAGTGGAAATTACATTTATAAAATTTCTTGGTCGAAAAAACGAACTGGTGGTGCGAAAACTAATGGGTGAAAAATTAGTGATCTTAGAGAAGAAAGGAACACTTCATGCTTCTCGAAACACTGTGTACTTAACTTCAAGTGATTGGCTTTACTTCTTGGAAATATTACCGTGTATTGTACATGCTGTGAAAAAACAGTAAAGTTTGTAGTGTTGTGCTACGTGAATATTTTGACTTGTGTACAGATACTATTCGTAATCACGTACAATTGCACTGTCTTACATGCAGAGGACTTGCCGGAATCCATACCTGTGTAGACGAAAAGAGTATTATTAATGGTATGAACATCAGATTTCCAAGTGTCTCTCTTGATAAGAACAGTGATGTGAACATTGATGGTGAACGATTAAAATTGGGAATGAAAGTATTTTGCAAACAAAAACTCATAGATTCAATTATGGCTGATTTATTTGATAGTGTATCGACACAGCCATGGTGGGGGGAAACCGATACTCAACCTTTGGAGGGTATCAATGAAGTGAACGTCTCTTCAAAAAGAAGAAGAAAATTGATTTTTTTATGTATACTAAGCAACGTAATATCAAATGTAATAAAAATGTATATAGTGAAAGTGAAATTTTTTATTTGTGTGTTTTTTGTTCGTTTCATACATCTCAATATGATAGGATTTTTAATTTTTTTATAAGAAAACAATCCTAACATATATTTTTCCTCGTATATTATAAGTGATACGTATAATAATAATAACAATAATCATAATGAATTCAAATTCTTGAAATGAATGTTACAATAAAATTAGTATTTGAAATTATTATTATTATTATTATTATACAACTTTGTCTTAAGTATGATAGGACTTTTTTATTTAAAAAAAGAACTAAAATAATTAATATTAAAATTTTAAAAACAAAAGTCCTATCATCATAATATCGAATTCACATACTTGATTTAATTTACAAAAGAATAACTGATTAAGTATTTGAATTCATTATTATTATGTAGTTATGTGATTACATCATTGAATTAAAAATCAGTTTAAGAATCTTTAAAAAAAAACACTATGAAATTCTTTAATTCAATGACTTAAAAATATGTTTTATGATATGTGTATTTAATTGCATAATTGATCATAAAACATATTTATTTATTAGGAAACGGAGAAAATAAGAAATAAAACATTTGTTTTCAAAGAGAAAAAATAATACAAACTGTTTATTGCTGATGAAACTATTTACACAATTAAAACGACGGTAAGTATAGTACATTGTTAAAAGGACGTTAGATTTTTTTCATTGTTCATTTGATGATAACTTCACAACTGCCATATACTGTTCACTGATGATGACTATACACAGTTCAATTAATGATACTACTGCTGTTGATGATGATGATGAAACGTAGATAGATGTCAATCTGTACAATGATGATGTCCATACACACGATGACGATCTTTTACTCTCTGAAATGAAAAAAAATGAAAAGAAACTTAAAATGTATTTTATCTATAATCACGAACAAATAAAACGACAAATAATAATACATACAAACACATTATAATAAAGAAGAAGAAGAAGAAGAAATGACTACCTGCAATAATATGAAAAAAGTAATCAAAACAAACGAAGAAAAAGAATGAAGACATGATTACCTGTAAAAGTAAATACAGCAAGCGACGATCAGTTTTTTCTGGAGTTGATGAGAAAGTGTAATGAAATTCATTTAAGGACTTTCCTTTAGCTTCGAAGCATAGGGAAAGATATGAATAATGTCCACATAGGGACGATTTCACACTTTGAATTTGTTTATTATTAAATGTATAAGAAGTGGAATTTCTACGTAGAAATTTAATATGTTGCATTACATATGGAGGAAAGCCAAATGTATCGAAGTAGTGGGCACGTTCGTCAGTATGAATATATACGGAAATCCAGTGTGTGCCAAGTTTGTTCGAGGGATCTGTATTTATGATGATAGCTGCAGGTAGTGGAACATGTGTTGGTAATTCATTGGCTGCATATACGCCAACGAAATGATTGTGAAATAAAGAATTTGTTTGCAAAGCATTCAATAAATCTAGTGTAGAGGACTACATGTATAAAAATGCAGACAGGTACATATATAAGATGATATTTAAATATCGTACCTTTAAAAATCAATGATGATGTTCCTCTGATGATCCACTTCTAAGAGAGATTGGAATTCTCCATACACAATGCAGGAGATAGGTGCTGGTAGAGGCTTCGTAAAATGAACATCGGACGAACACAGCCGTGACGTATAAGGTTCCAATGCTGCACAGCGCTGGCTTCTCCATCTTTAGTAATGTCGAAAACAAAGATAGTGTATCCTTGCAGAAAGTCAAGGCGAGGAATATTGTTGCCATGATTGGAAAAGTGAATACCTTATCCAGAGAATAAGGTATGATATGAGGAAACAGAGAGGTTGTTTTCGAAATTTGGTTGTAATGGTTTTGAAGGTACAGGTTTTCCATCAATGTATAGAGAGAAGAAATTGTTGTCAAAATGTTTGAAATAAAATGGATTTGAAGTTATTGTTCCTGTATAGGCATCATTTTGTGTAAACGCCACAATCACTCGAGTTGGTAATACTCCCATAAATAAATTATCAATTGTTTTTGATTGAACATCCTTTGGAATGACTAATGACTTCATTTGCACTCTCGTAAGAGGAGATTTTTCTGTTGTTGATTGTAGCAGCTTGTTATGTGCTAGTTATATTGTAGGACTAATATTAATCTTTTTTAATATGTAAAGCAGCGTCTAAAATATTCACTTTAGCCTCAACAGACGAATCACTAGCGATGAGACAAAAGTTTGGCTTTGCAGGAATTAACTTGAGACGTAATTCTACTCCTTGGATTAAAAATTTATCTTGATTAATAATATCGCAATGAAGATGTCCAAGCATGTCGAATTTGGCACTTTTTTTGTTAATTCATGACGTTGTTAAAATCATCTATTACCACTAGATGTTGCGTCCATATGTCCAGCAGTATCTTGAAACCAGAATGCACATTGAAGATGAGTATTTTTAGCAGAATCATCATAATTTAACAGTTTTTCAATGTATTATCGATATGGATGATTATGAGATGGAAATGAAATCAGTTTGGTATTTAAATACACTTCCACTTCACTGAACATAGAATTTAAAAATTCATTAAAAGTAGCCACAGCTTTATCACTTTCACCAAATGCTGATCCATCAGGCTTAACGATTTGAGCTTCGATGTAAAGAAGAGTATGTGGTAGATCTATGTATTCATCACTTGTTCCTGGGATGACAAATTCTAGAGGAGCATTATCAGCTAGTGAACTGATTGGTTTGTATGTAACAACATGATTATCCAATATGCTGGTTTGCGTTGGTTTTGTAGAAAAAATATCTAGTTCAGTTCTTACACACTCCCAGGATTGATGATGTAAGAAAGCCATAATGGTGATGATTTAATCAAAGATATTGTGTGTTAACTTCCTCTTCTTATAAGACTGATTTTTCTTTGTTTTCTGTGTACGTTTCTTCTTACCATTCTTCTTCTGGCGCTTGATGATGTGTAATGATGAAGGGTTAAAGATGGAATGATGTGTAATTCTTCTTTTCCTTCCTTGATATCCAGATCTTAGCATAGATTTCAGTTTATTTTTTGCTTTGTCTTGCAAGACGGATCTCGCTTCACCCATTCGTTGATGAAAGGATTCGTTAATAGGTTGATTATCGATGATGACATCAGTAATAACGTTTGCTCCAGATTTTAATAATTCCTTTCCTACTGTTTTAGCTCCTTGTTTTACTAGTGGCATGACAGAACGAAATAATCCTCCAAGGAAACTTCTAATATCATGTCCAACTTGATAAGGGGATCAACATAAACGTTTCCAGTTGCAGAAAGAGCTTGTTTTTGATAATATTGTAAATATGGATTATTCATATTTGTCGATGTTGACGCACTGGTCGAAAATGTAGTTTAACGCATACAGTTCCGAAAGTGAATGCCAGTGGAGAGTCTGTACTATCTCTTATATCTATTTTGATGTGTTCAAAATGCATCTTGTCTATAGGCACATAATGTGGAGGATTAAAAATTTCTATAACACTCCTTCCAAATGTATGTATCACAGGATTCATATTTGTGATACGTAATAATGGTGCTAATGTATCTCCAACAAATACAGATTGAATTATATCACAAAACACATACATTGTAGATGGAAGTCCTAAACGTAAATTTGGAATGCTTTGGCCTTGTCGCGTATCCTTTAAATCAACTTTTGGATCAAATCCCAACATCGCACTAACACTTGGTGATAATGCAACGTCTACATCTCTCTTTATGAAGACGTCGTATAAAACAGGTATTACTCTCACGAGTATAAGAAATATGTAAATTTGTGAATATGTTGTATGTGTTTATTATCTTTATCAATTCTGATATGTCAGTGTAATAACGTACAGGAATAGTTATACATTTCCATTCATCACTTTTTGCAGGTTTGTAAAAAATTTTATTATTTTCTTCATTCATATTTAATATTGAATTTTGATAATGAATTTCAACAATAGCCACTTCCCACTTTTCATGGAATTCCATTCTTTGATGAAGTTTCATAGTGTATGATGTTAAGGTGTTGTCAGGAAAATATTCCATAGAACTATTACTAGGAAGCGTAACGTAAAAATCTCCATCAGGTTCCATTGTACTTCTCGATTTTCTTTACGGATGATGCAGGTATCCAGGAATCGAAAGAAGAAGGATATCCTTTCCAATGAACAAGATATTCTTTTCTGCTGCCTTTTCTTCTCGTACGTATGATTTTATCTATGTAAAATGTCTTTGATAACGTCACAGGTTGTAATTCCTCTTTGTAAAATAATCCATCCAGTGGTTCCTTGTTTAAATCTTCAATTTCATAAACAGGTGGATCTCTTGCTATTATCTTCTTCACTTTAAATATTTCCCAAGTCCAATTTTGCATATATCCTTTATCAAATGTACGTTCTGTTTTAGTAATTCGTACTGTATCACCAATCTTAAGATGATTTGAGAAACTTGGATTCTCCTTCTTTATTTTACTATCATATTTATTATGCCATACTTGTAATAGGTTATTTTGAGAAACATTTGCAGATGACATCTTTATGCTTGAATGATAATCTTCATTGTATGATTTCACAAGGAGAGGTACTACATTTAAATAATTATACGTTTGATACTTTGTAAAATACTTCCACACTTTTTTCTTTTAGAGTTCTGTTAAAACGTTCTACAATACTAGCTTTTATATCAGGATTTTTAGTTGTAATATGTTTTATTTTGTTGTCCTCTAAATACTTCTGTATTGTTTTATTAGTAAACTCACATCCTTTATCTGTTGGGAATGTAATTGGTTTTCTGTCATTGAACAAAAGTTTCAATGCTTTTAAGACATCATTTGTACTTTTAGATTTTAATGGAACAGCCCATGCATATCGACTACACACATCTATCACTGTAAGAATATAACGATATCCATCATTCAATTTATGAAGAGATTGAAGATCATTAATATCACTTTCCCACTCATCATCAATGTTATTCACTACATAGAAATATCTTTTAAAACGACGACGCACAGGTTTGTGTAACGTATATGTTGTTTGTTGCAATAACCATCTTCTAATACAATGTATAGGAATTTTCTTCTTTGTAGCTATCCACAATTTTTTAACAGTTGAAAACGATGCAGGATGTGAAGGGTTGTATTAAATCTTGCTTAACTGTTTGTTTACGGTTTCCACCTTCACCACACTGGACGTTTACAGGCACGTTTCCTTTTCCTTATAGGAGATACTACTTTTTCCTTTTCTTCTTCTTCTTCTGCTTCTTCTTCGTCGTCTTCTGGAAACGATTGCAGAGGTATCTTTGACGTTTTTTCCTTGACGATGATGCTGTTGGTGATGCTTTAGTTCGTCGTAAAATATATGACAAACGTTTTGGATTTCCAATAAGTTCTTGAGGTGTGTTATTAGAAGATAAATAATTACAAAATTTCTCCCATCCCGGTGGATTTGTGTGTTTCCTGGGTCGCGACACATCAGAAATTAAATGTGCAATGTGAGATCCTTCTAGTTTATCACCTCTGATGTAAAGAGTTCCTTTATTATCCCATGTGATATTATCATCATGTTTCATTCTATGTAGTAGTAATTCATTTATTTTACGAAACATTTTGGGTATAGATAATAATATTTCTTCTTCTACTTCAGGCTTCTCTGACTTAGTTGACGTAATTGAAAGTGTCACAGGTTCTTCTTGTTTTCGTATTAAATCTAAATATTTTTGAAGATTATTGTTATACTGATTCCACTTTTCTTCATCACTAAGCGATGATAACTGTAAAATCTCTTGCATTTCTTGATCCAAATTAGATTCACGTTTTCCATGGCAAATGATGATGATGATGCTGGTGTTTGTATACGATTCAGAACTTCAGGTAGAACTAAAATCATCTTTGCGTGTTCCATTGTACTAACGGAATAGTAAACTTGATAATGTACCAGTTAAAATAGGAGCTAATAATGCCGGTAGGAATCCACCCTGCTGCTGCCCTAACAAATGCTTCTTCTTCTTTTGGATGGAGTTTCGTTTCTTCACAAGATATCGAAGCGTCCTCTTGTATCGCTTTAATCTTGCTTTCTGTGTCTTTGTAAGAGGTACATTTCCTTCTAATACATTATAACAACATTCGCAAATACTTCGAATCAATGAAGAGTCTGCATTGGCCAGTATAGCATTACGTAATTTAGGATTTGCTTTGCTCAGCGTACGAAGAAGATCTCCGTGTTTTACTCTTGGAGACATATTGTCAGAATGAAGAAACACAGTTTAAAAAAAATTATAAACACATCTTCTTCTTCTATTTCGATGGAACAAAAACGTAATGATAAATATCATCAGGAAAGATATTTGTTTGGGAACGAAGTTCATCTGGCGTATCCTGCTTTAAATCAATAAACAAATATCCATATGGTAACTTTGTTGAGTCGTTAAAACTTTCTTGAAAAGATTTTGGATTCTCAGGAGTTATTTGATAACTTAAATGTTTAATTTGTGATTTATCTCTTGGATTTTTAAATAATACGAGATAAGAACAATTCAAGCTAATATCTCTGCTTCCTTTTCCCTGATGAAATATGTTTTGTGTAATAAATAGTACACTAATATTTCTATGATGAGAACCCTTTGTAAAGAAATCAGCTATATTGCGGTTTACTTCACCCATTTGATCATCAATAATAATAAGATGTGGTCCAGTTTAAGGTAAAAAGTTTTTTGTTCGAGGTAATCCTTCAATAAATTGTATTTTTGTCGAAATTTCTCTGTATGCATTTTGCCATTCTGCATAGTACCAATAAATATGACGAAACGATGTATTAACCATGCGTGATAAATTGGACAGGAATCGTATTACAAAGGAAGTTTTTCCACATCTACTTGGTCCGGCAACAATACATGAAAAGGGATGTTTACACCTCGTGTCCATGTTAAAGAGTATGATCATTCTTTCTTCATATGTATATTTATAAAGGGCCTTATTACATTTCTCTTCTTCCTTTGTTGGAAGTAGTGTAGCCATATGGAAGAGTATCATATGAATTTGGTTATCTACGTCGTTTTATATAATTTATCTTATAAATTTTTGTTTCGGGCATGCTGACGATAGTATGGTCTTTCCTGCGGCAATTTTTTTTCTCATTGGTAATTTTGACTTCAGTGGGACGAGATTCTTCCTCTTCTTCTTCCGCATCCTCTTCATTATCTACTATCATTTTCTTCATTACATGAAAATTTAGGTGTTTTGCACATTAATAGTTTAATGAAAAGCCCCGTATCTTGCATACTTGAAACTCCTTTTTCGTGCTGGGATAAAAAATACGTAACCCATAGTTCTTGGGTCCAGCCGAGACGTATTCTGAAATATAGGCCTCTTTAACATACTAGAGTACTTCATTTGTTAAATCACCTAAAAATTCACCAGTTGGGATTGTAGTTTCACCAGGTTTTTGCGTATAAATGACTGAATCTGTATCAAAATACAATACTCTTTCTTGCAGTTGATCTAAATACTTGTACAATTCTATTCTTGCTTGTGCTGTTGTGTACGCGGATATGACTACATTTACTGTTGGTAGTGAAACAGGAACTTCATCTGTGTATTGCCAATATACATATATCATATCATCATCATTTACTGGAAATATTTGATGAACGTCTATATCATGAGATGTTAATTTCTCATATAATTCCTTTGGATCATTAATAATGCTTACATGACCCATGTTCTCACGTTGTCCAAATTTTCCCCAAAATGAATTTAACCTTAATTTAGCTAAACTTCTAAGTGCTGGATTATGATGAATTTTATTTTCATCGAGACGTATTGCTTCCTTTTCATAATATTGCTGAATGTACTTCTGCTTTAGCTCATCTGTTTCACACCATGCTGGCCATAAACTAGCTTCCGTTTTTGCTTTCAGGAAGGTGTTTATGTACTCTGCAAACAAGCCGCAACTTTTTGTTTCTTCATCATATTGAACAACATCATATGCCCAAATTTCATGAATATCTATTGTTTTGTATCCTTTTTCTAATGCTTTTCTTACTTCATCTGCTACCCATGTACCATGTAGAATTCGGTCTTCATCGCTGTGATTACAAGATAACTGGTTTAATTCATCACTACATGTACGACAAAGTGGAAACATCAATCTATCATTTGATTTGTAAGGAAGCACTGGGTGTAAGAGATTTTTTGGAGGTAGAATACTTAGTTTAACTAATCTTTCTACTTCTTCAATGGTGGGAATATTTGAATCTCCAGGCAGATAGATAGTAGGATGACGAATTTGAAACTTCTTATTCTTACAAATATGCGGATAAAGCGAAATGACATCTTTGTTTTGGATGGATTCTCCTTCAGATTCCTGTGCTTTATGATACAAACGTATGGCATTCACGCGTCCTCCATAAAAAGCGTCACGAGGATTTAATTGTGTTTTCTTTGTATACGGATGATTACTAACATACTTCTCCATCTCTTCATTTCCTGCCAATTGTTTTTTAAATTGACAGCCCCATATTTCATGCACTTCACAACCAAAATCTTTTAATTTCTGGATTTTCTTATTTGTTGCTTCATATCGAAATTCCATGGTATCTGTAGCATTGTTATAGATGGGTTTATCTCTGTCGTTAGGGTAACAGTAGATACTGCCATGTGTAAAATCGCCTTCGTATTCCCACACGTGTATTCTTCCTGTGTTGGGATCTGTTCATACACCATCTACTTTCATTAATCCAATTCGTTTTTCCTTACTACGAGCAGCATTGGTAATTTGTATGTCTCTTGTTTTTTTCTTCCCAAGCTATCCATTGTACTGCATCAACTGATTGGAAATCTCTCCATCGATACCCGTTCTTTGGTATAATACAAATCGTATTTTCCTTTACGAAATTTCTACGATACACCAAATTACATGCACTGGCGATTGTAATGCATTCAAGTAAGGGATTTACATTTGTTTCAGATTCAAATGTATTCATAAAAGAAATACATGCTTCACGTAATACTTCAACATCCTGTACACAATATTTGATGAGTTCTTCTTTCATTTTAAATGTATCGTTTCGATGGTCAGTATACCATTGGAGAAACTTGCGTCTTTCGTCTACTTTCATGCTATCTGCTCCATAATATCTAATGTCTGGAAGTGTACCTTCATATGTTTGGTTCTCATGTCGATTGAAAAAGTGTGGGAAATATCCTTTGCACGATTGAAGACCAAATGCACCACTTAATTTACTTAAGGGCATAGGAAGAAAGCTTAGTGAATCAATGAATGTTACGTTCCCTATTTTAAGAGATAGAATTTTCGCTCCATTCATGATTACTTCTGGAGTCCAACTCATCTTCTCAACCATGGTCTTAATGATGAAATGTTCATCATAGCCCTTAGTATTATGGGCTACACATGTTACTGATTTAATGTTTGGACGACGTTGCTGAATATGTTTTAGAAAGTCTTCTATTACATTTTCTCCGTCAAATATATTTTCTCGTTTTCCACAAACGATACAATTATTTTTGATATTTTTATCTTCATAAAAACGGTAACATGTATGTTGACTAACCAAGACACTAGGTATATGTTCATATATGTTTGCGTGCTCCTCTTCAATTTTTGTGTCTTGTGTACATTCAATATCATAAAATACAATCATAGCTTTCTTCTCCATGATAATTTTTTCATTGGCTTTTTTTGATTTTCTTCTTTCATTCACTTTCATGTAGCATTCATGATTGGGTGGTACTATAGCATAGCAAGTGTTGCAATAAGTTTCTCCACATACGTGAGAACCTTTTTCTTTTGCTACATAAATTTTCAAACACTGAACACAACATTTCACAATGGAACATAAAGGCTTTCCATTTTGATACGGCGCTGACTTGTGATAGTCATAGCATGACTGACCATAAAATTCTCGATGACAATCATTGCAAGTAATATGGGTTTCTTTAAAGTCACATGGTGGTTTTTGATGACATCGGTAACATACAGCTCTACAATGTTTCAAATGTGCATTCTTGTTTTCATATTTCTTATGACAGCTTTCGCAATAATAACTACAGCTAAAACATGATGTCAAGCTTTCAATGACGTTGTAGTGGTTATCTATGAACAGTAAATTTAAAGCAGTTCTCTCGTTATCACTTGGTGGTGCTTCAAACATAACATCACTTCCTGAAAATCCCCTGTACACTATAATGTTATAATCCTTTAAATATTCCTGAAATTTACAAATTTCAGGAATTCCACCACCATGACTAAGATCTACAACGGCAGCTTCAAACAGATCTTCTGCTTCTTTTTCTATGATATATTTACTTTGATTTTTTACATATCTGATGTATTCTGTTTGATTTCTTCCCTTGTATTTTTTCAGTCCTATGGCAACGACGATTGCATGTGCTAAATATCTTGTGCCTTTATTCTTAATTGTGATAATACCACGTTTTGCCTTTACATATTCTTCAGTATTCATAACATGTTGTTTTCATCCCCCTTGTCCTCTCGGCGTGCGTACATGATGAAAATTTACGATGCAATCTTCATTTATAAGAAAAGCCGAATTATTTTGCACTACTTTTTCATAACTTGTCCATGGAACTTCTGCTGAGAGATTTCTTGCTTCTCTGAACGATAACCAAAAAGGGCGATGATCCTTCTCTTTCATTTGTGATTGTTATTCCTACGTAATCATGTTGGTCCACATCACGTACCAAATAATCTATTAAAGCCCGTAGACTTGTTTCAATTGCAGTAAAAGGATTTTCACCTGCACGCACGGGGGCAAGACGGAAACTTAGCATTCTACCAGCCATATTGTATCTTCTGTATTGTCTTCTGCGTTCTTCTATTATATGAAATCATTTTTTCATCATCATTACGGCTGTTATTTCCAAATCCTACTTGTACATTCGTTCTGCTGCAAATACGGATAGCAACTCGTCCATTCTTTTTTCTATTTTGTCTAAATTGATTTCTCTTTCTGTATGTTCTGTATTAGCCTCAGCTAATATTTCCATAATTGATGGATATATTACTTCTTTGCTGATCATCTTCTTTTTCAGTATTGGGAAATAAATTGGTAATCCATTTTTGTAGCTCAGTTTCGTAGAACTCATCTTCTTCTGTCTTCTTCTTCTTCTCTTCCTCATTGTAAGTATCTCCTATTATTTGGGAGAACGTTAAATTTAGCAATTCTTTTTCTTCTTCTTCTTTTGTTGTTTCTTCGAAGTTTTCTTCTTCTTTTGCTCCTTCTTGTAACCATCTTTTAATTTGGGCAATAGGTTCTGATGCTTCCTCTTCTTCTTCTTCTGTTATCATTCTATTACCTGCACTTTCAAATATTTCTAATAGTTCTTCTTCTTCTTCTTTTTCTTCTGCAAATTGAATTTCACCAGCTGCATCTCTTTTTTCTTCTTTTTCTTCGGTATTGATGATCATCTCTTCTTTTTCTTCTTCTTCTATGAGTTTTTCCTCCTTTTGTGTACCTTTCTTCATTTCGTAATTTTCTTCCTTCCTTTCATGATGATTTTCTTCTTCTATTCCAATTACGGCATCTATTTCTCTTAGAAGAACTTGTGTCACTAAATTTACTTCGATCACCTCTTCTTCTTCTTCTATGTCTTTAATAAATACGGTAATCTCTTTTAATATTTCTTGCCTACAATTTTTTTCCATTTTTACTCCACGGATGAATATACGTAATGCAAAACCAACATTTTCCAATACGTATATGTAAATAGTGGATAGATAAGTATTATTTCAAATAGAATATAAATAAAAGCGGTTTAAAAGAATATATGAATAAATAAAAAAGGGCTATATATATATATATATATATATATATATATATATATATATATATATATATAAGTTATTAACATTGGAATAATAATATCGGTAAGGATAAGGAAAGTATGATACACTTATCTTTTATTTGTATTCAACCTAAAATAATAAGAGAAATGAACTGGTTTCATATAACCATATTCCAAATAAATATAAACAGTATATATACACATAAATTTCAATTCATTATACAGAAAAAGCAGAAATTTCAAGGGAAAAAATAGCATACCTTTTAAGTAGTTAAAATGAATTGTAACTTTTTTTGTATTCCATGGGGAGTGAAACAAATGTATGTTCACAGTTTGCTTCAAGTGTGTTATCTAATGTATAAACAGTCTGTACGTGAATTTTATACTTATTCCCCTGGAGATCCTCCCAACTTTAACCCCTTAGATGATGTGTTATTGAGGTCAGAGTATCATCATTGAACACAGCGACACTGAAAACTATGCATTCGACACTACTATTGTTCATTTTAAATTATTTTTACGTGTCTCGATATCAACCCTGAAGACCCCCAACATCAACCCCCTTAGATGATGTGTTCTTGACCTCAGAGTATCATCATTGAACACAGCGACCACGAAAACTATGTATTTGACACTACTATTGTTCATTTTAAATTATTTTTACGTGTCTCGATATCAACCCTGAAGACCCCCAAACATCAACCCCTTAGATGATGTGTTATTGAGTTCAGAGTATCATCATTGAACACAGCGACCCCGAAAACTATGTATTTGACACTAGTATCGTTCATTTGAAATTATTTTTACGTGTCTCGGTAGCAACCCTGGAGACTCCCCCAACTTTAACCCCCTTAGATGATGTTTTATTCAGTTCAGAGTATCATCATTGAACACAGCGTCCCCGAAAACTATGTATTTGACACTACTATTGTTCATTTAAAATTATTTTTACGTGTCTCGATATCATCCCTGGAGACCCCTCCACCACAACTTTAACCTCTTAGATGATGTGTTATTAAGTTCAGAGTACCATCATTGAACACAGCGACCCGGAAAACTATGGGGACAAACATCGTGTAAGTGAATTTAATCTGAAGTACATTTATAGTGAAATGAAAACCTAACATATTGTTTTATTCTTTCAGGAATAATCATAGACCGTAATATTTTTAATAATATATTTTTTTTACTTACCTAATTTAACAAAATCGTCTGATGATGATGATACACTTATTCTCAGCTTTAGGCACCCCATGTATCAACCACGCACAAAGACACACACACACTCACTATAACAAATATGAAGTGAAAGTTTTTACGCGGAAGAGGTTCGACACACACTTTAGTCTTCTAACTCTGAATCACAAATGTTCTCTGTATACACACACACACACACACGTGTTTGCCTTAGAGAAACATGTTTCAACAAGTTCGATCATGTCGACCATAATCGAAAACATATCTCGTTACGATTTCAATACATAAGATAATATCTTTCACATCAAGACTTGGGAAAAGTCATGTTTCATTTTGTTTACACAGTTATCTATATGGGAATGTATTTCAATTCTAAATTTCGTTGACGTAGTTTTTTGTGCTATGGGAATATGTTATATTACAATATCTCACCACGGCTTAGCAGCAAATTCATTTGGCATAATCTGATCTTTAATTTCTCTACATAAGTGATTTTAATTACTTGTCCTAACAGACATCATCATGTGAATATGCATATAACACATTTCACATCCTACGTTTTGAAACAATATGATATGCTATGAGAAGCTTCCGCTATTAGAATATGCTCAATCATTGGAATCTATTCGCAGGGGGTCTGGGGAGAGGGTGTATAGGTATGTGTTTCGTTATGAGACTCATATATTGTTTCTTGGCCCATGTCTTAGAAAAAATCGTGAAATACAATATTTACCTTAGCAACTAAGTCAATTTCGTGAGAAGCTATGATCATTTGAATACCACGTCTTCGGTTCATAATCTACAGACACTTTGTAGGAATAGGATCAAGGGGCTAAGCAGCACGATTTTGCATGGGTATGTGTTTCCTTATGAGACTCATATATTGTGTCTAATCCCACGTTAAAAGAAATAATGAAATATAATATTTAATTAGCAACTAAGACCAATTTCATACAATCTGCTGAGAAGCTTCGACCATTTGAATATCATGCTTTCAGTTCATAACCTACAGACATTTCGTGGGAATAGGACCAAGGGGCTAAATCGCTTATGCTCTTTGGCTTTCCAGGAGGAGTAGGGGGTGACGGGGTTCAAATAAACCAAAATTTCCCATGGGCTTCTGTGGTAGCCGTAAAAGGCTATGAACATAGCAACTAAAGGCTTGTCGAAACTTGCCTCCCAATTCCAGGAAATTATATCGATTTCTAGGAAAACAAGATATTTTTTTGCTGACTCGGCCATCTATCCAGCCTCAATTCTACTCTCGTTCTCTTTTATGATCACTTTTTCGACACCTTAGCAGAGACTACGAACACACAGCAGAGCAGATAATACATAAAACTAGCAGAGATGTATTCATTCCCTTTTATGAGTACATTTTAAGGGGGTGGACTCGTTTCCTTTTATCATCACTTTTTCAACCCCTATTTGAACATTTTACCATAGCAATGAATACATGGAGACTACGAACACTTAGCAGTGCAGATAATACATAAAACTACGAACACATAGAAGGGATGTATTCATTCCCTTTTAATGATCATAAGACTACGTAACATAGCAGAGATATATTGTTTTTAGGGGTGTATTCGTTCTCTTTTATGACCACTTTTTCCACCACTTATTTTACCATAGCAGATAATACATAAGACTACGTAAAATAAAAGGGATATATTGTTTTTAGGGGTGTATTCGTTCTCTTTTATGATCACTGTTTCAACCCCTATTTCAACATAGCAGCTAATACATAAGACTACGCCACAAAGCAGGGGAGTATTCATTCCCTTTTATGAGCATTTTTTCAACCCCTATTTTAAGACAATGAATACCTACGTAACATAGCAAACGGGTGTACATAAGATTACGAACACACAACTATTTAGCATAGTAGGGCTGTATTTTTCAACCCCCTATTTTGACATAACAGAAATTACATAACATTATGAACACATTCTCCCCCCCACAGATTTCGTTCCCTACCCCTAATTTAACATCTCATAAATGACAAAAGCATGTCCCCAAGCTACTGACCATCGTGAACAAAGTTCAAACTCGTAAACGAAGCCACATTTAGTAATTGATCATCAAGAAGCACATGTCCCAAAAGTGTTGACCATCGAGGTCAAAGGTCAAAATACTTAAAAACATATAACTCAAAAACGGATCCACATATTGAGATGGGGTTTCCACATTTAGTAATTGGTCTTCAACTACTACAAGCTCCAAAAATAATGACCATCCAGGTCAAAGATCAAAATACTTAAAACGTAATAACTGGAAAACGGAGCCACATATTGAGGTGGTGTTTCCACATTTAGTAATTGGTCATCAACTACTACAAGTTCCAAAAGTGTTGACCATCGAGGTCAAAGGTCAAAATACTTAAAACCTAATACCTATAAAACGGAGCCACATATTGAGGTGGTGTTTCCACATTTAGTAATTAGTCATCAACTACTACAAGCTCCAAAATTGTTAACCATCGAGGTCAAAGATCAAAATACTTAAAACGTAATAACTGGAAAACGGAGCCACATATTGAGGTGGTGTTTCCACATTTAGTAATTGGTCATCAACTACTACAAGTTCCAAAAGTGTTGACCATCGAGGTCAAAGGTCAAAATACTTAAAACCTAATACCTATAAAACGGAGCCACATATTAAGGTGGTGTTTCCACATTTAGTAATTAGTCATCAACTACTACAAGCTCCAAAATTGTTAACCATCGAGGTCAAAGGTCAAAATACTTAAAACCTAATAACTCGAAGACGGATCCACATATTGAGATGGTGTTTCCACATTTACTAATTTGACATCAACTACTACAAGTTCCAAAATTGGTGACTTTCGAGGTCAAAGGTCAAAATACTTAAAACATAATAACTCGAAAACGAAGACACATATTGAGGTGGTGTTTCCACATTTAGTAATTGGTCATAAACTACTACAAAGTTCCAAAGATAATGGCCAACGAGGTCAAAGGTGAAAATATTTAAAACCTCATAACTCGAAAACGGATCCGCATATTGAGGTGGTGTTTCCACATTTAGTAATTGGTCATCAACTACTACAAGTTCCAAAAGTGTTGACCGTCGGCGTGAGTAGTCAAAATAGCTAAAACCTAAAAACTCGAAAACGGATCCACATATTGAGTTGGTGTTTCCACATTTAGTAATTGGTCATCAACTACTACAAGTTCCAAAAGTGTTGACAGTCGAGGTGAAAGGTCAAAATACTTAAAACCTAATAACTAAGAAACGGAGTCATATATTGAGGTTGTGTTAACAAATAATTTGTGTGCTACACAAATAAGGGAATAAATTTGTACTAACCAGAAAAAGCGAAGAAAGACCATTTTAACTAGCTCAGCATGTAATACCTTTTCGTGCTACTCAAACGAAACGAAGCTACACATTTGAGTGGTCTATTCAATTTTGTCCAAACGAGGAATCTGTAGCTTCGTTTCGTTTGTTTAGCACAAAAAGGTATAACATGCTGAGTTAGTTAAAATGGTCTTTCTTCGCTTTTTCTGGTTAGTACAAATTTATTCCTTTATTTGTGTAGCACACAAATTACTTGGAAACACCACCTCAATATGTGGCTCCGTTTTCGAGTTATTAGCTTTTAAGTATTTTGATCTTCGACCTCGATGGCCATTATTTTTGAAACTTGTAGTAGTTGATGACCAATTACTAAATGTGGAAACACCACCTCATTATGTTCATCCGTTTTCGAGTTATTATGTTTTAAGTATTTTGACCTTTGACTTCGATGGCCAGTAGTTGATGACCAAATACTAATTCTGGAAACACCACAACAAAATGTGGCTCCGTTTTCGAGTTATTAGGTTTTAAGTATTTTGACCTTTGACCTCGATGGTCAACCCTTTTGGGACATGTGCTTTTTGATGGTCAATTACTAAATGTGGCTTTGTTTACAATTTTGACCTTTGTTCACGATGGTCAGTAGTCTGGGGACATGCTTTTGTCATTTATGCTATGTTAAATTGGGGTTTGGGAACGAAATCTGTGGGGTGGAGAATGTGTTCATAATGTTATGTAATTTCTGCTATGTTAAAATAGGGGGTTGAACGAATACAGCCCTACTATGTTAAATAGTTGTGTGTTCGTAATCTTATGTACATCCCTTTGCTATGTTACGTAGGTATTCATTGCCTTAAAATAGGGGTTGAAAATGCTTATAAAAGGGAATGAATACACCCCTGCTATATGTATTCTTTGTTCTGCTATGTGCTTTCTGCTATGTTAAAATAGGGGTTGGAAAATAAAGCCATACTTTTTTACTAGTTCTGCTACGTTTAAATAGGGGTGGAACGAATACAGCCCTACTATGTGTGTTCGTAGTCTTATGTACACCCCCTTTGATATGATACATAGGTAATTATTGTCTTAAAATAGGGGTTGAAAAATGCTGATAAAAGTGAATGAATGCTATGTTACGTAGTTGTATGTATTATCTGCTACGTTCAAATAAGGGTTGAAAAAGTTATCATAAAAAAGAATGAATACACCCCCAAAAACCCCCAGAATGAATACATCCCTGCTTTGTTACGTATTCTTATGTATTATCTGCTCTGCTATGTGTTCATAGTTTCTATGTATTCTATGCTATGGTAAAATGTTCAAATAGGAGTTGAAAAAGTTATCATAAATGGAAACGAGTCCACTACCTTAAAATGTACTCATAAAAGGGAATGGATACATCCCTGCTAGTCTTACGAATTATTTGATCTGCTGTGTGTTCGTAGTCTCTGCTAAGGGGTTGAAAAAGTGACCATAAAAGAAAACGAATCCACCCCTAAAATGCTTATAAAAGGGAACAAATACACCCCTAAAATGGAGGATGTAAAAGACCGTGGGTGGACGGTTCAAGATGCTCGATTTCTCGTATCCTCCCTGTGCATAGTGTGTCAGGCAGCAAGGGAAATTCATCTCTGCTTCATGCGGGACTGAGAAAGTGGGGAGAGGGTCAATGGCGCAGAAGC
Organism: Thermobia domestica; assembly: GCF_964235325.1. Taxonomy (NCBI): domain Eukaryota; kingdom Metazoa; phylum Arthropoda; class Insecta; order Zygentoma; family Lepismatidae; genus Thermobia; species Thermobia domestica. The sequence continues at coordinate 144,157,882 of NC_137457.1, forward strand.
CTGGTTTTTCTACTACTACTTACTTGTTCATTTTATATGAGAAGGGACATTGGAATATGAAATACATGTTATACATATTGTAATCGTCGGGAGTATAACGGGACGGAAGTGTGTGTCTTTTATGGAGATTTGATTGTGGATTTTTCGGCACTGAATACCATATAACTCTGTGTACTTTTATGGAATTATACTTGATTAGGATATAGTGTAATGTAATATGTAGGGTAGAGGGAATCAACATTATTCATTCCACATTGTCTCGAACTAGGTTTGTCTCACGTGGAAAACCATACGCTAAACCTTTTGCTTCCAGTGCGAATTTTTTAGTGATATATAGCTATGAATTCTGTAAGACATAACAGGTATATATATGAATTATGTTGAACACCAAGTTAGCAGAATCCACGCCGCGAAGCAAACCAAGGTTCTGCCACGTGGAAAAACATACGATAAATCTTTTGCTTATTAGACTTTGTTACTTATATGTAGCTATGATTGTGTAAGACGTATAATTGGTATATACAAAGTATATGTTAAGAAGGAAGTTATTCTGGATACTGGCGGGACTTGGACCAAGATTTTTCTTACGTCGAAAACCGTACGCTAATCCTTTTGCTTGCACTGTGAACTTTTCACTTATAAATGTTATATTTTTTACTGCGTAAGAACAAACTTATATTGGATAGGTAGTTAGCAGAATTCGCACCGGGAATCGTACCATGGCACTCTCACATGCAAAGCCAATATGGTTGAGAATGTTGGTGTTACTTTGAATATCATATTTTCTTAAATTTGAAAAGTCGTAATACGGTAACTAATTGCAGTTTTGTTTTTCTGTTATAGGTGCTGAAGCAAATAGAAAGTGATAGAAGCGAGAAAAAAGCAGAGAGCGACAGGAGACGTGGATCTAAATTGGATCATTCAATAAACACAGATAAACTAACATTCGGTAAATATTAAAAATTATTATTATTATTATTATTATTATTATTATTATTGTTGTTGTTGTTGTTGTTGTAAAACTTTGTGTTCCATTTCATAAACCCTAGTGAAACAATGAGTTTGTATGGCGACAGAACGTTTAACGTTACCACAGATCGAACTTAAGTGTTTTTTCATGCCGAAATCTAATGCAATAGAAATATCCCCGAGATTGTTTGAACATATTACCCAGGATGAAATATAGTAGTGAAGTTGAAAGGGAAACTTTATACTTACATTTTGTAACTGGAAACGGTAATACAGCAAATAACTAATTCTTAAATTGCTTTATTGTTCTTTCTAGGTGGTGAAGAAAAAAAACTTCACACAAACCGTGGAGAATAATGCTTATTTTCGTAAACTGTTTGCTGTTTAAATATAGCGGTATTTTAGGGTAAAGGAGGTAAAGTTTAGTTTAGTTTGAAAACATGGATTTATTGAAACCTTTGGATCTTAGTACAAGAGGTGAAAGTGATTTCACAGAATCGTCATCTTTGCAGGGGACAGAGTTTTTAACATTGCTGGAAGGGACTCCGCAATCACCTCCGTTGGAAATAGAAGGTACCCCGGCCAATGTGGATGTGTTAACGTCTTTATCGGGGACATTCCAACCTTTGGTGAGGACGTAAGCTTCGCTACTGGAAACAGAAGTTAACCCGTTACTTGATGTTTAAAACGAAATAGAAGAATATCCCTCTACACCTTCACCAACAGTTAGTAATTCCCTTGTGCAGAATTGGGAGTTGAAGAATTTTTGAAGTTACCATGTGAGTGTACTGTAGAACGTACATCATTGGATTGTATAAAAAAGTGTATAATATATTGGGATCTAGACGATATTTGTAATGCATGAGGCTTTTTGGAAGGTGGACAGTTAAGACAGGATTGTTTGATGTTGGATACGGAATCGCTTGAACGGAAAGCTATAGATGCCATAACAAAATTTGAGTTTCGTAAAGAATTATTATCAATTTACAGAAAAAAGCATGGACATTTGTTTTTCTTTACATGGAGCTTTATTAAAAGTTTCCGTGATCTTTTGTGTGACTTTGAATACAGGTCCACCCTATTAAAAATTTTACTAGAAAAATATTTTGAATATAAAAATGTACAAGAAGAATGTACTGATATGGTATAAAATGTACAAGAAGAATGTACGAAAGTAAGGTAAAAGTAACCTTCATGTATATAAGACATTTTTATCTAGAATTAAAGTGTAGAAGATATTGCCAATGAAAATAATAATAAGACAAATGTATATTTTTATATTTTACTATTATACACTTATGTATTTTACTATAATGGAATATAAGTTTATAGAGTATATTTTTAAAATAACAGAACATACATCGTGATGTCATATTAATGATTTGTTTCTTAGAAAATATTTATTTTGTATCGCCTTGAAACATATGATTAAACAGGGAATTCGAATAAAATATTATTTGATTTGTAATATAAGACGGAGAGAAATACTCCCGGAAAGTGATGGTGACAGTGTTTCAAATATTAACTGTTTTGAAGTGGAAGCTAATGAGTGCGAGTGTACTAGTGAAAGTATTAGTGATACATGTGTTATACAATTATTTAATGAGTACACACCAAATTCAGTATTATTATGAGAAGCATGTTCTGAACATAATGATAATAAAAAAAATCACAACTGTTTGCTGCAGTATGATAACGAATTATTACAAAAATTTTGGACGATCTTTATTAAACATGAAATGAGAGAGAAAATCTATAAACTTTCTTTAAAGAAGAACTTTAAAGGTTGTAATATTAAGAACACTTATACTTCGGAGAAAACATTTCATCTGGTATATGAACACATTACAGAGTGATTGCTATATCAAGCAAACAGTAGAAATGCTTTTCGAGAAAGATAAAAAAATATTTAATTCTGTAAATTAACACTGAGACACTGTAACATATGCATTTGATTGTGTATAAATAGAAGAAAATATTTATTCTCATATATATATAAGGGCTATATAATTTGATGCAAGTTGTGAAATTACAAATGGTTACAGAAAATTGAACTGTTAACCACATTATTTTATAAACGAATCAATTTGTAGTATTGTAATATTAAGATTTGATTAGGTTACAAACGTTGGACTAACACATGTAAATAATAGAGCTAAAATGATGAATTGCTGGCAGCTAAATTTTCAGTGAGAGTAATGTATTGTTTTCTTAAAAAGAAATAAACTGATATTAGAAAAAAATCTTAGTTGTTTTCTATGCTATATGAAAAAACTAGTGTTTAATTAAGAAACAATACATTAGAAAACAAAATGTTTGTTTTCGAAGAATATGGTAGGAAACAGAAAATATTTAATACTTTATTCTAGATTTCTACAGACAGTACCAACGTAAGTGAATGATGAACTGTTGTCGATTGAACGGGAGTCACTGAGGTTGATACCTTGTGTTAGTTTATGATGTGAAGACTTTAAAACTTTTCTTTAACCAGTGACTTGAAATGAAAAACAACACATAATCTTGTATTCACAATGCATTGATTCAAGGGCACACCCAAGTAGTGTTGTAAAAAAATAAAAAAGTCGTTTTTTCATGTTTTTCTAAATGTCTGTTTTTTCTGGCAACTATTATTTATTGATTTATGTTGCAGATTACTGGAATAATCAACAGAACTTAAGTCGAAGCCCTCGTAACTTACAAATCGTTTGTTTCTTTGTACCTATACGAGCAAAATTGTCTAATTATTCCTTTCGGCCCCAGGTCATTTTTGGCGTTTTCCTACATTTTCAGTTAGTGACATATTACTCAAAAACCATTTATTCATATCTGATTCTACCTTAAAAACTCACCATTTTCTTACCATTTCCAGAACATGGTTTATTATAAATCTCAACTGTACTTCCCCTTATTAGTCTAGTGAATCTTTTATACTGCGCTGTGTAGGCTAAGATCGAGGCTCTTAGACACTGGTATGCTTGTTCAAGTGTATCCAACAAGAGGAAAATAATACAAACAAAAAGGGATTTTTTTCCAAAAGTTGCTCTAAAATCTGGAATTAAAATTCTCTGTAGCTTGCAAAACTGCTATCAAACACACACACAAACTATCTTAAAAAAGGCTTGGTATTCTTCTAATATATCCTATAAGTGTTGTAACGATATCTAATAAAGTAAGCATGTTAATAAAAAATATTTCATTCTACCTTAAAGAAAATCACAGTTATATTTCCAATTAGAGAACAAGGTCTACTGTAAACCTCCACTGTACTGCCCCTAATTATCCTATTGAAACTTTATATAGTGCGTTGTGTAGGGCAAAGGCTAGACTTCCAGATACTTGTATGTTTGTTCCGATGTACGTATAGTTTCCTTTAAACTTCACTACTACATTTCATCCTGGGTAATATGTTCAAACAATCTCGGGTCTATTTTTATTGCATTAGCTTTCGGCGTGACAAAGCACTTAAGTTCGATCTGTGGTAACGTTAAACGTTCTGTCGCCATATAAACTCATTGTTACACTAGTGCTTATGAAACGGAACAGAAAGTTGACAATAAGAATAATAATAAAACTAATAATACTTACCGATTGTTAGTTTATCTGTGTTTAGTAAATGATCCAATTCAGATCTACGTCTCCTGTCGCTTTCTGCTTTTTTCTTGCTTCTATCACTTTCTGTTTGCTTCAGCACCTATAACAGAAAAACAAAACTGCAATTAGTTACCGTATTACGACTTTTCAAATTACAAAAGTATGATATTCAAAGTAACACCAACATTCCCAAATATTATTGGCTTTGCATGTGAGAGAGCCATGGTTCGACTCCTGGTCCGGATTCTGCTAACTACCTATCCAATATAGGTTTTCCTTACACAGTAAAAAAATATAACATTTATATGTGAAAAGTCCACAGTGCAAGCAAAACGATTAACGTACGGTTTTCCATGTAAGAAAATTGGTCCGAGTCCCGGCAGTGTTAGCCTTTCTTTGCCTTTCCTAATAATGCCTTTCTTAGCCAATAGTGCCTTTCTTAAAAATGTAGCCGATATATGTGGAGTACTTAGTATAAGATATGCAGCACTAACGAACACTAACGATTGGATGTGCTGCACTAAAGAGCACTAAAGAAGCAGTAATGATAGATATAATCAAAATTGCGATCTGCCGTAGATTACGTCTCTGGTCTACTGGCATAAATTTAGCAGGCAAAAATGTCTTTCTTTAAAGATGTAGTCGTTATCTGTGAGGCACCAACGGACTGATATGCGACACTAACAAGCACTAATGACGAGTGTAATATAAATTGTAGGCTGCGTAGATTTGGTCCCTGTTCGGATGGCATCAAGTCAGCTGGTCAATACTTCCACTCAAAAAGTGTAACTGTTATTCGTGAGACACTAACGATGGGATATGCGGCACTAACTTGCACTAAGGAAGCAGTAATGACCAATGTAATCAAAACTGTGGTCTTCTGTAGGTTTCGTGTATGGAATTTTAACATGAAATTAGGAGGTGAAAATGGACATTTTTAGAAATGGAGCCATTATTTGTGGAGCACCAAGAATAGGAAATATAACTCTAACGAGCACTAGCGAAGCATTATTGACGGGTGTAATAAAAGTAGTGATCTGTCCTATATTTCGTCCCCGGTCTGCTGGCAGGGAATCAAAAATGTCTTTCTTTAAAAATACATCCGTTATATATGAAGCATTAGCGGTGGGATATGCGGCACTAACAAGCACTATCGTAGTACTAATGTCGAGTGTAATAAAAATTATAGTCTGCTGAATGCTTTGTGCGTTCTGTGTTGGCATAAATTAGGAGAGAATAAAGGATATTTATTTTAAAGTGTAGCGGTTATCTATTATGGACACTAACGAAGCTCTAATGAAGGGTGTAACGAAAATTGTGGTCCGCCGTAGATTTCGTCCCTGGTTTGCTGGAATGAAGTTAGAACACCAATTCATTTCCCGGGAAAGTTTTACCCCCCTTTGTATTTCTCATAGTTTGAATTGTTGGGGGAAGTGGGATTTTGCTGTTGGTTTTTAGTGAAGGATGTAGGTGTCATATATGTAGTAAACTTTTACCTATGTACGCCAGTATGAATAATGTGGAAAGGGGGTAAAAATTTACCGGGAGAGTTTTACCCCCTTGTGTTTCTCATTGTTGGAATAATTGGGGGAGTTCAAATTTTGTTGTTGGTTTTATTGGGGGATGTTAGTGTCGTATATGTAGTAAACTTTTACCTATGTACACTAGTATTAATTATATGGCAGGCGGGTAAAAAATTCCCGGGAATGTTTTACCCCTTGAGCTCCTCACTGTAGGAATTTTTGGGGTAGGTGAAATTTTGTTGTTGGTTTTTCCGAGGGATGTTGGTGTCATATATGTAGTAAAATTATAACTATGTATGCTAGTTATAATGAATAATATGACAGGGGGGTAAAAATTTCCCGGGACAGCTTTACCCCCTTTTATTTTTCATTCTAGAAATTGTTTGGGGAAGTGAAATTTTTTTGTTGGTTTTAGCGAAAGATGTAGGTAGAATATATGTAGTAAACTTTTACCTATGTACGCTATTATGAATAATATGGCAGGGGGATAAAAATTTCGCGGAGAGCTTTACCCCGTTGTATTTTTCATTGTTGGAATTGTTGGGGGAGGTGAATTTTTGTTGTTGGTTTTAGTGACGGATGTAGGTGTCATATATGTAGTAAGCTATTACCTATGTTCGCTAGTATCAATAATATGGCAAGGTGGGTAAAATTTCCGGGGACACTTTTACCCCTTGTGTTTCTCGTTGTTGGAATTTTTGGGGAAGTTGAAAAACGATGCTGTGGAGGATCAGGGGAGTAGAATTGTCTTCAGTGGCGTATTTACGGGGTTATCCGTGTGGGCTCAAGCTCCACCCGAAATATTTTTTCTTTTTTGCATTTTACGCAGAACAATAATCGTTCTTACCATTTCTAAGAATATCATTGACTTTCCATTTTGTCATGCTCTTTGTTCAGAAATAATACTGTATTTGTTAAATTTCATTCCATGTAAGAACTGCGTCCTTTTGTTCTTTGTTTCGTCCTTTCTACTTTCTATTTTCATCCTGACCAGATCGAACTCATGATTATCCAATTTGGCACCCCCATGGACAATAGCGTAGCAATCATGGATGCTTTGGCCCGGGATTGCTTCACCTATTGAAATTTTGCTTATGCTTCTTCAGCAGCCACACACGCTGGTGCGAATGGGTCAGAGGTGCCTTGGCTCTGCTGTGACGTCATTGAATTTGGAGTTTTGGATCAAATGTTATGATGATTCTTTAAAATTACTAAAAATATAGTCTTGATGATTTATTGCGTTATGAAATAGTACAGGTTTAGAAATGCATTTTATTTTTCGTTGTTGGTTGTTGGTTTTAGTGAGGGATGTAGGTGTAATGTATTTAGTAAACTGTTACCTATGTACGACAGTATGAATAATAGGGCATGGGGGTAAACATTTCCCGGGAAAGTTTTACCCCCTTGTGTTTCTAACTGTTGGAATTGTTGGGGATGGTGAAACTTTGTTGTAGGTTTTAATGAGGGATGTAAATGTCATATATGTAGTAAATTGCTACATATGTACGCCAGTATGAATAATATGGCAAGGGTGTAAAAATTTGCCAGTTCATTTTTTTTACCCCCTTTGTGTTTCTCATTGTTTGAATTGTTGGAGGAAGTGGGATTGTGTTGTTGGTTTCAGTGAGAGATGTAAGTGTCATATACGTAGTAAACTTTAACTTGTGTACGCTAGTATGATTAATATGGCAGGGAGGTAAAAATTTTCCAGTACAGTTTTAACCCCTTTGTGATTCTCGCTGTTGGAATTGGTGGGGGAAATGAAATTTCGTTGTTTGTTTTAGTGAGGGATGTAGGTGTTATATACGTAGTAAACTTTATTCTATGTACGCTACTATGAATAATATTGTAGAGGGGTAAAATTTTCCCGGGACAATTTCATCCCCCTTGTGTTTCTCGTTGTTGGAATTGTTGGGGAGACGAAAATTTGTTGTCGGTTTTAGTGAGGGATGTAGGTGTCATATATGTAGTAAAGTTTTACCTATCTATGATAGTATGACTAATATGGTAGGGGGATAAAAATTTCCCCGGACAGTTTTACCCCCTTGTGTTTTTCATAGTGGTATTGTTTGTGGAGGTGAAACTTTGCTGTTGGTTTGGTAAGGGATGTAAGTGTCGAATATGTAGTAAACTTTAACCTATGTATGCTGGTGTGAATAATATGGTGGAGGGTAAAATTTCCCGGGACAGTTTTACCCCCTTGTGTTTCTCGTTGTTGGAATTGTTGGGGAAGTTGAAAAACAATGCTGTGGAGGATCAGGGGAGTAGAATTGTCTTCAGTGGCGTATTTACGGGCTTATCCGTGTGGGCTCAAGCTCCACCCAAAAATTTTTTTTCTTTTTCGCATTTTACGCACAACAATAATCGTTCTTACCATTTCTAAGAATATCATTGACTTTCCATTTTCTTATGCTCTTTGTTCAGAAATAATACTGTATTTGTTAAATTTCATTCCGTGTTAGAACTGCGTCCTTTTGTTCTTTCTTTCGTCCTTTCTACTTTCTACTTTCATCCTGACAAGATCGAACTCATCATTATCCAATTTACGGCCCCCATGGACAATAGCGTAGCAATCAAGGATGCTTTGGCCCGGGATTGCGTCATCTATTGAAATTTGGCTTATGCTTCTTCAGGAGCCAGGCACGCTGGTGCGAATGGGTCAGAGTTGCCTTGGCCCTGCTATGACGTCATTAAATTTGAACTTTTGGATCAGAGGGGAGGGGCGATCCCGTACCTGGTTACCAATAATAATTTAAATTTCCAAAAGTTCAAATGAAAATTTGAAGCTAAAATTTCAAGAACTCAAAACTTCAATCAAAAAAAAATTGCACTGAAATTTTCGAATTAAAAGTTTCAGCTTGTGTTAAACTAATAAATATATAACTTGAAATTTTCAAATCACAATTTTCGAACTAAAGAAAAAAGTTGAAACCAAATTTTAGAACTAAAAAGTTGAAACGAAAATTTTCGAACAAAAAACTTGATTTTTTTTTCGAATTCGTAATTTCAAATTAAAGAAAAAATTCAAATTGTAATTTTAGAATTAAAAGTTTTTGAAACACATTTTGGAAAACTACATAATTTTGAACAAAAGAAGATGAAATAAAAGATTTCGATTTCAAATTTTGAACCTAAAATTTCAAACCAAAATTTTCGAACTGAAAGTTTAAAATTTCGAACAAAAAATAATTCGAAATTTTCATACAAACTTTTTGAAAAGAATTTAAGCAGAGGTTTGAAAGTGATCACTTAATTAAATTACACCTTAGAAATATACAGTTTACAGCAAATGAACAATTTCGACCACATTTGCAATCTTAAAATTCAAAGTGTAAAATTAATGAGTGGATTTCAAGGTCGAACTAGAAGTTAGAGGTAGGGAATAACCAATTTCGGGCAAAGGTAACTTTTTATCAATAACTATTCGAGTTTTATAGTAAAAAAAGTTTATCATTTCAGATGACGAGAAAACTCAATAAAATTTAAAAAAATAGCAATGATCTGTTTGGTCATAACTCATTTCATAAGGCATAATCATAGCCGTTTACTGATTTTAAAATTTTAATTGTCTTGAAGAAATATTTGGGATTAACTTTTTGGGACGATGAAGCGTTTGGTAAGCCATATCCGAATCAAGACATTTATATTGCTTGAAATGATGTTTAATCAAGCTTTATCTCACCTGCAGCTCTAACTTACGAACCGTTTTAGTGAATTGTAACCTTTTATTTGTTTCAGATCAACGTCGACGTGATGAGCTAGTTGGCCAGCCATAATCACACTTTTCTTGTATCATCTTAAAAGCACGCAAAGCTTCATAGAAGGGTTAAAGGCGTTACGCTACGTGAAAACCCAAATCCCTACCACAGAACAAACATAACCGCATATTTTCAAGACCTTGAATCGAATCTGCGACCATTTTAAGAGATGGTTACTTACCACAGCGCTTCTCAACCTGGTGTGTTTAATCGACCCAGCCAAGGCATTATACTGTAAACTGATTGATTTTCATTTCAAAGATATCTTGATTCTGCACTTGAAATCACTTACTTTCGTCATAGATAAAGAATGTAGCATTTGCATTTTTGTTAGCTCAGTCATCTTGGTAGTGTGAACTGCAAAAGCAATTAATTGAAATCCTGTTTTCAATAGCGAGTGATGTACAGATTCTCAGTTTGATTTCTCCCCTCACCAGGTTTCTGAATTACGGTTCGCGTAAAGTGTCGCGAACAGTGCGTAAACTTCATTCGTCAGTCTTTCCATGAAACGTTAGCGTTCTCAAGGAAGTACAGCTGATGCTGACACTTGCAGAAAACATATTAACCGATCTTGCCAAAGGAAATCAGCATTTGTTTTCATTTGGAAAACCAAGCATTCAAACGTATCTTAAGTTGTACTTTGTTATCACAGGAGAGAGAGAGAGAGAGAGAGAGAGAGAGAGAGTAGTAGACCAATAATGTCAGCCTGAAACAATTTGCACATCTTAGCATTTTGCTATCACGTTCGTTTCACTTAGGCTAATGGATTAAACACATCGGGATGGGATTCGCTATGGTAAGTACCCTTCTCTTAAAATGGTCCTAGGTTCCATTCAAGGTCTTGAAAATATGCGTTTATGTTTGTTCTGTGGTAGGGATTTGGGTTTTCACGTAGCGTAACGCCTATAACTGTTCTAAGAAGCTTTGCGTGCTTTCAAGGTGATACAAAAAAAAAGTCCGGTTATGGCTGGCCAATTAGCTCATGGCTTACCCAACGCTTCATCGTCTCAAAAACTTAGTCCCAAATATTTCTTCAAGAAAATTAAAATTTTAAAATCAGTAAAAAGCTATGGTTATGCCTTATGAAATGAGTTATGACCAAACAGATCATTGCTATTTTTTTAATTTTATGGAGTTTTCTCGCCATCTTAAACGATAAACTTTTATAACTATAAAACTTGAATAGAGGATAGTGATTGATGAAAAGTTACCTTTACCCGAAATTGGTTATTACCTACCTCTAACTACTAGTTCGATCTTGAAATCCACTCATTAATTATACACTTTGAATTGTAAGATTGCAAATGTAGTCGAAAACGTTTATTTGTTGTAAACCGTTTATTTCTAAGGTATAATCTGATTAAGTGCTCACTTTCAAACCTCTGCTTTAATTTTTTTTTAAAGTTTGTATGAACATTTCGAATTATTTTTTGTTCGAAAGTTTAAATTTTCATTTCGAAAATTTTGGTTTGAAATTCTTGGTTCAAAATTTGATTTGTAAATTTCTTTATATTTTTTATAGTTTGACAAGTTGAAACTTTTAATTCGAAAAAATCAGTTCGAATTTTTCGTTTGAAAAATCTTCATTTCATTTTTGGTTCGAAAGTTTTAGTTACAACTTTCTAGTTCTAAAAATTGGTTTCAAATTCTTTTGGTTCGAAAATTTTGATTTCATATTTCGAAAAATTTTAGTTTACATTTCTAGTTTGAAAATTTCAGTGTGAACATGTTTGATTTGAAAAATTTGAAATCGAAATTTTTATTTCATCTTTTTTGTTCAAAAATATGTAGTTTTCCAAAATTTGTTTCGAAAACTTTTAATTCTAAGATTTCAGTTTGAATTTTTTTCTTTGATTTGATTTTTCGAATTCGAAAAAAAAATATTTCAACTTTTTTGTTTGAAAATTTTAGTTTCAACTTTCTAGTTCTAAAATATGGTTTCAGCCTTTTTTTAGTTCGAAAATTGTGATTTGAGAATTTCAAGCTATAATTTTTTTTAGTTTAACACAGGTTGAAAGTTTTAATACGAAAATTTCAGTTCAAATTTTTTGATTTTAAACTTTTGAGTTCTCGAAAGTTGTTTCAAATTTTCACTTGAACTTTTGTAAAAACTGGAAATTAGTGAAAACTCAAAATTTAATCAAATAGTTAGAACCCGTTTATTTGTTAATCGAATAGCTAAAAACCGTTTATTTGTTAATCGAATAGTTAAAAACGGATAATGTTTGACTGTTAACCGTGAAATAATTCCCTCTTTGCACTTACTGAAAGTTTTTGGCTTAAATATTTTAAGATGATAATTTTAACTTATCCGTCAATGTTATATAAAATATAAATTACACGAACTAACAGCAAGACCAAGAAGGTAACCTTAAAGTATCGTGGTTATCTCTTTTCAAAAAGTTTAGGAAGAGTGCATTAAGGTACGCGTATTCTCATTATATGTAAATAAAGTGACAGTAAACTCTACTCTGAAGAGATCACACAACGTCTATGTAGAGCATAAATCCTAAACAGCAAAAAAATTTGTTAATATCAGTCATATAAGCCCTAAACGAGAATCAAACTCCTGACCTTCGGAAACTAAATCAACCCTGTGCATGCTCATAACGTAATAAAGAGAATATATGATGTTAGAAACCTTCCCAAATTATATATTTAGCAATTTTAGGTGATAAAATACTAAAATTAGTTCTGGAGACCATGACATTGGTTCTGTCAAATTAACCCAACAATCATAAAATTTTTGTCTTCGTTCATGCACCCATGCCCTATAAAAGCATATACTCGTGATGTCATTATTATTTGTTCACGAACGGAAACGAAAGGTAGTAACTAGTTTCAGCTCATCACTTCCCTCCTTTACATTCTCTAGGAATGAGTATATTCTTTCAAGGCAAACCATTACACATATATGTTCTTGTTTTGTCATAAGAAATAAATCCTCAATGTTATCTCGTTACATAAGTATGATTAATCCTTATTACAAATGAACTAATCAGATTTAAGCAAAAGTAAATGTGACGTAATTTATTTTAATCTACAGACGAAAACGAGAGGTACTAACTAGGTCCAAAATAACCTAATCCCTTTTCTCCTTCTCAAAGAATTTATATATCTTTCCAAAGTAAACCATTACACTATTTGACAATTAAATACCGTACTAGTTCGAACAAACAATGCCAACGATACTGTGACAACGGATACGTAAGCATATGTAACACCATATAGTTGACGTTTCCTATCCAACATAAGTCAATGCAGAAAGAAGCTTTTTAAATATTTTCCAACAGTTTTGTTTAATCCACAAACAAATACAATATAAATTATTGTTGGTAACCAGTTCCGGGATTGCCCCTAACCCCTCTTTTATACGTCTCAAATAAATGTATGCTTTACTAAACACACTTTTTGACAATTGAATATCGTGGTTCGGGTCCCATAAGTTCCATGAATAAAACTAAACCATAACCAAAAGTTAAGTATACCTTCCAAAGTTTTCGATTTGTGTTGAGTTGATTTTAAGTTTAACGTCCCGTTCAGCAGAGAAATAGGACCTATTAATTAACGTGAAATTCGAACCACATGAGCTCCTTCCGGGAATCGAATCCCGGTCTCCCTCGTTAAAGGCGCATACGCTAACCGGTTAGCCGAAGTTTTCGAGTTCCATATTAATACTAATACTAATTTATACTATTACTAGGGTTTACTAATTCATAATGTAATAGATCATCAAGAAAGATATCAAACCTTCTTTTAGTAATTTTATACCCATAAAACGGAACAAAACAAGCCATCATAACCTCCAAGCTAAAAATCCCAGTTCAGTGACGCCATACGAACACATTAGCTTGAACCAAATACCTCTACTTCATTCGCACCACTAGAGAGCGCGGTGGCACAGTGGTAGAGCGTTCACCTCTGCTGTATAGGATCCATGGTTCAAACCCCGCGAAAGTAGTTTTGTGGTGGACAAGATTATGCTCGGGATACTCCAATTTTCTCCCACGCTTTCATTCATTTCTCATCGTCACAGTCACCTTTAGCCTAACCGGCATAACGTGGGACGTAAAACTAAAGATTTCATTTGCACTAGTGTCAGTCCATCACATCAAAGGGATAACAATCTCCAAATTTTATCCCAAAAAAAGGATCGAAAAATAAAAAACAGTGTAATATTTCATAACGTAATAAATCATCAAGACCATATTTTTAGTAATTTTAAAGAATCATCATAACATCTGATCCAAAACTCCCAATTTAATAGGGATATCATACCAGGGCCAAGGCACCTCTGACTCATTTGCACCAGCGTGCATGGCCCCTGAATGAGCATAAGCAAAATTTCAATAGGTGACGCAATCCCGGGCAAAAGCATCCCTGATTCATTCGCTATGGTTCATAGGGGCCCCAAATTGGATAAACAAAAGTTCGATCAGATCAGGCCAGTACTACTAACATCTAGTCTACACATGTCATATCTAACTAGACTTGTCATATTTTGAGTTTATTCGGTGAAAATAATACAAAGCAAATTGACTCCCAAAGGGTAAATATGCAGGGAAAGTTGGAAGTCTATAAAAAGAATAGTATTTGCAGTGGGTCAGTGTTCAGTGTTTGGCATATTCTGGAATGTCGTAATACTAACTTTGTTCCGAACATAAAGAAATAAAGAAATAATTTTATTCTACTTGTACTACAGCATATTATTACACATTTCATATTTACATCTTAAATAAAACTTCAAAATTTTAAATCTAATATACACTTTTACAAACTAAGGACGCATTATTATAACAAAGTTTGGTGTAACATAGAGATGAAGAAACGGAAGTAAGGAACCACGAGGCAATGCACATCTCAAGCATATGATTGTCTAATACTATGACCTGGAAAATGCAGATGTCGAATGTGTAGAAATTATGTAACAACGAATTTTGAAAGTTTGGAATTTTCGAAAGACATTATTTCGAAAAACTGCTTTGATAAGTACTCTAGCAAATCTTTCACATAGTTTTCCGTATATCTGAAGATCATAGTGTAGTTTACAGCAATTTTATGTCTCAAAAAAATTTGAAGATATGGGAAAACTGTTACAGCTTGTTACAGTGATTAAAATTACTTATTTCCGTCAATTTGAAATGCCGCATGTCTTTGTAAACTTATTGAGACAATTAAATATATAGTAGTTTTCAAATGTTACTACAAATTCGGATTTCTAAACATTATACCAATTTTACCATTTTTGCTAATTTCCAAGTGTAAGGGATGCCACATTTCTGTAAAAGTAAGTATAATTTTATGTCTGTAAAATCTTCTAAAGAATTGAGTATGATACTAATATCAAAACCATTTTCTAGAAATGAAAAAGGCCAAGAATCAATGTTAAAAACTTTGTTTCTACTTTTTTTGAACTACCTCACATGGTAACCGTAGTATTCGACATTTACATATTTTACACGTAAGTTATTCCTCTGTCTGACATAAGTTATCCAAAGTTTAAGATAACTCTCCAATTCAATTTTCCTTTTTTGCTTTCTTTCTTTGCCTTCAATGTTTGTGAAAATGGCGTGACTGTAGTTAGCAAAATTATGTGACTGCTGTGTTATTGTATGTTTTTGCTCCATGTATGTACATTTAAAATATTAATATTCATAATCAAATTTGATACCATATAAAAAGTTTATCGTCATCTTCAACTGGCAAATTTGTTAACTTTCGGTTGCAAAGAGTAAGTAAAAGAATATCTTGCCGATATTTTTAGTACACAATGTTATGCACTTCACAGTTTTAATGGCGTAATAAGATTGATGATCAATTTTATATACATATAAATCAAAAACACACACACACACACACAGACGCATACATACAAACACACACACACACACACATATATATATATATATATATATATATATATATATATATATATATATATATATATATATATATATATATATATATATATGACTGGTTCCAGTAAATAACAGGCTATGTCGACTTTTTTGAAAATTGAGATTTTACAAGTGTAAGCTTCCTTTGGTAAGTTCTACATTGTATAGAAGGGGAAAGGGCGAATTGATAAAATTGAGGAATTCCAGTATTTTTCATAAGCAGTTATATCAAAAATTAACCAGGTTACTGCTGTAAAATTTACGTTTAAACTCTTCCCGACTTAGTCAGTTATTCACTCGAACCATAAATTTACATATATACCTACTTTGAGCTGGTTGGGACGTCACTGTTCCTGGAGGTGGTGGAGGATATGGAGGTTGTCCAACAGTCGGCAAACCGGGTGGGGGTAGTGGAGGAGAAACATCATCTGTAAACACAAAATCACGTATTACATCCCAACTACTTCTTCAAATAATACTAAGTTAGCGTTTCTACTGTAAGCTCTTGGAAATCTGGAACCCTTGCAATACTCCCTTGCACATCACAGCGATTCAGATACGAATTTTGAACGTTAACTTCTCCGAAAGGAAAAAAAACCCTCAAAGGTCATACCACAACGACTCTACATGGAGGCGGTCATGGAATATTTCTAACTAGAAAGACGTTTAGCTCAGATTCGATTAATACATGTGTCAGCAATCATTGAAGTGTTAATTCGAAACTGCAATATTCAATACAGGAAATAAAATATCAAACTCGAAAAGTAACAACTTATTATGATTAACATTGCAATAACATTAAATCAATTACTAAAATCATTCGAAATAAACTTGAATATTAACAGTATAATGAAAGTTTGTTTGACTAAATTAACATAAACTGAATTTCAAAAGATATTAAAATGTGCAAAAACTACTACAATATACATATAGATTAGCAGCAAAGGACAAGAGAAATTCAATTTTATTCCTTTTTCCGTGGAATTCTACAGTAAATTTAACCTTAACTGGAGGATATGATTTTGACCTGAGTGTACAAATTAAATATTTTTTATAAAAAATCATTTTTTATATTATGCTTTAAATGATAAATTATGCTATTTTAAATCTATAATGAACCATAGAAAGTTTGAACGTTTAGAAACCGCACAATTTTTCAATTCTTCAAACTCTAACAAATAAGTTTATTGATTATTTTCCTGTCTCAGTGAAAATTTGAAGAGGAAAATAAGATTGAAAATCGTCATTTCTAATTAGCCTCAAAAGTAGCCAAAGCTCGTCAATCAGGGGCTACCTTAATCTGATTTTAATACTGACAGAAAGAAAAGAAGGAAGAACAGTGCAGGAAAGTACGGTATTTGTTATTTTAGTTCCACACAAAGCTGCAAGTTCACGTCTCAAACCAGACTAGAGCCCTGTCTTCCTAACAAAGTCTGAGTTAAAAAACTAATTACCTCACGGTTAACAGACCGATTCTAAACATATAACAAACTGAAGAGAAGGAATTATAGGGTATTTATATGAGCCAACTCGTTACTTTTCAAAAAATAATCGTTCGGTTAAAATACAACTTGGCCGAACTCGCTCACTTCTTCTTGCTGACCATCCTCTGGTTCCATTGGCTTCCTCAGAATAACTAAAAGTTCAACCAAAAAAACACATGCCACAAGGAACAAGCAGTGATGCCAACTAACATCTGGCTTTTTTCAGAGGATACCAAATCCTGACACTCACACACACAACATATATATATAAATCCTGCTATCCATTTGGCGTCATTTCATACCACAGTCATTTGGCAATTCCTTCAAATACTGGTGTTTATCTTACATTTTCGCATATATAATACTGATGCATATATTATGGAGTGAATGTTATATTTTCATTACAGTATATATATATATATATATATATATATATATATATATATATATATATATATATATATATATATATATATATATTATAGATATGGAGCATTACGTCCCGTTTTCAGATTTTCTATAAAATAATAAAATCAGCAGTTTACATAATACATTCCATGTTGCATCTTTTCATTTCAAAGCCATCTTGCGTCCAAGAATATTCCATTTATAAGTTTATTACTATTAGGTTTTCTTTCAAGTATATTTATGTATAGTTGAAAGTCACATGGAATCCAGCGCTGTTGCAAGATTTTCATTTTTAGCGGATGCCGCATGTTTTTAAATTCTAAGAAGATATACTGCACATGTTTCCTTTCTGAATTCACAAGCTTGTCTGAGGATGGTATTGACTGACGATTTGATGTGATGTTGTTTATAAACCATCAATAGAACTCTTTTGAGTACATAGCTTTACTTTTCTCCCGTTCAGCATATGTAAGAGGCGCTATAAAGTTTGTACGGGAATTCCAATTAGCTTTGGATGAATTTTTACTGGAAATCGACCCCGAGAGGTATCGTACAAAGTGCAAGAGCATTAGCTGTACAGTTAGGACGAATTACTCAGTTTTGTCCTATTATTCAACTGTTTTGTTGTAACACGTAAACCATCTTTATATTTTAACGGATTAACTGCCATGAGCATCATATGTGGTGCTCACTATATTTCTCTGTGAGTCCACGAGCACTATATACAATTCTCATGTTTGATATGACAAATTACTAAAATATCCAGGTTCTTGAGCATCTTATATGATGCTTATTGTCACATATTACCGTGAAAGACCATAAGCATCACATATGGTGCTCGGCTCCCATTGGTACATTTTTGGAAGAAAAAATATCGCGACAAAAATCTGATATAACTATCCATAATCGAGCGAAAGGTAAGACAAATTTATGGCCCCTTGGGACCAGAACCTTCAAATCATCTTGGCAGTCAAACTATTAATGCACATTGATACGGAGAGGAGGTAGTTCATAAGGAACGCAATGCACAAATACGTGACCTATAACACTGGTATTGCTTCTTAGCCTGCCTACTCCTACACGCTTCCGTATAGTAATTCCTTGCTATAAATATTAATTGTAGTAATTAGCTAATAATACTGTTAAGGAAAAATCTCCATTGATGACAACTACAAATCTCGAATACTAATATGATAACTATATTACATACTAACTATAATATAGTATTATAACTATAATACTATAATAGTTTAATAGGATAACTATTATGTTATGTTCAGGCATGTACAGCTCGGGTGTAACCTGTCTGCACTTGGCGTAAGTTTCTCGTAAAGAAAGCACTTGATATTATTCACACCCTCTGAAGGTGATTGGAGCAAATCAGGTTTATCTGTAGCGGAAGGATAAAAATGTTTTGGTTCACAACCGTTTATAAGTAACAGTGAAGAGATTATTTACTTCAACTTTGGCAATAACTACCGAACACTTGGAGCACTTATAGAAGGAGAAAATGTTTTAACTTTTAGTCTCATGTACTATTTTCGTCATTGCGCTTGGTTCCTTATACTTGTTGTGAAAAATATATATGAACGTTATGGCTTTAGTTCACCTTCTAAAAAGAATTTCCTATTCGTGGGTGGCTGCGTATATTATAGAAGTTTAGAGCTGGACTGGACCACACTCTAAAGAGTAACGAGTGTTATTTCGCCCATTTACCAAGTAATTAAATTACACTCCAAACGTGCTTTTCAATTATACACAGAAATTGTAAAAATGTTTGAAGAACTAAATCAAATATGTATCTAAAGTGAATATTAATTTTTATCATTAGCAAGAAAAGAAATATAATTTTAACTGTGGATCTGTGAAGAATCTTCTAAAGTTTTTGGTCTGTAGGATTGTTCCATCTCTTAAAATTTACAAAATATATTATTTTTATATACATTGACTATGTTGCAATGATACCAAGTAGTATAACATCGATTAAGGCAAATAAGCCAAGACGGTTTGAAGCGGGGTTCACACTCATAAAGAGCTTGTTCCCTGGTCGCAAATCCTTGAACCATTAGTGGTATTATTCGTGTATTAGTCTAGTAAAACTACAACACAACTGGGTTAAATAAGGATATTTAAAATAACAAGCTGACGTTTGCAGTATTAATTCTACTAATGTAGAAAAAGTAAATATTTCAAGGAATAACACTTGTTGAAACAGTTATGTCGTCATCAATATGGCTGCCATCTGAACTCTTCACATCAATTTCAAAGTGTTATAACTATTAGATATTTTAAGTTGTCGATCTTTTTTCTCTATCGTTTTTAAGAGAACACATTAGAAATTCCTCTGTAGGATAAACTGGTTTCATATGTCCATCATTTCTGAATATGGGGCAAGGAAGTAAGAAAATAGGACATTTCCAAGTATATATTTTGATGTTTAATGTCAAATATCTTCATAACCGCTTTGAATACCAAACACAATTCCAAACGATCATTGTTGAGAACTTCAAAAACTTTCTAATGAAGAATTATTATTGATCTTAAAACTAACGTAGCTAGTAGATTTTATATAATGGTGGATGTAAGATATGAGTTTCCATGACATCATTAATGATACTATAATCGCTTTAGTAATTTGTTTTAAATAACGAGAAATTTTCCAATAATATACTGGACAGTCTTGTCTACTATACATGAGATATGACAAAACATTGACAGTTCTGTTACAGTGAAAACTACTGACAACATATTAATATAAACTTCCATCTTCTGGTAGGCATGTTCGTTAACCGTCGAGAAGTCGCGCTGCAGAAGTAATGCGAGTAGTCGCGCGCGGTCAAAAGGGCCGCATGATCTTTATGTGTTGCAAATATCGTTTTAAACATTTTTTGTATCAAAAAGGCAATTTTGTGTGTTTTTGATTAGGAGCGAATAAAATATTTATCATTATAATACGTTTTACAATAATAACCAGGGTGCAAATTACCGGGGGGATGAGCGGAATTTCCCCCCTCAATCACATTTTGTTTCCTCCCTAAGTTGAGTTGAGTTTGAGTTTAAGGTCCCTTTTCAGCAGCGAGGCTATATGAGACGTTGACCTACTGTTTAACGTGGAATCTGAACAACATGAGCTCCCGCCGGGAATCGAACCCGGGTCTCCCACGCCAAAAGCGCGTACGCTCCCCCCAAGGAAGTCAGCCAAAGTATCCACACTGGGGATGCTCGCTTTCCCCCAAACTATGTTTCGTATCGAATCAAAATTCACTGATTTTTGTCATTTCTTGAAAATTTTATCTTCTAGCTGTGTTTCAAAATGAGCGATGTAAACTATTCACTTTTGTTCATTTCCAATTTCCTCACTATTTTCACCGTTGTTTAGTTGAAGTATATTATTATGATTACGGTTGTTACTTGCAATCGTATCTTCACACCCTTCAGTTCGTCATCGTGCGTGAATTTGAATATACTAATTGCGCAAAATATAGTCACATAATGGATTTATAAGTGATCTTAGCGGTTGTCGCACAAGAAGTAAACAAATAACGTCTTCGACCATACTTGGCGAAGGTCGGACATGTCATTCATCTTATACATTTGCTAATACGACTGATTCTCCATGTTATTGTCTGATTCTGTATAAGCACTTCAACTGACGCTGGCTTTTAAAAGTTAACCTTTCATTTTTCCATCTTTCTGTCTTTCCGTCTTTCCATCTTTCTGTACAGTTTCTTGTCCACACCAATAATGTTCTTTGGAAAACTTCAATGTAATGTTTATACCTTTTTTTGAATAAAAAAAACGTAGCGCATAGTGAATCAACTCATATATAACCTAATATTAAAGTAATTGTAAGTGTTGGCTTTCTGAGCTCCGTCACGTGATCGATATTTAAAAAAGCGGGATGTAGAAGTGCAAGCTCGAAATTTAAATTGAGAGTTTTTAAATATTTTGCCTTCGATTTGATTTTGATGCCAGAAATCGGGACAGCAACAATCCATTTCTCATATGATAGGCTAATACCTAGAACTATGTTTAAAAACAAAGTAAATCCGGTTTAACTCTAATGATAATTTTAATGGTTTTCGTAATGCTGAAATAGGCTTTCTTTGGCAAACTGTGTATAATAACGCAAAGTGGAAGATTTCAATATGAGTGGAAAAATGAACATATGCTTGTGATCATACCTATCGGTCGGGCCGAAGTATTAAGTAAATAAACCTTAGAGAGCTACGGACACAAAGTGAGTACATTTAAATACGATCAGAATGGTTAGGTGTGATGTGTGTATGTCAGACAATATATACGTACATAGTTATTGTCTAGATTTATAGAATTAATAAATCTCTTATTTATTACAGATGCCATATTTATGTGTTGTGTGTGGGGGGATAAGACTATTGTCTCATTTTGTATTATTGCACCTTCAACCTTTACGTCCTGTTGGCCCAATTTTATCCCCTCCCAATATAGATTACCTAATTCGCACACTGATAATAGCTATTAGAGAAACTTACAATTAGACTTCTACTACTTCATATAACTCTTATTAG
Source organism: Thermobia domestica (assembly GCF_964235325.1). Lineage (NCBI taxonomy): Eukaryota > Metazoa > Arthropoda > Insecta > Zygentoma > Lepismatidae > Thermobia > Thermobia domestica. The sequence continues at coordinate 144,180,062 of NC_137457.1, forward strand.
GAACAAGGTATGTTTTTTCATTGCTGCATATCTCTTTAGAAAGATAACTACTCACTGTCTTTTTTTTTTTGAAAATTCGAATTCTGATTGTGTTCTTTTGTTTTTGTAACGAAATACAGTATTTATTTCTTTATAATAATACATTTTTAAGTCAACTCTTTGGTTCACTTAAAATTAGACACGCAATAGTAAATTAGTATAATTAAACCGTATCTAAACATAACAATTAAACAAAACTTCACTGCGTATTTTACACTCTATTACTGCTCACTCGTAGTTAAGCGGTTTGACGTCAGATTTCTAGGTCTGATTCCTACTGGGAGCTCATCTGGTTCGGATCCCACATTAAGCCGTAGGTCCATGTCTCATATAGCCTCGATGCTGAAAGGGACGCTATATTGAAATTAAATCAAAATCAAATTTGCATTGAATTATTTTACAGTCCTGTTATTTTGAAACTTAACTTATACAGCAGTACATTGAATTATTTTACTTTATTTTCAATTTTATACTTCGTTGTTGCTCATTTCGGCCTCTACTGCTTTGACAACATTCGGGTAATCGCTGTCTATTTCTGGGTATAAGGTCTTCAAACTCGCTTGCAGACTACAAACTTTCACTTTCGTGTTCACTCACATCTGCATTATATTTTTTATTATGATCTTCCGCAGACAAAGTTTCCACAAGATCATTTTCGCTGATTTACCCAAATAGTCCTTTCCTAACATTTCCCTCCGCTCTTTCAAGCTGTTAATTTCTAGTTTCCTCTTTTCCACACTTTGTATCAATTTGTTAACTCTGTTGACCTCTCTTCTGTCCATTAAAATATTTATGTTTATAAAGCTTAAAACATCTCCAAAGCAAAGGTCACGTGCGGAGTGAAGCACAGACAAATATAATACACGTTTAGTCGCACGCGGTGGAAAGCACCACAGAGTCACTAAACAATCACTAGTGGTTAAACTAAACAACGGATAACGGAATGATTGAGCAGGAATGTTCGGGAAGGTGAGAGGGAAGACTAGCTGGAGTCTGTCTAAAAAACAGGCTGTACACAGGATAAAAAATAATTTCCGTGCGGTGTTTTTGAACGCGGTGCTACTACTCTTAGGTTAAACATTTATACATCAGTAAGAAATTATATTTTCCGTTCTGTTTTATCTTAAAAGAATCAAAAGATTTTCACTGGAATAATAGAAAAAACATATGAAAATTAAAGAAAATATTAAATTTTAATTACTTAGAAAGTACTTAATATCTTAATTGGAACTGGAATTTGAAGGTAAAAGTTACGTTCTTTACTTAATTCTGTGGCGGTGATATCATGGTTCAATATTTTTATTTTCAACTGCTTCTTCGTCATCAGAGGCAGAAACATTAATTAAGCATTTCTTTTCTACTACACCCATAGCCAGTGCAATCATCATAAAGTTGCGGCAATTTACCTTCTTGTCTCTGACATATGCATATTAAAATCAAACCGTATTTCAACTTTATGAAAACAAATTTAAAAGATCTAATGCGGTCCTAAATTTTTCCGACGATCCGAAGCTAGTATAGCAGATCTGCAAATAGAAATCTTTGTTTGACTTCGAAACTCTTTTGTGTGAGAATATTACAACAAAGCGTGCAAGCAGTTTCGGATACGAGATACGACTTCAATAATGAATGATGGTAACATCTAGAATAAGCAATATAGTATAACGAAATCTATTTGGGGGAAAATACTCTGCATTTCAGATCTAAGAAGTAATGCAATTATATGCACATGAAACCTTGCATGCCTTAAATGGCTATGAAAGCTAAACATTTCATACTTCAATCAATATGGCAGCTAAGTGCATGTGAAGTATAACACTAATTCAGAAGAGAGAATAACAGTGCAAACATAGTATTTAGAGGAGAAATACGTTTTCCTCTATGGAGAATCAAATAGGTTCGAAAATGTGATGTGATTTTGAAATCAAATCGTTTCAAAAGTAAGTTACATAGATCTCGTAAATGAAAGATTATATTTTTTGATGGTGTAATTTATCCAAAATTGCACATGTTTTTCAATATTCAATCCTCTGTAAGAATGGCTAGCCTGAGAGATTTCTTTAATATCTTCGATAATGTGTTCTTATTGAGAATCAAATTCGCAACAACTCACGTAAGAGCGAGCACGTTAGTTATGATCATTACCGTTTGAGGAATCACAATTCTCTCTTATTTTTAATAAAAAGGAAATATACGATTTTCGGGTCGAGTGAAAGTATAAATACTTAGCACTCCTAACCAGTGAAGATCGCCATCACTGATTTTTGTCCTCAAGAGAACCGCACTCAGCCGCACTGACCCTCACTCTTTTTTGGTAGATAAGGGTAAGTGCGAGGGAGTGTGAGTGCGAAAGAGCTGATTGACGGTGAGTCAGGGTGAGTGCATACTTGAGTATCAGGGTGAGTGTGTGTGAGTTTAAGGGACTTGATTGAGTATGAGAGCGTATGAGTGTGAGAAAGTGAATTAAGGATGATGGGGAGTGAGTGCGACGTCGAATGAAGGTTAAGAAAGATATCCATCATCAGAATGAATTCCCAAATGAAGTTAATTTGAGAAGTTATTATATTTGGAAAATGGTTAAATATAACTTTTATTTGAACTTCAAATATAACAGCAGCCTGGTTGACACAGGGTGCGTAACTTGACCGTAAACCATTAGCTGCTCCAGCCTATGAATTAATGGGGAAGGAAATATTAATAAGTCGTGTAACCATAATTTTTCCCTTCTGGAGAAGAACATTTTCATTCCTGACAGGAAAACATTCCCGTGTAGAAACCTTTCTCGAATGGTGACGTAGATAGAAAAGAGAACACTTTATTTTATGTAACCAAACTAAGATTGGACTTTTAGCTGACTTAGGCTATGAAATATTACCCTTCTTAAACATTTTTCAGTCGCCAGAGTCACACATTCTTTTTCTTGAAATAGGCCTATGTATTTATTGGTGCTGAAAATGAAATTATTTTGTCAGAAGCAAGCTAAAGATCCACGAATGGGATGAAAACATAGACAAGAAACACATACATTTGTCTGTCGAAAGGTCACCAAATCTTTAAGTCTGCAATTCTTCGAAAAGCATCCACAACTAACGTGTCAATCTCACGAGTCCACGTAACATTCTTTCAATGTATGATCTACTTAAAAACGTATTAACAACTGTATTCCTATTAAGCACTATCAATATTTCTTATTCATCAGTGAAGTGAAAGTATTAAGCACTATCAATATTTCCTATTCATTAGTGACCTGAAACTATTTTAAATGTAATTCATAATGCTGAAATTTGCTTACCTGTTTCAATGAACAGTACACATCATGTGTTGCCACTCCCCTATATGTAGAAAGAATATTAATGATTAGTTCAAATTTAACTGATACCATGTTGAGCTACTGTTATTTATTTTTGTAACTTCCTCATTGCAGGTCTAGAGGTTGTCACGTGCACCGGTGATTAACAGGGTCACGGGTTCAATTCTAAGTGAAAGAACCCAATATCATAATTTTATCATTATTCATTTTCATTAATCGCCCGGCTCGTTTAGCATAAAGGCCATAGTCGAATAACCTTAAACTAACAAATTTAATTCGTATTTAAGGAGCATGGCTTACAAGAACTCCTTTATATATTTATTGTCTTTATTCATCCGTTTGTCAGAAAGACAAAAAGGTCAAGAATTACTTGTGGGATGAATACCTAATTCCTTCAGAATATAGAGGTTCAAAAGTTAGGAATGAAGTTCATCGGAGGAATTAATACTGGGAATGGCAGTAATAAGATCCAACAGAAAAAAAGAAAAGATAACGAGAAGTGGTATTCTGCAATCGTTTAAGCATCCTAAAATAATTTTATCTCCATTCTTAACGCTATACTGACACCGGAAGTGGTACAAAATCGCTACAACTTCGGGTTTCAATATTCATCTGTAGAGTATGAACATTATAAGAGAAGCTTTTCCGGAACATATTTGACGTTCTATAAACGATGTACATACATTCATAACTATAAAAACCGGAAGTGCTAGAAATCAAACCCTTCCGGATTTAACGTTGAACAGCTATAGAGTAGAAATAATAGTTGATAGACTCAAGCAGTTCGATGAAAGTATTTTGTCGTTCCAAGAATAAATTCCAAGACCATTCCAATCTCTCTTCTAAATGCGAAAGTGATATAAATATGCCACAACTTCCGGTTTAAATTATTACACTGGCGGACGCCAGTTTAGTTATAGGATAGAAAACCTATGAATCTGACTAATTTCAGGATGCAGAATTCGAAATGCATAGCCTTTTAATACATTAGCTCATATTTTGGCGTTATGCATTGTTGCCAATTTTGTCATTTTGTAGGGACACCTTCACTTGCCATCGAAGTAACAGGAAAAAATGAAATCTTTGAGCTTTACGTCACACGGTTATGCCGGTTAGGCTAAAGGAGACGGTGATTATGAGAGATGAGTGAAATAGTGGAATGAAGAAAGTGGGAGGAAACGGGAGAACCCCGAGAAAACCCACGAGCACGGTGTTTGTCCACCACAAAGTTCAGGGCTGGGATCGAACCCGGGACCCCAAGCACCAGAGGTGAACGCTCTACCACTGAGCCACCGCGCTCCTTGCAGACTGCTCCGTTATTGCGTGGTTCAGTCTTGCTGTAATGCATTGTAGTAAGTAATCTCTCAAGTGTATTTATTGTATTTTGTCGCGAGAATGGACTTGGAATATTTACGTCAGTAACTTCAGTTTTATTTTACCATATGTTTAAAGCCGTTATTTGTGTTTTCAGTATCTTTTGGTGATTTAATGGAATAACTAGTTGTGCTGTTGCTCTAAATTTCGCTGTCCTCTGCAAAATGTCAAGTTCGTCCCGCAGGGGATGTAAAAAACTCACGAGACAGATGTTGTTATATCTGTGGCGTATTTATGGTTAAGTCCCAGATTAGAACGATAAATGATGACGTCAGGAAAGAATATTATTTTTATTTTGGCTCCAAGATCGGAGAGCAAGGAAAAATCTGGTCCCCTCAGGTGTGTGACTTGATGTGTTATGCGCCTTTGACTGCTTAGCTTAAAGGAACCATACGAAGGATGCGTTATGCTGTTCCAATGGTATGGAGAGAACCCTGGTATCATTATGATGATTGCTATTTCTGTATTACTAATACAGCATTAAGTAACAAGAAGAAGCAACGTGCCATCGAATACCCTAACTTGCAATCCGCGATCAGACCAGTGCCCCATGGAGAAAATTTATTTGTACCTACTCCTCCGAAAGATTGAGAAACTATCGACAGTACAGCGCGTACAGGAAGCAATGAGGACACCAACTCAATATCTGCAGATAAAGATTCGAGAAACAGTTCCTTTCACGTAAAAGATTAGCCTCACTTCATCCTACAGCATGAGTTGAATGATTTAGTGAGAGAGTTACAACCTTCGAAAGACAAAGCTCAACTTTTGGGTGCTAGACTCAAGGGGTGGAATTTATGGCTCTTGGATCTACTTACACTCACTACAGGAAAAGGAAACAGCCCTTTTCAGAATACTACAGAAGGGAAGGTTCCGTTTGTGTATGCACGGACTTCAATGGTTTCATGAATGGATTAGAAATTCAACATCATCCATCCGATTGGCGTATTTTCATAGGTTCGTCTAAGTACAGTCTGAAAGCAGTTTTACTTCATAATGGAAATAAGCTGCCGTCTATTCCTGTGGCACATTGTTTCGATGAAAGAGACTTACGAGAATCTCGCACTCATTTTAAATCGTATTAATTACAAAGATTACGGTTGGCAAATTTGCGGGTATTTGAAACTTTTTGCAATATTACTTGGTCTGCAAGTTGAATTTACAAAGTACTATTTTTGTGTCTTTGGGACTCAAGAGCTAACGAAAAACAATTTTCAAAAAAGAGTGCCCCCCCCCCAGAGAGACAGTTAAGCCCGGTACCAACAGTGTAAAGTATGAGCCTCTGTTGAATCCAGCCAAGGTGCAGCTTCCATCTCTTCATATTAAGTTGGGCCTCATGAAGAAATTCGTAAAAGCTATGGACAAAGAAGGTGGAGAATTTAAAGATCTTAGATAGTGTTTTGTAAAACTAAGTGATGGTAAATTAAAAGAAGGAGTTTTCACAGAGCCTGATATTTGCAAACTTATCCTTGAAGAATTGTTTGAACAGAGTTTAAACGACAAAGAGTTAAATGGCGGCGTGCTTTTGTTCAAGTTCTAAAAGGTTTTTTGGGCAAAACTAAAGCTCAAATCCACTTTCTGCACTCCCATCTCAACTTTTTTCCAAAAAACCTTGCAGATGTAAGCGACGAAATGGGAGAACGGTTTCCCCAGGATATAAGAACGATAGGAACTCAATATCAAGGATGTTGGGACCCTACAAGGATGGGAGACTATTGCTGGTCGGTGAAGAGATAGGATCCAACATTTCATAAAAGAAAAAAGTAAAGAAGATGATGTTATTTGCACCTCTAAAAGTTAGACTTTATAAATTACTCTGTGTACGTAAATGCTAATAGGCCTACACTAACAGAATATATATAGTTTTTAGTGCTAATACACAAGCAGGATATATAGGTTTTGAACTCGTTTGATTCAATAAATTAATTTTAAGAATTTTTAATACTGAATGTCGTTCTTGACCAACTGTCGAAATGAAGTTGATTCCCTTTCGGCACGCAAACAGCTCATTGGCCGGTACCCTACATGATAGCTTATTTTCCTTATTATGATAAATCTGACAACTATGCGTTACCCAAGAATGTGAGCTAATGTACTAAAATGGATATCATATTTATATTCACGGACCTAAAAGTAGTCACAATCAGTGAGTTTTGTTTTTGTAAATTTTCAAAAGTTTAAAAACGTCGGCGTGCGTGATCGATATATGTCACAATGCAGCCTTAACTCTTTTATATGGTATACACATGACATTTCTTATTTACTCATATTAAAATGTATCAATTTTTCACACTATAGGACTTAAACGCAAAATTTGGATCAAATGGAGTACAATACAAATGTTCTATTAAGAACATGAATTGGACGTAGTCAAAGATGCTCACCTTGGTCAAACGCACGAAAACTCAGCTCATTATATCATTACAAACCTTACATTTACAAAATAATTTCTACGTCACAATCAACCTCATGCTCATATCTTCAATCCAACATATTCCTCACTCCACCTTACTCTCACAATATCTTTTCTACCTCACTCCTACTCGATATTATATTGATATCAGTAGTCTGTTATGACACTTAATCTGTTATGACGCGTAACAAAGTCATTCTCAAAGCGTAAGACACCCACAAAGTGTCCTAAGGTGTTACGAATTCTCAGGTATGCGTGAATTGGGATGTCTGTATTGGAGCAAAATGTTAAGTGTATTGACTGGATAGTGCTGAGCCTGTTTAAAACAGCATTAACTGAATTATGCTTTTGTGGATCTTAAAGACAAAAATGGATTTATTCAATTACTAGATGACAAAAAGGTCATACGTAGACACACTATTTTCCAAATCGATATTAACTTTTTTCTTCTACTACGAGATACAAGTGTAAAGTTGAAATAATGTCCTTTGGACTTTCTATCTCTCTTTCTACTCTGGTCCCACGAAAGCACGAACCAAAACATCTCCACTGGTATTTATCAGTCCCCTAAATGGGCAGCGGTGGGTCAGGGGTATAGCGTTCATCTCTAGCGCGGGGTCTCGGGTTCAATCCTAGCTCCCACCAAGTTATATTTGTGGTAGACAAACACCGTGTGCGTGGGGTTCCTCAGGGTATTCTCGTTTCTTCACACTTTCTTTACTCCACCATTTCATTCATTTTTTATCACAATCTCCTTAAGCCTAACCGGCATAACTGTGGGACGTAAATCTCAAAAGATTTCATTTATCAGGTCCCCTCCATCTAACGCAGCCATGCCATGAACTTGTGTTTAAAACATTAAATCTTAAAAGTAAAGAATTTTTCTTCTTGAAAATAGGTAAAATACAGCTTCCCTTGGGAAGGATTTGACCTTTGACCTATAGGCCTGGGCTGGTAAACTTCTCTTGGAACCTAAAACGGTTGTAAACCGGCCTAAACTAGTATTTTGCTCTATTGTCATGCTCTCGGACACCTGCCAGGTGTAGAAACAAGAGGAAACATGCCTTCTTCGTTTTTCGTCTTGTATTTGCTAGTTATTTGAACCCCCCGCCGCCTTCCCTCCTGCGAAGAGCATAAGCGGAACGTACGTGTTTGTTCAGATCATTCCCTTAACAGCTGTTGCAAAGGAAGAAACGTCAAATTAAAGATGGCATCGTCAATGAATTTATGACATAAACTTAATGTGCCATCAATGGTACCCTTTACAAAAATGAGCAATTCAGAGATAGGCGTATCATTTCATATTGTAAACTGTGAGGCAATTACAACGAGATAAGGTAGGAAGGCATGTGTAACATTTGACGGAGGCGAAAAAGTGATTTTACTAGGACGTTGTACTGGAAAATTGAAAGCAGATAATGGCGCATTATTAACGTATTTACAAAGTGGAAAGGTTTGTTTAACATAAAAAGGAATGAAGATTAATGTATCTGCACGTAACATGCACAGTCTCGAATTTAGTGAATTGGTATATTCATCGTAGTGTATGGTTTAATGTAGAAGCAAGATGAAACATTAAATTTCCTCCTCATCTCCCCTTCATGCATGCGCAGCCATGAGCATGCATAGTTTCGTTATTCTGTATTGACAAGCGACTGGAGTAACATGTCTTTGAGCGCTTGTGTATCAATTATTGATACCAAAAAAGAGTACTTGTTAAATGTGGAATATGGACTTAATTCAATGAAAAACAAATTAATTTGTATTGGAGTGGATAGTGATACATTTGAGCCAGTGATTCGTGTTGGTAAAGGACTTGTGTTTGGAGTGGAGTTAAATTTGGAAGAGTGGGAGAAATCTATACATTTGACCCTGTTTGATACGGACTATTAGAATTCTCAAGTGGAAAACATATTTATGACATCTCTTGCCCGAAAAAATAAACTGGTGGTGCGGAAACTAATGGGTGAAAAATTAGTGATGTTACAGAAGAAAGGAACGGTTATGCTTCTCGAAATACTGTGTACATAACTTCTTAGTGATTTGCTCTATTTCTTGGAAATAATACCGTGTATTGAACATGCTGTGAAAAACAGTAAAATTTGAAGTGTTGTGCTACGTGAATATTTTGACAATACCTTACATGCAGAGGACTTGCCGGAATCCATACATGTGTAGATGAATCCATAGATGAACAGAGTATGACCATAAACGGTATGAACGTTACTTTTCCAAGTTTATCTATTGATAAGAACAGTGATGTGAACATTGACGGTGAAAGATTAAAATTGGAAATGAAAGTATATTGATATCAAAAACTCACATTCAATTATGGCTTATTTATTTGATAGTGTAGAGACTCAACCATGTTTGTGGGAAACCCATAATCAACTTTCGGAGGGTATCAATGAAGTGAACGTCTGTACATAAAGAAGAAAACTAATTTATACCAAACAGTGTAGTTATAACTTAAAAATAGAGTGAAAGAGAAATGTTTTATTTGTGTTTGTGCTCGTTTAATACACATCAATATAATAGGATTTTTATTACTGTACTAATGTTTTTATGATAAAAAAAATTCCTAACATATTTTCCCTGTATAGTATAAGAGTTATGTATAATAATAATAATAATAATAATAATAATAATAATAATGATGATTTTAAATACTTAAATGTTTGTTATATTTGAAATCATTAACATTATTATACAACTTTATCTTAAGTATGACGGGCCTTTCTTATTTAAAAAAACTAAAATAATTAACATTAAATTTTATTACAAAGTCCAATAATATTAATATCATATTAAATTCACATACTTGTTTTAATTTACAAAAGAATATTTTATTAAGTAATTGAATTCATTACTTTTAGTTACTCTTTGATTATTTGATTACTATTTGATTCAATATTTGATTATATCATTGAATTAAATCAGTTCTAGTTTCTTCCTTTACAAAACATAGTATAAAATTCTTGAATTCAATGAGTTTAAAAGTATGTTTTATGATATTTTTATTTCATTACATAATTGATCATAAAATATATTTACTTATTAGGAAATGGAAAAAATAAGAAATAAAACATTTGTTTTCAAAGAGAAAAAAGAAGAATTCAAACCATTTATTGATGATAATATTTACACAAGAAAAACGTAAGTACAGTTCCCATTTTTTAAAAGGGGATTTCATAAGTTCTTTCTTCTTCTTCTTCATATTCACTGCGCAAATAATCTTTAAAATGTCACCTTTTTTACACAACACACACACAACTCTTTAATAGTCTCTTTTTATATGGTCACTTAATGAGGAGTCCACAGATGACATATGAGGATGATGCTTCCGATGATGATGGAACGTAGATAGAAGTCTCACTGTACAATGATGCTGCCCATGCATATGCTGACGACCTTTTCTTCACTGAAATGAAAAAAAAATCAAAAACATAACTTCAAATTTGTATAATCTATAACCATGAACAAATGAAAAGTGATAATATGTATACAAAAAGACGTTATAATAAAGAAGGAGAAATGACTAGCTGCAGTAATAAATAGTATTTAAGCTTTATTTTATCTATAACAAAAAGTATCCAAAAGAAAGGAACAAGAGGAAGAAGAAATAACGATCATCATAAAAATAATGAATACATGATAATATGTATACAGGAGAAATGATTACCAGTGTTAATAAACACATCAATCGATAATAATTTCTGCCGAGTTGATGAGAAGGTATTTAAGGACTTGTCTCCTTATATATATATGAATAATGTCCACATATTGACGATTTCACACTTTGAATTTGTTTATTACTAAATGTATAAGAATGTGAGTATCTACGTTGAATTGAATATGTTGGAGATACATACAGAGGAATCCCAAATGTATCGAAGTAGTGGGCACGTACTTCAGTATTAATATATATGGATACCCAATGGGTACCGAATTTATTAACGGGGTCAGTATTTATGACGATAGCTGCAGGTAGTGGAGCATGCGTTGGTAACTCATTCGCTGCATATACGCCAATGAAATGATTTTGAAATAAAGAATTGGTTTGAAGTGCATTCAAAAAATCTAGTGTAGAAGACATCAGGTATAAACAAGCAGACATGTACATTTATGTTGAGGTATTTAAATAATAACAAGAATAAAGTAGGTTTAAAAATCCATAATGATGTTCCTCTGATGATCCATTTCTAACAAGTTGGAACTCGGCATATGTGATGCATGAGACAGGTGCAGGTAGAGGATTCTTAAAACGAACATGCTGACGAACAGGGCCGTGGCCTTTAAGATTTTAATGCTGCACAGCGCTGGCTTCTCCAACTTGCGTAATGTCGAAAGCAAAGATAGTGTATCCTAGATGAAAGTCAAGGCGAGGAGTATTATTGCCGTGATTGGAAAAGCGAATACCTGATCCACATAATAAAGTATGATATGACGAAAGATAAAGGTTATTTTCGAAAATAGGTTGTAAAAGTTTTGAAGGTACAGGTTTTCGTTCAATGTATAATGAGAAGATATTGATGTCAAAAGGTTTGAAATGAAATGGATTTTAAGTTATCGTTCCTGTATAGGCATAATTTTGAGTAAACGCCATAATCACTCGAGTTTGTAATATTCCCATAAATAAATTATCGATTGTTTTTAATTGAATATCACTTGGAATGACGAATGACTTCATTTGCACTCTTGTCAGAGGATATTTGGCGGTTGTTGATTGTAGAAGCTTGTTATGTGCTAGTTTTATAGTGAAACTAACGTCAATCTTTTTAATATGTAAACCAGCGTCTAAAATGTTCACTTTTCCTCAACAAACGAATCATTAGCGTAGCGACGAAAGTTTGGCTTTGCAGGAATTAACTTGATACGAATTCTACTCCTTGGGTTAAAAATTTATTATGATTAAAAATATCACAATGAAGATGTCCAAGAATGTCGAATTTTGCACTGTTTATTGTTAATTTATAACGCTGAAATCCTCTATTACAACTAGATGTTACACCAATATGTCCAGCAGTATCTTGAAACCAGATTGCACATTGAAAATGAGTATTATTAACAGAATCATTATAAGGTAACAGTTTTTCGATTTATGATCAATATGAGTGATTATGAGATGAAAATGAAATTAGTTTGTTAATTAAATACACTTCTACTTCACTGGACATAGAATTTAAAAAGTCATTAATAGGAGCGACTGCGTTATCACTTTCACCAAATGCTGATCCATCAGGCTTAACGATTTGAGCTTCGATGTAAAGAAGAGTATGTGGCAGATTTATGTATTCATCACTTGTTCCTGGGATGACAAATTCTATAGGAGCATTATCAGCTAGTGAACTGATTGTTTTGTATGTAACAACATGATTATCCAATATACTGATCTGCGTTGGTTTTGTAGAAAAAATATCTAGTTCACTTTTTACACACTCGCAGGGTTGATGATGTAAGAAAGCCATGATGACGATTTAATCAAAAATATCGTGTGACAATTTCTTCTTTTTATAAGACTGATTTTTCTTTGTTTTCTGTGTACGTTTCCTCTTGCCCTTCTTTTTCTTCACCGTCTTGCCTTAATGATGTATAGTGATGAAAGGTTAAAGATGGAATGATGTGTAACACTTGTTTTCCTTCATTGATATCCAGATCCAAGCATAGTTCTAAGTTTATGTTTAGCTTTTTCTTGAAATACTGATTTCGCTTCACGCATTCGTCGATGAAAAGGTTATTTACGAACGATGACATGATTAATAACGTTTGCTCCAGATTTTAATACTTACTTTCCTATTTTTGGCTCCTTGTTTTACTAATGGCATGACAAAACGAAATAATCCTCCAAGAAAACTTCCAATACCATGTCTAACATGAAGAGGTGATCTAACAAAAACATTTCCAGCTCCAGAAAGAGCTTGTTTTTGATAATGAAAATATGGATTATTCATACTAGTTGATGTTGGCGTACCGGTCGAAAATGTAGTTTAACTCATACAGTACGAAAGTGAATGACAGTAGAGAGCCTATACTATCTCATATCTATTTTGATCTGTTCAAAATGCATTTTCTCCATAGGCATTTAATATAAAGTATGAAAACTGTCTATAACACTACTTCCAAATGTATGATTCAAAGGATTCATATTTATGATACTTAATAATGGTGCTACTGTATCTCCAACAAATACATGTTGATTTATTTCACAAAATACATACTTTGTAGATGGAGGTCTTAAACGTAAATTTGGAATTTGGACTTGTTGCATATCCGTTATATCGACGTTTGGATAAATTCCCAACATTACACTAACACTTGGTGATAATGCAACGTATACATCTATGTCTTTATGGATACGTCGTTTAAAACAGGGATTATCTCACGAGTGGACGAAATTTGTAAGTTTGTGAATCTGTTGTGCGTATTAATTATCTTTATCAATTCTAAAATGTCAGTGTAATAAGGTGCAGGAAAGCTACAAAAATTTCTATTCACTGTTTGCAGGTTTGTAAAAAAATTATTATTTTCTTCATTAACATTTAATATTGAAAGAGGATAATGAATCTCAGCAATAGCTAATTCTAACTTTACACGGAATTTTTCCCTTTTTTGATTAAGTTTAGTAGTGTATGATGTTACGGTGTTGTCAGGAAAATACTCCATAGACCTATTACTGCGAATAGTAACGTAAAATCTCCATCACGTTTTACTGTACTTCTCTACCTTCTTTACGGATGATGCAGGTATCCAGGAATCTTCTTCTGCTTCTTCTTCGTCGTCTTCTGCAAATGATTTCAAAGGTATTTTTCCCTTGCCAATGATGCTACTGGTGATGCTTTACTTCGTCTTAAAATATGTGACGAACATTTGGGATTTCCAATAACTTCTTGAGGTGTGTTATTAGAAGATAAATAATTACAAAATTGTTCCCATCCAGGTACATTTGTGTGTTTCAATGGTCGCGACACATCATAAATTAAATCTACAATGTGAGATCCTTCTAGTATATCAAATTTGATGTAAACAGATCCTTTATTATCAAAACGTGATATTATCATCATGTTTCATTTTATGAAGTAGTAATATAGCTCTTTTACGAAACATTTTGGGTATAGATAACAATATTTCTTCTTCTACTTAAGGCTTCCCTGATTTAGTTGACGTAATTGAAAATGTCATAGGTTCTTCTTGTTTTCGTATTAAATTTAATATTTTTGAAGAATATTATTTTATTGATTCCACTTTTCTTTATTACTAAGCGTTGATAAATGTAAAATATGTTGCATTTCTTGTTCTAATCGAGATTTACTTTTCTCCAGGGCTGCTCATGATTATGCTGGTGATTGTATACGATTAAGAAATTCAGGTGTAACTAAAATGATTTTCTTTGTGCGTTGACCTAACGGAATAATAAACTTGATAATGCACCTACTAAAATAGGATGTAATAATGCAGGTAGGAATCCATCCTGGTGCACTAATAAATGCTTCTTCTTCTTTTCGGTAGAGTTTCTTTTCTTCAGAAGATAATGATGCGACCTCTTGTATCGTTTTACTCTTGCTTTCTGTGTCTTTGTAAGAGGTACATTACATTCAATACATTATAACAATATTCGCAACAACATACGAATCACTGAAGAGTCCGCGTTAGCCAATATAGCTTTACGTAATTTACAGTTTGCTTTGGTCACTGTACAAAAAAGATCTCCGTGTTTTACTCTTGGAGACATATTGCCGGAATGACCAAACACAGAAATATGTTTTGTGTAATAAGTAGTACACTAAGGTTTCTATGATGAGAACCCTTTGAAAAGAAAACAACTATATTTTATCTCACTACACACATATGGGCATCAACAGATGTCCAAAGTCATGTAAAAGGTTTTTACTTCGAGGTAACCCTTCAATAAATTATATTTTTGTTGAAATTTCGCTGTATGCATTTTTCCATTCTGCATTCTACAATTAACTATGACGAAACGATGTATTAACCATAGGTGATAAATTAGACAGGAATCGTATTACAAAAGAAGTTTTCTACATCCACTTGGTCTTGCAACAATACATGAAAGGGGATGTTTTCATGTCGTATCCATGTTAAACAGTATTCTAAACCTCTCTTCATCCGTATATTTATAAAGGGCCTTATTACTATTTCCTTCTTCTTTTGTTAGAACAAGTGTATCCATATGGAAGAGTAAAATAATAATTTGGTACTCTACGTCGTTTTATATAATTTATTTTAAAAGTTCTTGTTTGGGCATGCTGACGATAGTACGATCTTTTCTGCGGCAATTTATTTTCTCATTGGTAATTTTGTTTTCGGTTTGTCAAGAGTCATTTTTCTTCTTCTTCTGCCTCCTCTTCATTCTCTACTATCATTTTCTTCATTACATCAAAATTTACGTGTTTAGAAGATTCATAATTTAATGAAAACTCCCGTATTTTCATCTTCATCTCTTCATATCCTGCCATTTTTTTAAATTCACACCCCTATATTCCGTGGACTTCACAGCCAAAATATTTCAATTTTTGAACATTCATTGTTGCTTCATATCGAAATTCCATGGTCTGGGTAACATTGTTAAAATATTGGTTTATTTCTGTCGTTAGGGTACCAAAAATTCAACAATGTGTCCAACATCCATTGTACTCTCACATTTGTATTCTTCCCGTATCGAGGTCTGTCCATTCACCATCTATTTGATTTATGCAATTCGTTTCTCCTTACTACGTGCAGCATTGACAATTTGGATGTTTCTTGTTTTTTCTTGCAAGCTATCCACTATACTCCTTCAATTGATTTTAAATCTCTCCAAGGATACCCGTTCTTTGGTATGATACAAATCGTATTTCTCTTTAAAGAAATTTCTTCCTAACACCACATTACATGGACTACCGATTGTAATGCATTTAAGTAAGGGATTTACATCTGTTTCAGATTCAAATGTATTCATAAAGGAAATACATGCTCTGCGAAAAACTTCGACTTTTAAAGGCGTCATTACGATGTTCAGTATACCATTGAATGAAATTGAGTCTTTCGCCTACTTTCATGGTATCTGCTCCATAATACCTAATGCCTGGAAGTATACCTTCATATGTTTGGTTCTCACGTCTATTGAAAAAGTGTGAGAAATATCCTTTGCAAGATTGAAGACTAAATGCACCACTTAATTAACTTAAGGGCATAGGAAGGAAACTTTGTGAATCAAGGAAGGTTACGTACCCTGATTTAAGAGATGGGATTTTCGCACCATTCATGATCAATTCTGCAGTCGAGTTCATCCTCTCAACCATGGTTTTAATGATGAAATGTTCATCATAACCCTTCGAGTTGTGTGCGATGCATGTTACTAATTTCATTTTTGTAGATGTTTTAGGAAATCTTCTATTACAATTTCTCTATCAAATATATTTTCTCGTTTTCCGCAAACGAAAAATAATTTTTATATTGTTATCTTCATAAAAATGATAACATGCATGCCGACTAACAAAGACATTAGGTATATGTTCATATATGTTGCGTCTTCATCTTCTATTTTCGTATCTTGTAAAAATTCAATATCATAATATACATTCATAGCCTTTTTTCTCCATGATAATTTTTTCATTGGATTTTTTGATCTTCTTTCATTCACTATCATGTAATCTTCATGATTAGGTGATACTATATTATAGCAAATGTTGCAATACGTTTCTCCACATTCGTGAGATCCTTTTTCTTTACTACATTTATTTTCAAACACTGAGAACAACATTTCACAATTGAACATAGGGGCTCTCCATTTTGATACGGTGCTGACGTGTGATATTCTTAGCATGACTGACCACAAAATTCTCGATTAGAATCATTGCATGTAATAAGGGCTTCTCTAAAGTCACATGTTGGCTTCTGATGCCATCGAGAACACAAAGCTGTACAATGTTTCATATGTGCTATCTTGTTTGTATATTTCTTAGGATAGCTTTCGCAAATAGTAACATAAAACATGCTGTCAATCTTTCAATGACATTGTAAAGATTGTCTATGAAAAATAAATTTAAAGGTGTTCCCTCGATATCACTTGGTAATGCTTCAAACATGACATCCTTTCTACAAAATCCTTTATACATTGTCATTTTATAATCCATTAAGTGTTGGTGAAATTTACGAATTTCAGGAAATCAACCTCCATGCCTTGGATCTACATCGGCTGCTTCACACACGTATTCTGCTTCTTTTTCTTTAATATATTTATTTTGAGTTTGTACATATCTATTATGTTCAGTTTGATTTCTCATCTTGTATTTTTTCAGTCCTATGGCAACGACGATTGCATACGCTAAACATCTTGTACCTGTGTTCTTAATTGTGATAATACCACGTTATGCTTATATATACTCCTCGGTATTCATATCATGTTTCAAACCACCTTCTCCTCGTGGCATACGTACATGATGAAAATTCACGATTTAATCTTCATTTATAAGAAAAGACTAATTACTTTGAGTACTTTCTCATAACTCAACGATAATACTTCTGCAGAAAGATTTGTTGCTTCTCCGCATGATAGCCAAAACGGGCGATGTCCTTCTCTGTCATTTGTGATTGTTATTCCTACGTAATCATGTTGGTCCACATTACGTAGCAAATAATCTATTACAGATCGTAGACTTGTTTCTATTGCAGTAAAAGGATTTTCATCGGCACCCACGGGCGTTAATCGAATTCTTGGCATTCTACCCTCAATATTGTGTCTTCTGTATTGTCTTCTACGTTCTTCTATTACATGAAATGTATTGTTGCCATGATTTCGGTTGTTATTTCTAAATCCCACGTGAACATTTGTGTTTCGTTCTGCTTCAATTTAGATAGCAATTCATCCATTTTGTTTCTATTTCGTCTAAATTAACTTCTATTTCTTCATGTTCAGTGTTTGCCTCTGCTAATATTCCCAAAAGGATGGATATATTTCTTCTTCTTCTTCCTCTTCTTTCCCAGGATTTAGAAATAATTTGTTTGCCTATTTTGTAGCTCATTTTCTTAATACTCTTCTCCTTCTGCCTTCTTCTTTTCTCCACTGTAAGCCTTTCCTATTATCTGCGAAAACGTGAGATTTAGCAACTCCTCTTCTTTGGCCTTCCTTCGTCTTCTTGTTCTTCTTTTTTCCAGGATTGGAAAATAAATTGTTAAGCAAATTTTGTAGCTCATTCTCGTATAACTCTTCTTGTGTCCTCTTCCTCATTGTAAACCTCTCCTATTATATCCGAAAACGTAAGATTTAGAAACTCTTTTTCATTTGTCCTTTTTGAACGTCTTCTTCTGCTCGTTCTTGTAACCATTTTTTAATTTCTTCAATGCATAGGGATGCTTCCTTTTCTCTTCCGGTGTTATTATTCTATCACATCCGTTTTCTAATATTTCTAATAGTTTTTTATTTTTCTTCTTCTTAATCTTATTTTTATTCTTCGGCAATTTGAATTTCATTAACTGCATTTGTTTCTTTTTCTTCTTCTTCTTTGGCTGTTGTGATCATCTCTTCTTCTTTTACTGCTGCTAGTTTAATTTCATTAGCTACATTTCTTCCTTCTTCTTCTTCGTCTTGAGCAATTGCATCTGTTGGTAATCTTACTTTTTCCTCATGTGTTCGTTTCTTCTTCATTTGATCATCATCTTCTTCTTTTTCCCTATGGACTTCTTCATTATTCTCATTATGATCTTCTATCCCGATTACGTCATATATTTTCCTTTGAAGAACTTGAGTCTCTGTATTTGGTCTGTCCTCTTCTTCTTCTTCTATATCGTTAATAAATGCAGTACTCTTTTTTAAAAAATTCTTCTGTACTCTTGGTTTCCATTTTATTCTCCGCTACATGTGTAATAAGTAATTGAAAAAGGATATTTTTCTTTATGTATGCATATGTAACTATTTATACACGATATATAAGTATTATGTAAAACGGAATATATATATATATATATAATAATTTAAGAAAGGATATAAGTACTTTAAAAGAATATATAGGTATGTAAAAAAGAGGATATATATATATAAGTATTTAAAATAGAATAACAATATCAGTAAGGATAAGGATAAAGAATATGCACGTATCTTTGTTTATTTGTATTCAAACTAAAGTAAAAAAAGAAATACATATCGTTACTTACAACAATATACAAAATAAATATAAACAGTATACCAATATAGATTTCAATTCGCTATACCGAAAGACATAAATTGCTAGGAAACAAAAAGCATACCTTTTATGTAGATTCAATGATTTTGTAAACTTTTTTCGTATTCCACGGGAGTGAAAAAAAATTAGTTTGCTTCAAGTGTGTTGAATAATGTACAAACGTCTGTACGTGAATTTTATACTTATTCTGTCAGAGATTAAGCGACCACGAAAACTATGCATTTGACACTAATATCGTCGGTTTTACAGCGTAAGGAGGACATTTGTTGGACGTTAAATTGAAATATATCATCTCTCTCTCTTTCTCTTACGAAGGTGTGATGTCTGGATGATTGGAAAACTATCACTTAACTCAGTATGATGTTCTTATTCTGTAGCAAATATGAAAACTCAATTTAGAGGGCCGTTAAAACTTCAACCCCCTTAGATGATGTGTTAATGAGTTCGGAGTTTCTATACTCAACGCAATACTATACTCAATACTATTTTTACATGTATAGGTATTGCCTCTGGGACCCTCTACTTCTTCCCCCTTATATGATCTTTTAATGAGTTTGAAGTATCATCACTGAACACAACGGCCTCGAAAATTATGGATTTAACAATATTATCGATCATTTCAAATTATTTTACATGTATCGGTATTACCCCTGGGGGACCTCTACTTGAACCCCCTTAAATGTTGTATTAATGATTTCGAAGTTTCGTTAGTGAACACAACGGTCCCGAAAACTATGAATTTGACACTAATATCAGTCATTTTGAATTACGTTCACATATTTCGATAATTCACCCCTGGGGAACACCTCTTCAACCCCCTTAGATGATGTGTTAATGATTTTGGAATTTCATCACTGAACACAACGGCCCCGAAACCTATGGATTTGACATTGATGTCGATCTTTTTTAAATTATTTTTTTGCGTGTCTCATTATCACCCAGGGGAAAACCATTACTTCAACCCCTTAGATATTCTGTTAATGAGTTCAAAGTTTCATTACTGAACACAACGGCCCCAAAAACTATGAATTTGAAAATAATATCGAGCATTTTGAATTGTTTTTACATGTCTCAATATCACCCCGGGGGACCCCAAACATCAACCCCTTCGATATTGTCTTAATGAGTTTAAAGTTTCATTGCTGAACACAACAGTCCCCGAAACTATGGGTTTGGCACTCATATGGAGCATTTTAAATTATTTTACATGTTTCGATATCCCAACCCTATTACTGGAGTTTAATTACCTGATGAGAGTTGAGATAACTTTGAAAGTTCGGAACTAGAGTTCATCACACCAAAACGCTTTGTCTTAATCTGAGAGCATGACGAAATTTTTATCTTTTTCACGTCCCTTGTCTGACCACCCAGATCACAAACAGCTATCATATAATATCAATGGATAAAACACTCACACGTATCTTCGCTTAGTTTTCATCTGAGACCATGACCAAATTTTTGACCACTTTCGACTCAGTTTTCTGATCCCCCCACAACATACAGACACACAAACAGAGAGCCAAACAGACATACACGTTTATTTATATTTCATACGTATAGGGACGAATGGTCATTGTTAAAATATACATTAGATGCCAAAGCAATCATTGCATTAGTGTTGTTTGACCTATCTCTCGTTCCAAGAGGTTTCGATGGGTCAGTAGTAGAGTATTCATTTCTGGTGCATTGGGTCCCGGGTTCAAAATCCTGCTCACAACAAGTGAACCTCGTGGTGGACAAACACCTTGTGCGTGGATTTCCTCTGGGTTCTCCCATTTCCTCCCACTTTCTCCATTCCATCATTTCATTCATTTCTCATCATCACCGTCTCCATTAGCCTAGCCTGTGTCATGGTTAAAACATGCATCTTGAAAAACGTACCGGAGAGTACAAATCAACGATTTTTTAACCCTCGAAAAAATTTCACCGGGGAATTTGCAACCCCCATCGCTGTTTAAAAGATATAAATGGAAAGTGAACTTCAATGGTATCAATCGACTGGACATTGACAAAGAATTCGATGAAGATAGTTCCGACTATATTGTTATAAATTCCCTTTAATCAAGCCGAGGGGGGTAAGGTCCCCACTCGTGGAATTTCTACCACTCTTGCTGGTATAAAATACATAAGTGGTAATTGAAGTTCAATGGTATCAATCGACTGGTCATTGATAAGGACTCGATATAAATAGTTCCGACACTATTCTTATAATTTCCCTTTGATCTAGCCGACGGGGGTAAGATTTCACCGGGGAAATTGTACCCCGTGCTTTTATTAAATATAAAAATGGAAAGTGAACTTCAAAGCTACCAATCGAATGGACATTGCCAAAGGACTCCATTAAGATAGTCCCAACACCATTGTTATAACTTTCCTTTGATCAAGCCGAGGAGTGAAGATTTCCACGCGTGAAATTGTACCACCCATGCTGCTTTACAATATATAACTAGAAAGTGAACTTCAATGGGATCAACCGAATGGACACTGCGAAAGGACTCGATTTAGATAGTTCCGACACTATTGTTATAACTTTCCGTTGATTTTGCCGACTGGTGCAAGACTTCACCGGGAAAATTGTAGCCCACCTGCTGTCTTAAATTATATAAATGGAAAGTGAACTTCAAAGATATCAATCGAAAGGACGTTGCCAAAGGACTCGATTAAGATACTTCTGACACTGTCGGTATAATTTCTCTTTGATATAGCCGAACGGAGTAAGATTTCCACGCGTGGAATTTGTACCCCCTCTGCTGTTTTAAACTATATAAATGGAAAATGAACTTCAACGATATCAACCGAAAAAACGTTGCCAAAGAGGTAAGATAGTCCACTCGATTAAGATAGTTCGGACCCAATTGTTATAATTTCTCTTTGATCTATCCAAAGGGGTAAGATTTTCACGCGTGGAATTTCTGCCCACCTGCTGGTTTAAAACATGTAAGTGGAAACTGAACTTCAATGGTATCAATCGAGTGGACATTGCCAAAGGATTCGATTGGTATAGCTCCGACACTATTGTTGTAATTTCTCTTTAATCAAGCCGCGAGGGTAACATTTTCACGCGTGGAATTTCTACCACCCTTGCTGTTTGAAATATGTACTTGGAACGTGAACTTCAATGGTAATATTCGACTGGACATTGCCAAAGGACTCGGTTAAGATAGTTTCGACACTGTTGTTATAAATTCGATTTGATCTAACCGAGGGGGTAAGATTTCACAGACTAAATTGTACCCCCTGCAGTTTTAAAATATATAAGTCGATAGTAAACGTCAGTGGTACCAATCGGGTGGACATTGCCAAAAGACTCAATGAAAATATTTCCAACACTATTGTTATAACTTTCCTTTGATCTAGTTTGGTGGTCTAAAATCCTCGGATGTTGTAATTTATTAAGTTGGGTTATCGCAGTTTTAATTAAGCTTGGAATTATTTGAAATGCTGTTTGTGAAGAACTTGTATATATGTTCAACTTGTATAAATGAACAACTTGGTTGCTTCAATATATTTTGTTGTTCATTTGGATTAATGCATTGTTCAATTTGTTTTCCTTTTTACTTTACGGTATTGCTTTTATTACTATTTTAATATTTCTACCAAGTCTACGTATCGTATGTTGTAACGTCATTTGTTCGTAATGTTCCTTGATTCAAATCTAAATAGTTAGAAGAATATTTTAATTATTTTTTAATATTTACATTTATTTTTTCATATATTTTCTTGGGGGCCGCGGTGGCTCAGTGGTAGAGCGTTCACCTCTGGTGCTTGGGGTCCCGGGTTCGATCCGAGCCCCCGCCAAGTGATCTTTGTGGTGGACAAACACCGTGTGCGTGGGTTTTCTCGGGGTTCTCCCGTTTCTTCCCACTTTCTTCATTCCACCATTTTCATTCATTACTCATCATCACCGTCTCCTTTAGCCTAACCAGCATAACCGTGGGACGTAAAACTCAAAGATTTCATTTCATTTTTCATATATTTTCTTCTTAAATGCTTGTGCCTTTATAAAAGCACTTATGCCCGTTTATGTTAATACATAGTACGTACATATAAATCATACATTACCGTTGTAATGTGAGATCCTTACGATAGTAGATGTCAATATAAATTTGCAAGGATAGTTTCATCATCTCTATTATCCGCTTCCTTATTATTTTGTCTGAAACGATGTTTAATACTTGTACGAAAGACGTTTATCAGACGTTAGCTTTTCTTCGGTTGTTACTCTGTAAGGTATTACTTTTTTTACTACGTTTTAATAGTATGCTTTAGTAGTTACTGTTTAGAAATAGTGTATTCGCTACCATGATATAAATAGATCTTATTTGTTATAAACGTAATCATGGAATAGTTTCAAATATTGAACAGGTCTTAAATTAAAGAGACAATTTCGTTTTCACGAGATATTTTACTGTCTAAAATTAAAATATTCCTCCAATCTATGATTAAGAACAATTTAACTAAGTATGTTAATTAGAAATCATTACGTACATAATAAGGTATCGAGTAATTTTAAATGGTTTCAATATTATGTTTTAGCATAATGTGAATGTGAAAAATGCTGATGAAGATGCAAATGTAACAAGACTGAAATACAATAACAGGATAACCACAAATACAATATCGCAAAAATAAATTTTTCCTTTTTTAAATTTTAATAAAGATTTAAATCTCCTTGACAGCAATTGGAATAGGTACAAAATGGTATTATATATTATTATCTAGCTAATTAAGCCATTATATTAATATTTCTTCGTTAATAGAAAGTTGTAAACTACTAAATTGAATATGTTGAAGAAAAATATAGAAATATCAAACGCCACACTCAATGTACGATGACAATATTATAGATAATTCTACAACTGTTACTTTAAATCATACTTAATTTAATATAAATTGTTAAAAGCTTTAGTATAATTATTTTAGGTATGCAGTATTAAATATAAGTACTCCCATAACAGAGATTTATAAGTCAGTTGAAGTTTATATTAAATATTAACCCATTTAAACCCAATTTTTTTGTCGAATTTAATCTTGGTTCCTGTCAGATTGGTAAAAATAAATGTAAAGAATATATTTAAATACATTATGGGTCACGAAATTGTCATGGACCCCTAATTTAGTAATGTTCCATTTTTGGAACAACGGGCCTCAAAGGGTACAGGTTTCTGGAAGAAAATATTTCAAATTAGCCAGGCTAAAGTATTATTTTGTTAAAGTTTTGGGATACAAATTTTACAATAATTTGCAATATTCATTAGATACAAAGTATACAAATGTTGACACATGTTAATATTATGCATATTCACATAATAACAGATTTTTTACATTATACTTATTTTCCAATACATCACATTCTTACTACTGATGGAAGTAAATGAAGCACTTCCATGTTGTTTTATATTCACTATCCAGATCTTGATTGTCTTTCTGATTTTACAATGAAATGTAATTCTTTGTCATATCCCACCTCATTTGTTGCTCGTTTGTTGACCGGTCGCAATTGGTTCGAAATAGGTCTCCCAAGAATTGCACGTTTTTGGGATTATCATTCTTATGTGAGTTTGCAGAAGGCTGACTTTCATTAGATGTACTAGTTTTCGGAGCTTCATCATCCAACAAACTCTTACCTATAAATTCATTTCTCAGCTGGCCGCTTTGCGTTACTGTAAAAGAAGCTCCTCCCTTAGCGAGCAACTGATTTCTATATTTGCTCTCTATATCTGCTTCATCTTCTTCCGAGAACTCTTCATTTTCTGGTGGTGTAATGACAATATCTGCAGCAAGAATATCTTCTCCGTTACCAAGTATATTGATAATTTCGTCAACAGTCTATCTGAAATAGGGAGGGACGATTTAGATTTCTGGGCTTTCGGCATCTTTGGCCAATTTAGCCCGTCACGTTTGATGGATGACGTCCCTCGGCGAGAACACTCTCCAGGGAAAGGGAAGGAAGCAAGTGTTGGGGAGGAAGGAAGCGACCTGGGACATATATGTTAGGTACCACCCCGGCATTTGCTTGGTGTGAACGAGGAAAACTCAGGAAATCCTCATTCAGGATGGATGGCCTAAAAAGCTTCTTAAACTTTTTCGGCCGAGGGCACGCACCGGGAGTCGAACCCGGGACCGCTTGCACTCAATCTGAAGTAAAACATTATTTCTTGAAATAAATATAATACAGATGAAGTTGTGAAGTGCACATTTAAAATACAAAACAACATAAAATATTTATTTATTTGCAAGCTACCAGATACAGCTGAGTGGCCACTTTACACTGGAGCAATCAACATAATGATAACACTGGGGAAGAAACTGAAAGGAAGGCGGCCAGGGCCTGTAAAATTGTGTAAGCTGCTAATGATTCCCCTACAGTACCTATAAAATATAACTATATACTATGCCTTTATCTATGTCCAAAATTTACTGTTTTTATCTCACTGCAGTAAAGTGAACTCAATAATAAATGTTACAAAATGTAATCAGGCATTCCTAACAACTCCTATATACAGGTAAATAAATGTACGATCCAGTGAATGAGCGATCAAGACACCTGCAACTCTATTTGGCTGTCGTCTCTCAACTGCGAAAGAGCTCCTTTGGGGCTAAGCGGTTAGCGTACACGCCTTTGGCATGGGAGACCGGCTTCGATCCCCGGCGAGCGTTCATGTGATTCGGATTCCACTTTAATGAGTAGGTCACGTCTCATATAACCTCGCTGCTGAAAGAACGTTAAATTCACAATCAACTCAACTCAAATGAAAAGCGTACCGCGAGGGTCTAACAATTAAATCTTTTTTTGTGTATAAATTTCCCCTCCATGAGATTAATAAATTCCGAATGCAAGCGCAAAATGCCCTCAAAAACGGCACAAATGGCATCAAATAAAAATACGCTCATAGAATGTACGAAACAATTACTAATGCATCCAATAAAATTACCATATTATATAGTTTTATGGATACATTTACGCCCGTTGTTCCAATAATGGAACAAACAAAATGCAAAATTCATGTATCCGTTCGAGGCCGTTGTTCGAATATTGGAACATTCAAAATTATAGCCCTATTTTATTAATAACAATCATAAGCAATTGTGGCATTTCACATGCACTGAAAGCATAATACTTTTCCTACCCAAAGAGTATTATATAGGTAGAAAATTCGTAAACGAACATAAAATTTACTTACCTCCTTTGAGACGCCATAATTTGTTCTTATTCAACGCAACTAATATCGACAGCACACATCGTTCGCGCCAATTCAAGACAAAGATACGTCATTTGCTAAATCATTGGTACCAAACAAAGAGGTCCATACAAAAATTGTTAACTTTATTCACGTTATATGAAAAATAAAAGCAAAGCAAAAATGTTCCAATTTTGGAACAACGGATTCAAATTGGTTCAAGTATTTTTAAAAAGGTATGTTGCTTGGTGATTTTTGGATCTAGTTCAAAATACATCTTATCATATAAATTTTCTGGAATACATTGTTTAGTACTGTACACTAAAAAAAGACCTTCATTTACATCATTTTGTATTTTTTTACAAAACAATACTGTCTTCGTAAAACGTTAATTATTACGCTGGAGTACCACATTAAATTGATTCCCACTTTCATTTGATAAATACATACTTCTTTCTAGTTTGTAATCTGTTTCATTTCTCCTTAAAGAGGTATGTATAAATCTAATCAATTTCCAAGTTCCATTGACTGTTATTTATTCTGGTATAAACATAGATATCGGAAAAAAATAACCAACTGTAGGTAATATTTCGCAATCAGTACCCCACACACCATCTGACGCAATGTTGTTTTCTTCTACATAATTATCTGTACCAGTAAAAGCGTCAATTAGTACTTTTATTTCATCTGGGTATATGAAAGAAAAATTTTCTTCTGAAAGACTTGCGTGGCCTTCTTGACTTCCAGTAACCCAGTAAGCTATGGCTCTGAAAAAAAATTTATAGGCTATCACCTGATATATTGATAGTCTTTGAGGTTGTTCCTAATAGTTTTGCTTTCCTTAGTCTAGAAATAATGTTTTCTTTGTAACTCCATATTTAAAAATTTACAAACATCTGTTTGGAATTTGCAATTGACAGGGAAAAAAAGAAAAATTTCCTGTGTTCAGTCACCTATTCGAAATCTTTGTCATTTTCAATAGTTTCATTTTGTTTGTTTCCAATTTCGTTATCTTTGTTTGAAGCTCCGTCTTCGTTTAAATTTTCCTTCGTTTGTGAACTTTCAAATTGCTTAAATATTGTTTCGTTATTTAAATTATTTCCCTTAAATCATGCAACGAGAACGTTTTATTTGACAATATTTGTAAGATGTAATAAGAATCGGACCAGGGATCAGTACTTCACCCTTCTTTTCTGTCTTTACTCTGTAAATTTCTTGTAAATACCATGTCACCTTCTTTTATTCTTTATTTGGATTCATGACGTTTGTCGTAATATTTATTTTCCTTGTGTTTCGAATTCTTTATATTTTTTTGTCTTTTCTTCACATCTTTAACTTATAAAATTTAATTGACATAATCTTCATTTTTTCTGTATTACAATCTTCCTCGTCATCTCTAACCCAATTCACTTCCTCCTCATCGTCCATCGTCTACCGAAAGGACAGGGTTCCCCTTATACAATAAAAAGAAAGGGGAAAACTTAGTAGATGCGTGTTTAGTGGTTCGGTGTGCGAAAAGGAACCCCTTCTAGAACTGAAGGCCAGGAATGTATGTTTTTCTGTAATACTTTGAGTACCATGTTCTTTGTATTAAATTTTTTCCTCTCAACAAGACCACTTGATTGGGGGTGATAAGCGGATGGGATCTTTTGCTCAACTCCACACAGTCTGTGCAATCCATCTGAAACAGAATTTACAAATTCTCTCCCGTGGTCATTAGTTTGAATCCAAAAGCAACCATGGCGACAAACTATTTCATACAGAAATCGCACTATCTCTATGGCGGACTTCTCTTGTAGAGGTTGGGCTTCAGTCCACTTTGATAACTAGAACTACAATATACTTCTAGCCCGTTACTTCTGGCAAGGTACAAACGTTGACGCCTACCTGTTGCAATCCTTTTGTGTGTACTTGAATCGAATGCAAAGTTGCATTGCGTTTTAACGATGCTTTAATAAATTGTCGGCAAATAAAGCAAAATTCAACATATTACTTCACGCCGTTGTAGATTCCTGGCCAAAAGTATTTTCTTGAAATTGTTTCATGCATCGAATTTTTGCCACGGTGGCTTGACAACGACGTTGCCACTAAATTTGAGTCTCCTCCTTCATGTACGAATTTAATTATCTTAATTTTTTGACTTATGTCCATAACAACTAACACTTTTACAACTTCCGTTTCTTCAGTTATTTCGTTCTTAATGCTTTTCTTTTTCTACAG
The DNA here is from genome assembly GCF_964235325.1 of Thermobia domestica. Lineage (NCBI taxonomy): Eukaryota > Metazoa > Arthropoda > Insecta > Zygentoma > Lepismatidae > Thermobia > Thermobia domestica. The sequence continues at coordinate 144,208,778 of NC_137457.1, forward strand.
TCTACTATTCTCAAATACGTAAGATGCACGATGTGTTCTAAAGTTTGTCTTCTCATTGTTTTAACTTTTCTCTGGTGGATACTGTCTTATGCCTAGATATTGGCATACTGCTTTTAAGTTAATTTGCAATTTATCTTGTTTTTTTTTGTTTTTTTTTAATTATTTGAATATTCCTCTTCTTCATCATCTGCAGTGTTCTTATTTGGACTGTATAAACAGAGATCTGAAATTGGAAAGATTTTTCATAATTCTTATATTATTTTTACAAGTAAATCACAGAGATTAATTACAAATAAAAATAGCATGGAAATAAAACAAGAAATGAAATTAGAGGTGTAACTCTTCCCTAGACCTTAGTACTATTTTATACGTGCGTAGTTCTGCCTAATGAATAATCTCTGGGGACTAGTAGCTAAAGGTTCTCCCAGATTACTCGATACTTATTCACTTTTCCATTCAAGAAAATCAATCTTTTACTTAGCCTTTTGTATTAGATCCTTATGATTCAACCCACTGGGCAACATTATCTTTTAAGTTATAATATTTGCATTTGCACTTTACATTTTATTACTTTTAAAAGGAATAGAATTTAATGTAGAACTCTTACAGCAGCTCCTTTAAACAAGTTATTATCCCCGCTCTGGCAACTTTGCAAGGAAAGCTTGCTATATGGATGGGGATCTCAGTCAATAGTTCTTAAAACAAAGGTAACCAACAAAGTTCTGTCGCATTTTATAGGGGTCTGCGTTCAATTAACCCTCACCATGAGTTAAATGTGAATGCTGATAATTCGAAGGTCAGTTGTTGATGTGAATATATCCAACATAATTCATGGTGGTGATAGTTAAGTTACACCGTGAACTTGGGCAAGGACAGAGTGCACATGAGACCTCCACAGAGCGTAAGAAGGGTGTGTATGCTGTACGATTTCGAAAAAGTGTCAAACGCTGCTGCAGCATTGCGGAACATACGCCAGGCCCTTGGTGAGAGTGTCGTGACTACCAGGACAGTGTAGCGGTGGTTTAACAAGTTTGATAAAGGTGACGAAACACTCGAAGACGCAACACGTGTCTGAATACCCCCACATATACAAAATGAAGATCTTCAAGCAGCAATTGAGGCGAACACGGGCCAGACGTGTAAGGAACTGGAACTACAATTTAGTGAGTGGAGGAATTCTTCAGCAGCATTTTCATCAACTTGGGTAGCACTACAAGTTGGTTTTGATGAGAACCACATGATTTGAATCCGACCCAGAAGTCAACGCGAGCAGAAACCTGTGTTTCTTTGATGTCTTCTCTGAGGAAGAAGTAATTTCTAGGCAGGATGTTGACATGGGATGAGAATGGATCCTGTACGAAGTTCCACGGCACCGTCACGATTTGTTTGCATCCCATGAACCGCTTCCGAAGCAGATGAAACCAGCACAGCATCACAGGAATATCCTCCTGTTTGTTTGGTGAACTCCTTGCGGCATCTTCATCGGGAAATGCTACCAGCTGGTCAGAACATCAATACAACCGTGTACTGTCAGCAGGTGAGACGTGCTCAAGAAAAAGTCATAGATCTTATTGGTATCATCTTTGACAAAAGTTAAGGAAAGTAACGCAACATGAAACCGGTTCTTGTGGATTTACATTAATTACGAGACCTGTGGAAAAGTATCCTGCCTTCTTTACTTTTGGAAAAAGTACATGACGTAGTTTGGCCAAATTGGGCATCATGAAATAAATTTCCACGATATTCTTAGCTTGCACGTAGCGTTACTTTAATTTGCAAGCACAGGTTATGTAGGGTTCTTATTCTCTGGTTTCGGCGCGGCTAATATGGTAAAGACATGGGATACGAGAACGATGTCATAATCGATTCCGTGCATACATCAGACCACACCAAGGTCCGACATACCTCGCGAGGATTGAATAAAGATCGCCAGGAGCGTAGCAAAATCACAGCACTGCTGAATGTGTTACTCGATTGCCGAGGGAATGTGGAACAAGAGTAAGTACAGAAAAAAATTCTCCAGACATTTCCAGTCGCCTAGATAACGGTCTTTATCCGAAATGATCAGATTCGTGGACTTCAAATCACTGAAAACTACACAAGGATAACGAATCGATTCAAGTAGAACATGTTGTTGTCCTCTTCTCCACAGTACAAGAGCCTTCGTCAAACTCCCTGTCTAGATATTACATCGCGATATTTTTGCTTCTTCCAGAAGAATAGAAATAAAATAAAACCAGAAGAAACTTTCTTTCGCACCATAAAGGAGGGGTGCGACGGCTGGAACGTGACGGCTGCTCTGGTAGTACTTCCAGATAATGAGTTAGATGCCTGTTTCCAGCATTAGAAAGACTACAAAACTCCGCGCGTGGAAGGAGGAAGCTAGTCTAAAAGGAGTTAGGACGAAGCAACGTCTGGAGAATCAATTTGTTTTCCGTCACAATGGTCGGATACTTTCACCACAGTCCTAGTGAGAACAGTGTTTAAATATATTTACTTAAAAAACATCCTGATGAACTAAAAATGACGATAGAATAAACTCTAGCTACGATCACACTAGACACGCTAAATAGAGTGTGTCAAAATCACAGTATAGATGTTCGCAACGTCACACAAGTCACTGACAATTAATTTACGCAATGTCTTCAATTGTACACAAAAATTTAAGGACCCAAGCAACTTATGTATTTTAGCCTTTAAAGACATACTCTTACAAATGTGAGCGCAGAATACATTACGTATAAAGTTATGATTTCCAATGTACTCAACATATGGCAATACAGTATCTGGCAATTTGTCATTCAGACACACACAAATATACTTGAAGCTAATTTGTATACTATAATTGTATGATTGGAAGTTTTGGCAACTGAACAAAACATTCAAAATTGAGAGGATATATGCTGAAAGGGTACAAATTCAGCGGTGAAATTTAACCCTCTCTCGTATATCAAAGGGAATTTTTATGAAAATAGTGTCACAACAATCTTAATCGAGTTTTTCGGCAATGTCCAGTCGATTGATGCCATTGAACTTCAATTTCCACTTACATATTTCAACACAGTGATTGGGTTACGAATTCCCCGGAGAAATCTTAACCCCCTTGGCTAGATCAATGGGAAGTTATATCAATAGCGTCGGAATTATCTTAATCGAGTCCTTTGACAATGTCCTGTCGATTGATACCATTAAAGTTCACTTTCCACTCATATATTTTAAAACAGCAGGGGGCTCAAATTACAAGCATGGAAATCTTACGCTCCTTGCCTAGATCAAAGGGAAGTTATGAAAATAGTGTCACGACAATCTTAATCGGTTTCTTCGGCAATGTCCAGTCGATTGATACCATTCAGTTCACTTTCCACTTATATATTTCAAAATGGCAAGGGGGTACAAATTCCACGCGTGGAAATATTACCGCCCTCGGCTAGATCAAAGGGAAGTTATAATAATAGTGTCGATACTATCTCAATCAAGGGTTTGGCAATATCCACTCGATAGATACCATTAAAGTTTACTTTCCACTTATATTTTTTAAAACAGCAATGGGTACAAATTCCACGCGTGGAAATAGTGCCCCGTCGGCTAGATCAAAGGGAAGTTATAACAATAGTGTCGGATCTACCTTAATAGAGTCCTTTCTCTATGTCCTGTCGATTGATACCATTGAATTTCACTTTCAATTTATATATTTTAAAACAGCATGGGGGTACAGATTCCTTGGTGAAATCTTAGCGGGGGGAAGAAATTTTCGGTGATTTTGTACACCCCTGTACGTTTTTCATGATGCAGGTTTTCATCGTGACACCGGCATAACCATGGGACGTAAAACTGAAAGATGTATTTTAATTTTCTCTCGTTTCACATTTTTATTATATTATCATTCACTTAGTAGCACGGTGGTCTCAGTGCTTGAGTGGTTCTTGATTTTTCCAAACTCGCATCGTCAATGTTTGCTGGTCCCTGTGCACATACTGCAGACAGACACACAGTCAGGTAGATATGATACTATCAAAATTTAAACACATAATATTCCTCTTCTCTTCTATTTTTTTAAAAATTAAACTACAAGTAAATACGTCTTTAGCGTTCAACGTCTCCTTTATACAAGTCTGAAGACATTTCCAACGACAACTGTGACCGACTTGCAATATGAGTCATCAAAACACTCTGGCATCTTATCTCATCTTTTACTCCTGAAACTAAACACTTTTTAAACGAAATTCAATGTACGACGAGAAGAAGAAGTATTCAGTTCAGATTCGCTTATATGTATGTGAATGTGTTTTTAACATTAGAATTCATTCTAATTATTAAATTCGAAGAGGATATGAGTAAGTAAACTTTATTCCTTGCTTTCTCGAGTGCCTTTATAGTTAAATGAAGACATAACATACTGTTTTATTACTTTCGGAATAATCATGGACCGTAACATTTTTAGTAATACTTACCTATTTTAGTAATACTTACCTAGTAGTTTATTTTTTACTTACCTATCTTAATAAAAAAACATCCGGTGTCACAATTGATCACAGATCTCGAAATCCAGCGGAACATGTACACATACTGTTAGACATTTGAAGCAAAATACGATGTACTGAAAAAAGCTTCACTCTGTTAAATCTCACTTACAACTATTCTTCTTCCGTCCTACGCACACACACATACACGTTATTACCTTCGACAAAACATACTATAGCACTTAATATGCAGTTAATATGTACTTAATGACGGCTATCTCAAACTAAGAAGCAAATCTTTCGATGTGTTGACACAAACAGATAAGGAAAGGGCCTTTGAACCACGTCTTTTCGTGAGGTAATATTTCAATTCTTACCGTTGCTGTAGTTCTTCCAAATTATGTTCACGCCAATTGTGCACACCAAAACGCAAAGTAACTAACAGTGTTTAGTAATTTCGAATAAACCCATTATTTGCTGTTGGTTTCTCAAATTTAGTTCCAATGATACGACATTGCAAAATAAACACCGAGAGTGAGGACTAATTTTATGTTTAGATGAGGTCCTCGTGGAAGTGACTATTACTTAATTTTCTATTAAAATTTCTAAACCAGGTGAGTCATTTTTCAAGTGTGTAACTATGGTAAATTTCCAAATCATGCAGATTTAATGTTGAAACGGAATAGATCTACAACATCCTGCTGCCATAGAGTGATAATGCAAGGGATGTAACGGGACGTTGAATCGCAATCAAAAACCATTTCTCACTATATCTTGCAATTATTATTACGTCGTCATTATTACGTCGAAACTGAACGTTATAAGATTCATACTTTAATACAACAATGTAGCTGAATTGAGATCCGTTCTTAATATTTGGAAACCATACATAAACTCTTTCTCTTTTCTTTTACTGTTTCAGAATGGAAATCAAAACTAGAAGCCGAAGTAGTAGTTTAGTTTTACCACTTTTGATTGGAATGGAGAAATAAAATCGGAAATTGAATTTATTCACGAAATTCTGAATTCAATTTTTTTTAAAAGACTGTATCTGTTACTATTTTTCACACTGAAAACGCTAGGTTTCTCATATCTACGGTTTCCATAGTGATAGAAACGTTGGTGTGAAAGTTATTCTTGGAACATTACATTCTCATCAAAAAGCCATTTCTCTCACTCACTACCTCTATTTGCTATTTTGAAATATACATTGAACCGGAAGTAGTTTTAAAATTTATACCACTTCCCATTTTAATAAAGAGGTACCGGTGGACATGGTATATCTCTTTAGACGCAGATTCGATTTTAAAGTAAGTGCATATCGCTAATTACTATCGATTTTGTTCAATATTTAAAGGGGTTTATTTATATTACTTTCGGTTTGAGTAGAAAGCAAAAGCAGGGAATAATAACTATTGTTGGGACGGTTATTTGAACTATTCTCTCAAGGAGAATTTCAAGGAAACTCTTCTCTCTGTCTCTCACCACTTTTGATGTTGATCACTTTTGAAATCAGAAGTAATGCTCATCTACCGCTTCTTGTTTTTGTAAGGATATGTCGGAGGAGATTATATCTTTCCTTGATCCTGAATCGGTTTTATAAAACTATATCTAATACTGATGTCCTTCTATAGTAATCAACGTTGAAAACGGGAATTGTTAATTTCTACTACTTTCATTTTGAATAAGGAGTCAAAAAAGAGACGGAATCAATTCCTACACTAAATATAATCTCAAAACTAACAAATTAACGATATATTTTACCGGTTTTGCTCTCATACTTGTCACGACACAAATAGAGAAGCATAGCCGTTCTACAAGACATCCAATAGGATAGTTTACAAAGCTTGAAGACAACCTTGAACTTTAACATGGAAGGGATATTATTATAAACTTTTCAGGAATAACTCAAAGACAAAAGGATTTAAGTGCACCTTTCAATAAGTAGTAGTAACACATGTATACCTATTAACGGAGTTTGTATGACGATATCATTGAAAGCGGAAATGTTAGTAGATTTATACTGTTTCCAGTATGTAGAGATTAGAGATTAAAGAGATTAAACTGGAGATGGAATGTATTCTTAGGACTCATAATATATTAAAGAAAATTTTGTAACGTACCGTTACACATTCAAAAAAGGTAATTTTTTGTTGTTATTTGTATTATGTATTTAAAAACACACTCAGGAAATTAACAACTGTTAATTAACATTATCTAGATTTATAAAAAAAAGAAAAAATATAAAATGTAAAAAGATTCCCGTTCTCCCGTACGTCCTTACGGTCGAGTTAGGATTGCGAGTGGTGACCTTTGGTTCTTTGCGCATGACCGCAGCTGACTTCTCGAAGCTCCCGCCTTTGTTTGGTAACTTGGAAGGAAGCTGCCCAGCCGCTCGGATCATGGTTAAGGATTGCTGTTCTCGTTACGGATTCGTGCTTGTTCGGATTGCTTGTGACCTCGCTTTGTGTGCTTGCATGTTTCGATGTGGTCTTGCTTTCCATGCTTGTCAAAATGGAGTTGCAGTGAAATAGGAATCCTGTCGGTTGATAAAGGTTATTGGATTTTTCGACGAAATGTTTTATTAATTGGAAAGAACAGTGCAAATCAAAAATAATTTGTGTTATGAGGAGTGAAGTGTTGTTCGAATTAAAATATTACATATTTGAATTGTGAGAATTAAGCAATTTTTCGTGTGTTTCTGTTAATTGTTGTTTGTTAGTTGTAGCTGCTTTTGCCCTAGAGTGGTTTGACTAAATATTTTTTTTGCGAGTGACGTGTTCAAATATTTTTTTAATTAGTAATGGAACTATATGCAAGTGAGGTAACTAATTCGTTTCATTCTTGATTAAGTGGCTTTAAGTGGGTTTGATTTTGGACTCCGGTGGTCCACGGACCCTGTGATTTATCTTTGTGCTATTTCCTCCTCATAAATGAAAATTATTCTTGTTTGTATGGAGTAGTCCAGAGTCAATTGAAGCCAGGAATTATTCCAAAGAGGTAAAATATTACTGAAGAATAAATGAGGTGAGTGTTAAAATTTTTGTACTAAGTTAGTTCCTCTTTTGTCGCCAATGTTTGTGACGTTTTATGTTGGTTGTGTTATTGCCTCCAAAATATAGAGCAATTGGCTTGTTTAATTCTCGAAAGAATAAGGATTCAATATGGTTTATCCCTGTTCCAACTGAAAATCCAGGGGAAGTGAGGTGGAGGGGTTGAACCCAAAACCTCAGTTATACGAATGTTGTCTTTTTCAGGTTTGGTTACCAGAATTTTCGATTTCTAAATTTGTTAATTTTCTTGGAATTATTTCGATTTGAAGTTAAAAAGAGAAATTAAATGTTTTTTGATTAAAAATAAAAGGAGAGAGGAAATAATTTGCTCAGAATTAGTATTCGAGTCTTAGGCGTCGGAATATTGGTTATATAACTATTGAAAACATTTTTTTAAGAAAGATATTTAATTATTAGTTGGAATATTCACCACTTTAATAATTACTTGACTTTATCAGAGAGAAAAAAATATAGGAAGGACATCTTTACTAAAAAGGTAGAAAACAAATTAGACTTGAAAGTTCTGAAGCTTTAATAGGTAAAGATTTGGTCTGAAGATGGTGAGGTCCTAGACTGGCTTCCGACGACTGTGAAAGAAATCGGGATTTTTGTTGCCTTTAACAGGAGAGTTCCTAGACTGGCCTCCAACTTCTGTAAAAGAAATTTGGAAACTTGTTACCTTTAATGGGAGAGGTCCTGGATTGGCCTTGTTTGCATTGTATCCAATCTTAATTGAATTTACATCCAAGAAAGAATTGAAATTATTATTTCGATGCATTTTTTTTAATTTTTGTCTAAATGTTTACCAGGAAGAAGAAGAATTTTTTGAGTCTGTATTATTAATTGTAAATAAACTTATAAATCTGAGTTGTGTTTTTCATTCCATTTGTACTGTTTATAGGTGTATTTTCCAATATTGCCAATCCTCTGGATTTTCATTCCACCAGTAATTCTTGAGCGTGTATCTTGGCCGCGCAAAGCCCTTTCTGTTGGCTAGATCGTCCGACGTATTCCCCGTCCGACGTTGTAGTGATTGGGCCTGGATAGGGCGTTACATCTGTGGCTTCCTTCCAAGTTCAAAAACAACTTTTGTGTTGTTCTGAGTTCAAAAATGATTTTTGTGATCTTCAAGTCTGGTAATAAGAATATAGAGTTTGGTTATAGTTCGCGTCTAATTTGTGGTTAATTCGGTTATCAGCGTTATCATAATAAATTTATGATTTAATATTAACTTCTTTTTCGATATATGAAAATTTTTAATGTGTTATTGAGTATCTTTCGTCATCTAAGTATCTTTAACAGTACAGTATCTTTAAGTAATACAGACTTTGTGATTTATAAATGAATAGTGAAAAAAAGAAACTTGTAATAAATTTTCATTATTAGCAAATGTAAGCAAGGAAGGTGGTTGATAGGTTGATTCCATTTGATCATATGTTTGATTCGACTGTAGTGTCAGTAGGTAGTGGGTACATTTGTGATAATAATTGGTTGTTAAATGTTTGAAGTGATATTTATTTATTTATTATTGAATATCATGTGTAGTCCAAGGGATTATGTATCTATTGACATTCCTGAACAGAATTCAGATTTTGTAACCCTCGACCGTACCGGTTTTATGGACCTTGAGACTAGGTCTGACTGTGATCAGGTGAATATGTCTTTGACTCCACCCATTTATGACAGCTTTGCTAAAAAGACGCTCATCAACCATGAATGTTGATTTAGAATCTGGAGTGAGCCCTCTGAATTTTGCTAATAATTTTAGTAGATTAGCTAATGTCGGCAGTGTAAATGAAACTGCTTGTGATCACAGGCAGGTAAATTTTAGTGAGCCCTTTGATAATTCAGGACAATTAGGTCGATGTGTGTCATCTGAATTTAGATCGTCAGAGCCTAATAGATTATCATTGCCATCTGGTTATCTAAATTGAAGGGATTATTACAGGCGAGTTTCATTGATGAGAAATTCAACACCTAGGTTAGGTCATAACAATAGGTATTTATATTATACTAGAGAACCTCCGTTACGCGGGGATGTAAATTCAGGGTTGCCAACTCTTGGTAATATTAATGAAGACTCGCCTTTCCAACATAATCTTTTGTTGAAATATACCTTTAAGAGAACGAACGACTTTCTTGAATGTAAATTTAAGGATGTCAAGTTAACCGATGGTAGCGATAGCGTACTTGTATTTGACATTTTGTCCAAAATTGAAGAGACTTTACTAGACACTAGTTACTCTCTTAATATGATTCTTTCATTATTAATTGGAAAGTGTCAAGGAGCTTTTTTGAAAGAAATATTATTTGCCTTAAATAATCAAATGAGTTGGAGCGAACTAAGAGGTAGGCTTGTGGGCCTGTTTATTACTCCAGTTTGTTTACATGAATTTATTTCTGAGAAAATATATAGGCGTCAGCGATTGTCAGAATCGGTTTATCAGTATGTCAAATCAGTATTTATTGCTATGAATATTTTGCAATTCGGGGTAAATGAGTCCGACATAGTTAATGTAATGATTAGTGGGATGAACCCTAATCATAAATTTAAAATGTTAAATAATTATGTTCCAGTGTCTAGGTTAGAGTTATTGGAAATTGCCGAAAGGCATGATTTAGAATTTAGAAATCAGACGGAATATAATAAGGGGATGGGCATTTCTAGAAGGAAATCGAATTTAGTAATGTTTAACCAAAATCCTGATGTTAGTTATTCCAAAAATTTTGAAAAATCGGGAAAACAAAATACTAATGTACATTTGGATCAACCTAATTCATTTGATGTTCAGAGTCAGATGAAGGTTAAGTCTCAGGCTCGAGGAATATATAAGGATCGTTTTGAAAAGTCTGATCATTCGAAAAAAAAAATTAAAAATTCACCAATAACAATTCCATGTGAGATGACTGACACTGTGGCTTCTTTTGTAGTTGAGAGGATTTATGGACGCATGTCCGATATTTGTATTGATGGTGGATCAAGCTTTAATATAATACGTTTAGACTTGGTTCAAGCTTGTGGGTTGGAGAGATTTATAAAATCTACTCCAGAGAAGCTGGTTAATGCACCATCAGGGCTAAATTTTTATACGAACATGGAAATTCTAGTGAACTTAAATCTCTCAGGTCATTTTTAGAGGGTATGGTTTAAGGTGGTTAAAGAGTTACCTTGTTCGTGTTTACTGGGTACACCATTTTTGAGATCGACGAACTCGGTTATTGACTATTTTAGGAATTGCTTGAATTTGCGTGGTGGACTTAAAAGATTGCAGCTAAACTACAAGACATTGGTTCAACCAAACGGTAAGTTAAAAGATACAATGAACGTTGAGGATCAAAAATATTTTGGGAATTCATCCGTTGAGAAGGCGGAATTAGGAGTTTTATCTGGTTTCATGGCATCATTATTTATATGCGAGGAGGGTTTTTTCTAGATATAGTAATGCAGCGATTCAATGTGAATTGGACTATTAGGACATTGAATTAAGGATGCTTCAAATAAGTGCACCGAGTGTAATGCAGTTAAAGGAACTTAGATCTTTGATTGATTCTGAAGTCAAGGCTGATCAACCTGAGAATTCAATTGAGGTAAGATGTGAAGGAGCTCTTCGGAGTAGTGGTGAGCAAAGGCTATCTATTAAGACAGATGAGTTAGGAGTTCAAGAACCGAGATGTTCGGAGACAGATGGACTAACCCGAAGAATACGTTGTGGATCAGTAATTGATAATTCATGAAATTATGGAGGTGGTGCGAGTGAAATGTACTTGGAAAGTGTCTACAAGAAACAAACCAAATTAAAGACTATGAAACCATCCAAGGTTAGGAGTCCAGTGCGACAGACAGAGTGAATCTACCATGTGTGTTTGGACTGACATCGTCTGATAGTTTAGCTGTTGAAAACAAGGAAGAATCTCTGGGTTGCGACAACAACTTAAAATCTAAGGAGATGATTGAAAATGGAAAGACTGTTGAAGATGCAAATACACCTAAATCAAGAAAGAAGCGTCGGAAAACACGTGATCTCAGGAAGAAGAAGGTCATTAATGTATCGGATATCAAATTGGTGGATTGTGCAGAAGATCTTAAGAGGAGTGATGGATTAGCCGCTAATACAAAACAACGTTGTGCATCCAAGAGTGAAAGTGATTCAGTGGCGTCAGATATCGACCTGGATCAAGCTGAGAACTTTCATAAACTTATTAAACGAAACAAGAAGTACATTGATGAGGATATTAGACAATCGAGTGAAAGGAAGGATCAGACTCCTGTACAGGTGAAAGACCATAAACATATACAGGTGAAAACCCAATTTATTGAAAATGATTCTCGGAAATTCACCGAGCCGGAGATCATGGCATTCATTGATTCTTTGAAGGAGAGATATAAGGATGTAATAACTGAGAAAGTTGGGTGTATTAAGAATGTTGTTGCTAAATTGTGTTTGAAAGAAAATAAGACATTGAAAGATACACCTTTTCCGATACCAAAGGGCAAAGAACGAATTTTCTATGAACAGATTCAGGAATTACTAGATGAGGGAATAATTGAGAAGGTTGATCATTCGAATTTCGCAAGTAGCTGTTCTTTGGTGCGAAACAAGAACAATACTCATAGAATTGTCGGAAATTATATTAAGGCCAATTCTCTCATTGTTAATGATGTTTTTCCTTCACCTAATTTAGAGGAATGTCTCAAGGGGCTTGCAGATAAGACCGTATACAGAAAAATTGACTTGCGCCGAGCATATTTCCAGTGCTTACCGGATAAAGACTCAACGGATATAACTACCATAGTTACTCCTAAAGGTTGTTATCGTTATACGCGGATACCAGTCGGAATAAAAACAGGTAGTAATATTTTGTCTCGGGCTATGGAGAAGGTACTTGGAGACATGATAGATGATGGTGTAACACTTTTTTTGATGATGTCTTAATAGAATCAAGTAGTTTATCAGAACACATGGTTGTAGTAGAAGGGGTATTACAAAGATTTAAAGAATTCAACATTACAGTGTCACCTGATAAATGTCATTTCTTTTGCAAAAAGATAAACTATTTGGGTTATCTGATTGAGGGAGATCAAATAGAAATCGACCCCAGTAGAGTTTCTGCGATTCGTAACATCCCTCCGCCAAGAAATAGAAGAGAGTTGATAAAAATTTTAGGTTTATTCAACTACTATTCTAAGTTCGAGTCCGAATTCTAGGAGTTAATGGGGCCATTAAGGGCATTGAAATCACCGAAGGTAAAATTTGAATGGAAACAAGAGCATCAGCGGATTCTTGATAATTTGAAGAACATCTTGATAGAAAATGTTGTCTTAAAAATACCGGACTTAAACAAGCGCCTCGTTGTTAACGTCGACGGGTCAGGGAAGAGTATACCTTGGTGCGTTTCACAAGAAAACGATAAAGGGAACTTGGTACCTGTGGCATTCTTCAGTAAACCCTGTCAGAGGCTGACAGGCATAGAAGCATTTACGAAATCGAGTTCATCAGTCTTGTGAAAACGATATCCAGGTACAAGCATTATCTTGTAAATGAATTTGAAGTCCTGACCGATAACAAAGCTTTGACATGGATTCTGAGAAATAGTAAGAGACTGTTGAAATACGGACCTTTGTTTGAGACCTGCCAATTTTCATTTAAAGTCAAACATGTTAGATCTGCCGGCAATACCGTAGCAGATTTCTTAACGCGAATGTATGGTCCTTTCGAATTCAATATTATTGATGGACCTTTTGGCCTAGAAATTACCAATAGTAGAGAATCCATTGGACGAACTACAACGGGAGGATGAAGAACTGAAGATGATTATTGAGAAGATTGAAAATGGAGAACAAGTAGTAGGGTATCATTTAAATAATAAGATTCTTCTGAAAGGACTAAGTCTGCTCTTAATCCATTTAAAATAGTAATTCCGAAAAGATTACGAAGAGATCTCATAGAATATCACCACAATGACAATCTAGTGGTTGGACATTCTGGAACATACTGAACGTTGAGAAAACTGATGCGAAAATTCACATGGGAGAATATGAAGGAAGAAGTTAAGGAGTTTGTTTCAACATCTGATGTTTGCTAGAAGATGAAGGAATCTAACAAACGTAAGATGGGTTATTTAGCTTCTGAATATAGTAATCGTATAAACGCACACTGGATGTATGATATAGTAGGAGCTCTTCCCAACTCAAATGGTTTCAGGTACATATTAATTGGTGTAGAATATGCGAGTAGATATGTAGTAATTGAAAAATTACGAAATATCACTTCAAATCTGGTAGCTAATAAGTTGATGTGTACCTTCAGCCGAATTGGGGTTCCGGAAGCCATTTCGACTGATAACGCATCCATTTTTGTGTCTGAGACCTTCAAGAGATTTTTATTTGGGCTAGGAATCAAACACATTCGTTTCAGCCCGTATCACCTTGGGAAAATGTAGCAGAGCACTTCATCAAAACCTTGAAGGCTGCGTTACGCTCCTATATATCTGAAAACGAACAACTCTGGTCAAATTTCATTCCACCATTGCAATTCACCCTAAACATCAGTGAGCATGAAGGATTGAAGATGTCTCCATTCGAAATATTTTATGGACGTCCGTCCACAACACCATTAGAAAATCGATGGGACATCGTAGATTCTGATTTTGGTGGTAAAAGTTCTGCAGAAATGTGGAAACAGGCAATGAAAAATTTAGAGAAGAGTTGGCAAAAACGTCGAGTACTAATGATGCGTCGGAGAAATCCGGTTAGATTAATTGTTGGAGACAAGGTTCTGGTGAAATCCCATGCGAAATCATCCCTAAAGGATAAATTTACAAAACCTGTGGCTGAAAAATGGGTAGCTCCCTTTATTATTAGAAGATTCTTGACTCCCAATCCCATTTTGTTACCGGATGAAGCAGATGCAGCAGAAACCGACCGTAGATCTCACGTTTCGGAAGATAAGATCTATAGATCTAGAAGACCTTAAAAATATTTTTTGAATAAAATTGACTAGGTTGACTCCTTGCTTATCCTTTGAAGAAAATAGAAATTGATAGTCTTAATGAAATATTTATGTTCTTTGTAAATTTTCCATGTTTGCTAAATGTTATTTTGTCATATTCTCTTCTTAATAAGTGTCAATTGTAATATATATATATATATATATATATATATATATATATATATATATATATATTTGATTAAATTATTATTTTAATTACTATGGCCATAGTAATCAAAATTTTATTTATTTAGTGGAGTGAGTAATTCATATTAATCAAATTACATGTGTTAGATATAGTTAGTTACTCATAGTGAAAGTCAGATTTAATATGAATTTAATATTGTTAAAATAATTGAATAATAAATTGTGTATAATTAAAACTTGAATGAGTTATATATTTTAAGATATGTGTTTAAATATGTATAATTATAATGTTTTCTTATGTTTCGTAGCTTGCCAGAGGAGGAGTGATTTGACGAAAAATTCGGGAGTCAAAATTTTTCTTTTTCCTGGCCGCCGAGTTTGTAACGTAACGTTACACTTTCAAAAAAAGTAATTTTTTTGTGTTCATTTGTATTATGTATTTAAAAACACACTCAGGAAATTAACAACTGTTAATTAACATTATCTAGGTTTATAAGAAAAAGAAAAAAATATAAAATGTAAAAAGATTTCCTTTCTCCAGTGCGCCTTACGGTCGAGTTACTTTCACCCGACCGACCTTACGGTCGAGTTAGGATTGCGAGTGGTGACCTTTGGTTCTTTGGCATGACCGCAGCTGACTTCTCTAAGGTCCCACCTTTGTGTGGTAACTTGGAAGGAAGCTGCCCAGCCGCTCGGATCATGGTTAAGGATTGCTGTTCTCGTTACGGATTCGTACTTGTTCGGATTGCTTGTGACCTCGCTTTGTGTGCTTGCATGTTTCGATGTGGTCTTGCTTTCCATGCTTGTCAAAATGGAGTTGCAGTGAAATAGGAATCCTGTCGGTTGATAAAGATTATTGGATTTTTCGACGAAATGTTATTATTAATTGGAAAGAACAGTGCAAATCAAAAATAATTTATGTTATGAGGAGTGAAGTGTTGTTCAAATTAAAATATTACATATTTGAATTGTGAGAATTAAGCAATTTTTCGTGTGTTTCTGTTAATTGTTGTTTGTTAGTTGTAGCTGCTGTTGCCCTAGATTGGTTTGACTAAATATTTTTTTTGCGAGTGACGTGTTCAAATATTTTTTAATTAGTAATGGAACTATATGCAAGTGAGGTAACTAATTCGTTTCATTCTTGGAATATTAAGTGGGTTTGATTTTGGACTCCGGTGGTCCACGGACCCTGTGATTTATCTTTGTGCTATTTCCTTCTCATAAATGAAAATTATTCTTGTTTATATGGAGTAGTCCAGAGTAAATTAAAGCCAGGAATTATTCCAAAGAGGTAAAATATTACTGAAGAATAAATGAGGTGAGTGTTAAAATTTTTGTACTAAGTTATTTCCTGCTTTTTGTCCAATGTTTGTGACGTCTTATGTTGGTTGTGTTATTGCCTCCAAAATATAGAGTAATTGGCTTGTTTAATTCTCGAAAGAATAAGTATTCAATACGGTTTATCCCTGTTCCAACTGAAAATCCAGGGGAAGTGAGGTGGAGGGGTTGAACCCAAAACCTCAGTTATACGAATGTTGTCTTTCTCAGGTTTGGTTACCAGAATTTTCGATTTCTAAATTTGTTAATTTTCTTGGAATTATTACGATTTGAAGTTAAAGAGAGAAATTAATTGTTTTTTCTATTAAAAATAAAAGGAGAGAGGAAATAATTTGCTCAGAATTAGTATTCGAGTCTTAGGCGTCGGAATATTGGTTATATAACTATTGAAAACATTTTTTTAAGAAAGATATTTAATTATTAGTTGGAATATTCACCACTTTAATAATTACTTGACTTTATCAGAGAGAAAAAAATATAGGAAGGACATCTTTACTAAAAGGGTAGAAAACAAATTAGACTTGAAAGTTCTGAAGCTTTAATAGGTAAAGATTTGGTCTGAAGATGGTGAGGTCCTAGACTGGCCTCCGACGACTGTGAAAGAAATCGGGAATTTTGTTGCCTTTAACAGGAGAGTTCCTAGACTGGCCTCCGACGTCTGTAAAAGAAATTTGGAATCTTGTTACCTTTAATGGGAGAGGTCCTGGATTGGCCTTGTTTGCATTGTATCCAATCTTAATTGAATTTACATCCAAGAAAGAATTGAAATTATTATTTCGATGCATTTTTTTAATTTTTGTCTAAATGTTTACCAGGAAGAAGAAGAATTTTTTGAGTCTGTATTATTAATTGTAAATAAACTTATAAATCTGAGTTGGTGTGTTTTTCTTTGCATTTGTACTGTTTATAGGTGTATTTTCCAATATAGCCAATCCTCTGGATTTTCCTTTTACCAGTAATTCTTGAGCGTGTATCTTGGCCGCGCAAAGCCCTTTCTGTTGGCTAGATCGTTCGACGTATTTCCCGCGTTGTAGTCGTTTGGCCTGGATAGGGGCATTAGAACTTCTAATTCTTTGTTACCGTTTTTGCTCTAGAAAAAACATCTTTTAAGCCTGAAGTTGTTGATAGGGAATTCCTGTTTGAATAGGAATTAAGAGAGATAATTATACATTTATCTATTCTTAGCACGCTAAATCTCTTCCCTACAGCCTCTTTTCGCTATCTCTCAGCGTTCTCGTTCTAAGGAGATGAATGTTCAGACAAGAAATCTCTTAGTGGATTTCTAAAAGTTCCTATTTTCTAGAAACTTACAAGCAAGCATTTTCAAATGTCACATGCTGATTTGCTTGAAACTTCTGGAGTAAATAAAGGAATCAAAAGTAGGGCATAGGTGTCTTTTCATAACGGCCAACATAAGTTATAAAGAGGTAAACACCCACAAAGTACTACAAACATAGGTCAATATGACACATTTTAGCAAGGCTATAACGTACCATGGGAATATGCTTAAAGTCCTGTAATGAATAAAGCAATCGTAAGTAGGATAAACACATATTTATATCGTCCAACATGGATTATGAAGGGGATAAACACTCTTAAACTGCGACCATTGGGCAATATAACACTATGTAGGAAAGGCCATAACGAGCAACATTTTTAAAATTCGTAGAGGAAGAAAGAGTAAGTGGGAAACATTCTGGTAAATGGCAGATCAATTATGAAAATCGTGTCATCATCTGCATGCAATGCGAGAAGGGCTGTTAATTCCTTTCGTTATGTAGAGATTTAAGAATATAATAGATGTATCTGTGTAAAGATTTGTCAAGGTAAGATATAAAATCCAAATTCGTTACTACAGTTGAATTGTCACTTGTACCTGATTTGGAAAGCAATACCTTGCCCGTCTTTAGTGCATGGTTACATCACACGTTACTACAAATTAAATTATGATTAGGAAAAATTCGTAACAAAGTTGGACACTGAGTTTAATACTCTTTATATTTGATTGGAATGTTACAAGTGGAATGTTAAATCGTATTAATAAAAGAACAATCACGCTAGATAAAGCGTCTATCAGAGCAATATATTCAACTATAAGTGTTTAGTGAACAATGGTCAATGTGTTAGTCATATATATATATATATATATATATATATATATATATATATATATATATATATATATGACTAACACATTGACCATTGTTCACTAAAAACTTATACTTGAATATATTATATATTAGGGTGGGTCGAAAAAAACTATTTCTTTCAAATCGAATTGCGGAAAACTTGGAGCATCTGTCAAAACGTGTAAGTGTAAATTTTCTTTTGAAATCGCGTAATATTTTCAGTTTGCGCATCCAGGTTAAAGTTTTACCAAATTGTCAAAAATCGTACTTTTGTGGAACACCCTGTATAAAACACAGGTTGCTTCTGATAGTTGTGATAGAGCGCTAATTCTCAAGTAGGCATGTAACAACACACAGAAGAAAATAAAATCAACATCGGATAATATCTTTAGTTCTTGCTCTAAGGTCAATATCTCGTGAAATTGTAAAAAATCTTACTTTTTTGGAACACCATTTATAAAATTGTTTATGTTGTTATAACCCTAACAGGGCTGCTTTATTTTTCCCATCCATGTGTGAATATTCAGAAAAAAGAAAATAGAAATTGGATAGTACCTTCAGTTCGTGTATTGGAACTTAAAGACTGAAAATTTTACGAAAGGAATCATCTATGTTTTCGATCTGAGCGTGCAGCTCTTCGCTCATTTCTGATCTTAGAAATGACCCAGAACTCAGCACAAGAAAGTGGCTGCACTTCGAGTTCCACCCACGCCCTTCCAAACCACCCTACCACTGTAGAAGTTTCAAATTTATTTCTTTTGTATTTCGGGCATAACTTTAAAATCAGACCTTTTACTAAAATCTGGCATTGTAGAGCGTGACAAAAGTGTGGTCCGAATAAAACCATCTCTGTTTAAGGAGCCACACACGTTTGTAGCAGCCTCTGTTACAAGTTTAACACATCTTTTTACGGACGGCGTGTGACAAGGAAATTTTAGTCAAACTTTGATAGTTCTTTTGTCTTTAGAAATGGCAAAATACTCGGTGTTGTTACATGGGCCATTATTGGTGGTGATGAAAGTTTACACGTTGACCAATCTATCAATTCGGTATAGTCAGTTGCTTCAAAATTGAGACCAGGTAGTAAGAAATTTCTCACGCTTTTACCTGATGGGAGTTATTTCCTCGATTTCAACAATCTTCTGAAAGCTAATTATTTTGTGTGTTTCCGTTCATCCATCGCCATGGCCATGGACCATGTTTATAGTTTTCAGGGTGCGCTGAAAAAGCGTTTCGCTATATTACAGGATCGATAATTTCTAGTAAACTTTCCGGTAGGTATCGTGATGTCTGAATCAATTTAAACACATCTTTTGCACCATTTTTACTGACGAATTTTGTTTAATAGCAAACCGAGCTGGTGCATATGTTTTTACAAAGTAAGTCGCCAATGTTTTCAGTTCAAATGAAGGATCTTCCGTCGAAATATATAACCTTCAAATAGGATTCGCTATAGTAAGCCACGTTTAATGACTTATTGGGCCTGAATCCTTTACGGCAAGATCACTTGGACACTCGCCCCTGTTTCTATCTCTAAACATATCAAGAAGATATTTTTGGTCTTTGCTGAGGCCATTTTCTTTTACGGAGATGTCTAGGTCCGAATATTCTCGTAACCAACAACAGGAAGCTGCTCACAGTATTTTAAATTGTTTGGCGATAGTTCCAGAAAATGACTTGGGGCCTGAAGTGTCACCATATAGGTACTCAAAAAGATGTCTGAAGGGTAACTCATTAAAATGTAATAAACAAATGAACCACTGGAGTGGTCTTCCAAGTTTGACCTCAATATTATGAGTAATCTCACTTTTCCATCCAGTATTAACCACTGTCCCATCACAGCCGATAACAACAAATCATTTAAGTCCACGTCTTTGTCACTTAAATAGGAAAGTATACTCTCAGATATATCCTTTGCAGATCCAGGTCTAGGCGTTATATGGCCAATGAACTGACTATCAGACTCCTGAAGTAAGCATATATCATCTTCTTTTCTTATTCGGAGATACATTTAATTGCTTATCTTTTCTTGTACCAGAGTTTAATCTTTTCTACCATCAAAGTATATAGATTTAGAGCACATTCGATCTCTATTTTGGAATGCACTTCTAACTTGCTGCTTTTGTCATATAATTTTACTTTTATCTCTAACCAAGGACTATATGGGGATATAAAACACCGTGTAATTTCTATTTTTCATAAAGAATGTACTCGATCTCTTTTTTTGTGCGCCTGTTGCTACATGATTGAAGAAAATAACAGACCTATTAGGGCTATAACAACATAAACTATTTTATACAGGGAGTTCCAAAAAAGTAAGGTTTTTACAATTTCACGAGATATTGACCTTAGAGCAAGAACTGAAGATATTATCCGATGGTGATTTTCTTTTCTTCTGTGTTTTGTTGCATGTCTACTTGAGAATTAGCGCTCTATTACAACTATCAGAAGCAAACTGTGTTCTATACATGGTGTTCAAAATAAGTTGCGATTTTTTACAATTTGGTAAAACTTTAACCTGGATGCGCAAACTGAAAATATTACGCGATTTCAAAAAAAAATTACACTTGCATGTTTCGATAGATGGTTCAACTTTTCCGCACTATTAGAATACGATTTGAAATAAATAGTTTTTTCGACGCACCCTAATATATATACATTCTCATGGCATTGTCAAGGCTCTATATTTGTATTTTACATTTAAAATTGCAACCGGGTGTTTCTGGCTGCCGTATACGGTAACCCGATCATCAGCCTTGTTCTCCGCGCTTAGAGTCATTCGAAGAATTGAAAACGTACTCTGTACACAAACAGTTTATGGTTGTGAACTCGGAAAGCCTGATACTTCTGCTTGTCAAGGTCAAAAAGTGGGAGACAAAATGATGTCTAGAATGTAAAGAGGGTGCAACAGTGACTGATACTTGTAAGAAGCATATTCATTTGTAGTTCGTGCACATTCCGCCTGTAGCGCTACTGTGGCACAACGTATATTGTAACTGTATAACTCCTGTACACCGCTAGTAGGTCTATTGGCGTAAGAGACGACCGAAACTATGTTGTCAGCTCTGACTGTGATAAGACACTACTGTGCTGCTTTTGCTTTTCTTTTTTATCCTTTGTCATTAGTGAGATGCGAAACATGTTGTTTTTGCTTGTTGTACGCGCTAAACGGGTTCCTGCGGAGCGAAGTATTTAAGAAGTTGACTACATATTCTTGTTTACGATAGAAATATGATAAGTACTTTGAATTATAATACGGTTTGAAATTGGTTAAATGTTAAAAAAAAATGCGAAAATAAAGCTGAAATTGTAAATGTATCTTAGTCGAGGACGTAGCTACTGACAGTGTTGATTACAGATTTTCTCGTGTAAGAATTTCACTACATTAGAGGTGAAAAGCAGACGTCCATTTAGACAGCCTCCCCTTGCCTTTTCAGACTCAATCGGAGATGGCCTCAATCGTTTGCACAGAAATGTGCAGGCGGAAGTTTCCTTTGTACACAGTTAGAGGCGCCGCCAGAACATAAACAATGTGGTTGCTGTCTGAATGGTAGCCCCACTACCATGTCCAATTCAATCACAAATTCTCGCAATCGTCTGTACATCGTTTGTATCCTCGTCGCCAGAAGTGCCTTTACATCGCCGTGGCGGGTATGTGACAGCGCAGTACTCCAAGGAAGGGATGGTTGTATAAGAATTTGTGATTAATTTTGAAGAGTTTTTATTTTGACTACGGAATTAACATAGGTGACGGGAGTAAAGACACAGATTTGAAGCATCAGTGCACGAAAAGATTCGTATTCTCAGTTTTTCTATTTACTGTTTTATATGTTATGTTAAACATCACAATATGTATCACTGATATCGCAGATCGTATTATTTTTTAAAATCGTGTTTGTAATCTATTGTCAAAACATTCATCTCCAGACATGATGTAGAGAGAAGAGAAAGAGATACGACATCTGAAATATGTATATGTGATTCACTAAGTAACTGAAGAAATTTGTTAAAGGACACATAAAAGAGCTAAAAGGAGGTCTAGAAGTCTGAACTTTTTAGAAACGTCCTAGATAGGTGAAAATGTAGTTAAAAATTGCAAAAGGTATCATGTAATTTACCTTTCTTTTCTTATATTCTAGTATACTTTTTCTTTCACATCCAAACATCTCTATTCAGAATTACAAGATAAAGTTGAAGAGAGAAACATTTCCATTTCAAGAATTATACCAGGAAAAATTTTTTTGACTTAGACTAGATTCGAACCCGCAACCCTTGAATCCATGGCTCAGCGCTCTACCGATGTTTTTTTTAAAGTCAACTGACTCACCGAACGTGTTTCAGTGTCTTACTTGAACTATTTACTACTAATTTGACTTGCTTTACTCATTTTTAACTTGCTTTTTCAAATTACTTAGAGCGACAGGGACACAAACACAGAAATATCGAGGACAGTTAAAATCGCAAAGGCTCTCCCACCGATTGAGCTAACAACTTCTTTTGGAAAAGCCTGATTTCTACAACTATCGGTTGCTGAATGGTGTGTATTAACCTAGTTTGCCGAGATAAGAGCTTCATATAGCTATTGTAATAATAATAATAATTATAATTATAATTATAATGAGAAGAAGAAGAACATAATTTAAAAAGTCGCATATGTTAAAAGTTTGACGTGCAGAGTAAGTCCTAATACGAGATTTTATTAATTATATAGAATAAATGTAAGCGTGGTTTATTCGTGCGTGCTACTCAAACTGCGCAACTCACTACGTAGTCCCATAAGGGTTGTACGCGTATGGTACAGTAGACTTGCGTTCTTCAACCGTGAAGGATGTTTCGGTTTGAACCTATGCGTGTCCTAAGAGGAAGGAGGAGATTGAAAGAAAGAAAAGTGGTTTAGAAATTATGCAAACGTAGAATATCTCACGAGGTGAGGTGATATAGAGTTCAGCGTGTCTTTCAGCTACTACTCTATTCAAGACGTGCATCTACGACTTAACGTGGAACCCGAACCACACGACTATTGACGGGAATCCAAACCCGTATCACCTCTAGTTCTTTTATGGGAGACACAGGAACATGTAAAAATAATCGAAAATTAACGATATTAATGTTAAATCCATAGCTTTTGAGTACATGAATTATGTAAGATACCCTCTATATCGTTCACATCAAAGTTTAGTATTATCGGCATGGAGGTTTAATGGAGGGGTGAAAATTAAAAATTCCTAATTGAAAGATATGAGTGTCTATTCAATAGCTTTCGGGGTCGCTGAAATGAATAATTACACTCCCGATACTATTAAAGTCCAAAGCTTTACTCGTTCGTTAGCAGGAAGTTTATTCATTTACTTAACTCAGGACACCTTAAAGTTAAGGATATGAAACTCGATGAATATATTTCTAATTCAAAAATATTAGATACGTATTGCAGCTTAAACTTCTAAGGAGGGGAAGGGACAATTTACGCAATGATTTCCTTCACATTCAAATAAAATACTGCCCCATTATATTGCGAAAACTCATTCCGAGTGGTATCAATGTTAATAGTTTTCCGTATTTGTTTATATCCCTACTCAATTATAACAGCATCTCACTTTTCCTGTGACGGGAGCAACAGCTAAGCGAGCATTCAGTAAAGTTAATGCCATTACAGTCTATATTCATAGCACAGTGGTGCAAATAAAGTTGAGCTCTTTGGCAATCTTTAGCATGGGAAGCGATTACAGCCACCACATTGGAAAAGTAGCTAATGAATTCCTCTCCGAAAAAGATCACCCGCACTTTTATTTTACAGGTGGTGG
Organism: Thermobia domestica; assembly: GCF_964235325.1. Lineage (NCBI taxonomy): Eukaryota > Metazoa > Arthropoda > Insecta > Zygentoma > Lepismatidae > Thermobia > Thermobia domestica. The sequence continues at coordinate 144,232,695 of NC_137457.1, forward strand.
TTTATAGCTATACTTAAGTTTGTTGAAATTGCTCCAGTGGGGCGAGACACTGAAGTCATTCGTAATAAGGGGGGAAGGTACATGTAAAAGTAGTCAAATACTAAAAATATTAGTATCGGAATCATAGTTTTCGTGGTCGCAGATGAAGTGACGCTATCGATGTTACTTATGTACAAGTTAAGCCTTGGTTGGCATGGAGGTCAGAGTGGGGGGGTGACAGGCAAAAAATAAATAAATAAAATAAAATAAAATCAGGCAGTAACACAATGTAAACACAAGCAATGATTCACCCAAGATTTTTCTTTGGGGTCCGAAAATTTTTTCGGAATAGCCTACAAAATGCAAATAATTTTGTGTATTTGCCCCCTGAAATTGTGCTAATTGGGGGATTCAGACTCTCAGACTTCCATGTTCAGTATTTCATCCACACATATTTTAGGGGGCCACTCCCCCAGGAGGAGATCAAAACAATACGTCTATAATATAATAATAAATAAAAGAGTACCAGCAGTGGCCCTCTGAATACTAAGTGTGCCCCCCGGAAGTTTTTTCTGAATGGAAATCGGCACTTATTAGGGATACGCACGATACAAGATTTGTGGCTGTCTCGTCTCGAAAATGTGCTGTAAAAGTGATGGCTCGACTCGAAAAATGTATATTTCTCTATTGGAAGAGCCGTGTCTCGACTCAAATTTTGTCTGGAAAATCCTGCCTCGACTCGTCTCGTGCCCATCCGTAGCACGTATGTCGGTACATCCCTGAACACAAGTAACTAATAATCAAAACTATACTTTGCATTAGAATTATTACTAATTTAAAACATTGCTCCATCCACATTTATTAGCAGAGAATGGATTAATAATTATTGTTATCTGTCATAATAAAACGAGCATCTGTATACGCTGCTGTGATTGAAAGTGAGAGTACTGAAAAAAATACTTGTCATCCAAATAACCTTTCGTCGCTTACCGCTATATCCTTTCAAGTTATATACTTATATGCCACGTGAAAACTAATTGTATTCAAACAAATTTTGAAATACATGAAATTTAATTCAGACCCATAACCGAAATGACCGTATCGGTCCATTTTAATTCAACAATTAAATTACTGCAATCAGGTAAAATAAATTTACAGCTTCAAAAGAATGTCGACCTGCAAATGCTTCGTTAACAGTGACTGATATTGACAACTCCCAACCTCAATATTTGTATGATTTTGTCCAGCACTCGAAAGAAACTTTTTAGAGCCTTCGGTTGCCTCTTATCTTCTTTCACGTTTTGTAGCTTTCTTTTCCGATAAAATGCTCACTTGGTTTTATATCGTTGGTCATTATTATTACATGAAACACAAAGTACTATTAAAAAGTGAAAGCACACATCATTATAAATTAAAAATATAAACAAAAAAATAAACGACTTAGGATAGAAATGAAAATGTTGACGAATGACAAATGGACTAATAGATATTAACAAAGTGAGCATTAAGCACTGGACAGCGATTGTGAGTCATTAGAAACTTAAGTTAAAATTTCATTCTTAACTTAAGTTTTAAAAAATCATTTGTACCGCCCGTCTTTTCTTAATATTCGCTCCACTAACTGCACGAATGGAAAAGAAAGCCTACCTGCTTGCATGCAGGCTCGAAAAATGTTTTTATGGTGGTAATATCCCTAGTTACTATATTACGTTTGGTATTTTTATTTGTATTAAGAAAATCTTAATAAATTATACATATACATTATACTTGTCGCAAGCCAGGTGGGGCCTGGCCGTTTCGTCCCCTTTTGGGTGCCCATGCTTGTTTCAACTTTGATAATGTGCATTTCATTTACGGTGATCTTTCTCAACCATTAACTGTTGAGAAAGGAATGAAAAGTCTGTTATATTTGTATTTTGTGCATCGTTGTGGTGGGATTGTGGAAAGAATACCAATGTCTTTAGCTCTACGGTCATAGTGGTTAATACAACATCTATTGGAAAGCTAAATTTACATTCATTTTATCTCATATTCGTAAAATACCCCTTTCCATTCTTTATACATTATCCTGTGCCATGCAAATTTTCCTCATATTAGCATCTCTTGTGAGTGTGGCATTGGCATTAATTGATGTAGGAGTCCATTTCATTTGTAAAGGGGTGTTTTACAGCCAACCAAGCGAAGATTCGACTTTATTGTCATTTTGGTGTATTTTATCTGTACCTCAGTCTGTACAATATTTATTTGAAGCTATATGAGGAAAATGTTTCATCATAACATTTTTTAAATAAATATTTACATTTAAAACAAAATTCCTTTTTCTAATTTGACGCCCTGTTCACCTGACGCCTCCTGCGAACGCGTAGTTCGCAGGATTCAAGATCCGGAACTGCAGAAACAATGGAATTCTGTATTACCGCCCGACTATCGTTGTTGTGAAAACATTCATCATGATATGACGTATGAAAATGAGTTACATTAAGGTCTAAGATCTAATATCAAAGTTGAAACATCGCAAGTAAAACAAAAACATATAATAGCAAAAAGTTTTGAAAATAATTTCAGTTTAAACTAGCTGCGACTACATTTAATTCAAAATTGAACTTCTGTAGCGCAACATATGAGCGTAGCTAAAAGAAAAAATAAATAAGAATAGTCGGGATTTGAACCTAAGTCATACAAGTAGGAGTCCCTTATACTATCCATTCATCTACTATATTTTGTTTACTAAAAACATTTTCCAGCAGCAAAATGCCCTTTCACACTGAAACATTAACAACATAAGAACAAAGTTTTCAAGAAAATTTACCAAAGCTTATGTATTAAAAGTATCCAGGAATTCGCCCAGTGGTAATGCAAAATCACTAGTCAGGACGCCTCGTATCGAAATTTGAACCTGGAGACTCCCAATTACAAAGCGTCAACGCTAACCAGTAACTTACGTTCGCTCAGTAAATGTCATGAAACTACTTTTCTGTAATTATTTTTGGAAAATATTCATTATTTTCATGAAGCAAAGAGTGCACCTTCTACTTGGGTTGAGAACTATATTTTATACTTCTAAGAGTCAACTAATAGTTGATGTTCATTATTTCCGTCGATTTTCTACGTCTACTAAGTTATTTGAAAATGTTTAAAGTTTTACCTTCCGGTTATGTCAATGATTAGAAATGAAGGCTCCTCTTCTTATACAATTCTTGATCACTGTAACATTTTTTGGTCTAAATTCTGAATTATTGAAAATATTTAAATTAGTTAGAATGAAGAGGATAATACTAAAAAACATGATTAGAAAAAAAGAAACATTGTTGTTTAACGAATTGATAGGATCAAGCTTTCTCAAAACATAAAAAATACTGTATGGTATGGGATGATCATGGAAAAAGTAAAAATAGCCATCGAGGACACACTAACCAACCACTGTACGCAGATAAGTCAAGGTTCGTTAACTTGGAAATGAAATCTTTGAGTTTTATGTCCCGCGGTTAAGCCAGTTAGGCTAATGGAGACGGTGATAATGAGTAATGAATGAAATAGTGGAACGAAGAAAGTGGGAGCAAACGGGAGAACCCCAAGAAAACCCACGCACACGGTGTTTGTCCATCACAAATTTCACTTGGCAGGGGCTTGGCAGGGATCGAACCCGTGACCCCAAGCACCAGAGGTGAACGCTCTACCACTGATTCGTTAACTTGGTAGACGTATATGAAGAAATCACTAACACAAAATAGCTGATAGCTTTACGCCTAACCATCTCAGCGACCTCGAAACTATGAACTCTACATGAACATCGGTTGTCGTTTTCGATCATTTTATATGTTACTCCCTTCCAAGGTCGCAAGGTGTCTTGCCCCTTATCCCAATGCATGAGAAGCAAATGATATTTTCGCAAACACAGCCAGGTCAGGGAAGGAGCAACACAGAACGCACACAACTCACTGTATAGCTTTAGGGCAAATACCAAAAAGCACAAGCAATAGGCCACTTGACCAAGAGCAATGTTGCCAAACGTAAGACAAGGTAAACCCACGCTCAGCCTGTTGGAATCAAAATCACTGACCCTTCGAACAAAATAACATTGTCGCGCTCTCACAGTCAGGTTTTAATTGCATTTGTGTTGAAGTACGTTTTCTTTGGTTTTTAAACATTTGATGAATTTCTTACACACTGTTGTTAATGATATTTTCTATGTGGAATATTACTGTTTATTTTGTAATATACACATTGTGTAAATAGAACTCATCTGTATTTCTTACTTTGAAAGCTTTAGCAATGCCCTCATGCGCTGTGTACGGCTTTAAAATAAACGCACGAAATAGAAAAGTTGGTGAAGAGAATGTCAAGTTCCGTTCATTTCCAAAGCAGAGAGATTTACCGCAATTGTAAAGCAATAGGGGTGTAATTTTGTCATCTGTGGTTGGACCCAAAAAGCCGTAGGTCCACTCTGCTTATGCCCTTAGCAGAGCTGAGCTGATTTTGAGTTTAACGTCCCGCTCAGCAGCGAGGCTATATGAGACGAGGACCTACTGATTAACGTGGAATCCGAATCACGTGAGCTCCCAGCGGGAATCGAACTTGGGTCTTCCACGCCAAACGCGCGTACGCTAAGCTTGCGCCCTTAGTATCCTACCAAATGAATGAATATCTACTGTAAAAGTCATAAGTACTCGTACACCGACTGCAAGATATGATTAAGTGCTACTAGCTCCAACTTTGTTGGAAATAGAGCATTTGAAAAAGTGCAGTGCATTTTATATACATTTCTTTATTATATAGAAAACAAACGTTCCGTGTCTGCGAAAACATACACACATAATGGCAAAAGAAACCAAAATGAACATGGTTTTGATGTGTCAAAAGTATTCGTACACTAAAATTAAAGGCAAAATCGTCCAGCTGTTCGAGCTGTTGTTCATGGCCTTTGGCGGTTAGAACGCCCTCTGTGGTTTGCAAAGCTAAACACAACCACAGGCCAGCTAAACATCATTCAAGATCAACGATTGATTCAAGACGAAAGACATAATGGGTCGAAAAGGGACAGAGAGAACAGAAGCAGAAAGAAAAATAATTATAAGGCTCCATAACGACTGCAAATCCTTGCGGGAGATATTAGGTATTATCGGAAGACCACGTTTGACCGTGCAGTCAATCATAGATCGATACTGCGAAACAAATACAGTCAAAAACATGCCGCGAAGTGGACGTCCACGGAAGATCACTGGACGATGTGAGCGTATACTACTGAATGAAATGAAGAAAAACCCAAGAACCAGTGCTCCGCAGATGGTGGCAGAAGCAACCAAATCAGGTATGTCAGTTTCAGGAAGCACTGTGCGTCGTGCTTTCAACAAACAAGGGTATAATGGGCGTGTTGATCGAAAGAAATTTTTCGTTTCCGAAGTGAATACGAAGAAACGGCTCCAGTTTGCAAAAGCTTGCGTGAACAAAGATGTGGCTTTCTGGGACAAAGTGTCACAGACAAAGTGTCTCAGACGAGAGTAAATTTAATGTTTTTGGTTCCGACGGATGAAAAATAGTGTGGAGGAAGCCAAATAAAGAGATGGAGCCGAAAATTCTGCGGCCAACCGTCAAGCATGGAGGTGGGGGAGTGCTAGTTTGGGGGTGCATGAGTGCTTCAGGAGCGGAAAACTGACAATTATCGACGGTACTATGGATCAGCATATGTACATTGGCATCTTGAAGAAAAATCTACGTCCTAGTGCTAATCAAATGGACTTGCAAGAAAACTTTATATTTCAACAGGACAATGATCCCAAACATACGGCACACAATACAAATCTCTGGTTACTGTAAATTGTGTCAAAGCAACTGGCCACTCCTCCTCAATCCGATTGAGGATTTACGGCACTTACTCAAAAAGAAACTCCGCCAGCGCAGCATTATGAGTAAACGTTCTTTGCAAACTGCACTCGAAGAGGAATGGGCTTCTATAATAGTCGAAGATACGCGACGTTTGGTGTACTCGATGCCGAAGCGCCTTCTAGCTGTAATTAGGGCCAAACGGAACCTTATTTGGCTGTTGTTGATTGTAGAAGCTTGTTATGCGCTAGTTTTATTGTACGATTAACATTAATCTTTTTAATATGTAAATCAGCGTCTAAAATATTCACTTTAGCCTCAACAGACGAATCACTAGCGATGAGACAAAAGTTTGGCTTTGCAGGAATTAACTTGAGACACAATTCTACTCCTTGGATTAAAAATTTATCTTGATTAAAAATATCTCAATGAAGATGTCTAAGTATGTCGAATTTTGTACTTTTTATGTTAATTTATAACGTTGTTGAAATCCTCTATTACCACTAGATGTTGCATTCATATGTCGAGCAGTATCTTGAAACCAGAATGACATTGAAGGTGAGTATTTTTAGCATAATCATCATAATTTAACAGTTTTTGAATGTATGATCGATATGGATGACTATGAGATTTAAATGAAACCAGTTTGTTACTTAAATACAGTTCCACTTCACTAAACATAGAATTTAAAAAGTCATTAATAGGAGCCAGAGCTTTATCGCTTTCAACAAATGCTGATCCATCAGGCTTAAGGATTTGAGCTTCGATGTAAAGAAGAGTATGTGGCAGATTTATGTATTCATCACTTGTTCCTGGGATGACAAATTCTATAGGAGCATTATCAGCTAGTGAACTGATTGTTTCGTATGTAACAACATGATTATCCAATATACTGATTTGCGTTGGTTTTGTAGAAAAAAATATCTAGTTCACTTTTTACACACTCGCAGGATTGATGATGTAAGAAAGCCATGATGGTGATGATTTAATCAAAGATATCGTGTGAGAACTTCCTCTTCTTATAAGACTGATTTTTCTTTGTTTCTGTGTACGTTTCCTCTTTCCCTTCTTCTTGCGTTTGACGATGTGTAATAATGAAGAGTTAAAGATGGAATGATGTGTAATACTTCTTTTCCTTCGTTGATATCCAGATCCTAGCATAGATTTCAGTTTATTTTTTGCTTTGTCTTGCAAGACGGATCTCGCTTCACCCATTCGTTGATGAAAGGATTCGTTAATAGGTTGTTTATTGACGATGACCAGTAATAACGTTTGCTCCAGATTTTAATAATTCCTTTCCTACAGTTTTAGCTAGTTGTTTTACTAATGGCATGACAGAACGAAATAATTCTCCAAGGAAACTTCCAATACCATGTCCAACTTGATAAGGGGATCAAGCATAAACGTTTCCATTTCCAGAAAGAGCTTGTTTATGATAATATTGTAAATATGGATTATTCATATTTGTTGATGTTGACGAACTGGTCGAAAATGTAGTTTAACGCATACATTTCCGGAAGTGAATGCCAGTGGAGAGCCTGTACTATCTGTTATATCTATTTTGGTGTGTTCAAAAGTAATCTTTTCTATAGGCACATAATGTGGAGGATTAAAAAATTCTATAACACTACTTCCAAATGTATGATTCACAGGATTCATATGTATGATACGTGAAAATGGTGCTACTGTATCTCCAAGAAATACAGATTGAATTATATCCCAATACACATACATTGTATATGGAATTCCTAAACGTAAATTTGGAATGCTTTGGTCTCGTTCCATATCCTTTAAATCAACGTTTGGATCAAAAACCCCACATCGCACTAACACATGGTGATAGTGCAAAGTCTACATATATGTCTTTATGAAGACGTCGTATAAAACTGGTATTACTCACACGAGTATAGGAAATATGTAAATTTGTGAATCTGTTGTACGTATTTATTATCTATATCAATTGTGATATTTCAGTGTAATAACGTACAGGAATAGTTATAAATTTCCATTCATTACTTTTTGCAGGTTTGTAAAAAATTTTATTATTTTCTTAATTAATATTTAATATTGAATGAGGATAATGAATTTCAACAATAGCCACTTCCCACTTTTCACGGAATTCCATTCTTTGATGATGTTTCGTAGTTTCTGATGTTGAGGTGTTGTCAGGAAAATATTCCATAGAACTATTATTGGGAAGCGTAACGTAAAAATCTCCATCAGGTTCCATTGTACTTCTCGATCTTCTTTACGGATGATGCAGGTATCCAGAAATCGAAAGAAGAAGGATATTCTTTCCAATGAACAAGATATTCTTTTCTGCTGCCCTTTCTTCTCGTACGTATGATTTTATCTATGTAAAATGTCTTTGATAAGGTCACAGGTTGTAATTCCTCTCTGTAAAATAATCCACCCAGTGGTTCCTTGTTTAAATCTTCAATTTCATAAACAGATGGATCTCTTGGTATTATCTTCTTCATTTTAAATATTTCCCAAGTCCAATCTTGCATATATCCTTTATCAAATATACGTTTGCTTTTGCTAATTCGTACTGTATCACCAATCTTATGATGTTTTGAGAAATTTGGATTCTTCTTCCTCTTCTTTATTTTATTATCATATTGATTATGCCATACTTGTAATAGGTTATTTTGAGAAACATTTGCAGGTGACATCTTTATGCCTGAATGATAACCTTCATTGTATGATTTCACAAGAAGAGGTAATACATTTAAATAATTATACGTTTGATACTTTGTAAAATACTTCCACATATTTTCTTTTAGAGTTATGTTAAAACGTCTACAATACTAGCTTTTATATCAGGATTTTTAGTTGTAATATGTTTTATTTTGTTGCCCTTTAAGTACTTCTGTATTGTTTTATTAGTAAACTCACTTCATTTATCTGTTCGGAATTGGTTTTCTGTCTTTGAACACAATTTCCAATGCTTTTAAGACATCATTTGTACCTTTAGATTTTAATGGCACAGCCCATGCATATCGACTGAACACATCTATCACTGTAAGAATATAACGATATCCATCATTAAATTTATGAAGAGATTGGAGATCATTAATATCACTTTCCCACTCATCATCAATGTTGTTCACTACATAGAAATCTCTTTTAAAACGACGACGTACAGGTTTGTGTAACGTATATGTTTGTTGCAGTAACCATTTCCTTATACAATGTATAGGAATTTTCTTCTTTTTAGCTATCCACAATTTTTTAACAGTTGAAAACGAGGCAGGATGTGAAGGGTTGTAGTAAATCTTGTTTAACTGTTTGTTTATGGTTTCCACCTTGACCATACTGGACGTTTACAGGCACGATTCCTTTTCCTTATAGGAGATACTACTTTTTCCTTTTCTTCTTCTTCTGTTTCTTCATCGTCTTCTGGAAACGATTTCAGAGGTATTTTTTTGTCTTGACGATGATGCTGTTGGTGATGCTTTAATTCGTCGTAAAATATATGACAAATGTTTTGGATTTCCAATAAGTTCTTGAGGTGTGTTATTAGAAGATAAATAATTACAAAATTTCTCCCATCGCGGTGGATTTGTGTGTTTCCGGGTCGCGACACATAAGAAATTAAATCTACAATGTGAGGTCTTTCTAGTTTATCACCTCTGATGTAAACAGTTTCTTTATTATTCCACGTGATATTATCATCATGTTTCATTCTATGTAGTAGTATTTTAGCTCTTTTACGAAACATTTTGGGTATAGATAATAATATTTCTTCTTCTTCTTCAGGCTTCTCTGCTTTAGTTAACGTAATCGAAAGTGTCACACGTTCTTCTTGTTTTCGTAATAAATGTAAATATTTTTGAAGAATATTATTATATTGATTCCACTTTTCTTCATCACTAAGCGAGGATAACTGTAAAATCTCTTGCATTTCTTGATCCAAAGTAGATTCGCGTTTCTCCAGGGCTGATGATGATGTTGACGCTGGTGTTTGTATACGATTAAGAACTTCTGGTGGAACTAAAATCATCTTCTTTGCATGTTTCATTGCACTAACGAAATAGTAAACTTGATAATGCACCAGTTAAAATAGGAGCTAATAATGCCGGTAGGAATCCACCTGTCAGCTGCACTAATAAATGCTTCTTCTTCTTTTGGACGGAGTTTCCCTTCTTCACAAGATATCTAAGCGTCCTCTTGTATCGCTTTAATCTTGCTTTCTGTGTCTTTGTAAGAGGTACATTCCCTTTTAATACATCATAACAACATTCGCAAATACTTCGAATCACTGAAGATTCTGCATTGGCCACTTTAGCTTTACGTAATTTAGGATTTGCTTTGCTCAGCGTACGAAGATCTCCGTGTTTTACTCTTCGAGACATATTGTCAGAATGAAGAAACACAGTCTCAAACAAACATTATAAACACATCTTCTTCTATTTCGTTGGAACATAAACGTAATGATAAATATCATCAGGAAAGATGTTTGAAAACGAAGTTCGTCTGGCGTATCCTGTTTTAAATCAATAAACAAATATCCAAATGGTAACTTTGTTGCGTCGTTGAAACTTTCTTGAAAAAATTTTGGATTCTCAGGAGTTAGTTGATAGCTAAAATGTTTAATTTGTGATTTATCTTTTGGATTTTTAAATAATACGAGATAAGAACAATTCAAGCTCACATCTTTGCTTCCTTTTTCCTGTTGAAATATGTTTTGTGTAATAAATAGTACACTAAGATTTCTATTATGGGAAACCTTTGTATTAGAAAGGATGTTTTTCCACATCTACTTGGTCCGGCGACAATACATGAAAAAGGATGTTTCCACGTCGTATCCATGTTAAAAAGTATGATCATTTTTCTACATACGTATATTTATAAAGGGCCTTATTACATTTCTCTTCTTCTTTTGTTGGAAGTAGTGCAGCCATATGAAAGAGTATCATATGAATTTGGTATTCTTCGTCGTTTTATATAATTTATCTTATAAATTTTTGTTACAGGCATGCTGACGATAGTATGGTCTTTCCCGCGGCATATTTTTTTCTCATTGGTAATTTTGACTTCAGTGGGACGAGGTTCTTCCTCTTCTTCGGCCTACTCTTCGCTATCTCCTATCATTTTCTTCATTACATCAAAATTTAGGTGAAGATTCATAGTTTAGTGAAAAGCCCGTATCTTACATACTTGAAACTCCTTCTTCGTACTGCGATCAAAAATATGTAACCCATAGTTCTTGGGTTCAGCCGAGACGTATTCTGAAATATAGGCCTCTTTACCATACTCGAGTACTTCATTTGTTAAATCACCTAAAAGTCACCAGTTGGAATTATACTTTTACCAGGTTTTTGCGTATAAATAACAGAATTTGTATCAAAATACAATACTCTTTCTTGCAGTTGATCTATGTACTTGTACAATTCTAATCTTGCTTGTGCTGTTGTGTATTCGGCTATGACGACGTTTACTGTTGGTAGTGAAACAGGAACTTCTTCTGTGTATTGTCAGTATACAAATATCATATCATCATTTACTGGAAATATTTTATGAAAGTCTATATCATGAGATGTTAATTTCTCATATAATTCCTTTGGATCATTAATAATGCTTACATGACCCATGTTCTCACGTTGTCCAAATTTTCCCAAAAATGAGTTTAGTATTAACTTAGCTAAACTCCTAAGTGCTGGATTATGTTGAATTTTATTTTCATCTAGACGTATTCCTTCCTTTTCATAAATTTGCTGAATGTACTTCTGGTTTAGCTCATCTGTTTCTCACCATGTTGGCCATCCACTAGCTTCCGTTTTTGCTTTCAGGATGGTGTTTATGTACTCTAAAAGTAAGCCGCCACTTTTTGTTTCTTCATCATATTGAACAACTTCATATGCCCAAATTTCATGAATATCTATTATTTTGTATCCTTTTTCTAATGCTTTTCTTACTTCATCTGCTACCCATGTACCATGTAGAATTTGCTCTTCATCGCTGTGATTACAAGATGACTGGTTTAGTTCATCACAACATGTACGACAAAGTGGAAACATCAATCTATCATTTGATTAATAAGAGAGTACTGCGTGTAAGAGATTTTTTTGAGTTAGAATTCTTAGTTTAACTAATCCTTCTACTTCTTCAATGGTGGGAATATTTGAATCTCCAGGCTGATAGATAGTAGAATGACGAATTTGAAATTTCTTAGTCTTACAGAAGTGCGGATAAAGGGATATAACATCTTTGTATTGAATTGTTTCTCTTTCAGGTTCTTGTGCTTTATGATACAATCCTATGGCATTCACACGTCCTCCATAAAAAGCGTCACGAGAATTTAATGGTGTTTTCTTAGTATACGGATGATTACCAATATACTTCTTATCTCTTTATTTCTTTGCCAAGGTTTTTTTTAATTCACACCCCCATATTTCATGCACTTCACGGCCGAAATCTTTTTTTAAATATTCTGCTTCGTTGCTTCATATCGAAATTCCATGGTATCTCTAGCATTGTTATAGATGGGTTTATCTCTGTCGTTAGGGTACAGGTAGATGCAACCATGGACCCAATCGCCCTCATATTCCCATACGTGTATTCTTTCTGTATTGGGATCTGTCCATACACCATCTACTTTCATTGATGCAATTCGTTTTTCCTTACTACGTGCAGCTTGGTCATTTGTATGTTTCTTGTTTTTCTTCCCAAGCTATCGATTGTACTGCTTCAACTGATTGGACATCTCTCCATCCATACCCTTTCTTTGGTATGATACCAATCGTATTTTCCTTTACGAAATTTCTACGATACACCAAATTGCATGCACTGGCGATTGTAATGCATTCAAATAAGGGCTTTACATTTGTTTCAGATTCAAATGTATTCATAAAAGAAATACATGCTTGGCGTAATACATCAACATCCTGTACACAATATTTGATGAGTTTTTCTTTCATTTTAAAAGTATCGTTTCGATGGTCAGTATACCATTAGAGAAACTTGCGTCTTTCGTCTACTTTCATGGTATCTGCTCCATAATATCTAATGTCGGGAAGTGTACCTTCATATGTTTGGTTGTCACGTCGATTGAAAAAGTGTGGGAAATAACCTTTGCAGGATTGAAGACCAAATGCACCACTTAATTTACTTAAGGACATAGGAAGAAAGCTTAGTGAATCAATGAATGTTACGTTCCCTATTTTAAGAGATAGAATTTTCGCTCCATTCATGATTACTTCTGGAGTCCAATTCATCTTTTCAACCATGGTCTTAATGGTGAAATGTGCATCATAGCCCTTAGAATTATGGGCCACACATGTTAATGATTTAATGTTTGGACGTCGCTGTTGAAGGTTTTTTAGAAAGTCTTCTATTACATTTTCCCCGTCAAATGTACTTTCTCGTTTTCCACAAAAGATACAATTATTTTTGATGTTGTTGTATTCATAACATCTGTAACAGGCACGTTGACTAACGAAGACATTAGGTATATGCTCATATATTTTTGCGTCCTCCTCTTCTATTTTTGTATCTTGTGTACATTAAATATCATAAAACACAATCATAGCTTTCTTCTCCATGATAATTATTTCATTGGCTTTTTTGATGTTCTTCTTTCATTCACTTTCATGTAACATTCATGATTGGGTGGTATTAGAGCATAGCAAATATTGCAATAAGTTTCTCCACATACATGAAGTATTTTTTCTTTTACTACATAAATTTCCAAACACTGGGCACATTTCACAGTTGAACATAAATGTTTTCCACTTTAATAAGGAACTGACTTATGATATTCATAGCATGACTGGCCATAAAATTCTTGATTACATTCGTTGCAAGTAATATGAGCTTCTTTCAAATCACATGGTGGTTTTTGATGACATCGATAACATACAGCTGTACAATGTTTCAAATATGCATGTTTGTTTTCATATTTCTTATGAATACTTTCTCAATAATAACTACAGTTAAAACATGCTGTCAAGCTTTCAATGAAGTTGTAACTGTTATCTATGAAGATTAAGTTTAAAGGTAGTCTTTCATTATCGCTTGGTGGTGGTTCAAAAATAACATCACTTCCTGAAAATCCCCTATACACTGTAATTTTATAATTCTTTAAGTATTCCTGAAATTTACGAGTTTCAGGAATTCCTCCAGCATGAATGAAATCTACACCGGCAGATTCACATAGGTCTTCTGCTTCTTTTTCAATTATATATTTATATTGTTTTACATATCTGCTGTATTGTTTTGATTTCTTCCTTTGTATTTTTTTATGCCAATGGCAACGACGATTGCATGTGCCAAACACCTTGTACCTTTGTTCTTAATTGTAACAATACCACGTTTTGCCTTTACATATTCCTCTGTATTCGTAATATGTTGTTTCAATCCACCTTGTCCTCTAGGCATGCGTACATGATGAAAATTTGCGACGCAATCTTCATTTACAAGATAAGCCGCATTACTTTGCAGTACTTTTTCATCTCTTGTCCCTAGAACTTCTTCTGAGAGATTTCTTGCTTCTCTGAACGACAACCAAAAAGGGCGATGTTCTTCTCTCTCATTTGAAATTGTTATTCTTTCGTAATCGTGCTGGTACACATTCCTTAGCAAATAATCCATTAAAGCTCGTAGACATGTTTCAATTGCAGTAAAAGGATTTTCACCTGCACGCACGGGGGCTAGGCGGAATCTTAAAATTGTACCCTCCATATTGTATCTTCTGTATTGTCTTCTACGTTCTTCTATTATATGAGATCTATTGTTTACGTCATTTATTCATTACGTCTCTTATTTACAAATCCTACTTGCACATTTGAGTTTCGTTCTGCTTCAAATACGGATAGCATCACGTCCATTCTTTTTTTCTATTTCCTCTAAATTGATTTCTATTTCTGTATGCTCTGTATTAGCCTCTGCTAATATTTCCATAATTGATGGATATATTACTTCTTGTTGTTGTTCTTCATTTTCAGGATTAGGAAATAAATTGGTAATCCATTTTTCTAGTTCAGTTTCGTAGAACTCATCTTCTTCTTTCTTCTTCTCTTCCTCATTGTAAGTTTCTCCTATTATTTGGGAGAACGTTAGATTTAGCAATTCTTCTTTTTCTCTTTTGACCTTTCTTCGATGTCTTCTTCTTCTTCTTTTGCTCCTTCTTGTAACCATTTTTTAATTTGGGCAATACGGTCTTCTTCGTCTTCTGTAATCATTCTATTACTGGCGCTTTCCCATATTTCTAATAGTTCTTCTTCATATTCTTTTTCTTCTGCAATTCGAATTTCACTAGCTGTATCTCTTTCTTCTTCTTCGGGATTAATCATCATCTCTTCTTTTCTTCTTCTTCTTCTTCTTCTTCTCTGAGTTTTTCCTCTTTATGTGTACCTTTCATTTCATCTTCTTCTTCCTTCCTTTCATGATGATCTTCTTCTATTCTGATTACGGCACCCATTTCTCTTAGAAGAACTTCCGTCTCTCTATTTATTACGATCTCCTCCTCTTCTTCTTCTTCTATGTCATTAATAAATTCAGTAATCTCTTGCAAAACAAAAATTTTCCAATATGTATATGTAAATAGTGGATATATAAGTATTACTTCAAATAGAATATAAATAAAAGCGCTTTAAAAGAATATACGAATAAATTAAAAAGGGTTATATATATATATATATATATATATATAAGTAATGATTAGGAAAGGATTACACGTATCTTCATTTATATTCAACCTAAAATAAAAAGAAATGCATCCTGTTTCTTATAAATATAAACAGTATATACATAGATTTCAATTCGTTATATGGAAAAAGCAGAATTTTCAAGGGAAAAAATAGCATATCTTTTAAGTGGTTAAAATGAACTGTAACTTTTTTATCGTATTCCACGGAAGTGAAACAAATGTATTTTCACAGTTTGCTTCAAGTGTGTTGTCTAATGTATAAACGTTCTGTACGTGATTTTTTACTTATTCTTTCAGAGTTTCAGCGACGACGAAAAATATGTATTTGACACTAATATCGTCCGTTTTACAACGTAAGGAACATATTTATGTGACGCTAAACTGAAATCTCTCTCTCTCTCTCTCTCTCTCTTAACATGGTATGATGTCTGAATGATTACGAAAACTATCACTCCAAATTTTGATACCTTTCCGGCAGGGGCCCTCCTTGGCTCAGTGGTAAAGCGTTCACCTATGGTGCATGAGGTTCCCGTGTTCAAAATCCTGTTCCCGCCAAGTGAACTTTATTGTGGACAAACTCCGTGTACTTGGAAGGTCCTAGGTTCAAAATCCTGTTCCAATCAAGTGAACTTTGTGGTGGACAAAACCGTAAACATGAATTTCCTATCACTTTCTTCATTCCAACATTTCATTCATTTCTCATCATCACCGTCTCCATTAGCATAGCCGACATAACTGTGGGACGTAGAACCTAATGATTTCCCATTAGCCTAATCGTCTTAAGCGTGGGACGTAAAACTCAGATTTCATTATTTCTCTCGTTCTATCTCAGTTCGGGGGGTTGGGGGTGTTTCTGATCACATTTTGATAGCTTTTCATCAGGGGTGTCGGTGGTTTAGTGGTAGAGCGTTCACCTATGATGCATGGGTCCCGGGTTGAACTTCCCAAAACGCCACGTCTTTGTCTAATACCATGACCAAATTTTTATAACTTTTTGGCTCCCTTGTCTGACCCCACAGATCACAGACAGACAGATATACAATTTATTTAAAACTATCATATGATATTATCAATGGCTAATACACACATATCTTCGTTTCGTCTTGTTCTGACACCATGGCCAAACTTTGATACCTTTCCGGCAGGGGTCCTCCTTTGCTCAGTGGTAAAGCGTTCACCTATGGTGCATGGGGGTCCCAGGTTCAAAATCCTTTTTCCTCCAAGTGAACTTTGTTGTGGACAAACGCCGTGTATGTGGAAGGTCCCAGGTTCAAAATCCTGTTCCAATCAAGTGAACTTTGTGGTGGACAAACACCGTGTACGTAAATTTCCTCCCACTATCTCCTTTCCAACATTTCATTCATTACTCATCATCACCGTCTCTATTAGCATAGCTGACATAACTGTGGGACGTAAAACTTAAAGATTTCCCATTAGCCTTATCGTCATAAGCGTGGGAGATACAACTCAGATTTCATTTCATTGTTTCTCTCGTTCGATCTTAGCTTGGGGGTTGGGAGTGTTTCATCAGGGGGGTGTCGGTGGTTCAGTGGTAGAGCGTTCACCTCTGGTGTATGGGGATAACAGGTTCAAAGATCTGTTCCCATCAAGTGAACTTTGTGGTGGACAAACACCGTATACATGGAAGGTCCTAAGTTTAAAATCCTTTTCCAATCAAGTACACTTTGTGGTGGACAAACACCGTGTACGTGAATTTCCTCCCACTTTCTCCGTTCCAACATTTCATTCATTTCTCATCATCACCGTCACCATTAGCATAACTGACATAAATGTGGGATGTAAACCACAAAGATTTCCAATGTGGAACGTAAAACTCAAAGATTTCCCATTAGCCTTGTTGGCATAACCGTAGGACGTAATACTCAAAGATTTCATTCCATTGTTGAAAGATTTCATTTACAAACAGAAAGACAGATAGGTATGCATAATATTATCAAAATCAAAAGACATAATATACCTCTTCTTTTTATAATATTTTAATGTTAAATTAATAAGTGATACGGCTTTACCAGTACATTCACTATCTGCTTTATACAAGTCTCCAGACATTTTTACGTCAGCTGTAATCTAATTACAATGCGAGTCAGAAAACATTTAAGAATTCCATCTTATCATTTTCTCAGAATTCAACGTAGAACGAGCAGAAGCATCATACAGACTCGCATATATGTATGTGTTTTTAACGTTAGAATTTCATCTCATTGTCAAACATGGAAACGCAAAGTAAATACACTGACTGGAGTACATTTATAATTAAATAACGACCTAACATATTGTTTTATTCTTTCAGGAATAATCATAGAGCGTAATATTTTTAATAATATATTTTTTACTTACCTATTTAATAAAATCACAGCTCTAGACATCCAACGGATCAAGCACGCACAAAGACACACACTCACTATTACAAATATGAAGTTAAAAACAACGGACTAATTACAACTTCTCTCTAATAAGAACGTCCGGTATCACACTTTGTTCACAGTTTACACGCAAGTTTTAGCGTTGAACACCAATGTTTTTACGCGGAATATGATCCACACACACACACGTTCACTCTTCTAAATATGAATCACAAATGTTCTCTGTAGACATACACACACACACACATACACACACACACACACACACGCACACACGCGTGTTTGCCTTAGAGAAACATGTCACAACAATTTCGATCATGCCTATCATAATCGAAAACATATCTCGTTTCAGTTTCAATACATAAGATAATACCTTTCACATCAAGACTTGGGAAAGTCATGTTTCATTTTGTTTATACATGTATCTCTATGGGACTCTATTTCAATTCTAAATTTCGATGACCTAGTTTTTTGTGCTATGGGAATATGTTATATTGCAATATCTCATCACGGCTTTAACATAAACAGGAAATTCATTTGGCATAATTTGATCTTTGATTTCTCTACATAAGTGATTTTAATTACTTGTCATAACAGACATCATCATATGAATATCCATATAACACTTTTCACATGCAATACAACATCCTACGTTTTTAAAACATTATGATATGCTATTAGAAGCTTCCGCTATTAGAACATGCTCAATCAATGGAATCCAATACGTTTCAAAACAGCACACGTACGAAAATTTTCCACAAGGGTCATAAGCTACAGGCGTTTCGTGAGAATAAGACCAGGACTAAATCCTCATGCTCTTCGCAGGAGGTCTGGCGGAGGTGTATGGATATGCGTTTCGTTATGAGACGCATATATTGTTTAAACAAACATGAACTGCACTGTTCGTCTTATCAACTCAATTTCCTGAGAAGGTTCCAGACGAAAATTTTCCACATGGGTCATAACCTACAGACGTTTCGTGAGAATAAAACCAGGGTTAAATCCTCACGCTCTTCGCAGGAGGTCTGGGGGAGGAGTGTATGAGTTTGTGTTTCGTTATGACACTCATATATTGTTTCTTATCCCACGTTTTAAAACAATAGTGAAATGCAATATTTACCTTAGCAACTAAGGCCAATTTCGTACAATCTGCTGAGAAGCTTTGATCATTTGAATATCACGTCTTCAGTTTATAATCTACAGGCACTCCGTGCGAATAGGACCAAGAGGCTAAGCAACACGATTTTGTATGGATATGTGTTTCGTTATGAGTCTCATATATATTGCTTCTAATCCCACGTTTTTAAAAAATTATGAAATATAATATTTACCTTAGCAACTAAGACCAATTTCATACAATCTGCTGAGAAGCTTCGATCATTTGAATATCATGCCTTCAGTTCATTACCTACAGGCATTTACTGGGAATAGAACCAAGCGGCTAAATCGCATATGCTCTTTGGCTTTCCAGGAGGAGCAGGGGTGTCGGGGGATCAAATAACTAGACAATATAAGATGAGGAGACGAAAAAAGTCATGTTCCATCTCGTTTCTATATCTGGTAGGCGTCCAAGAGTATACTTCCTTATTCTAGCATAGCAACATACTCGTTTAGCCTGGTTTAGGGCTTCTGATAACGGTTTTAGGGCCAAAATTTTCCCACGCTCATGAACCCCCTCTATTCCACTATATGTACTGTTCATTTTACCATATTCATTAGCGCAGATAAAATCACATATAACTTCTACGAAAATTACAACATAAGCACGGTTTATATCTCATTGGATTTGAAATAAAACATACTGTCAATGGTGTATACACCGTGTCACCATTTTATATCTACTTTATAAATAATACAAAAGAAGTGAGTGGTATCTTCTTAATAAATGAACACTACTTACCTCAACAAATATGTTTTAGTTGTCGACTCTCTTCTGTGTTTGGCTTCTTGAACCACTCTTTTGAGTGTCCAACAGTAATCAGCTAGCACTTTTGAACTCCACTGTCACTGGTATCTCTTCTTCATAGAGAAAAAAATCCTGATGATCACTAACAGCACCAAGGTTTTCAGGAAAGAAATGCAGATGGGAGACTAGAAAGTGAACTTTAAGGGACATGTTGCAGCCCATTTCTTTGAATGATTGCAGGAAATCACTCACATTTTCACGGTATTTTTTTGTTTAATAAAAAAATCCTTGTTAAGCATTTAAAAGAACACCAGCTGCTTTCTGAACCAGAGTTAAGAGATCCTCAAATTTTTGGTCACGAATCAAACTCCTTATTTGGGGATCTACACAAATCCCTAGTGTCACTTACGCGAGGAAATTTTTCCTTGAGGTAACAATATCCTGCATTTCTTTTGTCCGTTGCCTTAACAAAGTTTTTGAAGAGCCCCAACTTTATGTGAAGAGGAGATAGAATTATCTAATCAGGGCTCACCAGTGAGAAATAAACAGCATTCTTCTGTCGGGGAGTTAATACATGCGTTGGCCATTCCTTCATGATGTAATGTTCCCCTTTGTTCCTGCTGCCACATTCGCAGAGAAACAACAATATTTCGTATAACCAAGCTGCAAACCCATTAACAAAGAAATAACTTTTAAATCACAGCAATCGGTCCACTTGTATTTCTCATACAGAATTGTATCTAACACTATTTCGATGTTTTCATAGGTTTCCTTCATATTAGTTGCATAAGCCAAAGACAGTGAAGAAATTTGTTTCTATTGTACAAAAGGACAGGCTTAAAACTAGTTTTGGAAGAGTCAATAAAAAATCTCGACTCTGTACTTATATGTGCATGTCCAAGTGTATCCATCACAGCACAGACATTATTACAATACACTAAATCATTTTCTTGAGAATAATAGTTTTGAAACTCTGTATAAAGGTTTCAAAAATACACACTTTAGTGTCACGATGAAGCAGATTCCAGCCTTTAAGCCTAGAATCAAGAAGTTCTGTCTGTATCTTGGAGAGTTTTAAATCCAATACGAGATCATTTAGTTCACCCTGAGTTATCAGATGGGGATCAAATGTAGATGTGTTTCCTACATAAGTAGGATCATCTTCTTCATTTGGAACTTCAGTAGTTGCCTCAAGTACGTAATCTCTATTTACTGTAAGATGAGAAGGAGGTACTGGTACAGGTAATTCTGCACTTTGTGGAACAGGCCTAATTGCTGATGGTAAATTAGGATACTGTATTGTGTGCTTAGATTTACTGGTTATTTCTTTTATCTGTGTCATACAAAAGTAGCAGTCTGAAGAATGATCTTCCGTTTCCCTCCAGATCATCGGTACTGTGAAGTTCATGTTACGTTCACCATTTGCCCACCCAATCAGACGTTTCACGCAAGTACAACAAATGTAGTGAGAAGCGAAATTCTTGTTTTGGTCTCCTACACAGCAACCAAAATATAACTGTTAATACTTCCTCACAAGTGGAGTAAAACAACAACGTTGCGATTTAAATGTCAGCTCCCACATACATAACAAAAATTGTCCAGTTGATTGTCCGGTGACCCGAATTGACTGACCGAACCCTGATTGACCCGACCCGACAATCCGACCCGAGCTGGCCAGATTGACCCGCCCCGACAACTCGACCCTAGCTGACCCTAGTTGACCCGATCTGAAGTGACCTGACCCGAGGTGACCTAACCCGACAACCGGCCCCCAGTGACCTGACCTTACAATCTAACTAGTTTGAGAGAACTAGAACCTTACAAAGCTGCCACCAGAAAAAAATGCTGGTCAATTCGTATGCATAAACCATTGTTTCGGCTTTTTTATTTGTTGTATAATTATCCTCCTCCTCGTCAGTGCTCTGCCATTAATCACAGGCAAGTTTCCGTGAACTAGGTAAGAAGCGTCCATTTTTGAGATTTCCCGCTAATATCTTCCTCGCAACCCAACATAATGTACCACCCTCCTTATTACAATATATCAATTGCAACTTTCTTACACACTCTCGCTCTCCTGATATTACCCCCTTTATTACATCTCTCAGAATACAATCCCTTAAAAGATTTAAACTTGTGATCGGTCCATCTTTTCGCTTCCTTATATCGTCCAATATAGCCCTCGTCTCTTGCATTTTTCAGCATTTCCTAATTCATTTTCCTCTCTAACCCTGCTAACCTTCTCTATTTTCCTCCACATCAAATTTTCCAACGTTAAAATTAGTCAAAATAAAATTTGAAGTTCTGAAGACAAAATGTATTTCTAGTAACGAATATAAATAGAACTTCTTTTAATATTTTTTGCTGTGTAATAAACAAAAATTCATCACGTTAACATTCCGATTTTTCCATTTAAAAACAACGTTGCTGTCTGATAGAATCATGAGGAACTAATTGCACTGAAATATCATTCTGTAGTGAATTCTTTTTTAATTTTTTCTTGATTAATTTATCTAGAAGATATCTGCAACGTTATATAAAATCAGCGAGTAATTTAGTGCCAAGAAAATCAAATCACTACGGCAGCAATTATAATAATAATAATAATAATAATAATAATAATAATAATAATAATAATAATAATAATAATAATAATCTGAAGGTGACCAACAAAGTTCTGTCTCCTTTATGGAAGTCTGTGTTCAATTGGCCCTCACACCGTAAGTTGAATGCGAATTGAGATAAGGCGAAGGTCAGTTGTTGTACGAGACGAGACGAGACAGAATTTTCATGAAGGGGTACCAGATGAAACAGACCTCTTTCAATAGAAACATATGTACTTTTCGAGACGAGACTACCTTCACGACACATTTTCATGACGTGAATGCCCCAAACCTGTTCTCGTGAGCAACACTAGTAAATATATCCAACATACTACCTGGTTGTGGCTGTTCAGATACACCTTGAACGTGCGTAAGAACAGACTGAACATGGGACCTTCACAGAGCGTCATAAGGGCTTGTTTGCTGTGCGAGTTCAAATTGCTGCTCCGCGGGGCGGAAGATCCTTTGGTCCTTTGGTTAGGGTGTCTGGACTACGCAGAATGCACCGGTAGGACGGTTTAAGGACGGTGACGAAACACTAGTAGACGCACCACGTGCCGGAAGACAAACAGATGTTCAAAATAAAGATCTTCAGCCAACAATTGAAGCGAAGACAGACATGTGAGGAACTGGTACTACAATTCAGTGTGAGTGAAGAAACCATTCGGCACCACAATCATCAACTTGGGAAGCACTGCAAGTAGGGTTGTTGGGTCCTACATGATTTGACTTGGGGCCAGAAAGAAACCCGAGCAAACACCTGTGTTTCTTTGGTGTCTCGTCTGAGGAAGGAGCAATTTCTGGACAGGGTGTTGACATGTAATGGGAAGTGGGTCCTGTACGAAGCTCCACGGCGCCGTCATCCAGTGAACCGGTTAGCATCCAGTGAACCGGTTCAAAAACAGCCCAAGCCAGTACTACACCAGAATAAGTTTCTCCTGTGCATTTTGTGGACTGCTCGCGGCACCGTCCATCGGGAACTGCTACCAGCTGGTCAGAGCATCAATGCAACTGTGTACTGTCATTCTCTGGATCCAGGACTTCTGAATCGCAAAGGGGTCCTTCTGTTGCAAGGCAATGCTAAGATGACCCATGACATCATTTTACGCCTTGGATGCGAAACACTCTTGATTCCGTCATACTCCACGGATATTGTACCGTCCGATTATCACTTTACCGTCCGTTCCATTCCTTCGACAAACACTTTAGAGAACGCCAGTTCAAATCGCTAGTAGAGGTTCAATATGCACTTGATACCTTCTTCGCTTCACGTCCCACCAAGTTCGACTGCAATGGAATCCATAGCCTTCCAGAACGTTGGCAGAAGGTCGTCGATGCTGATGGAGACTATTTTTCATATTCCAGGTACGTGTTAGATTACATATCAATGTTCGAAGGTGTTGGGGAAAAGGCGGTGGAACTTTGGTCACTCTTAAAGTAATAATAATAATAATAATAATAATAATAATAATAATAATAATAATAATAATAATAATAATAATAATAATAATAATAATGTGTCCTGCCCAAAGGCATATGTTTGACCCGAAGGTCCATGGGTATTGGTTCCTGCTCATACCAATTAAGTTTTCTGGTGGACAAACACCATGTGCATGGGTTTTCTCGGTATTTTCCCATTTCCTCCCACTTTCTTCATTCAACCACTTCAATTATTTCTCATCATCACTGTCTCTCTTAGCGTTGGTGCATAACGTGGGATGTTAACTAGATATTTCCCTGCAATTTCACTTAACGTGACATTTAACTTGACAAAAGCGCAGAAAGAAAAAAGTCAGTCGTAATATTAATTACAATTACCATGCCAATTAGTTATTATAGGGTTAAATTAAAATTTTATTAAATTAAAATTTCAGATACAACTAGTCACAATTATCATTCATTCACCAACTCCGAATTGAATTCTATAACAAAGCTCCTTATAGTATTTCAAAATAAGTGAAGAATATGACGACTCGACCCGAGTGACCCGACCCGAGTTGACCCGATTGACCCGACCCGGCAACCCGATTGACCCGACCCGAGCTGACCCGACCCAACCCGTAACCCGACCCGTTTGAGAGCACTATCACAGGGGTACAATTTACAGTACAATCTATTTTCAATGATTTAGCATATTTTAAGGCTACCATATTTTTTTGAAAAGAGAAAAAACGGGACATCTTACAAATTAGTTGTAAATATTGCATTTTGTATTAATATTATCTTTCGAATTTTACTACAGCATCGCACTAATTACACAACTTAAAATAATGTAATAATAGAGTCCATACTTAATCAACAGTGCTAAAAATCAGTATAGAAGCAAGAAGCTGTTATACAATATAAACGTAATCAGTGAATATATAATATTTAGGGAAAAATTATATTTTCAATATTATTACACATACCACCTCACATGCTCTACATGTCTATAAAGAAAAAAAATCCAGATTTATGAAGTTGTTTCCAAATTTTAATGGACTGATTTATTTCTAACCTAAAATGCGAACTAAAAGAAAGCAATTTGCATAATTGTTTTTATGAAGTAGAAAGAAAAAGTGTTTTCGTGATTGCTCTGCAAAGTCACAAGAATTGGTTGCCATCTCGGGGTATACATTCTTACTTTTAGTGATAAGAGTGCTACTTAGGAGGATTTAAAAATTGCATGTTATATCCGGGGAGCAGCGATTGGAATAATAATAAAGATTAGAATGAAATTGTTCCTATAATATTGTCGGAATCAAAAGCAAAAGAAATAAGTCGATTTTATTATCGTTTCAGAACTTTTCATATCTAATTAATAAAAAAAGGAAACAAGGAAAATTTCTGCACACCGGGACAAATTTTAAGAAACCGGGACGTATTGTAGCCTTACATACTTATTTGCATGCGGAGTATCAGTACGGAGCCACTACGTAGAAGAGTTGAAACAAAACTTCGTAAATAGGTTGCCAACTCAGGAAAACAAAATTAACGGCAACCCCTAAAAATTCTATGTACAAATGAGAAACTGAAGATTGTATTGATTGTTATTCTATAACCAGCAATTACCACTTCTTTAAAATTAACGAAACAGATGAATAATACTGGATACTAATTTTCACGTAACAATTGTTGATTCATAAAATGAAATTTACTCTATAAACTTACACTTCAAACAAAGGAAATTGCTTTAAAAATTCATTTTCTATTTTCAATAAATGTATAAAATTCTTTTACAATAAAATCTAAGTGTTATCAAATTTCTTATGTTAAATAAATAAAAAAATTGCCATAGATTAAAAAAATATCGATAATGCATAATACAACGAAAATTTGTGTTTGTAAAAACACTGTTGAAAAATTTCGATGTTCAATGTTATATTCAGGATTGAAGATTCCAAAGTACTGGTTAGAAGGGGGCTAATAATAAGTTTGTACCTTTCACCGGCCTTAATCAAAGTCACAGCAATATTCCCAGCCAGGCCGGTGAAATACCTGCCAGTTAGCAATCCTACTCGTAAATGAGAATGCTGAATGCACCAAAATACTTCACCATGCATTCTATAGTTTCTGCAAAATGAGTTTAATGAAGATGTTCAAATAAATCAAGATATTGTGTTGTAATTTTCCCTTTAACAATCTACATTGTGAATTTGTTATATCTTCCACTTATCAATTTCCTGTACGAGATGAGAATAACGGTTTCTGTGCAAGTTAGATAGAAGAAAATGCATTTTTCTCATAAGGATTCAGTTCACGTAAGAAATAATGAATACGTTTAATAATAAGAGCCGAGGAGTGATAAAATAACTCACAAAGAATGATTGTAAGTATAAATATAAATATATATATATATATATATAAAACATTTAATTCCATCATCGTTAGAATAAGATCAATGTAGTGAATCACGCGATAGAGTAAACATACCAATCGACACAATAGCGTATACAAAGTCTTGTTAGAAAAATACTCCATAGTATGTGACAATTTTTTTAATGTTTCAACCATTTAGACAGCCCCCACATTGTTTTCGTTCTGGGGGCGCCACTAATTGTGTATAAACGAAAATTCGCCTGCACGTTTCTGTACAAACAATGTACAAACGATTGTGACAATATGTAATTTAATTGGACATGGTGGGGGCTACCAATTGGACAGCCCCCACTTTGTTTTCGTGCTGGCGGTGCCCTAAATATGTACAAACGAAAATTTCGCCTGCACATTTCTGTACAAACGATGTACAAACGATTACGAGAATTTGTGTTTGAATTGCACATGGTGTGGACCAGAGATGGGCACCCTCACTCATTTTTGCCCTCAAGAGGGCCGCCCTCACCCTCACTCACCCTCATTTCGGTAGATGAGGGTGAGGGTGTCTGAGGGTGAGTGTGAAAGAGTCTATTGAGGGTGAGGGTGTCTGAGGGTGACGGTGAGGGGGTCGACTGAGGGTGAGGGTGTCTGAGGGTGAGGGCGAGGGAGTCGATTGAGGGTGAGGGTGTCTGAGGGTCAGGGTGAGGGAGTCAACTGAGGGTGAGGGTGGCTGAGGGTGAGGGTGACGGTGTCGATTGAGGGTGAGGGTGAGTGAGGGTGAGGGAGAAGGTGTCGATTGAGGGTGAGGGTGTCTGAGGGTGAAGGTAAGGAAGTCAATTGAGGGTGAGGGTGGCTGAGGGTGAGGGTGAAGGAGTCGACTGAGGGTGAGGGTGGCTGAGGGCGAGTATGATGGAATCAACGAGGGTGAGGGTGGCTGAGGGTGAGGGTGAGAGAGCCAACTGAGGGTGAGGGTGGCTGAGTCTGAGGGTGAGGAAGTCGATTGAGGGTGAGGGTGAATGAGGGTAATGGTGAGGGAATTAATTGAGGGTGAGGGTGAGTGAGGGTTAGCGAAAATGCCCATCACCAGAATGAATTCCTGAAGGATGTTTGCTTGAAAGTTATTTGTTTGGGAAGTGGTTGAAATAGCACTTTCCTGCAAACTTCAAATAGAGTAGCAACCTGGTTGGCACAGAGTCACGTAATTAGGTCACAAAACATCAGCTGGCCCAGTGTACGAATTAATGGGGATTGTGAAAGAGATATTCCGTGTGACAAAAATTTAATTCTCTCCCTGAAGAACATTTTCATTTTTTCCCCTCTCTAGTATTTTTTCGAGTAGTCATATAGCTAGAAAAGATAGCATATTTTATGTAACCAAACAAAAACATAACATTTATGTCTGACTTAAAACAGGTAATAAACATTTTTGCAGTCGTTAGAATCACACCCTTTTTTCTTGGAATAGTTACTTACTCATGCGGAAAACACATTCTTTTTGTCAGAAGCAAACTATAGAGGCTCGAGAGGGGTGGAAAGGTCACGAAAATTCTGTAATTCTTGGAAAAGCATTTCTTGTAAGACGTGTCAATGTCACAAATTCTCATAACATTCGTTGTAACGGATGATCTATAATTTAATAGAATGACGTATTAGCTTCTACATGCCTGCTTAGCAGTATATATATATATATATATATATATATATATATATATATATATATATATATATATATATATATCGTTTTCAACACTGAACTTAAAGTATTTTAATTTTAATTGATAAGTTTGAGATTTGGTTGCCTGCTTAAATGTCATTACACATTATGTTTTGCCACTCCCATATGGAAATATAATTAGTGGTTAGTTCAACTTTAACTAATACAAATTTAAAACCTTCCTCATCGCTAGTCTAGTGGTTAGCGTGTGCGTCAGTGATGCACAGGGTCACGGGTTCAATTCTCGGTGAGCGAACACAAGGACTTAATTTTACCTTTATTCATTTGCATTAGTCGCCCGTCTCCCTTAGAATAAAGGGTATAGCCGTGAAACGTTAAACTAACCATTCTAATTTCGTATTTAAGGAGCTTGGCTTACCAACAGTTCTTGAGGGTAAGGGAGGGTGCATGAGCTTGGCTGATGGTGAGGGAGTCGATTGAGTCTGGAGTCTGGCGAGACAGTCAATATACTATTTGTAATGTGTTATAATTATCCACTTGAGGAGTGTGTGACATTTGAGGCTGGTTTTGGAAATAGAAATGTTTTTCCACAGATTTTCATGAGTGGTGTTTGATGCTGGCATTTGTATTGGTTGCTTTAGTAACAAATTCCATGGCATCTTTTTTTTTTAACATAGAGTAAGGAAACCTCTTGAATTTACAAGGTAGGAAACTTATATAAAGTCTTTTTTCGAAAGCTACTCTGAAACAACGGTGTGTCGTTTCCCACAACTCGATTTTGGTGTTGTTTGTCACAATATTTTTATTCAGGATATATCAGTTAGTATACCAGTAAAGATTAGCACATATCTGACGAAACAGCTAAATGTTGCCGCTAACTTATCTCGTCCCGAAGGCGAGAACACTCGCCACATTTTTGCAAGGGATCAATACGAATATAAGTCTCATACAATCTCGCTGCTGAAAAAATATTTAGCTCCAAATGAACAAGAAACATCCTAAATTTCACGATAGCTTCTCTTTTAACGGAGTCCTTTATATTAACTCATTTTATATAGTGTACTTTTATATACAAAGTAATGTATAGATGAATCGAAAAGTAGAACCACATTATGCTTATCATTCTCAAATGTATTACACATAACTTCAAGACTCAATGTGGTGTTATGACGTAAATTTCATACTCGCAAACATCTTACTTGAGCTTTCATTAACTTTATATATATATATATATATATATATATATATATATATATATTAGCAAAATAGAGGATACAAAATTGTAAATCAACTGTAGTAAAGCTCCTATAATTGGAGGTGATCGTCCCTGTTGGAGTTAGATTGTTAAATAAATAAAACAAAATAAAAATAAAATCAACTCGCCCTTTCAAATTTTCTATTCTTATATTCGGATTTAATAAAGAATTGTTTATATTTAACGTATTCTAGCAGGACTATATATTTACAAGCACATAATTAAAAGTAGAGGCTGCTCTTGAGGGAAGTCACACTGTTAAAAGAATTAGTTTTCTTGCCTCAAAGTAAGGGAAAGAAGATAATCTGATATATATATATATATATATATATATATATATATATATATATATATATATATATATATATATATATATATATATATATATATATATGGTGCCTTCCATTTCAACTCAGGCAAAAAAATATAAAATTGTACCATCACCATCTCAGATATTTTTGAAACTTTTTTTTATAGCAACTAGACATGTTTTTAAGAGACCCATATTTTTTTGTTTTGTCGAAAAAAATTTTCCCGCCAAGTAATGGGCCATCAAAGACGGGGAGTACAATTTATGAATTGTAGAAGACATGGAAAATGGTCAATTTCGGAGCCTCACCATTCGGCTATGGAGACAGATAGAGTTATAATTCTTGTTGTGGTATGTACATAGGGATATAAATAAACTATATTTTATTATAGTTTGGTTTGCGCATGCGTATCTTTTTGTACATAAATTAACAAATGAACGTCAATTTATCTGAAAAGTCGAAGTTTGCGATTTTTTTTCGAGCACTTCCGTTTCGAATTTTAAAATTCTGTTTTCACGGTTGCTAAGACCTAGTTACCCGCTTTCCGAAAAAAATTTTGTATCGCTTCTGTGGTCAACCGTTTTGTCGCAAAAAATTCGAGAAGTTATAAAATTTTCAAAAATCGCCATTTTTGGGCGCCATTTTCTCGAAAACACCATTTTTTAAAATTCTGAAATTTTGTCAGATGGTTCAACTTTACCTGAATAATAAACACACCAAATATCATTCTCGACCAATGCTTCGTGGATTAACTGCAGTCTTTTAAAGTTAGCGAAGTTTCGCTAATTTTGATGTCACAGTTAGCAACACTGGGAACAATAAAAGTGCAATGATTTGATGATGTTTGTGGTTCACATTCATTAAATGAAGAATAAATGGTTTTCTTGGCTGTTTTTTTTATTATTTTGATTAAAAAGGCTCTGAAATAGTAAAATGAGCCTCCCCCTACTCCTCCGTTTTCTTAAACTGAAGTAATCTGAGGTGGAAATTACGATTACGAAACACACAAATTTCAAGTTCACTTACTTAAAATGGTCTTCGGAAACAAAATTTCACTGTTTTTTTTTTTTTTTTTTACATGGGCCAATCATTTGCTTGGTTGTTGTCTTCTTTGCTAAAGCATGTAACCGTGCAGATGATCCAATAGATGTTGGTTCACTCATAACTCATCCAGGAGTGGATCTAGGGAGACGATTGCCCCCCCCCAGAAGAAGAAACTTTCTTATTTATATATAAATAAAACCCATCCCAGAGTTTGGAGCTCTTAAAAGTAGCTCTAAGTAGCAGTATTACATTTTCCCCCCAGAAGTCCGTCCTGGATCCGCCCCTGCGTAGCACATTGTCGATAGTCACAAAACACTTATTTTCATTTCTCTTATGCTCTTCTGGAAACTTGTACCCTGCTGAAGGTTCATGTGGAAGCATAGGCCTAAACAGCACTTAAACTTCACGTAATTCATGATTTATTCATAATATTTCTGCTACGCACCACTGGTTATCATACATATATGTATATAACAAAAGTTCCTTTTTGCAGATTTCTTAAATCTACACTTTGAATTGCAAAAGTTCGATTTTGGCGGAAGTATGAATTTAGTTCATGGTGACCCGTTACTGCCATAAAAACTTCGCAATTTTCCGAAAGCCAAAGATAACTTCGTTGAATACCAGTTACCGGTCGCATACTTTTCCTTTTTTTCTTCCGGAAGTCGTCGAATTCAGTTCCAGGTAACAAAACGAGAGTAATACCCAGAGTTTATACTTGCACTATACTCACGAATTCTCCTGCGGTTTTAGTGGGGACGCGGTGGCTCAGTGGTAGAGCGTTCACTTCCGGTGCTTGGGGTACCTGGTTCAATCCCAGCTCGAGCCGTATGGGCTTTGTGGAGGACAAATACCGTGCTCGTGGGTTTTCTTGGGGTTATCCCGTTTCCTTACACTTTCTGCATTCCACTATTTCATTCATTTCTCATAATCACAGTCTCCTTCAGCCTAACCGGCATAACCGTGGAACGTAAAACTTAAAGATTTCATTTAATTTTTTTCTTGTGCGGTTTTAATACTGTGTATCTGTTTTAGCCTAAGGCTATGGCGCGTTGCCACATTCTTTGCCCCCCCCCTACCCCACTACCGTCGCAGAGACCCTTGCATGGCCGGTTTCACTGCAAAAACACTGCTTTATCGGACCTGTCTGCATCTCGAACATCTGAAAGCGATTTTTAAAGTGGGATGCAGCACCATCAGAAATCACTGACACGGTTTGGGAAATTGTAGACACCTATTTTCACGTATTCAAACCTTTTTGTATAAAATATATTTTCGCTTTTCTTCGAGTATGTTTAGAATCTTGTCTATGACTATGAGTTCATGAGCCGAATCGTGTGTTTTATCGTCGTTTATTACAACAAAACTGTCAATTGTTTCATATTTCTGTAATAACTCTGAATTTCACTTTGCAGAATAACAGTCCAGTTTTCAACGAAGTCCACATGAAGTAAAATAGAATTTGTATCTTGAAATTTTATACGGTGGTTTTCGGTACCAATTGATTCTCTTTAGATTTTCTTGATGTAGTCATGAATTACAATTCTTAAAGTTAAACCGGCAATGTACGATACGAAAACAGAAAGTGGCACAGTTTTTTTTTTAACGAGATCATTATTCTCCCATATGGCATAAGTAACCACTATCATTTTCATCAGGATCAATAATTAAAGACACCACACTTATTTCTTCCACTCCAGGACATTCACCACATTCTTGAAGAAGACAGCTGTCATTTTCTACGGATCATACTACTAAAGGAAATAGGTCACTCATGACAGCTTCAATACAGGTTGCACCTTTGATTTGTAGCAACGCAGTAGCACCTAACTTAAAATTTGCACAATACACACACACACACACACACACACACACTTCCCTCTCAGGTTGCGGACTGACACACTTTTGTCGAATACTATAAAATTCCGAGTGACCCATTTTTATGCTGGGATTGTTCTGATTAAAAATTCAGTAAATTTCTTTGGAACGCGTAAGAAAACGTTTCGATTTTTTAAAACTTTTTGTCACTTTTCGATCACTGTTATGACATCGCACTTAATTGAGACTTTGTCTGGAGCATTCCAAATCATACTGAGGTAATAGTTTTAGGCCTTTTATAGATCATCAGAATGCATTGGATGGCCATTTCAAGTAAACTTAAATTTTGTGTGTTTCGTAATCGTAATTTCCACCTCAGATTACTTCAGTTTAAGAAAACGGAGGAGTAGGGGGAGGCTCATTTTACTATTTCAGAGAGCCTCTTTGTTCAAAATAATAAAAAACCAGCCAAGAAAACCTTTTATTCTTCATTTAATGAATATGAACCACAAACATCATCAAATCATTGCAATTTTATTGTTCCCAGTGTTGCTAACTGTGACATCAAAATTGGTGAAATTTCGCTAACTTCAAAAGGCTGCAGTTAATCCATGAAGCATTGGTCGAGAATGGTATTTGGTGTGTTTATTATTCAGGTAAAGTTGAACCATCTGACAAAATTTCAGAATTTTAAAAAATGGTGTTTTCGAGAAAATGGCGCCAAAAAATGGCGATTTTTGAAAATTTTACAATTTCTCGAATTTTTTGCGACAAAACGGTTGACCACAGAAGCGATACATTTTTTTTTTTCGGAAAGCGGGTAACTAGGTCTTAGCAACCGTGAAAACAGAATTTTAAAATTCGAACCGGAAGTGCTCGAAAAAAATTCGCAAACTTCGACTTTTCAGATAAATTGACGTTCATTTGTTAATTTATGTACAAAAAGATACGCATGCGCAAACCAAACTATAATAAAATATAGTTTATTTATATCCCTATGTACATACCACAACAAGAATTATAACTCTACCTGTCTCCATAGCCGAATGGTGAGGCTCCGAAATTGACCATTTTCCATGTCTTCTACAATTCACAAATTGTACTCCCCGTCTTTGATGGCCCATTACTTGGCGGGAAAATTTTTTTCGACAAAACAAAAAAATATGGGTCTCTTAAAAACATGTCTAGTTGCTATAAAAAAAGTTTCAACAATTTCTGAGATGGTGATGGTACATGCTCTGCCTGAATTGAAATGGAAGGCACCATATATAAAAGGAAGGCTTGGTGCAATATAGTGTGAAGCCACATATTGTTCCCAGAAGAAAATAACAATTTCAACTGCACTACCATACTAATTAATGAAGGCAAGATCAGCACTTATGGTATTTATTGCCATCTAGTCTTCTTTTTTTAATTCTTGTCAACAGCAACGGGTCATATGATATCCAAGAATACTATTTTTTTTTTTTTTTTTTTTTTACAAATTTGGCTTAGGACATAGGTGTCCAAACTTTCGAGCAAGTCACTCGCGCTCAACTGAGCTCGGGCTCAATAATTAAGAGCGAGCCCGAATCCTAATAAAATAAGTCAGAGCAAGCCGAAATGAGTGCGAGTACAACTGCTAACCGAAGTGAGCCCAAGCGAGCCCAATAAAAAATGACAAAGGTAACTGTATGAGGGAGTCGATTGACGGTGAGAGTGGCTGAGGGTGAGGGTGTTCGATTGAGGGTGAGGAAGTCGATTGAGGGTCAGGGTGAGGGTGGGTGAGGGTGAGGGAGTCGATTGCGTCGGAAGTCGGGCGAGAGAGTCGATGTACTATTAGTAATGTGTGATATTTATTCACTTGAAGAGTGTGTGACATTTGAGGCTGGTTTTGGAAATAGAAATGTCTTTTTCATATATTTTCATGAGTGGTGTTTGAGGCTGGCATTTGTATTTGTTGTTTTAGTAACAAATTCCACGGCATCTTTTTTTTTCTTTTTATATAAACATCATAGAGTAGGGAAACCGGTTGAGTTTCCAAGGTAGGAAATTTATATACTAACAACTAATGAACCCGTGCGTTCATAGAAATATCTAGTGAAATAGGTACTATTTTAATTGTAGGTTTTATAAATCCCAACAAACAAGAGTAGCACTTAAGTGTGTTGAATGTCGACAGCATCATGGTTTCTCAGCCCATTAACTTGTATGAGGAAACATTCTATTTATTCTTTGAAATAAACGAAAATTTTACTGATTTCTTCTTGAGATCTTTAAATGTATACTACGCAAAATGTTCCACTGTATGATGTAATTTTAATATTTATGAACAGGGACGTACGCAGGAATTTATTTCAGGATGGTCCCAGAGCTTCTCGGGGGAGGGTTCAAACAGAATTTCAGGCTAAATTATATTAAAAATTGTAAAATTGCCCCTATAATAAGACTAAATTTACAAAAAAAGTCCGGATTTCGGGGGGTCCGGACCCCCAGGACCCCCTGCGTATGTCCCTGTTTATCATTACCCAGACAGCATGTTTGTTTGCCGCAAGCTTGCCTGCCGCTTTTATTTGATTTTATTTCGCTTTGGCTTATACACAAAAGCTTATTTCTGCTTAGCGCAAGCTGTAGTGCGGGCAACCCACGCTTCACTTGCGAGACGCTTTTCTTTAGATTGAAGTAAAAAGCCAGCGCGCGTTCGATTTTCAGTTGTTCTCAAAAACCACGTGACGCTGACCTCTTAACTTTCGGCGACAAGGTAGTATTCGCGTTGTTAGCGTCTTGTTAGCATTCAGCTTGAATATAGGACAAACTTAATTATTTTTTTTAATTGTGCCGTTTAGTACTCTAGTACTCTAGTCCCACGTACCTATAATGTCGCTCTTTATTTCCTCATATTTCGGTAACCATCAGGCATAACGAATTGTAGTATTTATGTATAAAGCATAAATGTGAACATAGATGGCAGCAGGTTTGAGCCTACTTATTTCGCGAAGGAATACAGAACTGTTCCAGATATTTTAATATAAACTTCAAGTTTATCTTACAGTATAAACTTTATCTGAACGCTGTGTTTAAAGTATGTACATTTTTCTGCGTTTTTTATATAAAAAGGTAGAAATTTCAAGTACTCGCGGCTAATATACCAACATATTAGATATTTGTAAGAAGCAACGGCGCGTAGCTCGCACATACTTCGCTGGTTTCCAGCTTTCTTACTGGAGGCACTGCTTGCATTGCCAAGTCTAGGCTAGGATTATTACGTGCTTGTGGACGCAAGCACGGTAAGTCTTAGTTACGGGCGAGAGAGTGAGAGAGACTGAGGGTTTCACCCAAGTGGATACTGCCTTACCGTACACATCAGTGTACAAGATTTTTGGAAGCTTAGCTTCATCATTCATATATCATCTCTTCTTCTTCTTCATCATCATTATTTCCACTATACCTTACTACAGTACGAAGACTTTCATCAACCCAAACGTGCCTTATGGCATCTCAACCTGTGAGTGGCCAACACTCCGGTTTACCGCCAGTTATACCGCAACCCTCTTGTTCTTCCGAGAAATCGGTGCGCCGGAGATGTCATTCATTGGAAAGGATCTCTACCAGCCAGGGCTCTTTAGCTCGCTCCCGTTCACCAGTAGCTTCAACAAAACTGCCGCCTGCTAAACGACAACATAAAATCAGTGACGCCAGTTCTGAATCTTCCATGAATATTGATATTCGAGATGATAACCAGTTTCCTAATCTACCGCCCCCGGGTCGACCTACTATCTATTCTTATTTGCTTCAGAACTTTGACCCTAAATTCACAAATACAAAACTTCTTTTCGTTCAGATTACTAAATACCTGCCTCGTGTCAATATTACTCAAATGATAAAGACCAGGAACGGAATGATTATCAAGACACCTGATCCAGAGTTTCTCCGTACGATTCGGAACAAGTTCAGTTTCGAGATTTTCGGAAAACAATCTACAATGACCAAGCTCAGTGACCAACGTACCAAACAGCCACCTCCGCCGAAGAAAACACCTACTCTTTCTGTAGTTATTCGTGGGGTAGATCCGAGTTATACCGACGATGAGATCCTCGAAGAACTCAAGTTAGAGGGCTACCTTATCATCAAATGCATCCGGATCAAAGGCGACCATGGTCCGACATACATGGTGCGCGTACTTACAAACTCACAGCAGACCATTGATGACCTGCTAACTCGTGGTGCATATATCTACAAACAGCGCCATCGTGTGGAACCATCCAAGACTTCTTCTCCATTACCTCTTCGCTGTGAGCGCTGTCAGGTCTATGGACAACACTCTACATCTCAGTGCAGAAACCCATTTAAGTGTGGTTACTGTTCCGGCCCACATCCTACACGTAGTTGTACTAATTTGAAATCACCTCCGACGTGCTCCACATGTCAAGAAAATTCACACCCAACATATAGTTACAAATGCCGATCCAAACCAGCTCCTGAGCCATCAAAACCAGAAACAGTAGTGCCACTGCGCATACCTGAACAAATCCAACCACCTACAAATCCCGCTCTTCAACAGCCTGTAACTGTCCATCAGCTTTTAACATTTCTTACTCTGTCTTTACAAAACATTCACCCATTCTTACGTAACCACATCGCTCAACAAATTCAGTACGCAGCCAAGGCAATTTTCAACGTTAACATCTCTCCCACATATTCTGGCAATAATGTTTACTATCATTCAAATGTACTGGAAACCGAGGTTTAAAAGCCACCATGTCTCTCTTCATTGCATTATGGCGCTCTCCTTCTTGTTTTTGAACATACGTTCTCTGGCACAGCACAAGCCGCTCTTTGAAGCGCTTTTGCTTGAAGAAAAGATCCATGCCTTTCTGCTTAATGAGACTCATCTCTCACACAACATGACATGTCGTATACCTCGATTTCAATTGTTACGACAGGATAGCACCATAGCAGCCAGGCGAGCCAACGGGGGAGTAGCGATTGGGTTTTCTCCTTCCATCCCATTTCGCAGTCATTTACCCGTTTTACAAAATATTCCTGAACATCTTATCACATCTTTATACTATAAAGAACTCTATGTAACAGTTGCAACTTTGTATATCCGTCCTGGTCATGATATTCCATACAATTTCTTCCAATACATCTCTAATAATTTTCGCACCTACATAATCATGGCAGACGTGAATTTACATAGCCGTCCGGCGACTCAGCGAGACCAGTTTCTCAATTATATCACTAGCCATACTACCGGTGTGACACTACCACTGCCGAAACCTACCAGGCCTTCTAGCCAGACTACCCCGGATATAGTTATTGTGTCGAGCAACATTTCTCATCGTAGCTCTGTTGAGGTACTTGACCTCATTGGCAGCGACCATGCTCCTATCAAACTCCTTATTACAACTCGTTCAGCTACTGCTCAGGATATACCTCCACGAACTACCTATCGTTATGATAAGGCAAATTGGACTGCATACCGATCGCATCTCACAGAACATCTTTCTGATCTATCGCCACCAAGTACCGAATCAGACCTCTATCATTCTCTCGAATCTCTGACTACTGTCATGCAAAATGCTACTGCCAAATACATTCCTACATCTACTACTTCTGCCTTTCGACCATCTTTGCCTCCACAATACCTGCCGTTGATAAAACGTTCTCGTCAGTTTTATAGGGATTTCGTCGCTACTGGCAACCTAGACTCCCTGCATCACCACCGACAACTTCAACGCACCGTTCACAACTATCTCAGAGCTTACAAACTACGGAGCTGGATCAAAACTTGCAATCATCTCGGTTCTCTTTCTCATCCAACGCAGTATTGGAAGCGTTTTCGGCAACTCACTGGGCAAAATACTCGAACAACTTACCCTCTTATTGACAATAATACGCCTCTTCATACCGATACTGACAAGGCTAATGCTTTTGCACAGTACCTTCAGGAAATATTTACACCACTGACACCTGATTTACCTCATCGTCCTCATCCCGTCGACAGGCTCCATCTGGACTCTCCACATTTACAACCAAATATTCAACATACTCTTCCCGAGAACAACCCTCTTACTGAGCCAGTCTTGATATCTGACATTACTTCTGTTGTTGCTCATAGGCGTAACACAGCTCCTGGTATAGACTCTATTACATACAGGCACGTTCGAGAAAGCCCCTATACTGTTTTATATTTGCTTTCTCTTATATATACATTTATTCTTCGTACTGGCTATGTCCCTGTCGACTGGAAAACATCCAAGACTCTCATGTTTCTCAAACCAGGCAAACCTGCTCACACTGTCAGCTCTTATCGTCCCATTCAATTAACATCAACATTTTGCAAAATTCTGGAGCGTATCGTTGTCAAACGTCTTCACTGCTATCTGGCACTACACAACAGTCTTCCTCTTGAACAAGCTGGTTTTAGACCCTCTTTCAGCATCAACGACCAACTACTTCGCCTTACTAATTCCATCTACAACCATTTTAACACAGGACATCCATCTTGCTTGGTCCTATTTGACTTGGAAAAGGCATTCGATAAGGTCTGGCATCCAGCTCTTATTTATAAACTGAAGCAACTCAGATTGCCTATTGCCTATCTCCGCTTCATTTTTAATTTTCTCACTTGTCGCC
This sequence comes from Thermobia domestica, assembly GCF_964235325.1. NCBI lineage: Eukaryota > Metazoa > Arthropoda > Insecta > Zygentoma > Lepismatidae > Thermobia > Thermobia domestica. The sequence goes on from NC_137457.1 coordinate 144,271,552, forward strand.
TGGCCTACTTCTATGTTAATTTCAGTTACTCCTTTCCAATTTTTCTTCATTCTGGGGTTCCACAAGGATCGGCTTTGTCACCCTTACTGTACATTCTATATGTTGCCGACTTTCCTGCTGTTCCAGCTACAGTACAATTCTTTCAGTATGCAGACGACACTGCACTGCTCGCCACTGGTAAAACTATCCACCAACTTAATTTGGCCTTACAAGATGCTATCAATACCTTTGTCGACTGGTGCTCTCACTGGCGCTTGAAAATAAATCCGACGAAAACGCAAGCTATTGTATTCCTATCACCGAAATGCCGTTCTCGTATTCACCGTAATCCTCGTCTCTTGAATCTTACTGTTCAAGATGTACCTCTCAAACCTTCTCGTGCTGTCAAATATCTTGGCCTTACTTTCGATCACCGCCTTACGTGGTCGGCCCATTTACAAGCTATCGCAAAAAAGGCATATAGTCGTCTCAATTTGCTGAAAAGTCTTACTGGAACAACCTGGGGACTCTCTGCGACTACTATCCTGAACACCTATAAAGTTTTTCTGCGACCCATACTTGTTTATGGTTTCACCGCCTGGTTACCTGCACCACCATCATACTATGAGAAACTACGAATCCTTGAACGACATGCCTTGCGCATCGCCTTTCGAATTAAGTTGCCCAGTCCAACTCGGGACCTCTATGATCGGCTTACGTTTCCACACATCCTCTATCATCTGGAAACACTTCGCACAAAATATATTACCCGCCGTCTGCAGTCCAACCATCCACTTTTACAGCAAACATTTGAAGAACACGCCCGTAATCTCTCCCCCTCTGCTGCTTTCATTCCTCCGCTTTCATTACTGCTTACTCTCTACCGCTACACTATTCCCCCTGACCACCCTGACAGTCGTTACTACGAACCATATTCTTCAGATGCTCATCTCCCTCATATCTGGCCATCATATGCACCGTAACACCTACCGTTTTAACAGGGCACCCTTGTCTTCATCAATGCCTAGCGTCGCCCCTAGGCGAGAAGATAACACGCATTTGTCATACTAACAAAACCTATGTGTTGTGATGTCAACTGCACTTCATTCTCATCTGCTCTCATCCATCTGCTTTGATGCTCTTTCACATCTAAACCTTAAACCAACCTCATGATTATGGTTCTTAAAACCATAATGACCTGAATTGCTTGATAATAAAATGCTTCTTTAACCACCCATAGCCCATCTATTGTTTCCATATATTACAATAGTACATCTACCTCTCTTCCCCTACAGAGGGCGTAACCCTCTTCGGGTAGTTGCTAGCAATTGCTAGCAGGCAAAAAAAAAAGCGTAGCTCGCGAACTGGCCACCTGGAATCTCTAACCAGGTAAAAAAATAGGGTATCCGTTGCTGGCGGAGAAAAATAAACTAGTCCTCTGGTGTTTCCATCCCCATTGTTTGATTTTACTCGCGATCTTCTGTATACGGTTGGATTACTTGCCTCCTCGAGGTCCAAGGAAACAACCGTCGAATTGATTATAAGCCTCCACGGAGGCAAAAATACTAAATTGATCCTAATAGTTGACGACCCTTGCTATTGTTTTTGGCTTCTAGATTTATTTAATACTCTCCTCTTTGGAGGCAGAGATACCTGTACACAGTTGACGACCTTGGCATATCTATCGGCAAACGACTTCGTTTTCAGTTTTCGTAACACAGTACCATGGCTTCTCCTACACAACCCTCATATCAGCATTGCGGATTACCACAGATCATCCCAGGTCCGGCTGACGCTGCTGCTCTTGACAGACAACGCAGGGAAAGCCACAAACGTGCTCAAGGCACTAGTCGATCTCCATCTGGATCTCGATCTCGCTCACGTTCACCAGCTCTTTCACGACAACCTCTGTCCCAGTCATCAAAGAAAGCACACACAATTAGCGATTCTGAATCTGAACTTCAGATAGATCTAGGAGACGACCGGCAATTTCCCCCATTACAAGCACCGCAACGTCCACCGTTATACAACTTTATCCTTCAACAGTTTGATCCTAAATTCGCCAATCTCAAAATTCTGCTCCAGCAATTCTGTAAGTACGTACCTCGTACGTCAATTTCTGAACTAATACCCACTCGCAATGGCATCATCATAAAATCCACAGATGAGAAACTGGCCTATAAAATTCTGAACCGCTGCAGCTATGAAGTCTTTGGCAAAACAGCCACTATGGCACGATTAGCCGACAAAAGAGCCAAACAGCCACCACCACCACGAAAATCGCCTACCTTGTCTGTAGTTATACGTGGTGTGGACCCGTCGATCACAGACGAAGAAGTTGCCGACGAGCTCAAACAGGAAGGCCATGTTATTACGAAATGCATCCGCATTAAGAATAATATGGGACCGACATATATGATGCGTGTTCTTACTTCGCACCAAGAAACTATCGATGAACTTCTAACTTCAGGGGCATTTATCTTCAAACGTCGACACCGGGTCGAGGCATCTCGCACTCCACAACCTCTCCCGCTCCGATGCGAAAAGTGTCAAAAATATAATTCGCATCCAACATCAAAATGTCCAAATCAACCAACGTGTGGCTTTTGCTCCGGGTCTCACTTTACTAAGGTCTGTCCAAATACCCACCAACCGCCTAAATGTACCACATGTCCTGAACAACACCCTACGTTCAGTTACAAATGCAAAGCCAGGCCACCAGTGGACGAGACTAAACCTGAACTTGTGGTGCCTATCAGAACGCCCGAAACTAAATCTGAATCTCCGCCTATCACTTCAGTATATCAACCTATCACAATCGAACAACTTCTTGCATTTTTCACCGTAGCTCTGCAAAACATTCATCCATTTCAAAGACAATATGTACTCCAACAAATCCAACTTGCAGCTCAGGCAACTCTAAACGTCACATTAAATGCTACATATTCAGGTCCGTATGCTTATTTCCATGCTACTGCGGTTCCACCTAGCTCTTAAAAACCTCACTTACTGTATATCGATCATTATGGCTTTAATATTTCTGTTTCTTAATATCCGGTCTCTTCAATCACATAAACCACTGTTTGAACAACTGCTACTAGAAGAACAAGTCAATGCATTTCTCCTTAACGAAACTCATCTGAGGCCTAAACAAAGCTGCAAATTTTCACGATACACACTGCTCAGACATGACACAACCATACCCATGTGCCGTGCAAATGGCGGAGTCGCCCTTGGGTTTTCTCCATCAATCGCCTATCGCCAACATTTACTGTCAATACCAAACATCCCGGAATACATCATTACCACTCTATACTACAAAGATATATATGTCACTTTGGCTACCATTTACATCCGCCCTGGTCATGCCATACCTCTAAATTTTTTTCAGTATATCTCAGACACTTTCCGCACCTACATCATTATGGCAGACATAAATTTTCACAGTCGAACAGCCCGCCAAAAGGAAGAATTTCTAGATTTCATTGCAACCGAAACATCCGGCACATTCCATACCCTGCCTCATTCTACCCGACCGATCTCGGATACCACTCCAGACGTTGTCATTACTTCAGCCAGTATCTCTGCACGGTGTACTCTCACAGTACTCGACCCCCTTGGTAGTGATCATGTTCCCGTTAAATTATCACTCACTTCTTCACACCGTCCAGCACCCCACTTACCTCCTGTCACTCGTACCACATTGCGCTTCGACAAAGCCGACTGGCCAGGATATCGAAATTACCTCAGTATCATTTTTGCAAACTCAACTTTATCAGAAACGGAGGAAGATCTTCATAATTCTTTGGATAGAATAACTACAGCACTCCATGACGCTACCAGCCGTTTTATTCCGACTAGTACATCCCATAGTTATCGCCCAACGCTCCCACCCCATTATTTACCACTTATCAGACGTTCACGAGCGCTCTACAAAGATTACAAACGTACAGGAAATCTAGAGTCATTGCACTTACATCGTCAATTTCAACGCACAGTTCACAATTATATTAAAGCATATAAACTCCGTCAATGGATAAAAGCTTGCAATAATTTGGCAGACGATGCACTACCCATCCAGATACTGGAACCGTTTCAACATGCTCACTGGTCGCAAGACCCACACTACCTATCCTCTTCTAGAGAATGAAAATCCTCTTCACACAGATAAAGAAAAAGCAGACGCCTTCGCAACCTATCTACAATCTATTTTCACTCCGTCTGAAGCAGCCATTCCTCGCAGGCATCCCACACATACCTTTAACATAAATTCACCAGAACTTCAACCCAGCACGTCTCATGTTTTACCCGCACATCCTCTTACTACGCCTATCACTGTAACAGATATCAACTCCGTCACGGCTCGCAAGCGCAATACTGCCCCTGGTCTGGACTCAATCACTTATCGTCATGTCAAAGAAGCGCCTCTCGCCTTACTACACCTTTTAGCAACTATATTTACGTTTATTCTCCGCACAGGTTATCTTCCCCCTCAGTGGAAGACTTCCAAAACACTCATGTTTGCTAAGCCACACAAACCACTAAATTCCGTATCATCTTACAGGCCCATACAATTAACTCCGACTTTCAGTAAAATATTGGAACGCATCCTTGTCAAAAGACTTCACACTCACTTAACAGCGAAAAATTTGCTACCTTTACATCAAGCTGGTTTCCGACCAGGATATAGTATTAACGATCAGTTACTTCGCCTCACCAACATGATCACTAATCATTACAATTCTTCCAAGCCTGCCTGTTTAGTTTTATTCGATCTCGAAAAGGCATTTGATAAAGTATGGCACCTGGGACTTTTATTCAAGCTTCTGTCTTTCCGTCTTCCAATCACGTACATCCGCTTCATTTTTAATTTTCTCTCAAACCGCCTGGCTTACATTTACATCAATGACAGTGTCTCTTATCCTGTTTTTCTTCATAGCGGCGTTCCGCAAGGCTCTGCCTTGTCCCCACTGCTGTATCTGCTTTATGTCGCTGACATGCCTTCCTTACCGCAAAATATTCATACATTTCAGTACGCCGATGACACGGCTTTCCTGGCGTTAACAAAGACTATCTCTCAAATAAACACTGCGATGAATGAAGCTATCCGTCGCTTTAGCGATTGGTGTCGGACGTGGCGCTTAACAATAAACGCTACCAAAACTCAGGCCATAGTCTTTATTCCACCAAAACGTCGATCACGAGTTCATCGAAACCCAGCTCGTCTTGCCCTTACCGTCAATGATGCTGCCATACAGCACTCAAAGACAGTGAAATACTTGGGTATAACATTTGATCATCATCTTACATGGCGTCCACACCTCGCTACCGTTGTAAGCAAAGCCAAAAATAGATTAAATTTACTTAAACGTCTCATAGGTACAACGTGGGGTCTCCATTCTTCTACGCTTATCAACACCTACAAGGTCTTCCTCCGTCCCGTACTTACATATGGTTTTACCTCCTGGATATCAGCAAGCGCAAAACATTACGAAAAGCTGTTAATAATGGAACGACATGCTCTCCGCCTAGCCTACCGCATTAAATTACCAAGTCCAACCCGTGAATTGTACGACCGCATCACATTTCCTCACCTACTTTATCATATTGAAGCTCTTCGTATTAAATATATAACTCAACGGTATGACAACGAACACGCTTTATTTTTTGAAACCGTTTACAGCGACGCTCCCTACACTCACAGCCATCACCACACGTCTACACCTCTCTCACTGCTTTTCTAATTATATAAATATACCGTACCTCCAAATCATCCGGACTATAACATCATCAGTATCCTCAGCACATCACACGTACCGGCCCATATCTCACCTTCATATCATGCACAGTAAAACCGCTTGTCACTAACAGGACCTCCTCACGTATAATAAAATAAATAAATAAAACTTATGGCGGTTTAATACAGTTCATAAATGTCTCTTTGCCCAACTGAAAATATTTCTTTTTCCGACACAAATATGTTAAATCTCTTTCCCTAATAGAGGGTGTAGCCCTCGCAATGGGTGCTAGCTACACCATAGCTGGCTAACTTAAAAAAAAAGCGTAGCTCGCCACAACTAAAACGTAACAATTATTCTTATTTTGATGTTTTGCAGAAGCGGATCGGAGACTTGGGTGTTTTTACGGTTGTGCATTTGCTTCAATAATTGGGAAGTTTAGGGGATAATATATTGTAGCATAGATTTAGTCACACGGTTAAATTATACTGATTTCATACTGTTTTATCTAAATTCGCTTACTGCAAGCTTCCTTATAACTTTTTTGGCGTGTTTCGCTTGCAATAAGCTTAACAAAGCTTGCCATTGATGAGAATACGCTTATAATTGGCTTGCGTGTGAGATAATTTGACTTGTGTTAACTTGTGAAGACCAGCTTGCCCCAAGCCTTGCCCAGATGTAACTAACTAGCTTGCCACAAGCTTGCAGCAAGCTAATTGGCTCGCATAGTATAGCTTGCGGCAAGCTAATTGACCTTGCGACAGCAAGTTTGTGGCAACTTGCGGCAAGTTTAAATTGCTGTCTGGGTAAAAATTAAAGCAACATAACATTATATATAAGAATATTTTTAAAGCAAGGGACACCCAAATAGGCCAGAAGGAGAAGTTAGTAAAATCAAAAAATTTAAATCACGAACATTAAAAAAGAATACTTTCTCTAATAAAACAATGGGCTAGAATAAAAAAGAAAGGGGATACGGCTGTTTCGGTGTAGGATGTTTTGGTGTAGGACGTTTTGGTGTAGGGCGTTTCGGTGTACGGGTGTCTCGGAGTAAGGACGTTTAGGTGTGAGGCTGGTTCGGTGTAAAAGGTCCAATGTTTATACCGAAACGTCCACTCTTCAAAATGAAAATTATTCGTTAGGGAGAAATAAATTCATGAAATAGACAATATAATTTAATAAATAAAATAAAAATTAAATGCTGTTATAATTGGAAGGGGTTACTGCGAGAAGGTTGCAGACCGATTTGAAACCCCTTTCTGTACTTATTTTAATCGGATGCTTGATTAAAGTAAGTCTCTACCTCCCACTATTCGAGGTGCTTATTTATAGTGAGTCCCCTCGCCTCACTCTATGTCAGAACTTCATACTCAAATGTTATAATTATGAATTGATTGAGAAAATGTTTTACAGTAATGATATTCTGTAAAAAAGTGTGTGATGCATAAACAATGTTTACACCACACACACCTTATTACGGCAATAACTGAGCACGAATCGCAAAGTGCTGCACAATCTTTGAAATAAAATTTTCAAACACAGGTGGATTTTCTTCCAAATAACCGCTTTTATATCATGCATACCCAATAAGATTAAAATCTAGGAGAAGAAAACTGATTATGAATCAGTGATAGGATTTTCACATTCGCGACAAATGCATTTGGTCTGGCTTCTAAATAATTTGGCTATAGATTTACTTTAATCAAGCGTCCTGTTAAAATAAGTACAGAAAGGGGTTTCAAATCAGTCTGCACCTTCTCGCAGTAGCCCCTGCCAATATAATTGTTCTTGGCTAACTGCAGAGCATTTCAAACCAGAGGATTATTTGTAATTGTAGTAATCATATTGGATCCGCCAATTTGAATCTTGTAATTATATCGTCTGGTTCTGAATCATCTGTCCTAAAACCCCCTTGGCAATAAGCTGGCCGTATCATTTAATCTTCTAATTTAATGATTATTTTCTGTTTGTGCTTGGAGGTCACCCCTAACATTCAAAGGGTGGTTCCTACCCTTAAACCCGCACCATTGCCGAAATAAAAAAATTACGTGTCGATTTTATTATTATTATTATTATTATTATTATTATTATTATTATTATTATTATTATTATTATTATTATTATTATTATTATTATTGATATTCTACAAGTATGCAAAGTTAATTCAAATCATTAAATTACACTTCTGTAAGTCTCCTTGTTAGTGCTGTTCAAATGGAACAAATAATTGGCGGACATAAAGTCAGAACATAGAAAAAATACGCCGATGTTACGAAGAGACTGAGCAACGTTTGTGAAAATTACAAATCTGATGTAATTTCATTCTTAAAAGGAATTGCGTACAATTTTAGATTCTGAGTTGAGTGATTCTATGTATATTTATTTTTTTTAACAAAATTCCTTTGGGGTATTATTCAGTTTGTGTATATTATTACTATATCTCAGGAACTTTGTGCAATATATTTATTTATATTCAGAAATTACGCTGAATATTTTGCAGTAAATTTGATTTTTGAATTAGATTTGATTATTATTCTATAAAACTCGCCTATGGACAATTCTGAATCGAAATTATTGTTACGAATGGATTGGTGTTGTATTATCATACTGTCTCAATAACAATGAGACTTAATAACAATGTTAATCAGTTTAAACCAGGGTGGAAAAAAATCATGATTTTTTTTAAAAAAAAAACATTTTTGTTGATTTCTTTTAAAAAAAATCATTTTTGTTGATTTTTTTGATTTAAATCGATTTTTTTGATTTAAATTAAATCTTTCTCCTCGTATAATACAAGTCGCAAACTGAAGAAAAAGCATTAGGAATTAGTATTAAATGCTAATTATGCCATTTAAGTGAAAATACTGGGGTTGAATTTTGAATTATCCCCAATCGTTAACCTATATCAATCCCAAGCAATGTTCTTAACCCTTTTAAATTATGGCTCTTTTTAAAGGTAAATTACAGACTTTCAGTCAAGCAGCTACAGTACCATCCCTATTTATCCTAGGATCATGGTACATACATCACTCTCTTTAGAATAGAACAGCTTTCACATTTCCCTATCATGTCCCTGAAGAGGGAAATTTTGAGAGTAATCGGCATTTCTTTTTACTTTTTTTTAAATTTTGATCCCCTCTGGATTCCCCTGTGTTAACGCACAGATCTCAACATCAACTGGGAAATAGTAAGGGGTGCTAAATGTGTGTACAAAATTTCAAGCTTCTATCTTGAGTAGTAAGGGTGAGGAAATTATTTAACAGTGAGCTAAGAACATTCCCAAATGCCCCAGATGACCCGGATGTAATATAAAAATTTCCTCAGACATCCCTATTTAACCTAGGATCATGATCTGTACATTATTCTCTTCAGAATAAAACAAATTTTCAAATGGTACCCTTCAAATGTTTCCATCATGTATCTGGGGCGGGTATAAAAATTTACCTCTGTGGGCCTCTCCCCCTGTTTTAAGGCAGAGATCTGAAACAAATCTGAAAAATACTGAGGGGGTGCACTGAGTAAATGTGCAAAATTTCAATCTTGTAGGTGCAAAAGCATTCTAAGCCTGCGAAAAATAATATTCCCCAAATACCCCAGATTCCCGTATAAAACAGGATCTCAGGTAACAGTTTCCTGAGACATCCCTATTTATCCTAGGAGCATAGTACGTACATCATTTTCTTCAGAATAGAACAGAATTTCAAACGGTCCATTCATATGTCTCCGTCTGAGGCGGGAAAACCACGAAAAAAGCTATTTTTGTTAAAAATATCCTTTTTAAAAACATTTTTGCCCCTCTGGACCCCGCTGTTTCCACGCAGAGATTTGAAAACATCTGAAAATTGTTAAGGGATGCACTGAACGAGTGTGCAAAATTTCAGTCTTCTGAATGCAAAATGTAACCTGCCAAAAAATAATAATAATAAGCATAACAAAAAATATCTTTTTAAATTTATGACGTCATCACACACTATGCCTCAACGCAGAAAGGCGTGAAAGCATATGTAACGTGTTCTAAAATGCCTCTAGTCTTGAAGAAAACGAAAGAAAAAGCCTTATTGGTACTTTTTTAATCGAATAATGAAGATTCTACCTTATCACCTAAAAATAGGTGATATAATTTAAAAGGCTTAAGCATTAAGGAAAAAGTACAGCAACGTTTATCAAAATGACACTTTTCCACAAAAGTTACTGATATTTGGCAGGGGCCTATTTTTACAAACTCAGAACTAGCTTGCGGCATGAAATACATAAATTTCGGCTAAAATTATAAAATTAACATTTTTTTTTTGAGAGAGAGGGGATAGGATCCCTCTAAATACGCCCAATTATCTGGGAACAAATAAATAGACACGCACTAAAAAGAATTTACGTCTTAAATGTCGATGGTGATTTCCCCGTTAAAATAGTTAACGATTTTAAAACCAAAACCCAATGTTACGAAAAGAAGAAAGCAGGATTGCTCCCTTACCTGTTCAAAACGAGATTTTCCCTCATCATCTTCTGCATGACACTTGTTTTCATACTATACTGTACATTTGAGTCTCATTGTATTATTATTATTAACTTCCATAATCGAAATAACAGAACAGAAACGGGATTTTTACTTATTTTCAGTTTAAATTAATTTATTTCGGAATTTGATTTAAATCAACGATTTTTATTTAAAAAATCAAGCGATTTAAATCTTGATTTATATCGTGATTTAAATCAGACTGATTTAAATCAATCCACCCTGGTTTAAACTATTGCAGAGTAGCTACACTGTGACACTTCATGACTGTTCATTACAACCATATGATTAATAGAATCAAATATTAGGCTATACACCGAAACGTCCTTTTCAGCTAAGCGTCCTTACACCGAAACGCCCGAACACCGTAACGTCCGTACACTGAAACATCCGTACACCGAAACATCCTACACCGAAACGTCCTACACCGAAACATCCTAGACCCAAAAGAAAGTGACAAGTCGACATCCTAGAAAACACACACACACACACACTTTCTTTTATTAAAGTCTTTTTTCGAAAGCTACTCTGAACCAACGCTGTGTCGTTTGCCACAACTCGAGTTAGGTGTTGTTTACCACAATACTTTTATTGAGGATATATCAGTTCCTTTTCCAGTAAAGACTACCACATACCTGAAGAAACAGCTAAGTGTTCCCAGGCACATATATTTCGTATTGATTCCTTGCGAATGAGTGGTGAGTGTTCTCGCCTTCAGGACGAGAGAAGTCCCATACAATCTCGCTGCTGAAAAAAATGTTTAGCTCCAAATGAACACAAAACATCCTAAGTTACACGATTGCTTCGTAAATTGAAAATTGCATTTCTCTTTTAATGGAGTCCTTTATATTAACTCATTTTATATAGTGTACTATTTTTCCGTTATATTATGCTACTTAAGAACCGGTTTTTATATACTTAAAGAAATGTTTAGATGAATCGAAAACTAGAATCACACTATGCTTATCATTCTCAAATGTATTACGCATAACTTCTAGACTCAATGTGGTGTTATGACGTAAATTTCATAGTCACAAACCTCTTATTTGAGCTTTCATTCACTTTAATTGGTGTTGTTTTAGCAAAATACAGGTTATAATCAACTCGCCCTTTTAAATTTTATATTATTAAATTTGGATTTAATAAAGAAATGTTTATATTGAATGTGTTCTAGCAGGACAATATGTTCCCAAGCACAAAATTAAAAGTAGAGGCTGCTCTTGAGGGAAGTCACACTGTTAAAAAAAAAATTAGTTTTCTTGCTTCAAAGTAAGGAAAAGAAGGTAATCTGATCCAGTTAGAAAGTGCGGGGCACGATTGGGAATACTATTGCGGAGTCCCAGATTCCCGGTGCAATATAGTGCGAAGCCACTTATTGTTCCCAGAAAAAAAAGAAAAATTTCAACTCCACTACCATAACAATTAATAAAATAGAGCTCATCCGTGGCTAAGCGGTTAGCGTACGGGCCTTTGTCGTGGGAGACCCGGGTTTGATTCCCGGCGAGAACTCATGTGGTTCGGATTCCACGTTAATCAGTAGGTCCACGTCTCATATAGCCTTGCTGCTGAAAGGGACGCTAAACCAAAATCAACTTAACAATTAATAAAGGGGAGAACAGCAGTTATGATATTTATTGGCATAAAAAAAGTGAGAGAGAGAGAGAGAAATATTCAAAAGTTGCCCACAAACTTGATGCAAAATTTTAATCTTGATATTTTGAAAACTAAGGGTGTTTTTTTATTTACCTCACCCCTCCGCCCCCACCTGGCACCGCCAAGTTTTTCATCCGGTTCCGAAACGCATCTGGGGTGCTCTTTGGTCCATGCTTGACTTGGCGAATAAAAAAACGGGTTCAATAAGTGTTATATGAGCTTAATAAGCGTTTAAACACAGCACTATTCCATGGTACCGATTCGTACCATAAATTCCCAAAGGGTTAAACACTACTAAGCAAATACCTGTATTTTCTAATTGACGGCTGTATCGAAATGATTAAAGATTGGCGTGACATGCTCATACGCTACAAGTCTTTCCTGACTTTTGTTTTCTACCTCTTCCTGTTAACAAATTTTCTTCAATTTTCTTTTTTATCTGAAAGAATATGAAATAACGAAGAAATATGTTTACTTTTACCCCGTCCCCCTTTTTTTTCTTCAGTAGGTTGAGGAAAAACTACTACTAGTACTAGCTATTGACTATTTATCGAAATTAATCGCTCCCTTCTTTGATGTCAACTGCGGCTACAAATGAACAGTACTAATCCGAGGTTCGCTGTTGTATTCGGTGGTATTCGGAACGACGGTGAATGCTTCAAACTAGACCAGCGTTTCCCAACCGGTGTGCCGTGAATGGGCTGCTGGTGTGCCGCGAGGAATCGAAACAATTATTAATTTTATAGCAATCAAATTGCAAAAGGTAGGGAAAAATGCGTATTTGTATTTCACATTACTATGAACCTCTACTGTGAATCTACAATTTAAGTTTCATACCAGGTTACTGTTCTGTACATTTCTAATGTTGAAAAAAAATTGTTACCATTGTTATGACCATTATTGCTTCTTTATTGTTGCAGACTATTTCCTAACTTAAAAAATTAAAATATCATTCAATCCTTTTGACAAAGTACCTACATTTGTGTTTTAAAAGTAAATGAGATTTGTTTGTTCGTTCGTTATTTAGTGATCTCCCTTCTTAGGAAAAGGTTGGATACAGTTTTTAAAAAGAAAGCGTACTTTTAAAAATCTGAGTCCATTATTTCATTGCAATTGTTTTCTATTTTAAAATTAGAATGAAAAATAAGCATAATGATGTACTACGGGGAAAAACCAGTGATAGAGCTTTCTTCTCTGTAAGATGGAGATCAATAATCACAGAAAAAATACCAGTGTGTTTAATATTTACAAATAATATCTATAAGTGTGCCGCGAGAATCCAAGTGACACCCGTAGTGTACCGCAAGTTGAAAAAGGTTGGGAAACGCTGAACTAGACCAACGATAGGTCAGATGTTTTGTTATTTTTGTGGAGGCCAACGATTTCTTGGCGCAAATACATTCATTTAATTTCCTCTTAACTCTTAAAGTAAAGACCACATTTTTTTCGGAACCTCCTTCGGCGTTAAGAAAGGAACTTTTTCTATTCCATATTGCCTTGCTCAAATTGTATCCAATCGACAGACTTTGAATTGAATTTGGAATTTGGAAGGTAGGAACAACGCATGTGACATCTTGAGGAAAAATCACTGCATGTTCAGAGCGCTGCTTTCCATTATAGAAGAGATTCTAAGAAAATTTGATTCCCACACCCCGAAAACGCAAATATTTTAAAAGAATTTAGACATCATTCGCGGTAACAGCCTGACGACCAGCTGTTTAGTGAGATATTTTTGTTTTGAAAATTTCGTGAAAAGCAGTTGTTGTTTGTTCCAATGAAGTGATTATACTATTGATCGAATGTAGCGTATACCGGCGTACTTCCTAAATTTTAGGTAGCTATGCGATAGTTTCCAAAAATTAGAGGTGGGTATACGCCGTATACCCGCGTATATCCTCCATTACATCCTTGAAACTAATACGCTCATTTATCCTCAAAGTTGAGTTTTTAATAAATCCTACGGCCTACTACAACGAATCTTCCTTGACTCACACCGAGTTTTCAGTACACCGAAGTTCTCCTGCTCCCATATATATATATAATATATATATATATATATATATATATATATATATATATATATATATATATATATATATATATATATATATATATATAAGGAAGGCTTGGTGCAATATAGTGCGAAGCCACATATTGTTCCCAGAAAAAAGGAAAAATTTTAACTACACTACCATACTAATTAATGAAGGCAAGAACAGCGCTTATGGTATTTATTGGCATCTTGTCTCCTTTTTTTAAAACTTGTCAACAGCAACGGGTCATATGATATCCAAAAATCCTAAAAAATAGTAAAATCTGTTTTTCTTTTTTTACTTTACTTGAATGAGAATGATATTTACCCTTACTTATTGTTTAGTAAGTACATGTAGATAACTGTGAGTGTAAGGGAGTCGATTGATGGTGAAGGTGGCTGAGGGTGACCAGAGTGACTGACGGTGGTTGAGGGTGAGTGTGAGGGAGTTGATTGAGGGTAAGGGTTATGTGAGGGTTAGCAAAAATGCCCATCTCTAGTATGGACCATGATCCTGCGATAAATAGTCTCGACGAAATAGTTGCTTGACTGAAAGTCTAAAATTTACCTAAAAAAGCGTAAGTCTCAAACGGTTTAATAAAAAATACGTATTATGCAGTACTTCGACAAAGCTGCTGCAATTGAGTATTTTAATATATTTAATGGCAATAATGTATTTTGAACTATGTACAATACAAAATAATGTATACCCATATTGTGGAGTGTGTACTCTCTATCATTTTATTGTAAATTAATAATATTAAAAAAACACTAGTGCCTTTGATTGGCATGCTATTTTCTATGACATGCTGAGATTTGCCACCACGATAGATTTTTCAGAGGGTTTAGAGGTTCAGACCCTCTGTAGCAACGGCGCTGATTATTATTAGGTTATTACAAACATAACTTTTATCATTGTTATAACATAGTTTGTTGTAACATAATTGATTATTTACTGTGAGTTTATGTCCGGTTAGCTTTTGTCCGCTTCTGCATCAATATAGGTGAGCTTATGTCCACGATCCGCCACTACACGCAAGAACCACGTCAGGATGGAAAACTTGCTAACTTAATTTCAAATCAGTGATGCCAGTTTTGTAACAGCTAATTTCCCGTCCGAAGCCGTGAAATTTACCGATTAGACGCAATATTTCCCGCCAACTAAAAGAGACAATTTACAACATCTAGTGATACATAATTTTGAAAAATGTCACTTTAGATGGCCTATAACGTACAGTTGAACTTATTCTCGTAATATAAAAGCCAGTATTTACAATATGAGAAATGTATGATATCACAAAGCTGTTGGCTCAATATTAAAAAAATATTTTAAAAACAATGTGAACTTTTTTTTAACGAACAGCATGCTTTTTTCTATGCTTTGGAAGGGAATGTTATGTTCGGCAAAGAAACACAATACGATTTTCTGGTCTTAACAAGATTTTTGTGTTGCTGCACATTACTTGTTCCTTGAAAAAAAAAAAAAAAAAGCTGTAGTAATAGACAAAGTATTTTGCTATTGCATTACATTAACTAGATGCTTGAAGTTTTTTGTGTGATACTGAAGTTCACTTTTACTACAAAAGAACTCTACGTTACAACAGCTCATACCTAGTATTGGTATCGATTCCCGACGCGGACTGTAAACCCTATTAAATTGTGGATCCGAAAGTCACTCCTTGTTAGATCTCCTAGTTTCATCTCGTTTCTTACTCTCGCTCATCTTAAAAAAAAATAATAATAACAAAATAAATAAAAATAAAAAAAAATACCGCGAAACAAATGCTGCATTTCTCTCTTTCACTCTAGATCGAAACAAGATTAAATTTGACACTTTTGCGACACGAAGGAGCTATTTCGGAAAGAGGGCTATGCTTCTATGGAAAACAACTTTATAATGATGTAGGCCTACAACAAATGATACCAGTGTGAAGTATTGTTCTCTAGTCTTGTTTATGGGGTCGCGATGGCTCACTGGTAGAGCGTTCACCTCTGGTGCTTGGGGTCTCGGGTTCGATCCCAGCCCCTGACAAGTGAACTTTGTGGTGGACAAACACAGTGTGCGTGGGTTTTCTCGGGGTTCTCCCGTTTCCTCCCACTTCCTTCATTCCACAATTTCATTCATTATTCATCATCACCGTCTCCTTTAGCCTAACCGGCATAATCGTGCGACGTAAAACTCAAAGATTTCATTTCATTTTTCTATCTTGTTTATTGATTCATCATTTGAGACATCCTACATATTTTCGTGCTGAAAAGTGGTAAAGACAGGTAGGAAAGGTCTAAGCGCATCTACGGGACATTATCAAAATATTTACTCTCTACAATGGCCCAACGCGGAAAACTTGACTTGCTACATTTTTTGTCTCCCTCTGTTCGCTGTTTCTTATATGTATTGAATTGGTTTGAAAATTCCTTTTATTATTCAAACATAGCAGTGACACCTGTGTGTGTGCCAAAACACAGAACCACCAGACAATTGTACCTCCTTTTGTTTTGGAAACAATAAACCAATCTCACGTGTGCGAGGGGAAAGGTAGCAACAGCGAAAAGACCAGATATTTACTCATGGTCAGTTCACAGCACATTGAGATAAGTCAGCGAAGGAATTGATCCCTCCCCCAGCACTCAACCATGCGTCAATCTGCAAGAAATCTTTGGTAACAAATTTCCAAGAAAAAGTTATGTACCGTACTTGCCAAAAGGAAACATCCCAGCGGAAACAAATAAATACGGCGTTCTCGGTATTGAGGACAATACAAAGATTGGAAGCGGAAAAACTGGTGGTTGTCTTCAACTGATCCAAGTGATTTATTCAAAACAACTGGGCATTCACAAAACTGCATTTGCACACGATACCAGGGAGTAATCTACACCCCCCAATACTCCCCTAACACCCCTCCAAATTTCTTTACACACACCCCTGGATGGAAAAGAAATACTCCTCCAGATCCAATTGTATCAATCAGTATCATATAGGTTATTTACTACATCAAGTTAAAAAGGTTTAGCGTTTAGGAAAGAAGGCAACATTCTTATTTATTTATTTCACTTCAAAATACGAAGCGACCTCGTTCTCATGTACGGTTTCGAGAATCACATGCCCTCATTGTTTCGGGCGGTGTTTCGATCAAAAGAATTGACAAAACAGACCCACTCATACCTACCCTCCTCGACTCCGCGGTCGTTTCCTAGAAAAGAGATAGATGGACAGATGCAGATGACTGAAATTGGCAACGTCTTGAGCGGTCATTCACCTACCTTCTCCTCAATAAGGAAAAATGTGACAATATAGTAATAAGTCTATTTCAGAATAAGTTGGTAAGTGCTACTCTGCAACAGGCTCGCAATCAGAGGGGGGCTAGGGAGGGCCTGACATTCCCTAAAATTTTCATGTCCCCTCCAGACTTCAATACAAAATGCACAATTTAAATATTTGTAAGAGAATTTTTAATGACTTGGTCCCTTCTAACATATTCATGGCAGCCCAAAGCTCTGTGGCTGGTTTCGAGCCTCTTCTGCAAGTGGTGTATCAACGGACGGACGTTAGAAGGGTGTAGTCAAAACGTTTTTAGAAACGAAGAGATCGATAGAAGAAAGAATTATATATATTTTAAACTGAGTCTAATGTTATGCAGGAACGCATTTGACGCTAGCTTAATTTTTTGTAAAGTATATTTTTATTCACGTAAATTATTATTATTATTATTATTATTATTATTATTATTATTATTATTATTATTATTATTATTACCAATATTTGCAAAAAGCCAATTCCGGATAACAATGTTGTTATTTCTATAATATGAGCAGCTCGTGGAAACATCATTGTATGCCATATTTTTTTGACTTTCAAGTAAGTATGAAAAGAAAGTTCATCATTCCTATGCAATTCGATACAAAGACACATATCAAACAAGTTTCCCTTGTGGTTCAATACCAATCCAGTCCATCTAATAACTTAATTTTACGAGAAATCACAATTATCATGATGTTCGCTAAATCCTCTCATATCATGGTAAAAATGAAATGAAATCTGTATGTCCCACTGTTATGCTAAAGGAAACGGTGATGATGAGAGATGAGTGAAATGGTGGAATGAAGAAAGTGGGAGGAAACGGAAGAACCCTGAGAAAACCCACGAACACGGTTTTTGTCCACCACAAAGTCGACATGGCGCGAGCTGGGATCGAATCAGGGACCCCAAGCACCAGAAGTGAACGCTCTACCACTGAGCTACCGCGCCACCCCCACATATCATGGCAAATAAAGTGCTGACTTCGCTTCTTAATATTTTGTATGGCCAGAAATTATCTTTTATCGTATTCATTGGAGGCAAACGTTCTTACAGATTTAGACTGGACTGCAACTGAACACGTGTGGTTTATTGTTCAACAGCCCTGCAACTCTTCAAGTAAACAAGTTACCAAAAAACGGAATCTGTAATCAGAGGTCCCTACAAAGGTTCAGACTTTTTTGTACTGAATAGTATTAAGCTCTTTCCTTTTTTATAGTAGGCAATAAAAATAGGAGAAGAACAATATTACTTTTCTGAAGCAATGTGTCATTTATTTGAGCAAAGCTATTGTAGTCAAAATTTGCAGACACTCCTCAAATAACAGGAAGAATCCCACAGCTATTTACAATTCTCTGCTTTCACGAAATATTTACATGTGTGACACTTTGCGTGCTGAAATTATTATTATTAATAATAATAATTTATTATTATTATTATTATTATTATTATTAAATAAATAGTTACGTATTTTAGATATCATATTTGAGATAACATTTTGGTGACAAAATTACCGGTAACGAAATTACCGTGACGAACTTTCCGGTGACAAAATTACCGCCGCCCGTCGGACATAAGCTGACCGGTAGTCTTATATTACAGGGGCGGACAAAAGCTCACCGATAGTAAACATAAGCTCCCTTCAGGGACTTTGAATAAAATTCACCGAATATTGAAATTTAGGCGTTAGCTACCTCCTAAGCGGAAAATGGAGCTACTATCTTATATCGTTTACCAGGTGTAAAAAAAAAAAAAGTTTGGGAGTTGCGTTGTATTAAACGTGGACAGACCTTGAGGAACTTGTAACAAAATACCCTGGATATTAAAATCTAGACATTGACTACAATTACAAATAGGCCTAATAATTCAGTAGAAAGCAGAGCTACTAATGTTGTATAGCAGTTATCGGATATCCGAATAAAATAGGAATTTTGCAAGTTTAATGTATTAAGCATCGGCGACAGTAGGCGTAATTTTTGCCCTGGAAATTTTGGAACCAAATTTTTCTTATAGGCAGGCCCGTAGCCAAGGGGGGGGTCCGGGGGTCCGGAACCCCCCCTTCGAGACCAGAAATGGAAAAAAAATTAGGGAAGGATGAAAGAAAATGAATGAGAAAAAGAAGGATCAGCGTTAAAAATATACTACAGGAAGCTTTTGGTTACTCTTTCTTATGAGGAAATTTGTATTACTTGCAATACATGGTTGCGAGGTGAGCAATATATCTTGGATGAGTCAGGGAATTTGAGAATTCCGCAACTTTTCTAGAAATTTCGGAGTTTCTGCTACTAGTCAGGAAGATCTCAAGCTTCCGAAAGCATAGTGCTGTTATGTAACAGTGTGGACATTTTTTATCATAATTTTTCGTCATCGCACCCTTGCAATATCGAATATGTTATTTCAAAAACAATTTTCTACTGCTCCTTTAACCTGTAATGTGAAACAGACAGTAGTTGACGGAATAATAAAAACAAAAATATATGTGGAAAAAAAGTTCTGTTAACATTTGATTTTACAGGAAAAGGAACGCAGATATTGCAAAATATTTTACAAGACATTATTGAGTATGTACTTTTTATAATAGTGAATATGTACTTTTTATAATAGTTGAGGTCATAATGAAAGGAAAATTGTTATATTAGAATAAACAGACGAAAGATGTAAATATTGTATAATCTTTTTCAATACGTCTTTTTTACTAGAGATTTCTTCATAGTTTATTAAAATACTTACCGATATATCCTCACAAATCAATATATGATGATAGTAAAGTAGTTTAGATTGATCGAGCTCCTAGGCCTTCAGAATTTCATGTCTCTCCCCTCCCGTTATGAAATCCTGGCTAAACAAACCAATATATGTTCCAGTAAAATTGTTTAGAATGATCGAGCCCCTGGTGTGATGACCACAGCATTTCATGTCACGGACCCCCGCCCCCCCTTCATGAAATCCTGGCTACGTGCCTGTTATAGGTCGGACAATTCATAACTGCATTAAAATATTTTCATGATTAGGCATGCATACTTACATAATAGAATTTGGTTACCTAACGGAATTCGCGATTCTGGTTTGTAACTTTTTTTTTTTTTTTTTACGAATTTATCATACTCAGATGTAATTAGGGCTTGTTTCTTAGTGCTGTCGTCGTGTTTGCAGCCTAACACTCACAGATATCTCTTTCTAATTTACTAACACAAAGGTTTTTCTTTTGGTTAATAAGTTCTTGTTTAGTTCTTAATAAATAAAATAAGAAAGAGATACATTTGATGAGCCTTGGTCTGCAAGTATAATAATAGACTTAAGACTTGAACTCTGCAACATTCTTAATATTTTATTCTGATGTCTAATAACTCCTATATGACGTTAGTAATATAGCCTACTTTCTATTGAGAAGGTAGGCCTACTAGTAGTCAAAGCCCAGATTTAAATATCTGGAGCATTTTATTACAAGTTCCTCAAAGTCAACCCACGTTTAACACATTAAACCCTGCAACATTCTTATTATTTTATTCTGATGTCTGACAATTGATATATAGCATTAATAGCTCTATTTTCTACTGAATTAGGTCTACTACTAGTCAAAGTCTAGATTTTAATACATCTTCATACCCATCATACGTTTTTCTAAAGGGGGAGAGCGGTAGCTCAGTGGTAGAGCTTTCACCTCTGGTGCTTGGATCCCGGGTTACATCTCAGTCTCCGCCAAGTAAACCTTGTGGTGGACAACTACCTTGTGCGTGGGTATCCTCGGGGTTCTCCCACTTTCGTCATTCCACCATTTCATTCGTTATTCATCCGTCTTCTTTAGCCTAACCGGCATAATCGTGGGACGTAAAACTTAAAAGATTTCATTTCATTTTTTTCTAAAGGAAAATGAAATATTTCTGAGTTGATTTAAGCCATAGTAAAAAAAAAACACATAACAAGGAGAGAGACTTTCACCAAAATTTCGTTTACCAATATTTCTGTGCTGCAAAATTTCCTGCACCGAGAGTTTCAGCATAGGGGAGGGGGTTAGATTACTTTCTTCAGTAAAAGGAACTAATACTCTTTTGTTTGTCCGAATCCATTTTCAGTTTATATTTTAATATTCAAAATCTACTTCATGTTAACATTCAAAATCTGGTTTTCATTTTTGTCATATTTTCTGTTTGTCATTTTTCAGGTGATTTTTTAAATTTTATTCAGGTTTATTTTCCTTTGCAATTAAATTAGTTAACCTATAAATGTATTTAATTATCATTATTGTATTCATTATTGCATTAATTATCTTATAATATTATAATATAATTATATTATTAGTGATGAGCTTATGTCCGGAGAGCTTTTGTCCGCTTTTGCATTAACAAAGGTGAGCTTATGCCCGGTGAGCTTATTGCCGGTGAGCTAATGTCTGCGACCCTTTGATATTCTTTCTTGTCTTGATGAACCCGAGCGCGAGCGATCCCAGTGCAAAATGGCCATTTATTATATATATACAAGTCTATGAAATATAAATAATATTATACCGTAGATATAACGTATATCTACGTAATATAAATTTCAATCACTTGAATGAGAATCATATTAACCCTTACTTATTGATTATTTAGTACATGAAAGAAACTGTGAGTGTAAGGGAGTTGATACAGGGTGGCTGAGGGTGAGGAAGTCGATTGTGGGTGAGGGTGGATGAGGGTGAGGGAACCGATTGAGGGTGAGGGGGGCTGAGGGTGAGGAAGTCGATTGAGGGTGAGGGTGGCTGAGGGTGAGGGAGTCGATTGAGGGTGAGGGTGGCTGAGGGTGAGGAACTCGATTGAGGGTGAGGGTGGCTGAGGGCGTGTCTGAGAGAGTCGATTGAGGGTGAGGGTGGCTGAGGGTGAGGGTAAGGGAGTCGATTGAGGGTGAGGGTGTCTGAGGGCGAGGGTAAGGGAGTCGATTGAGAGTGAGGGTGTCTGAGGGTGCGGGGGAAGGTGTCAATTGAGGGTGAGAGTGAGTGAGAGTGAGGGTGAAAGAGTCGACTGAGGGTGAGGGTGGCTGAGGGTGAGGGTGACGGTGTCGATTGAGGGTGAGGGTGAGTGAGGGTGAGGGTGAAGGAGTCGACTGAGGGTGAGGGTGGCTGAGGGTAAGGGTGACGGTGTCGATTGAGGGTGAGGGTGAGTGAGGGTGAGGGTGAAAGAGTCGACTGAGGGTGAGGGTGGCTGAGGGTGACGGTGTCGATTGAGGTTGAGGGTGAGTGAGGGTGAGGGTGAAGGTGTCGACTGAGGGTGAGGGTGGCTGAGGGTGACTGTGAGGGAGCCAACTGAGGGTGAGGGTGGCTGAGGGTGACTGTGAGGGAGCCAACTGAGGGTGAGGGTTGCTGAGGGTGAGGGTGAGGGAGTCAATTGAGGGTGAGGGTGAGTGAGGGTTAGCAAAAATGCCCATCTCTGGTGTGGACTACCACTGAGACAGCCACCACTTTGTTTTCATTCTGACGGCACCTCTAATTATGTACAAACGAAAATTTTACCTGCAGATTTCTGTACAAACGATGTACAAACGATTGCGATAATTTGTGATTGAATTGAATATCGTGGGGGCTACCACTTAGACAGCCCCCAGTTTGTTTTCGTACTGGCGACGCCCATAATTGTGTACAAAAGAAAATTTGGCCTTCACATTTCTGTACAAGCGATGTGCAAACGATTGCGACAATTTGTGATTGAATGGGACATGGTGGGGAGCTTCCATTTTGATAGCCCCTACTTTGATTTCGTTCTGGCTGCTCCCCTAATTGTGTATATACGAAAACTCTGCTTGTACCAAATTTCACAAAATTAAATCCCCACGTTAAGCGGGTTTGCATATCCAGGCTCCTAACTATGAAAACATTTACGCTCAGTCCAACCTCAATCATTTCACGAATTCAACCTGTTTTACGTATGTTATTAGGACATAATATCGATTGTGATTTATTCTAAAAACACTTTTACACATTGCAAGAGTTGTAACGTCCAAATATTTACTGAGAAATCATAGTCGTATCGGAATAAACAAATGCGAGTATGGAACAGTAAACTGCTATAACAAAAGTCAAAAGAAGATGTACAAAGGCATACAAAACGGTCGAGTGGTTTGTGTCGATACACTCTCAATCACATGTTTGTGTGTTCAAACCCGGTAGCAAGGTGTTTCTTTTTTTAACTGTCTTCCTATTTTCATCCGGAGGCTGAAAATATTTATTTGAGTAACTCATTGAAAACTTCTTTTGTTTCAAATTCGATTAGAACGGAACATTATATGAATTGCGAATCTTAAATCCATAGCTAAAAAAATGAAGTATACTCACTACTCTATTATCCTGTGATTTGTAGCGAAAAACTATTTATAAACAGTGGTGACTTCAGAAAATTATCCTCTGGGGAAGGGCACGCGGGTGGAGGGCAAACATTGGTAGTCTACCTTGAGCACGATCGAATATATGGTCCTGAAGGTGGAAATTTCTTAGCTCGAGAGGGGTCTCAAATTCTCCCTTAGATCATGTCCTGAAAGCATCATTGCTTAAAAGCTTTTCGTAACAAATATAATATTACACTTGTTTCTTGTTCTACATTTAGAATGGGTAAAATCATAACTTATACAGGATTATAATAAAAGCATAAAAATTACAATACCAATTATGTATAAATTATCTTGTAAGTTACCAACTTTGGGTCAGATTAAAACTCAAATATTTGTTTTCGGATTGCACTTAAAAGTAAGTTCTCTCTATATAATCCTGATTGGAAAGCCATGTTTAACACTAATTAATTAATGAATATTTATACGAATATTTTTTTAATTTCCTATTTTAGTATCCAATAGTATATACACTTCATTTCCAAAATCAAAATCTCGAAAATGTATATTGTACGAGTGCAGACTCGCAAATAAATGATTATTTATCATATATATTGGTCTCTATTCGAAATTCTATTTAATCGAATCCGACAGGCACACAGACAGAAATATCGAGAACAGTGAAAAAAAAAGAGAGAAAAAGGAGTTGTACCCGGCGGGGACTCGAAGTAAGTTCGAATGGTGCTTTACAAGTTGAACGCCTTAGACCACTCGGCTATGGTAACAACTAGTGATTTTAGTAAAGGCTTCGAGTAGTAGTTCTTATTACAGAATAACATTTTCTATTGCCTAAAATTTAAACCTAATTTACTTTGATATAATATATCTATTAATTTGTTACATGAACACGTTTTCGTTACTTTAATGAATGATGTATGTTGTTGATATAGATTCTATTACACGTTCTTTCGTAAATATTGTAAAAAAATATCAGGGTTATTTATGATCTTTTATGGAAATTGACTGGCGCATGCGCAGTACACAGACAGTTCAATTGGAAGGCGAGGAAGGAAACGCTAACACACTGTTAGAATGTTTCCCTCGCAAGCAGTAGTTCCCAACCGAGGGACGGCGGGACGCACTTCGTCCTTCTTAGGTGGCGTGAAGGGTTTACGAAGTCTCTTCGTTGTCTTATATTTCTTGAATGATTATACACAATATCCAGTCACATCTTGTACACATTTGGAAGTGATAAATTGTAGTATAAATAAACCGTCCTCCACACACAGTGATTGTTGCTTTTCCAAGATTATAAACTGAAATACTTTTTATTTCAATAGAATATAAAAGTTTCAATGGGAGGGGTTACAACCCCCTCAACCCGATGGGTCATCGACATGTCACCGCTTAAACTGTAACTTTCAAGTTAGAATCGAAGAATGGAGACATGTGAACTACTAAATATATTTTTAGTTCATTATACATTTTCATAAATAAAATATCCACAATTACAATGACAGTAATTATTGTAAATATTTGTACTTTCATTTTTCCCCTTTGTTCTCGATTGAGCTAGAAAAATGTAAAAATGGGAGGTTCAGAACTTCAAATATTACCTATATTTCAGCATATTACAGAATTATATTTAATAGAATCCGGCAGGATCACGAACAGAAACGTCAAGAAGAGGTAAAAGCAAATTGTACTGTGGTGGGATTTGAACTACTCTTGAATGGGGTCTCAGATTCTCTAGCCGAATGCCTTAGTCCACTTTTGTTTTAATTCTTTATTCAAGAAAAGTGCAATTACATACTTAAACACATACTTAAGCTAAAAGAAAACAGAAAACAAATTTTGAACGTTAATAAATGGCGTTTACATAATTAGCAAAATATTTCCGTTGTTGTTGAGATGTAAAAAATGACAGACGAGAAATTAAAAGTTTTAGATACAGATCAGTATTTCCTTTGATATCGTCCTCAAGTATTAAAGCTGCAGTAGTTATCGTTAACCAGATAATAATATTGTGCTTTGGTTGCGGAAAATGTTTATATTCAAGACGCAGCAACATGCTCGTAACAGTGACATATTTTGGGTGCAAACGGAGAATGCGGCTTACAATAGAACAATATTTGGAGCAGATCACTTTGCTTTCATGACACCCTGAAAGACGATGTTCAAGTGTATCCTCAGTAGGGCAACGGGCACAATACATAGTACTACTTAGTCCAATGTTATATCTACGTACATTTGTAACAATTTAATTGTGTACAAGAAGAAACCAAAGCGATTTAAGACTAAAAGAAAGAAATTTCGCCGTAATATTGGTCCAAATTTGCGACCATTGAACAGTCGGAAATTGCTGCTGTATTTTAGGAACATATCGAATATTACTATGATAATAACAATATAATTGTTTAACAGTATACGTTTCAATATTCTCATGACTGATTAGAGCATAACTTATATCAAGAATAGCATTAGTAAGGTGTGGGTACATATGAGACCAAGGTAGAACACTGACTGGCGAATCTAAAGATACATAAAAAAGACATTGTTTTAGTAACACAGCTGTGATTGAAGAATCATACACACAAAGTAAAACACATGTACGGTGTAATAATAAGCTGCGGCATTGTTGGCGAATATTTAAAATACGTAAACCTCCATGAGCAAGAGGCCCATAGATAGTTGGACGAGCAACTCTGAAGATTTGTTTATGCCACAGAAAGTATAATGCGTGGCTGGTGATTTTACTTTCATATTTGACCGGTAATGGGAAAATTTGAGCAAGAAACCAGAGTTGAGAAAATGCAAATACATTAAGAAAATAAGCACGACCATATAATGTAATTTCTCGCAACTTATTAGCATATAAAGTAGAAATTATTTTAGCCGTGACTTGCGAATAATTATAATCTATGGTTTCTTTTATTGTGCGTCGCCAGTGAACTCCTAAAGGTTTAAAACCATCAACAAGAGTAAAAGGTGTGTGATAAAATTGCTCAGCCTCAGAGTGAAAACAAAAAAGTTTACTTTTGTGGTAATTAACAACAGCACCCGAAATACTAGCAAATTTATTAAGCTCCGTTTGAACCACCTGTAAATCTGCAGGGGAATTAAGTATGACATGGACATCATCAATGTATGCTGGTATGCAGATGGCCCTCGTTTCAATATGGACACCAGGCAAAAGATTATTAAGTTTGTATACTAAGGGTGCAATAGCTAAACTGTATAAAATGGAACTTAATGGGGATCCCTGGGGGAGACCTCTGTTCACAACCAAATGCTTATATAAAATACCATTACAATGTATTTGAAGTAAGCGATCGGAAGAAAGCGCTTTTATCATAGAAATAAAATGAGGTCCAATACCATAAGACGGCAGTAATTGATATAAATAATCGAGATGGAGATGATCAAAAGCTTGTGTCATATCGACTGAGAGTAATGCAGTGGTAGAACCTTGAACATTAGTAAAATAAGCAATAGTGTCCCTGATATTACTTAAGGCGACATACAAGGGAGGGCAAGAGCCATGACCAAACTGAAATGGAGACAATAAACGGTGTAAGACGTGTCTCAGTCTATTTGCAAGAAGACGTGCAAGAATCTTGTAGTCAGAATTAAGTAATGTAATAGGACGGTAATCTTGAATGCGACTAGAATGGGCATGTTTAGGAACTAATAACAAAAAGCCTTTTTTCATGTGCCGAGTCAAGTGAGGCCGACTCCAAAATTCATTAAACATTTGAGTGAGGAATGGTAACATCAAATCAGTAAACATTAAGTACATTTCATTGGGTATTATATCAGGACCTGCTGACTTTTGTCGTTTAGCCATAAGAATGGCATTTTTAACTTCCTGTTCTGTAAATGGTGCATCCAGAGTTTCACGATCGGCAGCCTCCAAGCTAGGAAGCATATCAAAAAAGGGGGAAGAGGAAGTATTTATGGGAGATACATTTGTATATAAACTGGTATAATACTTATGAAAACATGGCACCACCTGATTACCCTGATGCACAGTGTTAGTCTGATCTACTAATTTACTTATCAGTTTACGTTGACCGCGTTTGCGCTCTTTACAAATTTGCTGAAGTGCCGCATCCTCCGTTGCATTACAACTTTCCGTTTTACTTCTGACGAAAAAACCTTTTGTGCGCTTCCGATACAATGATATCAGTAACGCTTTAATTTCTTTGACCTTGACAAACACAGAAGGAGGCATAGGTCCAGGATATGCAGAGAAATAGTCATGTAGTAAACGAGTATAATAATTAAACTGGGTATGATAAGCATGCCAACGCTCCTTACTATAATGTCTACATACAGATCTTAAAGCTGGTTTAATATAAAGTTCCCAACGAGTAAGCAAGGATGAACGTCCACTAGAATTGGAAAATTGGCGCCATTTAGTGAGAAGGCGTTGTTGCAACTCAGGGTCCGTTAACACAGATGTATTCATATGCCATACCGGAGAACACTGATAAAATTTTTGAACAGGTAACTTCAATGTTAACAATACAGCACAGTGATCAGTGAACGAAGCAGGATAAAGTTGTATATCCAGCACACAAGGAATTAAGGATTTAGATATGTAAAATCTGTCTAACCGACTAGAACTGTGGCTAGTAAAGAATGTATGTCCTAGTTCCGTAGGCTTATAATAATTCCAAACATCGATAAGGTTAAACGAAGTGACTACCTGTTGTAGGGTAGACGAAAAGTTGCGTCCTGGATGATGATCTTGCGCAAGAAGAGAACAATTGAAATCCCCTGCGC
The DNA here is from genome assembly GCF_964235325.1 of Thermobia domestica. Taxonomy (NCBI): domain Eukaryota; kingdom Metazoa; phylum Arthropoda; class Insecta; order Zygentoma; family Lepismatidae; genus Thermobia; species Thermobia domestica. Next base: position 144,299,844 of record NC_137457.1, read on the forward strand.
AGATAATAGGAGCGGTACTATCATGTAAAGCGACTGCAAGGTCAGTAGCAAAAAAATGCTCTCTGTCAGCTTTGTGATTACTTCCAGAATGAGCATAAACGTCAGCAAGGTGACAGTGTTCTAATTTTGCTGTTAATAGTCTACCTTCCGGATGTAAAAATAAATTATCAATTGCCAAATATGTCCTATAAATGAGACCAGTTCCGGTACCAGAAGGAGTATCATTAGCAACATAGGTATATTGATGCGGTAAATGAAGAGTAGAAAAGTTTACTTCTTGTAAAAACACTACGTCAAGAGAATGGACCAAAATAAAATCCACTAATGCAGCATTTCTAACCACGGAAGACAAACTATTCACATTAATTGTAGCAAAATTCACTGAAAACATGGAGAGATAATCATACGGAAACGGTAACAAACACAATGGAAACCCTATAAAAAGGGACCATAAAAGTAAAAAACGGATCGGGAGGAGATTCATTATAAAAACAAGACAATATCCAATATACACTAGGCACTGTAGTTTTCAATTTACACAAGATCGGCGAGTTCACTGAGAAGCACTGACATCCTCGGGAGCACTGATATCATCTTGTAATTGAACGGTTTGAGAAAAGAGTAACTTACCAAGTTCATGTCGCTTCTTACGTTTTCGACGTCCTCGTTCTGGAGATGCAGAAGACGAACGGTTGACTTCCGTGGTAGTAGGTGCGTTTGAAACGCTGTCCAGCACCATAGGGTCAGAACAAGTTGTAGTGGTAGAAACAGGATGAACGTCAGGAGTAGTCGTACTCTTGGTAGATGAAGCATTCAAATATGTCACAGGAGTATCCACAGGGTCTCAACAGTGGGAGGCAGTGAAACTGGTACCGGAGAGCCGGGCAATTCTTCTACTACGGTAGTGGGACTGGTGCTGCGACTGCAGAATACAGGATCCGGGGGGGAACATTTGGCACTAGAAGGTTCAGCTTCAAAAAACGAGTCAGCACTAGGTAGAACTTTAGAACTGTTAGGAACTACTGTTGAAAAAGGCACTTCCCCAGTTACAGCGGGGGTGGAGGCTGGCACAGAAGAAACACATTCAACACTGGTATTAGCGGGAGGGTCTGAAGGAGGTTTCGGTTGCAATACAGGAAAAATACTGTAATTTGTAAGGTCGGGCGCACTGTCAAGTTGTAAGGGGGGAGGGGGTCCCCTCAGTATGGTACGGACACCTGGAGCCACTAACGTTGACGTATGCCCATGAGGCTGAACTGGCTTGGCCTGGCGATGAGGGCAGGAGGAAACGAGGTGATTTTCACTATCACACCGAGCACACGTTTTAGATTGCCCAAAATAGGTAACCCAAAGCCGTAAATTACAGATGGTCACATAGGAAGGAATGTTCCGTTTTAAAATCATTTTTAGGAGTTTCCGACCAGTCCGTACAGGATAATAATGACCTTTGGTGTATTTCTCTTCGTCCATAGAAATAATTTCGCCATATTGTCCCAGCACTTGCTTTATTTGAGCATCCGAAATTTCCATAGGAACTGTATGAATTTTCACCAATTTGAACATGTGAGAAGCAGATTCTAAAGGCAGTTCATAAGTACCTTCAGCGTCAGTATATGACACAACACCATTACGATCCATGAGGATCCGATCACACAAATCCGCATTAGAAAGTTTAATAAAAAGAAACTTACGAGCAAAATCAAGTTCTATGCTTAAAACATCACTTAATGCAAAGTTATATTCATTGTGTATCCATTCATGTAAGTAAATAGAATTAGGAACATTTACTACACTCTGGAAGTTAATACGAATCGTATTAAGACGTAAGGAAGCCATTATTCACTGAATAATCAAAATTAACAAACTTAGCGTTCCAAGAAAAAAAAACAATGCAATTCAATTCAATTGCAGTCAGCAAACACAACACCAAACGAGGGCAAAAACTGCTAAGCAAACAGACACCACCCTCCACCAAACCCCAAGCACTCAACTCGTACAGACACAACACAGTTCACGATGTGAACTGCACGAATGTCACGGACGAACTATCCACTCGGCTAATGTGACAAGTTGAAAATATAGTAAGCGTCTTTCATGTTCAATCTTTTGTTACAGTATGAAATTTATTTTGTATTCTCTGAACTTTAAGCCTATTTTGGCCTGATGTAATAGTCTGTTGAAATTGTTTTATGTTTACGGTATTCTTTACTTTGACGAATGATGTTGTTAATATAGGTTCTATTACGTATTCGCTCATAAATATTACAGCAATTGTCAGGATTATTTATGATCTTTCATGAAAATTGACTGGTGCATGCGCAGTAGAAACAGAAAGATGCACTTTACCGACATTTTTCATACGCGCCAGAACGCAAATTTCTAACAGGTTCTCAAAATGCCTCGTTCTAAAGGTTGTGGAGAACTGTCTGTTGCTCTGAGAGGAGAAATCATAGGCCGAGCAAAAATAGGACAAACTGTACCTCAGATTGTTAGAGATCTGGGATGTGACAAGAAAACGGTCAAGAAATGGGTTCAGCGTGTAAGTGGATATTTTCGATCCACTTACTTGTAATAAATTAACTGTAAAAATATCTGGTTTAAATATATATATATATATATATATATATATATATATATATATATATATATATATATATATAATCTAATAGTTTTTAAGTTCATTAAATTCCAGGCCTGGATAATTATTTAGGTGCTTATATATTTATATAGTTTATAATGTTTATATAATTTGTATAACTTATCTGTATATAATTTGTATCATATTTATCTTTTTTTATTGCATATAGCATTAGAGAGATTGCCTTTAAAGATTTTCTGCTTAGATAGATACACTGTTACATTTGCTTACATAGTTTAGGAATCGCACATGTGCTTGTTAACTGTTAGAACTTCAAGGGGGGGGGAGGTTGGTAGCGTCGGTTTTTTTTTCAAATTTGCAACGAACTTTCTTTATTTTAGCTGGAGATCTTTTCGTTTTTGGATGCTGCCACGTGTAAGCCGAATCATATATACACCGAGCTGTTTCGCTTGGTACGGGTTCTTCTGACACTCTGGACCACATGGTTACGTTCGACCGACGGTCCTAATGTCTGTTGGATCAACCAATTTTGTTTCGCTATGCTGTTTAAGGCTGGCAGGTTAGGAAGGTCTATCGGAATGACCAGGAATAGGGAATAGGATTTTTTTTTTTGTAAATAACTAAAGAATAGTTTTCTGGGGAAAATTCTTTTTTTTTTTGTTTTGATAGTTTAATTTTATTCACGCCGAGGACGTGGGGATACGTATTTAATAGATTTTGTATTGTGAGATATGTTTTAATCTTTTGATAGGACATTAAGGAATGCTAATTTCAAACTCCAAATGGTTTTGGGTTCGAGTCCCTTGAGTTTTGTTTCTCGAGTTAAAGTTTATTGTTTTCCTTTTTTGATTCCCTGATCCTAATCCTGTGTTAGTGATTATCTCATGAAAAAGAGATAAGTTTCTGGTCTCTTTTAGAGCGAGACCTTATTTAGGGCAAGGCCTAGCTTTGGTGGAAAGTTTATTGTCTCTAAGAGAGAGACTTGGTTAGGGCAAGGTCCACAGCACGGGCCAGTTTATAGTCTCATGAAAGAGACTTATTTCTTACCTTAACTTAACCTTTCACCTTGTATTGTTATTTAGCCAGGGTTTCCTTTTCGCAGGTTCTGTAGAGTTCTGGAGACCTGTGTAGATAGGCCAAGCATTTTCTTTGATTCAAGGAATTGCTTTTAAAGTTAAGGCAAAGTAGAGCTGTCACGTTAGAGAGGGTAGAAAAGCTTATGCCACAGGACCCTTATAAATTAGAGCATAAACTAGCATGTATTCGTATCTAAGTAGGGAGTGATGGGTTCCGAGTTCGATCCCTCACGGGTAAAGTTTCCAGAGTCCTGAGAGAGAACTCTTTTGTTGCTTATCGTAGAGAAATTTTTACTTTTTTGCTCATATCTAGTGTACTAATAAAATATTAAAGAAAGCCTAAGTAATGTTTCGTTCTTTAAAACAAAAATTTCCCTGTGCCCGGATGTAATAAGAATAACATTAATCATACCCTAGACAATTAAAGTTTTGAGAGGAGGCAGTGAAGAAGGATTAATTAGACAATCCTTTATTCTGATTTTTCATTTATGTAGTATATTGTTCTTGCAGTACAGTTTTAAGAAGACTGTTAGACAGAGAGGAATTTAATGTTTTTTTTTTGTGCCAAAGTAGTATTAGAGATACTACTTAGTTGTGGGGTATATATATAATGAGTTTGATAATTTTTTATAAACTACAAGCTACATGAAGAAGGTGGTGAATGGTTCAGGTCTCGGTCAAGAAGTGGAAGGCCAAAAGTGACAACTACAGCTCAAGATCAAGCTTTAGTTACAGAAATAATCAACAGACCTCTACGCCACACGTCAATCCTCTTGGACAAAGCCAGAGAATATAATTGTTCTCACGAAACAATAAGAAGATTATTGAGGGCTGGTCTACACTGTTCAAGACCCGCTAGGAAGACTCTCCTGACTGAAACTCACAAGGCCAGACGAATGGAATGGGCACAGAATAACATAACCCAACCTCAGTCAAATTGGGACTTAGTCATCTGGACCGACGAGAAGGTTTTCAAGTCCAACCAACAAGGCAGAGTTATATTGTATAGACCGCGCGGAACCAGGTATGCTGAACAAAATATTATCAGAACTTCTTGTTCAGGAGGAATATCAGCACACTTTTGGGGATACATGACGGCTGCTGGTCCTGGAGATTTGGTTGCGGTGCATGAGAGAATGAACAGCAGTGTTTACATTAATATCCTCGAAAATACGTTGTTACCGTCCTTAGAAAGAGACTTCCCCGTACAGGTAGAATATATATTTATGCATGACAACAGTGCTGTTCACTCTTCCCGGCAAACACGAAAGTTGCTAAGTGAACATCCAGAGTTAATTTGTATTGAGTGACCCCCTCTATCCCCAGATTTGAACCCATTTTAACATCTGTGGGCCTACATGGTGCAAGAATGGGAAGAGAGACGTGAAGACAGAGACCAAACGTTTCTTCAAAATCATGTTATGGAACTGTGGCAACATTTTCGTGACACACCGTCGTATTGCTCGAGACTTGTATTTAGTATCCCCTCCAGACTTCAAGAAGTTACTGACTCTGGAGGTGACTACACGAAGTACTAGTGTGTTGTTTTTTGTGTAAACATTTATTTAAGTTTCATTTATTTATTATATTTTTTCTTCATTCTTTTCCTTTGCTTGTTTACTTATTAGTTCGTTAAAACGTAAAGGAAGAGTAGTATATCTTCAAAAAGTATTTGTGAATTTACTTTGAACGTTTCTAAGAATACATTTACTTTTTTTTCTTACTCTATATCATGCCCAATATTAGTTTCATTTCAGTTAATTAATAACTTTATTTCACATCTCGGATAAAAGTATTATTGTCTTTTTAATGATATTTTTCCTTTTGATTGTGTAATTTCTAGTTTCATTGAATTATGTCAATTCGAATGAATTAATCACATTTTGTTTATTGTTCCTTCCTTAGCTAAGTTCGAATTCGAGAACAATGTGGTGTAATATACGTTCTTTATTATTCATATTGTGCAGTAATGAAAATATTAATTATTTTTCATGAGTCCAGTTGATTAGTGAGAACTTCGACAAACATTAACCTGGTGATTCTTTACGTAATGACAAGTGTAAAATACATTTTAGCTGTTCTTTATACTTCACAGCGATGAAACATTCTAACAGTGTGTTAGCATTTCCTTCCTCGCCTTCCAATTGAACTGTCTGTGTACTGCGCATGCGCCAGTCAATTTCCATAAAAGATCATAAATAACCCTGATATTTTCTATAATAATTACGAAAGAACGTGTAATAGAATCTATATCAACATCATATATCATTCGTCAAAGTAACGAAAACGTGTTCATGTAACAAATTAATAGATATATTATATCAAAGTAAATTAGGTTTAAATTTTAGGCAATAGAAAATGTTATTCTGTAATAAGAACTACTACTCGAAGCCTTTACTACAATCACTAGTTGTTACCATAGCCGAGTGGTCTAAGGCGTTCGGCTTATAAAACACCATTCGAACTTACTTCGAGTCCCCGCCGGGTACAACTCCTTTTTCTCTCTCTTTTTTCACCTATTCTCGATGTTTCTGTCTGTGTTCCTGTCTGGTTCGATTAAATAGAATTTCGAATAGAGACCAATACATATGATAAATATTCATTTATTTGCGAGTCTGCACTCGTACAATATACATTTTCGAGATTTTGATTTTGGAAATGAAGTGTATATACTATTGGATAGTAAAAATAGTAAATTAAAAAAATATTCGTATAAATATTCATTAATTAATTAGTGTTAAACATGGCTTTCCAATCAGGATTATATAGAGAGGACTTACTTCTAAGTGCAATTCGGAAACAAATATTTGAGTTTTAATCTTACCCAAAGTTGGTAACTTACAGGATAATTTATACATGATTGGTATTGTAATTTTTATGCTTTTATTATAATCCTCTATAAGTTATGATTTTACTAATTCTAAATGTAGAACGAGAAACAAGTGTAATATTATATTTGTTACGAAAAGCTTTTAAGCAATGATGCTTTCAGAATGTGATCTGAGACCCCTCTCGAGCTAAGAAATTTCCGCCTTCAGGACCATATATTCGATCGTGCTCAATGTGGACTACCAATGTTTGCCCTCCACCCGCGTATTGAAATTCCCCCCGAGGATAATTTTCTGAAGTCACCACTGTTTATAAATAGTTTTTACAGAGGATACAAATCAGAGGATAATAGAGTAGTGAGTATACTTCATATTTTTAGCTATGAATTTAAGATTCGCAATTCATATAATGTTCCGTTCTAATCGAATTTGAAACAAAAGAAGTTTTCAATGAGTTACTCAAAGAAATATTTTCAGCCTTAAAAAAGAAATAACTTGCTACCGGGGTTGAACTCACAAGCATGTGATTGATAGTGTATCGACCCAAACCACTCGACCGTTTTGTATGCCTTTGCACATCTTCTTTTGACTTTTGTTATTGCAGTTTACTGTTCCATACTCGCTTTTGTTTATTCCGATACGACTATGAGTTCTCAGTAAATATTTGGACGTTACAGCTGTTGCAATGTGTAAAAGTGTTTTTAGAGTAAAACAGAATCGATATTATGTCCTAATAACATACGTAAAACAGGTTGAATTCGTGAAATGATTGAGGTTGGACTGAGCGTAAATGTTTTCATAGTTAGGAGCCTGGATATGCAAACCCGCTTAACGTGGGGATTTAATTTTGTGTCTGTACAAACGACGTACAAACGATTGCCATAATTTTTTATTGAATTGGACATGGTGGGGGGCTTTCATTTTGACAGCCCTTACTTTGTTTTCGTTCTGGCGGTGCCCCTAATTGTGAAAAAACGAAACTTTTTCCTATAGGTTTCTGTACAAACGATGTACAAACGATTACGACTGTTTTTGATTCAATTGGACATGGAGGTGGGCTACCACTTAGACAGCTCACACTTTGTTTCGTTCTGGCGGCGCCCCTAATTGTGTACAAACGAAAATTTTTCCTGCACATTTCTGTACAAACGATATACAAACGATTGCGACAATTTGTGATTGAATTGGACATGGTGGTGGGCTACCACTTAGAAAACCCCACTTTGTTTTCGTTCTGCTGGCCCCCCTAATTGTTATCAAACAAAAATTTCGCCTGCACATTTCTGTACAAATGATGAACAAACGAGATCATTTCCGATTTAGTCCTGAAAGTTCGGGGGTCTATCTAAATTGACGTGAAAAACAGTACTGCAAAAATACGTGTAATTCATATTGAGCACGATAGGAGGCAATGTTCATTTTAGATTTTCCACAGGGCGGGGGAATTGAATAAAGGCTGGCTGAATATAGTACTGTGAAAGTTCTAGTAACTCAGATTGTGCACGCTCGGTAAATGCCATAGTGGGACTTTCTAAGCTCTAGGCCCAAGAGCCACCTCTATAATCATCACTGATTGCCATTTCAGTAATGTGTTTTATTGTCTTATGTCCGTGTTCCCAACCTTTCCTTCCCCTTCCAACTGAATACTTGATACTTTTACTATTCCAAATTTTTGTGCTAGTTTTCTATCGATACCTTGAGTTTTGTACTCTTATCGGTTTCGAGTTAATTAATTATTTAAGTTTAGGATTCCTTTCTGAATCGAGGTTATATGAGACGTAGACTCAAAGATTATGATGAAATTCAAACACAGTAATCGTCCAAATTTTGTAAGCTCTATAGTGATCAACGTTAAAATCGGAAATGGCCATTTTCTACCACTTCCAGTTGGCGAATCATCTCCATTACGGAACTCCCTCGAGAGGAACTCCCTAAATTAAAAAAATCGCATTCGTCCAAAGTTATCGTGTGAAGTAACGGTCTCTCGTATGTACGTACTAATATCGATAAGTTCCACTACGCGATTCTAATTAATACTTCATACACCCTTCCCACACACACACACATACTAACCACACGAAAGTATACTTGGTAGTTTACACACGCTTACACCGGAAACTAGAAACACACACACAGAGAGAGAGATAAAATCTTGTTGTACCTTTATAATGAATTCACCATTACTCACAAAATCAGTTAAAAAAGAAAAAAAAGTTGTAAATGAAACTTTTAAAGATTGGTATCACTGCTGCGTGTAACGCATGAAATTGTTCCGTAATGATTGATTCGTAATATGATGTTTATGGGTTTCTTATTGGTAGTATAACAAAATGCCTTCAAATTGACCACAAAATAAAAAGAGAAATTTATTTCCAAAATTTTGTGAAATCGAAGTCAGTGGGCATTATGTGAACAGTCTACAATAACAATATATGCAAATAAATATTAATATACTTCACGTTTTCCAGTGGGTGCAAGAAAGCTTCGAATAGTTTTTGGTGTCATAATCATTAGCATATATATATATAATCATTAGCATATATAGCATTATCATATATATATTGTAATGTTCCGCATGTCTTCAAATCATGCGATAACCATGATTACACACGTGTTAACAATAAAAAACAACGCAGACGACAGTACCGAAAAGGAGTCGCCCACAATCGCCAGCAGTCGGCAGGACGAAGATCAGCGAAGGTAGCACGACAGGAGCACGCCTCAACTAGCATCCACGTCGAAATCTATCCATGTTGATTTAACCACCTAAAGCCCTAAGGCGCCGGACCATTGGGTTCGTCTTACCCTCCCATGACGCTTGGCCAATTCAGAGATACTTATCATTAAATCCCTAAGGCCATTGGATTTTTCCTTTCTCTCACGACTCCCGGTCACCGAGAGAGACACTTAATTACACAAAACTTATCCCCTCTCACAACGGTCGATCAAAGAGAGAAACCTCACCTACAAAGTCCTAGGACGCCTAATCATTCCGTTCCTTCTACTTTCTTACCTAAAATTAATAGAGGAACTACTTATTGTAATATATTTCTGTATTTAAGAAGATCTTTTATAATGAAAGGTTATGGGAAAGTCCGCATTCCCGTGTACGATAATTGTTCTACCTTACATAAACTGAGAGAATTTTACATGGTAGATGCGTCGACGTCTATTTACAGACATTTCTTAAGGACTTTCCAACGGGACGCTCTATTTATTAACGGAAAAACGGACTTAGAACTTTAAAATAGATTTATCAGTTTTTGTGTTACTAAGGCAGGATTATATAACAACCATATCTGTGTTGTTATAGCACTCTCATTACTCTTAGCGGCAAATTGTTTTCTTTTTAGGCTGGCAGGTACTTATGCCGACAACTATATCTGGAAAAAATACGTATAGAGAAAGTGATAATAATAAGGCAGAATTAGGCTCCCGAATACCTGTTAATATTCCCCATCTAACTAGATACTCAGGTCACAGTCAAATGACCCGTATCGGTTTTTCATGTTATTCGATCATTTGGCTTTACTCCAGGCTTGGACCCCCGAAAACAAGGACGAAATTCTCCCGATGTATTTACAGCATGTATCTCTCGATTTTGTTTTACAATTAAAAAATCAGAATCAACACCCTAGATTACGATCAACTTAAAACTAAACTAATTTCAATATCTCGTCCACATTTACCATAATATAATTCAGAATTAGAAATTTTCCAAATACAGCAAAATGAAGATGAGTCGGTCAATTCATATTACTTAGGGAAATTAAGGTGCATTAGGCAGCTAATGCCAGCGGCTTCGGAGGAACAGAAGAGCCATTTTATTTCTTTGAGATTACAAAGAAATTTATTACAGAAGAAAGAATTGGAATCCTACCCAACAGCCCAGCAGTTGCAGGATCGACTCCGCGAATTAGAAAAGGCTCAGAACCTCATGCAAACGAGGAAGGATGTGGAATTATCATAGGCAATCCATTCTTTAATCGGCCAATCTAACCGACTTCCTTTAAATGACCTTCATAACCATTTTTGAATCCTAGTTTTTTAAGGCCAGCCTATGCAAAACAGTCTATTTCTACTGTGCATCACACTCAACCTACTACTTGTTATTCGCAAACACTACCTTCTTCACCTCAATTGCAGAATATTCCCCATCCACAGTCAATTTCCATTCAGCCTGAAGTTTTAAATCAGCACCCCACAAAAGTCAAATCCACTCACACCCTCCTCACACAGACCTCACTAAACTAGCCAATCAAATGGGCGAATTATTATTAATGGCATTCATAGTAACGAAGGAAAACATTGTGAAGGAAACGGACAACAAAAGGCGGGCGCAATAACTAACAACAAAGGTAATAACATTGGTAGGAAAAATAAAAAAAATTGTGAAAGGTGATAAAATATCGGTATGCTCACTATGTTACAAGAACCACGGAGTAATTCATCTTCATGTTGGAATAATCCAAAACCTTCCAACCAGGGAAACATAGGTGGGCAAGCAGGCCAACGACAAGCCTCGCTGGCCTCACAAAACTACCACAATCTAAAAGCCATCACGTTAAAAAAGAACAGGCAATAGCGGAAAATTTTAATGGTACGGAGGACAATTTTTTCACTTAGGTGACCTACGATGATCGCCGAGAACAAGTCAAATTGGGGACAGAAAATAATAAATTATTACTTAATATTAGAATAAATTCAATCAGTCTGCCAGTAATAATAGACACAGGATTCATCCTTAGTTTATGGTCCAGACGAGACATACCTCCAAATTGTAAATTAATATCTTTACAGACTCGTATTAAGAACATTGCTAAGTAAGTTCTGACTTTGAAGGAAATAGCTTTAATTAAATTTAAAATTGGAACCACTAACTTTTCACATTATTTCCGCTTTATAGATGCAGACGTCAGTCCGATCTTTGGGAACGACATTCTCACTAGGATTTTTTTCTCAAATAGAACTAGAGCATAATTCTATATCGTTATATAGAAATCCTAGGAAGCCTACAATTCCCAAGGAAAAAATAGAGACGGAAGAAATGCCCCAAGCAACTACTCGTTCATTGTATTTGCAGAGAAACGCAAATGTATTCACAGCTAGTAAAACTAAGATCCCAGCAAATTAACATTTATTCTTTCCTGTTTCAATTCCGAACAAAAATTATGACACAACATTTTACATCGTTACACCACTGCAATTATTGTTAGAAAGATATGGATTGGAGGCAATGACCATGAAAGTACCGACTATCGAATCTTAAGTTATTAATCTCAAACCTTACGCCACGCATAATAACTTTAAGTAAAGGCAAACCCGTGTCGTATACAGAGGAGGACGTGGAAGCATTTTATTTCAAAATAGAAGAAGATAGCAACAAAAACATCAATTTAGAACTCAACAAGAGATACAGGAAAGATTTAAACATTTCTTATGTACTGTATATATAGAAAATTGACTTTTCTTAGCCTAATAGTAGTGTTTCTTTATTTTGGTGTAAACCAATTCATTATTAACATTCTCTATTATTTATTCTTAAGCCAAAAAAAAAAAAAAAACAGAACTGATGGCGAAGAGGTGTTTGCACTTCAAGTTCCGCCCTCCTGCCTTGTTCAATTTTCTGCCATGGCCGCGTTGTATCCTGACTTACTGGCTTTACTTTTCTAAATAGCATAGTATTTTTTCGAACTAAATTTTGGCATTTTCTTGCAACAAAGAAGGTGGAGCTTATGAATCGGTCGCAACTTGCCCCGGATTTAGAAACTTGCGTCACCAAACGCACCTTTCGCTCTACTGCTTTGGTATAACATGGAAATGCAGTTATTTCTTCTCCGGGCATTGCAACTGACTTAATATGGTCTTCAATCTCGTCAGCGGAGATCATCTTTGTAAGTGGAGGCTGTGTTGACTTCAAGGTCATCCACTCCACCATATATTAATAATCGTCTTCCTGAAAAAATATTTTAAAAATTGAGACTTCTCTAATTTTTTTCTGTGGCGGGAATTCTTATTTCGTGAAATTCTTAACTCTCTTAAAGGCAAGTTTACGACTTTTCGGACTAGCATCCATGATTAACGTAAGAAAGTTTTCTGGGTGAGAAAAAAACATTCGTAAGAAACTCAGAGAATACTCTCTACTTAGGTTACGTGGGTAGAAATTGGGCTGGTAGTCCAACATTCAATAAATGCCGCAGTCTTACACAGCACGATGGCTTTTGCTTGATGAAAACCAGACTCTGGCGTACACCTTGACGATGTATTGTACAGGATACACCAATGCGTTGCAGTCTTGCTGTGCTAATGTAAAAACGAAGAATGCGACATGCCGTGTTGATGAACCTGGACTACTGGACTGGGTTTATAATTTGCCAAGTTCTAAGAACAGTATCCTGAGAGAATTGTTCTGCATATTGCGAGTAAATATTGCTGATCCGTAATAAGGTTTTCAAATTTTGCGAAGTCAGCCAATCAGTCAAGATTTATTGCTTGTAATTTTACCTAGGGCGTTTCCTCGCAGGTGTCGAGCTTTCTTCCGATGTGTCTGGTAAGAATTTTTGGACCCGATGTTCCCCGTCGAGATGTCTTATTAAGTGACGAAGTGGTAGTCCATTAGCGTGAATATGACAGAAGATACATTGAAGTTCTCAATTTTTTTAAAACAAGGCAAAGGTCCGTTAAATCTTCCCATTCATATATCTGCAGTGTCTCCGCCAGCTGCTTCCTACGTTGACAAATCAATTTCGTTTTCATCCAGAAATTCGTGGACGGACGCAGTGATGTCCTATCAACTACTAGAATTCGGCATGACGTGGCTCAAATATGTTGAACCTAATACTTCTACTATTGTAAAGTTTTCTTCGATATGCCGTCAATGCCAATGTTTTCCTTTCTTCTGTTGCATTAGTATCTGGTCTTTCCATCCATCGAAGAAGACTCCTCTAACAGATTTTCTTGCTATGTCATTTCCTTGAACAGCTGTGCTGAATTTTCTCTTTTCCTTCATCCCCTTATTTTTATCAATAACAATGTTTTGTGCATCCTTGAAATGACTGCTGCATCTTGACGAGCTGGCCTAGCGATTAGTACAACTTTCCGGAGAAGAAACACTGGATTTTCGTGCCATACCCAAGCAGTAGATGTAACGATCCCGTTACTATGAGTTGGGAAAGAAGAAAATGAAAACTATGATAAAGAGAAGAAATAAAATATTGATGTTTATGCGATATTTTTCTCTGATTTGTAAAAATTAATAAGATTTTGTAACCTTCCTTACTTGTTGCTTTTTTTAAAAAAAACAAAAAGGAAATGAAGAAAATCTATTTATGATTGTAGAGTGAGAGAGAGCGAGGAAAATACATTCCTTTTCTATTGGTTAGTTCAAGGTCGCTTGCGCGGTAGAAGACGTGCCTTATCGCGATCGCGCCGTTGACTTTCGAGGGAACTCGCAGCTTTCTTGGCTGCGAACTGACCATTGAATCCTGATGGAAGGCGGACGTTTCTGCAGTCTTCAAGCAGGCCGAAAATTTTTGTCGATGTAGAAGAATGGGACGCGTGTCTTTTTCGTTTTGCTTAGTTTGTGCTGTCTGTTATTTCCTGTGTTAAGTTGCAGTTGGAAGGTGCTAAATCGCAAGAATAAAAGTGCAAGCTGTGTTGTGTTTTGTGATTTCCTTTTTTTTAAAAAAAAGAAAATAGAGTGTTGCAAATAGAAGATTGGTCTTTGACCATACGATTTGGTGCAATAAAAGTAAGAATCAAAGGGTAAGATTATGCTCTGTGGCTTCTCCCAGTGTCGCGAATGGAGTTGGTAGTATTTTGTTGAAAATTGCAATTGCTTAAGTTTCCATCTTTTTTTATCAGACAAGTTGGTTGCACAATCAGGAGGCCAGGGGCATTTGATTGTTTCACTCGGTGACGTGCATATCTGTAAAGTAGGCCTAAGTCTTCGTCGATCGATCACTGTCTCCTTTTAGTGGCAAATTGATTGTATTTTGGTGTGAGTGATCAAATGGTGGAATGTACATGTGGGTCATTCATGAGTAAGATGTGGTTGATTCGCTACTGAATAGAGCTAACCCTGTTCTTGATGACATTAGATAGCATGTCGTCAGTACAGCAATACTCGTAATATCCAGAAGCTGAAGCGGCCGTTCGGTTGGTGGAATGTCAATGTGGGATATTCGAGTGGGAACAGTGTTCAACCCCATTTGCACGTTGCAACACCTGGTCTATCATAGGAATTATATTGACGGTAATCAGAGTAGTGACATTCGTTTCGTCCAGTTGTCTGACAGAACGGTGGAATGCCGGTGTGGGAAAGCGAGTGAGAGAATATCACTTTAAGGAAACCAGACCTAAGTTCGGTCATTGTGGTTTTAATAAACCTAGAAACGAGAATGTGACATTCGTAATTTTCAGTTAGAAGTTAGTCAAGCTGTATGCTGGAATGTCAATGTTGGTGATTGAGGTGAGAGTGGTGGTTAATGTCCACTAAGTGACACAAGATCTAATCCTGGTTATTGTCTCACAGTTTTTCACTGGAGATTTTTGTCGTGACTCTCGTTGTTTGTGGATCGAGAGAGCTGACTGGAACAGTGGACGAAATTGTTTCATTCCCGACATTTCCATTTTCTAGACCTAAGTATTGGTCTTTGAACTAGTTTCTTGGACACAGCCAAAGCTCGTTTATTCTTGTAACCAAGTTCAGGAAGGACGACATGCAGACTGAGATTGAGGCATAAAAACCAAAGAAAGGTAAGATAAAGAAGATTATAATAGGTGAGTGTATATTGAAATATATTTCAGTTGTTTGTCCTTTGTTTGTGTTTTGTGTCTGTGGGTTGTCATTATTGATTCCAATAGGATTGTATTATAGATTATTTCTACGAACCGCGGTAATAATTTCCTGGGTGCGATTGATAATTCAGGATTTCATTTTTGATAAGCGGGTTTAAACCCGATGTTATGGTTTTGTTTATAATCTACTTTATCTTTCAGCGTTAATAATGCGGTTAAAGATTGATGTTAATCCATACCGATTTTGGACTTTTGAGATTCTATTACCTGTCATTGTAGGCGAACGGTGCGGTGAAGCACGGCAATCCAAAATTGTTAGAGCGATTTGATATAGCTTGTTAAATTAAATGTTATCGTTGTTGCCAACATTTACCTTTTGGATCTCTAAATTTTTGGAGATTGCCCCCCCCCCCAAAAAAAATTCTCTTGTCCGGATAGTTGATTTTTTCTTAAATTAAGATTTAAAATCAATTCAGAGGAATTTTTCTCTCCTCTTTGATCGAATAAATTGAAACAAAAAATTATATTAATTATTATTCATTAAATTTGTATTATGCTCAAATTCATAATTGTTCCTGGATAGGGTCATAACTCCGATGTGAGTTGGACTTTAATATAATCATCGATTGAATGATGTCAAAGAATTAATCATACGAATAGACTTCGAAGGAAGAAAGGATTTTTTTATTGCTCAATATTTTTTAAATATTCTATTGTATCTTATTATAATAAAATAATATTTACTCGAGTTGTTGTTGTTGTTATTTATTTACTATATATATATATATATATATATATATATATATATATATATATATATATATATATAACTTGAGATTGGGGTTAGATATTCATTTATTACTTGTTTATGCTGAATTATCCATCTGTTAACTGCCGAGATTGTGGAATTGCGTTTGTCTTCGTAGATCCCTCTGTGGTTGGACTTAGGGTGGTGTTGACTGGTTAACATTACTTGAGTTTTGTTATCCATGAATGTTGCTCTTTTAACATCGGCTCTTGTCCCGACAGCGGATGAGAACGCTACATAATGGTTCAATGGTCAGTTCCAAACCTTTTTTTCAGGTTCATAATTTTTTTAGTCGTATATGAAATTACCTTCGATGCTTCTTGTAAGTAATAACTCTTATCTTGAGACAGTTCAAAGATAAAACAAGGTGAAACATTTTGGATATATTGAGAATTCAATTGAGAATGTTAAATATAAATTTTTTAACAAAAGAGACACTGACCAAAGCTTAAAACTTTATTTTAAATTATAATTTGTAACTGTTTCGGATATCTAGCATATCCTTCTTCAGACACGATCGAAATTAATGAAAATACAGACATATATATAAATGTTGTTATAACAGAGTTTAAATTCTTTAACCGTCATATATATAGTCATTGTCATAAAAAAATTTAAATTCTTTTAATAGTCATATATAGAGTCATTGTTGTACTTTTTTATTTTTATTTATTTATTTTTCTTATTTATCGAGGCCTTCAGCCAATCCTATAAGTCTTCGTGTTCACTTTCCAATTAATCACTTCCTTCATTTTTGGTTCTTATAAGGGCCTTTTATTTTTATTTTTATTTATTTATTTTGTTTCTCTATGTTATTCAAACTTCCTTGCCATGATTCATTAATTCGTAAGCCCCCTGTCCAGTTCATCAGTTTATCTCTTCCTACCTTCTTTATCCAATCCGCTTCTTTCCACTTCCTTATTATCATTCTTTTCTCCATCTCCAATACTTCCGTCTTATCCCAATTAATTGCGTGATTCGTCTCCTTAACATGTTTGTATATGGCATTGGTATATTTTTTCTTCCTAACATCATCTTCATGTTGTTTTATCCTTTCTTTCATTCTCTTTCCTGTCTCTCCTATATATGACACATCGCAGTACTCACACCATACCCTGTAAATGACCCCTTCTTCCTCTTCATTAATCTTTTTAGTTCCTTTTCTATTCTTCTTCTTTATTGATCTTAATAAAGTTTCTCCACTCTTTCTATAAGTTCTGACCCCTCCTTTGTGTCTGAAGAAGGATATGCTAGATATCCGAAACAGTTACAAATTATAATTTAAAATAAAGTTATAAGGTTTGGTCAGTGTCTCTTTTGTTAAAACAATTAATCCAAAGCCATGAATAGTCTTACTATTAAATATAATAAGTGAAATTTAAGGTTGTAATCAAGTTGTTTGAGTATTATAAAAAAACTCATTTTTCAAGACTAGGTTTGGTATATAGGGTTGATCCATGCTGGTTCTCCTTGGTTGTCGTAGTATCCGTAGTTAGTTTAGTTATAAGTTTGTTTATACTAACCTGTGATATATTTTCTTGTGTTTTTTTTAAAAAGTATTTAAGAATTTCTTTTGTGAATTTGCCGTTTTATGATGGCTACTCGATCTGACTTTGTGAGTATTGATATTCCTCACGGGTATTCAGAACTAGTAATACGGGATAGAACTGGTTGCTGTGATGCTGATTCGCGTTCTGATTTTGGGAAATTAAATATATCTTTAACTCCTCCCACTCAGGGAAGTCTTTACGCCAGGCGGGTTCCATCTGAAATCAATCGGAGTATGTGTAGAAATAATCATAGTATGCATTCTGTTAGCTATTGGTTTAGTAGATAGGCTAATGCAACTAGTTTAGGAGACTCACAGCGAGACTTAAGACAAGTCGCCTTTGAAGCTCCATTAAGGCAGTCTGAACAGACACAGGGTTTGTAAATCGGGATTCTTCAAATGTTAGCGTTGCTGGAAATGTTCAAGGTCACAATACGAACAGGTACCTTAATCTTCGTGATTATTATCGAAGAGTCTCTCAGATAAGGAATTCTACTCCGAAAGCTCCATTGGGTTCTCCTTTTCTCCAACCAGTAAACAGATATGAAGTGAGAGCTAACAGACAAGATTCACCTGGTATAGAACATAATTTAATGGTTAAATATGCATTCAAAAGAAATAGTGAATCTCTTGAGTTGAGATTTAAGGATGTTAAGATAACAGACGGGAGTAACAATCATCAAGTTTTGAATTTGTTGTTGAAGATAGAAGAAACATTATTAGAAACTAGTTATTCACTCGGGATGGTATTAACCGTTCTTGTCGTCAAATGTACAGGGGCTTTATTAAGAGAAATCTTATTTGCCTTGAATAACAATGTAAGTTGGTATAATCTACGAGGGAATTTACTAAGTAATTTTGTTACTCCAGTGAGTAGGCATTCCTTTGTTTCGAAATATGTATATAGAAGACAGAAGTTTTCTGAACAAGTTAATGATTATGTAAGGTCTGTTATTGTAGCTATGAATTTATTGGGGATTAATGGTCCAGAATCAGTGAGCACTATTTTGTGTGGTTTAAATCCTAATCAAAAGTACAAGATGTTGAATAACTATTTACCTGCATCACGTTTAGAATTATTGGAAATAGCTGAAAAACACGTATTGAGCTTTAGATACCAGTTGGATTAAAATAGAGAAATGAGTGATGTTAGGAAAAGATGTGGTATTTTAGTATCGAGCTATCATAATAATGGATTGTGTCCGAATGAAACCTGGGTAAATAATTCTTTGTTAGAAAATAAATGTAGATCAACCCTATACGAAAATAAATTGAGTCGATCGATGAGTGGCTCTCGGGATTTTCGGAATTCCAGGGGTCCAAGTAACTTGTCTGAGCCTCGAGATAATCCTAAAACAACTTCGTCGTGTTTCCCTTCAGAGATGGACAATACAATTGCGTCTTTCGTTGTCGGAAAAATTAATAATCTGTTGACGGACATTTGCGTCGATGGTGGTTCGAGCTTCAATATTGTTCGTGCAGATTTGGTTCGTGCTTGCGGTTTGGAGAAATATATTACTACAACGCAAGTGAAATTGGTAAATGCTTCTTCAGGATTGCATTTTTCCACGAACAAGGAAATTGTATTGACAATAAACTTTTCAGGACAATTTGAAAGAGTTAGTTTCAAGGTGGTAGATGAGTTACCTTGTAAGTGTTTGCTTGGAACTCCGTTTTTGCGTGCCACCAATTCGATTATTGACTATTCCAATAATGCCTTAGTTCTCCGCGGTGGCAAGAATTTATTTTTATCAATAACAATGTTTTGCGCACCCTTGAAATGACTGTTGCATCTTGACGAGCTGGCCTAGCGATTAGTCCAACTTTCCGGAGAAGAAACACTGGGTTTTCGTGCCATACCCAAGCAATAGAGCAAATGGCCGTTTGGTGACGCAAGCTCCTTAATCTGTGTTAGGGCCGGCAGGTCGCGACAGATTCATAGGCTGTGCCTTCCGTCCTTGAAAGAAAATGCCAAAATTCTGATCGAGAAAAGACATATGTCATTTAGAAAAGTAAATCAAGTAAGTCAGGACACAACAAAGTCAGGGCAGAAAATTGAACAAGGCAGTAGGGCGGAACTAAAAGTGCAGTCGCCTCCTTGTAATGAGATCTCGGATATTTTGATGTGACCTCCAAAGTTCCTTTTAAGAAGGAATTAAAGGATCAAAGACCACATGACTTTCCCTACCATTTTGCTAACAAGGAACGGACAAGAACGGGTCACTCGAACATTGGAATCAAACCTAGCCCTTTGGATAAACATAACTAAGATATATTCATGCACAAAACATTAGGTGCCATGGACAATGGAGTAAGTCCTTGGGGCCCATTAATTCTGTGAGTATAGAGAAAATTATAGACTTTCAGTTAATAGTTATTGCGTTAACACTGTTCATTGGAAAGTCGTGGCTTCTAGTTCATTGTTTCGCATAATATGAGCTTTTTCAGAGGTTCTATGTACTTGCGCACCTAACGTAACTGAACTGGGAAAATAGGGAGAATGTCGGGAAAATTTCGTCCAGAAATTTCTACCATCAACCTTGAACCCATCTGAAGTATTCCCGGGTAGAAACACACAATCCAAATGTATCACGAAAAATTCTACAAGGAATAGGAAACGTGTTTGCAATATTTTGTATTGGTAGACAAAATACAGTAGTTATGAGGGAAAAGCATGTATTGATATATAAGTTTTCCCCTCATATCTATTTTGTCTATCAGTACAAAACTTTGTACACACAATTCGTGTCCCTTATAGTATTTTTCGGAATAATTTGGATTGTGTGCTTTTAACTGGGGACACTCCAAGGGAGTCCTAAGTTGATGTTAGGGATTTTCCCGACATTCTGTCACTTTTTGCTGGTCAAATACGTTATGGGCCCCAATACATAGCACCTGTAGAAGGTTTTTTTTTCATGATGAAAAGAATAAACTATAAACCATGACTTTCCGGTGAACTGACTTGACGCAATAGCTATTTCATTTCAATTCTAAAATTTCCTTTTTACTATCTGGGTTAATGGTATCCAGGTACTTACTCCGTTGTCTATGGCACCTAATTTTCTGTGCATGAATATATATTTGTCATGTCTATCGAATCAACTAGGTTTGATTCGGTCCTTATGACAAGTTCTTGTAATTTCCTTGTAAGATCTTATTAGTAAGAATATTTTTCTCATTCGCAAAATGCTCGATGACTAACAATTAAAATAAAAATTGCAAAATAATTTATAGTTATATTCATAGTGACAATAGACGACAAACGTAAGAACAGGTCTCTTATATTCGAAACAGATGAAAACATACTCAATCAATTGTGACGCTCTATATGAAACACCTCTTACAATTTTAAAAATAAACGTGTACTTACAACTGAGGTCATTTGCCGGTGGGTAGGACATTTTTCACAATTTCTAATGCAGAAAGGATTCCTCGATCTCTGAAATATAAAAAAGGAGTTGATATATTCTAAATCAACTTTTACTACAGTAGTGGACACAAAGCATTAAACATTATTAGAATACTATAGGATTAGGGAGATTGTTGCAATTTTTATATCGAGGATGTGGAAACGGGCGGATTAAGAAGTGAGAAGACAAAAGTTTGATTTGTGAAGTGGGAGAGGATCGAAAACTTTTTTTTATTTACCGTTATAATACAACTTACATGTAACTAAAGAACAAAAACTTATTAGTATAAGCATGCATTACGAAAATGTGGATATCTAATATAGTTAACTATTGTAAGTAAATAAGAAATTTTGAACTCAATAAAGGAGCTAAAGTATCAGTGACAGGTATGATTATGTTAATATGCTTTTCTTCAGAATAAAACAAATATTGAACATTGAATGTATGCGATACGCAACAAAGGTTTAATCAGTAAGATGTATATATGAAAAAATTACCGATAATTTTCAAATGTTTTAAAAAAACGCTAGTATGAATAGAATTAGAACATATTATAAAGTCACAAGAATAGGGAAGAGACACACAGACACAGACACAGACACACACACACACACACACACACACATATATATATATATATATATATATATATATATATATATATATATATATATACAGGGATATTCAAAAAACGTGTTACAAGCCAATATCTCGCTAAATATACATCATATAAGAAAACTATTAAAAGACAATGTACAATACAGAGGGGCCTCAGAAATGAGTCAAACATTAGGTTTCCCCCACCCATCATTTTGGGAGATGGGGGGTGAACGTAAAATTTTCAAATGTGAACATAGGTCGAGTGATACCTGGTTCGAACGAACTTAAAAAATTGAACAATTTTTGTAGGAAACAATTTTTGATATGGGGCACCGTTTTCAAGATAGACCCCGAAATTGGTCCTGTAGCAGATAAAATTTCCAGTACTTATAAATCGGAAACGGCTAAGTAGAAAAACATGAAACAAAAAATGAAAAAGGTAAACGCCATAGGCAACGTGGAATGGTGTTGTGGTGGTGCCCCTGGGCCCCATCATGGGGCCACGGGACCAATTTTAAAATTTCAAATCTGAATATAGGTCGAGTGATACCTTTTTTGATAGATTATGGAGAACCATACAGCTTATTAAATAAATTATTTTGATTTCGGGCAAGCATGTTTCAAAATGGCCGCCGGAAATGGTTCCACATTCAGATAGAAAGTGCAGTGTTCAAACTGAGTGTTACAAGCCAATATCCCGCGAATTATTGCATCATATAAAAAGTGTTAAGAGTCAATGTACAATACAAACAGCCCTAAAAATATGTCGAACACGAGGTTCCATCATCATACTGTAAGTGAATAACAAGTAAAATGTTCGGGAACAAAATCGACCTATAAGGGTTAACGTAATAATAATAATAATAATAATAATAATAAGAAGAAGGATACTACTAAGAAAAATAATAATAAAACTAGTAATAATAATAAGAATATGAATGAAAATGATAAGACAATGAATAATACTAATACGTATAAGCAAAAAGACGTCGTTTCTCAATCACTACAATCCTATGAGAAAGGGACAGGAGGGTACCTATTAGGCCATACTTGTGGGCAACATCTCAACATGTGCCCAGTTACAGTAAAGAAAGCCCGTCAACGTCATTGCCTGAGAAATGGAACCGATGGCCTTCGGAACATAGTACAACGATAACGTTGTATATTGCATTCACACAGGGAATGTGATTTTCGTTGTTCTACTGAGAACATTTGACTGTACCTGTGTGTTGTTTGTTCATGCAGTGTGAATAGTATGGTATTATTTTTTTCTTGTGGAGTAGTATTGTTCAACGTAAAATCATCATTGATGTTACATTGCCTAGCTGTTAGTGAGAGTGTTAGTGACTTAAAGCGAAGTGGCAGTGTGGATATTGTAGGTAGGGGCTGTAGTTGTGTGTAGAACGGTTCAAAAGCGTAGAAAGAAGGGGTTATCAACTTTGGGGATAAGTTTTCCGTACAAGGAAACTAACACTATCGCATTAATATTATTAGTTTGGGTAGCGTTTGAATAGAGCAATGGCAGTGTTTGATCATTTTGTAGATATGTTGCTGGTGTTGGGCGAATGTAGAAGAAACTATCATAACGCGGCACGAATGTATGGAACCCCAACGCCAACAAACATCTCACATGGCATTTCTGCGATTAGAGAGACGTTTCCGGGAACATGGTAGTCTTGTCTGGGGACGAGGTAGGGGTCGTTACCGCTCTGCAACCAATGAAGAACGTGCAACAGGAATATTGACAGCAGTGCATGTAGACCCACATGTTACCACGAAACACCTGGCTCAGGCCAGTGGAGTTAGCGAAAGATCTGTAGTGCGTATTTTGCTCGAATACATGTTTCATCCGTATCATATCATCTTACATCAGGAACTATCTGGCAATGATTTTCATGCCAGATTGCAATTTTGTCTATGGTTGGAAGGTATGGAAAACAGACAGCGCAACTTCATGTCCACCATATTGTTTAGCGATGAAGCTACATTTACAAACACAGGAAACGTAAACCGACATAATATGCATTATTGGGCTAGGAAAAATCCACTATGGCAGAGACAAGTTGCTCATCGGCATCGTTGGTCTCTTAATGTATGGTGTGGCATCCTTGGTAACCATATCATTGGGCCATATTTTTTGATGGACGTCTTACTGGTGATACCTATGCCGCATTTATCAGTGATGTACTATACCCGGAGTTGTTAGAGAATATTCCTTTCGCTGAACGTATGAGAATGTGGTATCAACATGATGGTGCTCCAGCACACAACGCACGCCAGGCCAGAGCCTTATTGGACCACCGTATGGCGAATAAATGGATTGGGCGTCGAGGTCCTATTCACTGGCCTCCACGATCTCCTGACCTAACCCCACTTGATTGTTTTCCTCTGGGGTTATCTTAAGGATCGGGTCATGTCCAACGTACCAAAAACTACTGATGATATGAAGGCGCGTATAAAAGGTGTGTGTGTATCTATCATTCCAGAGATGCTACATGATGTACGAACATCCCTATGTCGCCGCTTACGGAGATGTGTGGAGCAGGACGGAGGACATAACGAGCATCATTTGTAACATGGCAAGTGTTGAAATTATTTGCTTTACAGTGATTGAAATTACAATTTTTAACATCGCACATACCCGTAGAATTACTAAACGTTATTCTACTACTTTACAGGATATTAAGTTGTGGTAATGCTGTTGTGACAGGCTTGCCTTGCCTCAAATCAAAACAACTTTTGTAGTAAGCTGTTTGGTATTTCACGATCTATCAAAGAGTTATCACTCGCCCTATGTTGCGATTTGAAAATTCCATGTACACCCCTCCATACAAAAGCGGGGCGAGGGAACTTCTTTAGCACAAATTTCATGCTTTCTGTATTGTACATTGACTCTTAACGCTTTTCTTATTTGATGCGTAGTTCGCTTGATATTGACTTGTAATACTCAGTTTGAACACTGCACTTTCTATCTGAATGTGGAACCATTTTTGGCGGCCATTTTGAAACAGGCTTGCCCAAAATGAAAACAAATTTTGTACGAAGCTGTTTGGGTTTCCACGATCTATCAAACAAGCTATCGCTCAACCTACAGGTATATTCCCATTTGAAATTTTGAAATTGGTCCCGGTGCCAAATGATTAGGGCCCTAGGGACACCATGACAACATCATTCCACATCTCCTATGATGTTGTCGTTTTAAATTTTTTGTTTAATCGTTTCCTACTCATACGTTTCCGATTTATAACTACTGGAAATATTATCTGCTACAAGACCAATTTTGGGGTCTATCTTAAAAACGGTGCCCCATATCAAGAAATTGTTTCCAATTTGAAAATTTCACGTCACCCCCCTCCCCCCAAAATGGTGGGTGGGGGAAACCTAATGTTTGACTCATTTGTGAGGCCCCTCTGTATTGTACATTGTCTCTTAATATTTTTCTTATATGATGTATAGTTCGCGAGAAATTGGCTTGTAACACTTATTTATAAGTACTGGAAATTTTATCGGATACAGGACCATTTTTGGGGCCCATCTTGATAACGGTGCCACATATCAAAAATCGTTTCCTACAAAAATTGTTCAAGTTTTCAAGCTCTTTCGAACGAGGTATCACTCGACCTATGTTCCCACTTGAAAATTTCACGTTCACCCCTCCCCCAAAATGGGGGCGGGGGAAACAATGTTAGACTCATTTCTTAGGTCCCTCTGTATTGTAAATTGTCTCTTAATATTTTTCTTATATGATGTATAGTTCGCGAGATATTGGCTTGTAACATTTATAAGTACTGGAAATATTATCAGATACAGGACCATTTTTGGGGCCCATCTTGAAAACGGTGCCCCATATCAAAATCGTTTCCTACAAAAATTATTCAATTTTTCAAGCTCTTTCGAACGAGGTATCACTCGACAAATGTTCCCATTTGAAAACTTCACGGTCACCCCTCCCCCAAAATGGGGGGCCGGGGGAGACCTGATGTTTGACTCATTTCTTAGGCCCCTCTGTATTGTACATTGTCTCTTAATATTTTTCTTCTATGATGTACAGTTCGCGAGATATTGGCTTATAACACTTATTTATAAGTACTGGAAATATTATCAGATACAGGACCATTTTTGGGGCCCATCTTGATAACGGTGCCCCATATCAAAAAGTGTTTCCTACAAAAAAAAGTTCAATTTTTCAAGCGCTTTCGAGCGACGTATCACTCGACCTATGTTCCCATTTGAAAAATTCACGTTTTCTTCCTTCCCCCCAAAATGGGGAAGCGGGATAAACCTAATGTTTGACTCATTTCTCAGGGCCCTCTCTATTGTACATTGTCTCTTAACATTTTTCTTATATGATGAATAGTTCGCGAGATATTGGAGTGTAACACTTATTTTGAATCACCCTGTATATATATATCAACATTCTTTCCATTCCCGTATAGCCAAAATTATTAATCTTTTCTTTTTTAACCATTTTTACAGCTACTGTTATTTTGTCGTACATACTTAATGATGTAGTCAGAATTACATTTTGGAGAAATTGTTTTCATTATTTAGAAGTTTAAAAATCGTAACACATTAAAATATCCTGAAATTCAAGTTCGCGAATTGTTTGAAAATACAACGTCTTTCTCAGAATGTCTAAGAAAAATTGTTTTTTTCCTGATTACTCACAGATGTATCAAATTGTTGCTTTTTCAGAGAAGTGACGAGATAAACTGCATTGTATGTAGGATTTCCTTTCTGGGAGGGTTCCCCATTTTTGACCTCACACAATGATTGAGTAATTTGTACAACAATTACTAGAACTACTAATATTGTACTACGTATTATTATTATTATTGCTCAGTGAGAATTTGGAAGCAGTTCCCGAAAACTATACACCAAGTATCTAATGTGTTCATCAATTTTCTGTTTCCGCGATAAGTATACATACAAAGTATTTATTTGTCTTTAAATAGCCTCCTGTTTAGTACACAAAATTTTGAAGAGATAAACATTAAGGTGAATGGGTGTAAAAGTCTTGTACGAATAATAGGAAGCCTTTAAATAGTCAATTTAATAAAATTCGTGAACATTATGGAGTACTAGAACTGCAGCAATTAAGCAAGGAGGCACTTGTCTTGGACCTGTCTTTGAAAGAGTTCCTAAAATTATATACAGAGTTACAATGAACTATAAAAACAAACTGCAAGTACAATGTAGAAGTAGTACAATGTGTAAGTACAATGTAGAGTACAAAATGTAGAAGTATATCCAACTCAGAAATTTTGACTGTGAGTAAGACGTTTACAAGGAATTTCCTACAGGCTGTAATTCGCAGACATATAGTCTCAATAGATTTCACAGCTATGTTCAGATGCCAAGATAGCAAAATATGAGCCCCTGGAAGAGTGAACAAGTTGACGGAAAGTCGAAAATGTAAGATGCCGTTACTGCAATGGCTCATTGGTTTCGGAAACCAGCTTGCAAAGACCTTTTTATGTCACTATATAGTTCACGTTCTTTTCACCCATAAGGGTGAAAATAACATCGCACATGTGTCACTCCGAACAAGACGGACCTTGGTATTGCTGTCTCCTAATACTTCCGACTTTACCATAGGGTCATTCCACGTCAGTTCATCCAGCGAAAAACCGAAATGCCACCCACCGACTCAGATTTTAATTATATTTGGTACACTTGGTCTACAACTACCAAAAGTAACGTGTGCAAAATTTCAGAGTTCTCGCTCAATCCGTTCCCATGTTACGGTCCATCAAAATTTTGACATGGTAGGCAAAAATTTCTATTCGCGACAGCCGGAAATGGTGCATCGAGGTTTAAAATTTCCCTCATAACATGCTGATATGAATCCTTTGAGACAACAAACTTATCCATTCTGATGCAGAATTGTCTGTAGATTTCAAATCTGTGGTCAGATCTGACATAACGTCAACCTAAAGTGCACTTTTGTACAAAAAACTAGTAAAAGGTATACTTGAAAAACAAGCCTCAACTAGAAGTAAAAAAATGGCTCTATTTCAAAAAGTACCAAATTCACAGAAATAATCCCTAGATATTCTGAAAGAGGATTAAATTTCCTATACAATGAAGTGAAAATCGTGTTGGGTATTTGAGCATGTGATGTACTACATTTAAAAATGTCAAAATGAATGAAAAGAATTGTTGAAATTTTCCCCTGCCTCTTTTAGTTGACATGGCTGTTACTATGTGGCAGCAATTAGAAGTACCCTGGGTTAACAAAGAGTGCGGAACAACAAAGGAGAAAATATGAAAAGCAAAAGTTTCATAGTTTGTGACACATTTTGAATTACAGAATAGCATCATTGGCTGCATAATTTGCAATATTGCGATTTGTAGTTACTAACGTTTATAAATTAATTAACTAATGTATACAGTAATTAATTACCGTAATTATTTATTTTCTGGTTTCATTTTTAGGATTGAAATGGAAGGTGAAGGTTCATCTGAAATTACTGAGACTGATCTACCTCCTTGCAGCATAGGTTGTGAACATCCAGACTCTAAATGCCACCAGACTACATATGGTTCTACGAAGGAAATTCTGCCAGTTAATAATGAAATTTTCGCAGAGAGTGAAATTGAACTTATTTTGTGGAGGTCTAAATTACAAGGTACCAATGAGAACCTGACTATTTGTTTTCATCATAAACAGTGGTATTTGCATCACTATGGACTATCTCACAAGAAATGTTGTGATCCTTTTACAAGACACAAGAAAATAGTGCGACGTGTTTTGCGATCAGTGACGCTGGAACTTGCTAAAACTGTCAGGAAACATCTGGATATTATCGTTATCCCAGGCCAGAAAATGTGCTCCAACTGCCGCAAAAGAGTGGAAAAGGAAATCGCTACTGTCAAACAAGGGAAATCGTCTTCAGACACGCTAGAGTCAGCATCTCCACACCAAAGTTCAGACAGCGAATTCAAATTTGATCCGAATACAAGAGAAGCTGCAGTGAAAGAAGAAAAAGCAGAAATTGATGCAAGTTTAACACATTTAGGTCTTTCACCTTTAAAACTACATGCTGTTCCTGCACATCAGCGTGTAGCAGTTGGGCGTAAAAAATCAAAGTGATGCACGTAGCAGCGAAGTTAACAATGAAACGCAGTTTACAGCTTGATAACACAGAACACTTGTTATCTGACACCAGTGAGTCTGACTTAAGTACCAGTGCAAATGAAGTAAAAGAAAAAGCAGCAGACCTGGATCGCTTAGTTCTGTCAATGAAGCAGAAGATAGTAATAGCAAATAGACGTGAAAAACTTCAAATTCTCACTATTGCTCCAGAGTCATGGTCCCGTAAAAAAGTGTCTGATGTTTTTAATGTTAGTGAATACATGGTTAGGCAGGCTAGGGTATATGCTCCTTACCAGAACACAGATTAGGGAAAAGACTACCTGAAAAAACTGTAACTTTAGTTCAAAATTTCTATCAAGATGACGAATTTAGTCGGATACTTCCTGGAAGAAAAGATTTTGTGAGTGTTAAAAGAAATCTCCACATGCAAAAACGACTAATATTGTGTAATCTAAGTGAGCTTTACGTTGCTTTTAAAGAAAAACATCCTGATATTAAAATTGGGTTTTCCAAATTCTGCTTATTAAGGCCTAAATGGTGTGTTGTTGCAGGTTCAACAGGTACACACAGTGTCTGTGTGTGTACTACTCATCAAAATGTAGATTTATTGTTGCATGCCATTAGTTTAAAAAAGGAAGATCTTGATCATGCAATTTCACTGTTGGTGTGTGACAAAACTAATAGAAATTGTATGTTAGGAGTGTGTGTGAAATGTCCCCAGGATAGCAGTAAAGTAACAGCATTTCTCCAAAACAAAATCGAGGAGTACTGGGATGACGATCAGGTAAGCTTTGCAGAGTGGATCAATATCGATCGTAGTCAGTTAGTAGAAAGAACACTACCAATTCCAGAATTCATTGATCATTTTGTTCAGAAGCTCCAAGGATTAATACCTCATTCTTTCATTGCTAAGACCCAGGCAACTTACCTAAAGGAACGTAAACAAAATATCTCTCTATTGATGGACTTTGCAGAGAATTATGATTTTATATTGCAAAATGAGATACAGACTTACCATTGGAGTCATGTGTCAAGTTCCTTACACCCTGTTGTATTTTATTTTATTGAAACTAACTGTTTAACTGAGAAATCTCTGTGGTTTTTATCTGATGTGTTACATCATGACGTGCCTTTTGTGTATAAAGTCCAATCTGAAACCATGTCGTTCTTAAAGAGTAAATATCTGCATATTAAAAGGGTCGAATATGTAACAGATGGGTGTGCTGCACAATATAAGAACTGTAAGAGCTTTTTAAATTTGTGCCATCATCTCCAAGACTTTGGCATATCTGCTTGTTGGTCTTTCTTTGCACCAGCCATGGCAAGTCACCTTGCGATGGGATTGGTCGCAGTGTGAAACGGTGTGTTACAAAGGCAAATCTGCAGAGGCCATTTCAAAACCAGATAACAAATCCAAAACAAATGTATGACTTTTGCAAGCGTCAGTTGTCGAAAATTACATTTTTTATCTTCCTGAAGCTGAGATTAACACTGTAAGAATTGAGTTAGCAAAATCGTTTCCAGATTGCTCAGACTGTAGCAGGCACAAGAAGTTTTCATAAGTTTGTACCACTGTCAAATACAGTTATAACAGCAAGACGATTGAGTACAGATGAAACACCAGATTTAGAATTTAACTTTGCACCAGGATATGATCAGTTGGAAAAGTTGGCTTGCCAGGAAATCAAAGTTAATTGCTTTGTAGCATGCATCTATGATAGTAAGTGGTATATCGGATTAGTAGTAGAAGTAGATGCTGACAATGCGGATATAAATATAAAATTTATGCACCCAGCTGGACCTGCAGCATCCTTTTATTGGCCTAGCAAAGCTGACACATGTTGGGTCCCAGTACAGCACATTTTATCTGTTATTAAGACTCCATTTACTCGTAATGGTAGGCAATACCAATTGAGTAATAAATGTAAATTATTAATTGTACAGAAATGGAAAACTGTTACCAAAAATGAAATGTATAGGCCTATGTAAGTGTGCTTGAGTGCTAGAAAATATTACAATTATCTGCACATTGTATAAAACTGCATTTTTATTTCTTCTTTAGCAATAAGTCAAATACCTAAAACGATTTTCACTTCATTTTATAGGAAATTTTATCCTCTTTCAGAATATCTAGGAATTATTTCTGTAAATTTGTTACTTTTTGAAATAGAGCCATTTTTGTACTTCTAGTTGAGGCTTGTTTTTCAAGCATACTTTTTACTAGTTTTTTGTACAAAAGTGCACTTTAGGTTGATTATATGCCAAATCTGACCACAGATTTGAAATCTACGGACAATTCTGCATTAGAATGGATAGGTTTGTTGTCTCAAAGGATTCATATCAGCATGTTATGAGGGAAATTTTAAACCTCGATGCACGATTTCCGGCTGTTGCGAGTAGAAATTTTTGCCTACCATGTCAAAA
Organism: Thermobia domestica; assembly: GCF_964235325.1. Classification (NCBI taxonomy): domain Eukaryota; kingdom Metazoa; phylum Arthropoda; class Insecta; order Zygentoma; family Lepismatidae; genus Thermobia; species Thermobia domestica. Next base: position 144,331,036 of record NC_137457.1, read on the forward strand.
TTTTGATGGACCATAACATAGGAACGGGTTGAGCGAGAAATTTCAAATTTTGCACAAGTTAGTTTTGGTGGTTGTAGACCAAGTGTACCAAATATCATCAAATTCCGAGTCGGTGGGTGACATGGCCTGGATGATCTGACGTGGAATGACCACATAAGCCTTCGGTATTATTGACTGACCTCGATCAATTTACAGTAACCATGAAGTAATGTGTATCAAAGAAATCTCTTGGGAGCATTTTTATATACTATCGGTAGGAAGCCTTTGCACATCCAACGCATATTTCTGCAGGGTATAAAGGTGACCAAGAAAGTTATGTAGCTTTTTTTGGAGGTCAGTGTTCAATTGGCATTCACGCCGTAAGTTGAATGCGAATGGGGATAAGGCTATGGTCAATCGTTGATGGACAGAGGTACGTGGCTATGACAGTACAATTATACGGTAAACTTGCGTAAGGACAAAGTGAAATTGGGACCTGAGCAGAGTTCCATAAGGATGTTTACGCTGTACGACTTGAAACTAGGGGTGAAACGACGCTGCAGGGGGGCAGAAGATATGCCAGAAGTTTGGTGAGGTAATCGTGAGTATGCAGACAGTGCAGCGGTGGTTTAACAAGTTTAAGAATGGTGACTAAACACTAGGAGACGTAACACATATCTGCAGTAATTAAGGAGAACAGTGGCCTCATTCCTGAGGAATTGAGAGTACATTTCAGTGTGGGTGGAGAAACCATTCGCAGTACCTCCATTAATTTGGGAAGCACTACAAGTTGGGTCGATGCTTTGCACATGATTGACTACAGGCCAAGTGGCAACACGAGCAGGCACCTGTGTTAGTTTGCTCTCTCGTCTGAGGAAGGAGCCATTTCTGAACAGGGTTGACATGTGATAAGAATTTGGTCCTGTACGAAGCTCCACGACGTCGTGATTATTGGTTAGTATCACATGAACTGGCTCCAAATGAGTGGAGTGATAACTACTCCAAAAAAAAGTCATCTTGTCTGTTTGGTGGACTGCTCACAGCATCGTGAATCGGGAACTACAACCAGCTGCTGAGAGCTTCAATGCAACTGTATACTGTCAGCAGTTGAGCGGTGCTCAAGAAAAACTCAAACCTCTGGAGTCAGCACATCTGAATCGCTAAGATGTATTCCTGTTATAGGACAACTCTAAGTTACAAATGGCTAAGATGAATCAAGACTCTATTCAACGCCTTGGATCAGACACACTATTGAATTCGCCATGCTTCCCGGAAATTCCACTGTTCGAAAATTACCTGTTCCCTTTCTTGGACAATCACCTTGGAGGATGCGAACTTAAATCCCTAGTATACCCTAGCACTTGATACCTTTTTCAATTCACAGTCTACAAAGTCCTTACGAGAATGTCCTACAAAGTCTACAACGTCCTACAAAGTCCTTCCAGAAAGTTGGCGGAAGGTCGACGATCTGATAGGCACTATTTTTGATCCTGCGTAAAGTCTTGGATAGGATATCGATGTTCGATGCTGGTTGGTGGATAAGCGAAAGAACTTTCTTGGTTATCTTTATAATATTTCATTGCGTAAATATAGTTTTTTTTTTCGCTGATGCGGACCGAAACTAAATGTTTTTTAGAGTTCGAAGAAGCGCATGTAGAAATTCAGTTTGTCCATAATTTTGGACAATTCTACGCCTGATATATACACTTTTATAGTGAACGATGTTTTAAAAAGAACATATTTATCATTAATTTTCAATACAATTCATGGTGCAAGTACAGTGAACAAAAAAAAACTGAATTGATTCATCATGTCAAAATAATTTAAAACAGCATAGAAATTTAGAATACTTTGTCTGAAGAGCGTGTAGTGCAGAAAGGTAGTGTTCAGTAAAGAGCTTTGCATGATAGTATTGGTCGTATGTACAACGGTCGTTCAAGGTTGAACAGGATTCTCGTATGTAAATAATCGATGAATAGCCGGATCATGATGAAACTTGCGGGTGGCGTAATGTATTCCTTCACGAGTAACTAGCGCCCGGCATGACTTATTTAACGGATGCGCAACAGTTGCAGCAAACATGCGCAGCAGTTGTAGTGAGCATGGCGCTGTAGCTGTGTAGCAGCGGTGTGTATTCAAAATTGTGGAGAAGGGGAAAGTTAAACAAGGTGAGATTTTCAGAAGATTGCAAGCACAGTATCGTGAACAAACGATGTTACGGACAAGAGTGTATGAATGGTGTGAACAGTTTCGCCAAGGGCGGGAGCTGGTGACAAATAAAGAGCGTGGACACATTCGCCCGGAATATTGCACGCGTTGAGCAAATGGTTCTTGAAAACTGGCGAGTAACAGTGTGAGATATGTACATCAGTGTCGGGAGTGTTGATAAAATCATTCACGAGCACGTACGCTTCCGCAAAATCTGTGCAATGCGGGTTCCCCGCCAGCTGACATTTGATCGAAAGTGGACAAACACGCTAGTCTGTGAACAGCGTCTGAATCGGTTTCGAGCCAAAAGCGATGAATTGTTGCAGGCCCGCAGTGATTATCATTTGTTTACATCCCTTAAAGACCATCTGGAAGGGAATAAATTCATGACAGATGAAGCACTGTGGAAGGATGTATTTCAGTATCTAGGATAACAACCAAGTTCTTTTTACGCCAAAGGAATCAGGGAGCTGCCACAACGATTGCAACGGTGCCCGGAGAATACTTTGAAACGCTGAGGTAGTTTGGAGCTTCTTGTGCATTCTGTTTCCTCTGAAGAAATTAAATTCCCAGTCAACCTCGGACGACCCTAATATTAGGATTTGAACAAACTTTGACATCTTCGAAGACTTGACTAGAACTCTAATATAATACGTATTTCACAGATCATTAGAATTAATAAAATTGTTGTTTCTTTTTTGCGAATGAACAATTCGCTATCTACAGTAGCCAATACATGGTGTGGATACATAGAACGTAAGAAGAAAAATTGTCTATACGAGTAAATGTAGACAGATCTCTCTTTATGTCAGGCTGAACCGTTTGCGCACGAAATTGCGTTAGTATATGAAATCTCAAGCGATATGTCAAAATGCATTATTGCACGCGTTCTTGCTGCAATGATATATTGTCGATTTTGTTATGAAAGGTGAGTGTTCAAGATGATCTTCACGCTGCATGACTAATCATAGCATTATTGAATAATATTGTGGCTCATGTTGAGTTAGATTTTTATGTAAGCGGTAACGACATCCGGAATAACTTAAAAATTAATTACCAAAGAGTGTTTGTCAAAACCTTACTACAAACAGAAGCTCGACGTTCGTGAGCCTCAATACCTGACTCAAGAATATTTACTCTAAAACATTTCTATGTTCAAAACTGTAAAGATTTTTAAGAAACTCAAGTCATTTCTATAAAAGTTCATCACGTACAATGGAAAGAGATCCTACATCAACAACGCGCAAAGTAATGTGGTAAAAACGAGAAGTTCTACAGTCTATGACAAAGTACATACTTACACCTAGGAAGTTATGCTCAGGTTTCTCTGACATTCAAAGTGTATCGTGCATAGGAGCTCCTACCTACGATCACAACATTCGACTCGGATGCGCACTGCTACCATCAGCACGGGAATAGATATCAAAGGAAAGTTTTCAAATTGGTCGTCAGAAAGGTCGTTGTATCCATATCCCACATATATTATTTACGAACCTTAATAAAATAGTAAAACTGGCTGGCAGGTTCCCCATCACACTATTGTTTTTTTCAATCTCTAGAGAATTCCCTTTAGGTCATTTTAAACCTATAGGATGTTATAGGATGTTAGGTTATTTTAAAAAAGAGACCTGTGGAAAACACATGCATCAATATTATCCGGGTCAGAACAGTACTTCTAGAGCAACGGGAATATGGTATAGCTGAAAGATTGATATTCAACAAATGAAATTGGCAATATATTGTTCAATAAGTTATTATGGCACCATAGTTCTACCTTTACAACAACGAACTCAACCGGTGTGTCTTCATTACCTCCAGTACCTCCATTATCTCTTCGCTGAAGACAAAATAAAATAAATACCAGTAATTAATTAACTTAAGTATGTTTATAAAGTTTAGATGAATTAGATTCGTAGGATATAACTGCAATAGGCTAAATAACTAAAACCAATACTGAACCGCTTGCACGAAGCCGTATGGCGAGGAGATTAAAGAATTTCAAAATTACACATTTGTTAAGAAGAAAATTAGCTTAAAAGGAGCAGAAAATAATCGTATATAAGATTCGTAATTAATTAAATAAACACAAGTAAAGAAAATCTATTGTGATTCTGTGTAACTTTCTGCAAAACTTACCTGAAGTCCCGTGGGATTTTGTTGCTATCTTCGGGCCTATATAGTCGCCCAGCTGATTTCTGGTTCTTGTGCGAGTTATTTAAACTAGTCTTTGATTAATCATGTTACTCTATTGTTGTATACGTGTGGATGAACCTTTAGAAAAGCAATATATTATTGAATCTCTTAAGTACGTCTTTACTTTTCTAGACTGAATTCTTCCTACGTAACACTCGTACTAAATTCTTATTTTCGTTGTTATCTGCCACTTTTTAAATTATTAAAAAGTAGAACTTCGATAATGTCATTTTTTTTAGATTACACTACATGTATTCTCAATTTTCACTTCCGATGGTTCAATAACGTTGGACAAGCTAACATATAACACTAACAGATCTGCTCTGAAAATGGATTTATATTTCAGATATATTAATGACAACGTTTACAATATTGTCATGAGCGTAAAACATTTGGGTACACTAAGTAAAGAAAGTAATTTTTACAGTATATTTCTGTAACAAGGTGATAGAGCACTTCTTTATCATTCAAATACAAAAGCATTGTTCTAGAACGTAAAAAGTGTATATCTTATAAAACGGTTAAATTATGATATACAAAGGTACAATATCCTAGTTTAGAAACAATTAATTAGTCTTCCTTTTTAAAGAAATAAACCGTGATAAATATAAATATAATCTTCATTATAGGTGTTTGAGTTAGTCTATTAGTTTTAGTCTTCTTCTTCCTCTAACTCTCTTTCCAGCTACCATACTCTCTAGCATGTCACCTTCTTAGCCAATATTTCAAGCACCTTTTCTACCTCTTCTTAAAAATATCTAAAATTGTTCTTTTAGCTCATACTACTTCTTGCAAACTCATTCATTTACCGTCCGACCCAGGTAATCTTCGTCATCCTTCTCCACACACGCATTTCGAAATTTTCCAATATTTTTTCATCATTCTTTTTTACAGCCCATGTTTCCTCTCCTACAGTAAAATATTCCATACAAAGTACATTATGAGTATTTTGTCAACTCTTCACTTAACACGAAACAGAATAGTATTTTCTTCCTTCTAAACGCTTATTTTGGACATTGTTACATTTGTTTTTATTCACTTATGGATTTCATATCAGAAGTAATAATAACCAATATAAAAAATCAGTCACCTCCTATATTTTTCATTCCTACTTTTATATTTGACACCTCACCGACCGCTTCCTTGTTACCAACAAGGCTTTCGTTTTTCTAACAGTTATTTTCATCCTATATTCTTCCTTTATCCATTCTTCAGATTGTTTAACATGTTGCTGATTTTCTTACAGATTGCGCAACAAGCACCAAATCATCTGCAAACTGTATTCACCTGATCATTCTACATCCTACTGAAATACCGTCTTACCTATGTAGGCATTATTTTATCCTATTTCTTGTTCATAGATATTACATTATGTTGGTGTAAATCAATCTGCCTGTCGAACTCTCTTTTCAATTTCCCTCTCCTTTGTCATTTACACCATACTCTAACATTTGCTTGTTGCTTTGTATTGAGGTTTGTTACGAACTTTAGGGTTTTCATTCCAACACAACGTTCTTTAGCACTCCAAGAGCAATTTCCAATTCACACTGACAAAAGCATTTTCTAGATCACAAAATTCCAATTCATTTCTTTCCCTTTTTTAAGATCTTTCTTCGATCATCCTTTAAACTCAACAGATTATCTCGTACTTTTACCACTATAGAACCGGAAATGCTTCATCTCAAACTTATAATTTGTTCTTCCATTCTGCCTTCGGTTCAGAATTTGACTATTTTTTGTTCCATGAGATATGAAACTAATACTTGTATAATCCTCAAATCTTCTCCGAATTCGACTTCTTAGCCATCGTTATCACGATCATCTTCAGGAAGTTTTTTGAACACTCTCCTCTTTCATATATTTCATTGCAGAGTTACAACTACAGTTACTTGTTCTTGTATCCTGCATTCTAAATGATTTCGGTTTTTATACTATTTATAATGTTTTTATTGCCATTCCTAATCTCGACTGCAGATTTTTAAAACTCATACTGAAACATTTTAATTTTTTTACCCTCGTCTTCATTTTAGTTCATTTTTGACTTTAACATTTAGTTCACACGCTTTATCCGTACTCTCATGTATAAGTCTCCAACATATGCTTTTTGTCTTTTTAAGACTTGACTTTTCTCTCTATCTTATTTTCAACTGCCATCGTAATACCCTTATTTTATACGAAACTCTGTAGATTTCACCTCGTTGTGCATTTCGTTATATGCCCCAACATTTCTATTTTGTCTATGTCCTCGCTCCATTAATCTTTCTTGTAAATTATATCCCCTTATGTGTCTGTTTCCTTCGTACTTGTGTTTAACTTCCCATATACCTGCAAGTCTTTTTCTGTATCAACCTCCTTCCCCGCCTTTCTTTCCCTCATTCTCTTCAACATCACTTCTGTAATACAAAATTTCTTATCCCCTTATTTTTGCATTAACCTAGTACTTCTGTGGCCTTCTGTGTGCAAATTTGAATATGCTCCTACCTTTTGTTAATACTTGCTCCTACTATTTCCTTGTTGAGTATCGTTCTTCGAATTTTTTAACTAAATTATTTCTTACTTCCTCGTTTTTCATAATTCCAATATTCAAAATCTTGTTGCCTACTTTTTCTGTTGGACATGCTCTTCGGCAATCAAAAGGTTATGACCACAGACAATGTCAGTTCTATAAAGTATATTCTTGTTCTTGAAGCTGGGTCGATATCTATCCTGAATTATAAAAAAAGTCTGATATACTCGACCATCTACTGAGGAATGCCATGTATATCTTCTTTTTTGAGCTGATTGAACGAAGTGCTGATTACTAGTGAATTCCTATTCCATCTACAGATATTGACCAGCCTCTCTCCCCTTTCACCTTTACCATATTTGCCTAAGATACTGACAATCTGCTTTTCTTCTACAACTGCATTGAAATCCCCTATTACAACTGCAATTGCTCATATTTTATTTCTGACAAGCAGAGGGTAGGATATCAGGACTCGAGTTGGCCAATAAGAGTTATATATCCTTAAAGAACATCATATAGTTAGCTAATTGTCAAGTTATTAGCTGCAATCTCCCAATAGGAAAAAAGTGATGGGACTCAAAGGTAATATTAGGGCCAATGGGAAACTCAAGAAAGAAAGCGTTTCTACCGTCTATTTCATGTATTTGGGAAGGTGAGATTTCGATTCAAATAACATGTTCAGGCCATGCAGTCAATGTGGAGAGTAGAAAGGATCGAAAAATCCAAACAAAATACGTCTGTAAAATGTGCATATTCTACAATGGGCATCGAATCGCGATGATAACCCAATTCAGTGGTTAGGGAGTTGAAGTAGTACTGGATGGATGTCTGTTTCTGGTTAAATGTCCAGGTATCCTGTTTTGCACAAAGCAAATCGTACCATGTTGCGAAACTGATACAACTGATATAACTGATAGAGCTGTAAACTATTTGAGATTCAAGAATTTGTCACGGTGCCAAGTATTCTTTTCCTGAGATTGTGTCAATAACCAATTTCACAAAGTTCTTGGAAGGACGGAAAAAGTACACGTCCAGTGGCTGAACTAGTCCTGCGCACTCAGCCGGGATAAGTTTCTTCCTGAATGTGACATTTGCAGGAACAAATTTGTCGGAAAACTCGTTGCCATTGTTACTTATTTAACCTGTGCACATTGTACCAACTCCTTTGGTTTGGATCATTCTATCTTTTCTACTTTCCACACCAGATATGTGGCTTGAAAATGTCGCTTGAATCGCTTTAACTCTCCCAAATATTGAATATATACGAAAGACGGAATAAATGCTTTTTTTCTTATGTTTGTTATAGATCTCCATTTTACTTTTGATGTCCTATCACTTTTTCCCGATTTGCGAACTGCATCTAATAAGTAGGTAATTAACTAACTACTTGATATTCTTTAAGGATATAAAACTCTTATTGCCTAACTCGAATACTGATATCGTACCATATATATAGTCCAGCATTGCGTAACCGTTAAAGCTCTCGCCTTCGGAAAAAGAGGGCCGGGAACCGATTCCCTGTATTGACACTCGTCGAAATATTTATAATAGCTTTTTCCGGCCAGACTTCCTCAATGAGGTTTTTCTCATTCATGCCATTCCCGATCTTTGATTCCTTCCCTTCCCCGTATAGATTGCTCGCCGAGAAAAGTCATCCCTTAAAGGTGATGGGCAATCATGGCCATAGATCCCGAAAGCCCGAAATATAAATTCTAAATCTTAACCTCTTGTCTCTGTCTATAATTTATCCCATTTTCTAATAATGTTCCTCCTCTTCGTCAGTTATGTGGGATGTGGTTGATGCTTAGGTCTGCTTCAGCGCAAGATATTTATTTTTGTCCCTTTAAGTCTTAAGAAAGTAATTATATTCAACACATTCTTCTCTCACAACCATCTCCTTTAATAAGTAGCCCCAATAAATTTTCCTACATGTGAAAAACAATAGCGTAGATTCATAAAAGGGGACCTTTAACGGGACCCTATTTCCTAGCTAATAAAATAAGGACGTTCTTAGAAGTAAGAACTTGTTGGCTATCAAGCATATATATATTATATAAAATAAAGTTCGGATATTATCACATAAAAATGATACTTTTTAGATCAACTGCTGGGCACTAACAATGAGCATTATGTTTAATGTTTTTTTATTACGCAAACGAAATTTTAATTTAAACATTTAGAAAAAACAATGACAGAAACGAAATTTAATACTGAATATTATATAACTTCATTTATTAAAAAAAATCGAGATAACTCTTCGTGAATATACTAATTTATTAATTATTTTAATTAACTGAAGCAATTAAATAGTAGAATTTGGCATATTTCCTTTATGTACTGTTGAATATAACAGATAGCAATTATACCAATAATAATTCTGACTATAACGCTAAGCTCGAATAATCATACTCTGTACAAAACTAAAATTGAAACTTCACCACACAACATAGAAATGGCGCAAAATGAAAAGAAAAATCCAATGCTCTTACTAAAATGTAATAGTATAGAACATTTTCCATTAATACAATTGAATAAGTATGATTGTATAGATGCTTTCGAAACAGTTAGAATATATATCACAATAACATAACAATTTAGTAACTTGATCTCATTCACAACAAAACTCACACTTTCTATTTTTTTTTTTTCAATTTTCACAATTGTATTGTCATACAAAATATAATGTTACAGTAATTGTTTTACATTGCTAATTTGTTTCTATATTTTTTTTTTGCATATGTAAAGTATATAGTAGTAGTAGTATGTATATATTACTTGCTGGTTGCTACATATACTTTACAAAATAAATAATAAGGATAATGACAGTAACAATGATGGAAAATGCAACTAGTACTTTGTGTGTGTGTGTGTGTGTATAGAACAAATTAACTTCATAACTAAAAATAGCGAATAAGTCCATCCTCCACATGTTTGGAAGTAACAGGAGAAAATATCACAGAGTTGACAAAATTTAGTTTATATACTTTTCAGTCGAAAGTGTTCATAAATTCAGGTTCATCTCAAATAAAAAAACTTCTTCCATTTTTGAAGAAGGGAAGGAACTTAAAATGCTGACCACATTATCTCTCTGTATTGCTAAACTAATACGCTGAAGTAAAAATTGTGCACTTCTCGTATCTCCCGTCTTGAGGTTTAAGTTCGACCCAATTTCCTTTAGGAAGTCCCTAGCTTCCCGGCTAAAAACTCCCATAGTTTCTGTAGCAAAGGCGATGAACATATGATCTTCTTTTAATTTTGAATATTTGGTGTGTTTTCGTTTACAGGCTGTCTCAGCAGCATTTCCTGCCTCTTTACATGTTGAAGGTAAATGGGAAGGTGCAAAAGTGTCAACACATGTAACGTCCCATACCAGTCGTTGCCCCATTTTCCAAGGGGTTAATGTTACTCCATCTGGTCGTTTCCCATCATCTCGAGACATTCCAGATGGTTCTAAAATACTTGGGACATCAATGCTGGCAAGAGTTCGTCTTATTATATTATTCAGTTCTCCATGACGAGTAATTCGACCTCCACTCCTAGAACAGCTTAACGCATGTAAGCCTTTTTCATCAACCTCTTCTTGACATGTACATTTGTCACTCACACTTAAATTTTCTAACTAGAAACTGAAGCTTCACCGTCTATTTGTATATGCGTTTCTATATACAAAAAAGAATTGTCCGAAGGAACAAGAGTTTTCTTTCTATAGTCCTGGAAATAGGTATGGTTCTGTACGAAAGTTTGAGTATGAATGTTTCTGAAATAGTTAGCAGGTGTCTTAGTATTTATTTTACGTCGTGGACATCCAACCTCTGGTACGTTTTCCGGATATGACGTCATGAAATATGGCGGCTATTAAATCACAAAAGTGTTTAAATCTACGCTAATATTGACTATATTAACATGAAAGTTTGTGTTTTTCATTCACGATTACTTAGCAGAGTGTTAGTGCGTATCTTTTTACTAAGGTGAACACCCGATATTTATCTGGGATGATGCCATCCTACACGGAGGCTGCTTAATCACAAAAATGTTCATATTTCGACTACTATTGGACTGATTGGCATGCAGTTTCGTTCCTTTCTGAAGATTTTCTTAACAAGGGTCCTAGTAAGTATTTTTCTTACTAAAGTGAACATCTGACATACTTCTCTGGGATGACGTCATCCAAGATGGTGACTGCTCAATTACAAAAATATTCATACTTCTGTTAATACTTTACTGATATTAATAGAAAATTTCGTTATAATCTTTTTTTCCTGTTAAGCAAATGTTCTTCCAATTAATTTCAATTTAGGTGGTTATACGACATATTTTCCATACGTAACCATCCGAGATGACGTCCATTCAATCACAGGAATCTTCATATCGCTGGCAATATTGACTAATCAACAAGAAAGGTTTTTAATGAAAACTTAGCAGGTGACGTGGTAAGTACTTTTAACAGGACATTGAACACAGTATCCAGGCATGACGTCATCAAATATGGCGGCTGCTACACTATAATAATTTTATTTCGTATATATGGCAATTTTAATTATACATCTAGAAAATACTTCAAGTGTCCTAATTTAGATTGTAAGTTTCTTTTACGTTTTCCTTCAGGCTTTTGAAAGAAAATAAGGATGCCACAAAATTATTGAGAGTTCCAATATAGTACAAATTCATGCATCATACGCAATGCAGGTCATCATTGTGTACTAACTACTGAAAATGGCAGAGAAAAGTTAAGGGCAGCTGCCCACATGCGAAATGACATCGTTGCTAAACGTTTGTGCTCTGTAAATGTGAAAACATATTTTACCATTATCTGAATACCGCTTGTTATAAAAAGTATACTCTTGCACCCTGAAAAGGAGAAGAAAACATTAACAAGTGAGACTATGGAAACTACTTCCTTATCAAATGGAAAGGAAAATGTTTGAAAATTCTCACGTCACCACAAGTATCAAGGAGAGACTTCTAAGCTACATCATTTGTGTGTTATTTGGAACCAAAAAATCACATAATCGTGTTTACAAGTGAGCCTCCAAGAGCTGAAGAGTTTATAAAAGCTACTTTTTAATTAAAGATAATGATTCTACTCGTACAAGTGATTTCACTTGTACACTTAAACAAAGCGTTATTGAAAGAGGTAGAAAAGTGTATCATTATCACAAATAACTATCTCCTGTTCCAAATGGATAGCCAAATTTGAATCTCTGTAGATGTTATGAATTCTACCTGGAAAATGATGAAAATTGTGTGTTTCAAAATAGTGTTTCTGTAATGCACATTGCCTCCATCTCCGAAGATATTCCGTTGGCCGTATACACTTCTGAGGATCGTTGAGGAACAAACTGCTAGTTTAGAGTTAATTGCTAAAATATTGACGCCGTTTATAATTGAAACCCCATGTGCTACCAACTACACTTTAGTGCTTTCCTTGGTGATGAGATAACAACATTCAACTGTACATCTACGAAAAATGGAATGCAAGGTTATCATCCACATATAAATTGTTTATTAGTGGATTATTTTAGCTGATTTTAGAATGATGATTCATTCTAAGCATGTTTCTCAGTAAGGGTTCACCAAAATTGTTCCCATTAGATATGACATTAACATACTGGTATTACCATTGTTTCATTGTAAACCTACTCTACATGGTTTACAAGAAATGAGGTTACAAAATGGAATTGTTGATTCCATATTTCTTTTGCCTGTTAATAAATTTTACACAAAAATGGGAGAATACATATGCAAATTGCTTCCAGTTCTCTATGTCAGGATCTTACATCAGTAAGTACTTTACGAAGAAAGTAGCTATCCATTGTGCATTGAACATATATTTAGAAAATTTTGTAGTGATGTCTGACTGGGATGAAGAGGAGAAAATACTTAAAATTGCAGCAGAAGAATACTTAGTACAGGTACGGAAGTAACGATCCCATTGCAATCTATAGATGAATTCAAGATTTGTCATTATCATTACGGAAACAAATAGACATTGATGGCTATCCTAATTACAAGCAGGAGTATTGAGGGAAACTTGTTAAGCTCTTACGATTATACATACATATAGGGTCACTATATTGATGAAACAATTGTTCACTTAGCCAAGTGTGATTTTGGTTTCGAACTAAGTTTTTTACGAAATAGTTCTTTACGAAACACTCAGATTAACAGGAGACTTTTTGAGATCATAACAAAAATTGCAGCAGTATTCTAATGAGTTTATTTGATTATAAACATGTTCCATTTTGCAAGTGTAATGGAGTCGCATTTCAATTTGTAAAAATCCTTTTAAGATAAGATTTTAAAAAGCTGTGGTGATATTCATTGTAGTATATTATATTCCGTTTTCCGTATGGTATAATTTCAAATTTCTGATGCACCTCATATTTGTAAGCAGATTAGCTTTAGGGAAGGGTATTGACATTATGTTGTTAATAACATTTATAAAATTAGAATGAATGCATAGAGTAAATTAATAAACAAAAAAATGTTTTTTTTTCAATAAAAAACATTTTTTTGCCAACCCTGTACAAGTGCTTGAAAATTAGTATGTAACTTTCTTTAATTGTAAAAACTAAACTTCAGTGCAAATATTAAATTTTAGGACGCGCCAATTGCAACTGACTGGGTGACACTGTCGTCTAAAATCGATTTAATTTGTTTAAGGGCATCAGTTGTATGCTCTAAATTTCCATTACTATTACTTGAGTGCTTAGTGTATATTTCGTTACAGGTCAAAAAAATGAAAAACTTGGAGGTCACTGCTTAGAAGCCATCACAAGAAACATCATGAAAAAGACAAGTGCAATAGCTGAGCAATTTAGTTGGCACGGTGCAAAAGGAAAGAGCTTTCACTCATTAATCACTAACACAATAATAGGTAAGAAACTCTCCCTACTGTTCTTTATTCTCATTTTTAGAGTAGAAAAAAATATATAAGTTGTCATTTGAAGAGCGATACCCTATGTTTAAATTCTTGTGTATACATATAAAAGAAAAACTTTCTGGTGCCCTTTTTATTTTCTTTCCGTTTAAATACATACTATTGTGCCATGAATACTTCTCAGAATCATCTTCCTGTAAACTTTATTTCCCAAAAGCATGTACTAGAAGCGCTGTTATAACATTTAAAACACTTAGCAAAATGCGCAATTTTCCCATCTTCAAGTGACACGTTACATTTAAGTGTCCGCGGAAGAGAGAGCTGAATATGTATAGAGTTTTTTTAATCCTTTTACTGAATTGTTCTCTTATGTTGGTAGTTTTCTTGAGCATTTCATGATTCATTCCTACATTCGCGATTTTTGTATTCTTTGCAGTGCAACGTTATCAAAATTATTCATTTCTATAAAGCAAAGTAATATGTATGGCCTGCTCCGTGGGAAAGAAATCGAGCAAGGTAGAGGTCATCAAGGTCTCAGTAACCATCTTGGCATTCACCTGGTGCGACTGAGGGAAAAAGAATGATCGGGTCCAGATTTGAGATCGGAGCCTTCGTAATGAGACGCTAGTTCTTCATCAACTCAAATGCTGCCACATGTTTTCAAATTATTCTTTATTTTAATACTATGGTAATATTTATAAGATGCTATACTTTTTTAAAAATAAAAGTGTGACCGCTTCAACATGTTAAAATGTCCGCAATTAAGCTACAGTCTGAGGTATATCACTTTCAGCTGTAGCTGTTGTCTTCCTTGCCATTTACATTTTCTTCAGGATGTTACTTTTGTAACACAATATTGTCTTCACAAGCTGATGTAGGTCTTACACAAACATTTTAAATATTTTTGTAAGTTTAAGATGTAATAATTGATCTTTAATCATTCCCTGCTGTTATTATGTTATTAAACGCTGCCTATTATTTTTATTTTCAGAAACTGTGTAACACAAGAGAAACGTAATTAACGATGAGATCGCGTAGATTATTGGGATTTGGCTTCAACATGTCACACAGAGACGAACAAGAAGATCAGTTAAGAATTCAGCTGCAGTTCCACAGAGCTTTAACTGACAATTCGCAGCGTCGAAGTTAGAGTTAGTTGTGGTAATCAAAAGTGACATTATAAAGAAGCAAATACGTTTTCTGGTTATTCAACAATGTGATATTTCTTGAAAGTAGCAAAAAGTGACATTTCGTGAAAAGATCTATTCCCCATGGGCCGTAGATTTGTAGAATATATTTTCAGCAACATACGTAAATATTGTTGTTCTTCATTTTTATTTAATTAGTGTCAGTGACATTATTTTCTAGAACAAGTGTTTACAAGTTAAAATGTGAATTTCTGATATTTGAGAAGATTGTTCTTAAGGTATAGAAACAAATCATACGAGCAGCATGATGATGCTGCTGAAGAGAATTTAAATATATAAAGCCAGAATAGTGTACATTTATATTTTTATTTAACTACTAACCGATATAAACTTATATAGATGTACATTTATTACAGTGTACAGTGTAAATTATAACTACATAATGTTAAATAAATAATAATAATAATAATAATAATAATAATAATAATAATAATAATAATAATAAACAGGGTAAATTATAACTACATAATGTTAGCCTGCTCTTATAATTTTAAGCTTTTTTCTTTTTTCTTTTTATTTACTTATAGTATTATTTACACACAGAATGTTTCTGGGTGTTTCACTGCTACTACTGATATGTGGCCACGCCGTCTATGTATGTTGGGGTGTCTTATGTGATGTTACGAGGTTCAAACTGCAAATGAGAGCCTTCACAATCATCGCGTACCAGTTTTCAAAGCGGCTATATTGGATTTATGTTTTTACTATTGGTAAAGGATTGCCAACGATTGTTTCTTGAATTTTATGTTTACACTTCAATTCTTTTCGTATTTTTTTTTAAAAAATAATCCAATACAACCACCATCAAAACTGGCAGGCGAGAATTGTAAACACACCGATATGCAGTTTGAATCTCGTAAGTCACATAAGACACTCCAACATGTATACACGGCGTGGCCACATACTAGTAGTACCAGTGAAACGCCCAGACCCATTCTGTGTATAAAACAGATTTTGAGTAAAAAAAAGAAAAAAAATCTTAAAATTATGAGAGCAAGCTAACATTATGTAGTTATAATTTACCCTGTTTATTATTATTATTATTATTATTATTATTATTATTATTATTATTATTATTATTATTATTATTATTATTTATTTATTTATTTATTTATTTTTGTCTCAGTCTGTGGGCCTCAATGGATCCTCGTCATGAAGACAGAGTGAGGCAAAGGCGTCTAAGGAGGTAAAATTGTACAGAAGAATCTTATGTTTTTTTCTAGCTGCTATGTCACAGCCTGGCCGCCTTGTTTTCAACCCACTATCTGTTCCCAGCAAGAAGCCGTTATATATGCAGAGTGACGCAATAGTCCGGAGTCCATAGGCCAACTCGGTTACTATTGCAGATATGAAAACAAGGGAAGATATGTAAGGACTCTTTTGTATTCCAGCAACACTTTTGTTTTTGTACTAGTGTACCGCTCAATAAAGAAAATGCGTTACCATACATCATGTCGGGCTACACGAATGAAAAAATTTGTGGTTCGAAATTAGCTACACCGAGCAAAATTGAAAGGAGACACAGTGAAGGATAAACATGCAAATGCAATATCCACGCCAGTGGCGTGGCAAACACGGTGTTTAGGTGTTGGGGGGGGGGTGAGCAGATACGAAGGACGCGAAATTGGGTCTTGCACTATATTTTTCATTGTGTCTTTCCGTTCCCTTTGGTACAAATAATTTCAAACCACCCTTTCTTTCATTCAGTGTTGTCCACTACTGGCAGCGTTGTACTTTTCGTTACTCTTGGGCGGTATACTAATATAAAAACAAAACTTGGTGCATTTTATAAATTTCCTTCTGTATCTTCCCTTGTTTTCGTATCTGCAATAGTAACCGAGTTGGCCTATGGGCTTCGGGTTCTATCATGTACAGAAAATATTCTGTAAATATTTTGTCAGGTACAGAAAATATTCCATAAATATTTTGTCATGCACATAAACTATTCTCTAAATATTTTCTGTGGTGTATAAAAAAAAATCACTAAATATATTTTGTCATGTAAAGAAAATATTTTGGCATACGTAGGAAAATATTGTCTGCGTTATTCGTAAATAATTTTAAAATATTCCATGAGAAACATTTTAAAAGCCATTCCGTTAACATTGTATAAAACGTTTCAAATACATTTTCAGTAATGTTTGGAAATCGTACAGGAAAAGATTTTTGGGAAACTTTTCTAACGGCTTATAAAATATTTCTACAACGTTTTTGAGTGTATTCCGTGAATATTTTCAGTATAATGTGGAAAATGTTTTCAAGAACATATGGAATATATTTCCTTAAGGGAAGTTGGATACATTTTCTGAAAGATGATGGCACGTTTTAGAAACGTTTTGAAAATATTTCATTGTTGTTTGGGACGTTGGTCCAGTTGCTTCTGGGAATACGTTGTGGCGCCCTGTTCTTCCAGGTACATGTCCCGGTGCAATTTGAGTCCACACTCTTCCGTCGGCTGCAGTCTCTTCATTCCCGACATCCGGATGTTGAGTTTCACAGGATTTCTTCCGTTTCTTGCTCGGCTGTGAGTAGAAATTTCTCGTGTCACTAAAGTCGAACTTGTAGGCAGCGACTCGTTTGAATATTCACCTTCTGACTGATGATAAACCTAGTTCTGTTTATTGAGGTTTATATTCAGTGTCCTCTTTAGAATGTTTGTGTTTTCCATCCAACTCATCACACTCAAATATCTCCTTCAGAATCTTCTTCTGGTAAACTACTTAAATAATTCACTAATTCTTCATCGGAACGAAAACATGGGCGTGTCATAATAATGAGGAGCGCAAAACTTGTGCAGAGCACAGTGTACTAATAAAGAAAAGCCAATAAATATTGTTTTCTTCCACTAAATATAGTATACTGGCAGGAGAGGGGGGAGGAACGAAAGGGAATAAAGTACACATTTTATCACAACAATGAAATAAAAAAAGGTAAGGGTATGAAAAGTGCCACTGTCGAGGATTTACAAACATAAAACGCAAGAAAATTGACACCCCTCTTAATGACCTGCAGCAGTCCTTTAAGGTAAAAATGTTTATAATTCGTTCAGTTTTTTACAAAGACGTTTGTCTTTTCAAGAAATGTTAAACCACCTAAGAGCGGTAAAACTCATTAAATATAGGCCCTCAAATCTAAAACGTACGCTACTTATTAAATCTTATACAGAGCTCACCGGTCAGATTGTCCGGTTACGTTCTTCTAGTGTTAACATAGTAGAGATTATGACAGACTACGGCCAAATTTTAAGTCCTATTATCTAAGGCTACAATGACTGCTTTTTGGTTTATGTGGGACAAGCCTTTTATGTCAATTTTAATCGAATTTCATGAAATTAGGTATATAGAGGTTTTCCAGCATGCTGATTACGAATATGAAATTAATTTTTACCTAGATCTTATAGTTTATGTGGGATATGCCCTTTTATATTAATTCTAGCCTTTTTGCATGAAAATTGTTATGTAGTGGTTTTCGAATATGCTGATAAAGAATATTATATTTGTCTTGATCTAGATCTTATATTTTATGTGGGATATTCCTTTTATATCAATTTCAACCGTTTCTACTAAAACTCACTATGCAGTGGTTTTGAAATATGCTGATTGCGAATATAATATTAGTTTTTAACTAGGTATTTGAGTTTATATGGAATACTTCCTTTTATATCTATTTTATCCTGGTAAAATCACTTTTTGGTAAAATCAGTACTATGAAACTCTGTATACTGGTTTTTGAACATGCTGATGACGAATATTATATTTATATTTACGTATGCCTTATAGTTTATGTAGAAATCATTTTGTATTGGGTAAAACTTTTAATATCTAGTTCTAAGATCAAATATATAAAAGTGCATAACTTGTGCACTTAATATGATATTAAAACGTTGTTTTCACATTTAGCAACAGGGCATTGAATACTACGAACTAAAAGAGAGGTCAACGGTCAAATATTTACACATGCGTAACTCATAAAACGGTACAATAAGGAACACTTCTGGATGGTACAGCCATATGGAGATTTACAGCTAAAGTGTTCCACCAGTTGAGTAAGAAGCATTTGCCGGGAAGTATTGCAACCGTATTAACTTTAAAAGAAGGCGGGTTGCATAATTGTCAGGCACTGAAAATTCCCGTACACTTGGGAGAATTTTGCACTACCGTCTACAACATTTCTACAAAATGAATGAATCTCAGACGTAGTTCTTAGGGCAAATATATTACTTGATATTTGTCCTATTCGTGAAGATAATTTTTTAAAAAAATAAAGTCCATCCTGTTCCTGTTGGTATGAACCCCCTTTCAGTCGTTTGATCTGAAATGACGTTGCAGAGTCTGAATAAATATTTTGTCACTTCAGGAGAATCTCCCACCTTCATTATGGAAACACATATATTTAATCAAATGCTTAGTGAGAGTGAGCCCATTGGTATAGGGCTTTTGTGATTTCAAGCTTTGCTCCCAAGCCATCTTTTGTCATAGCTGATGACGTTGGGGAGCGAGAGATGCAAATATGATGAAAGAGAGATACAGTCACATGTGCAAATTTAGAATTTGGAACAAAATGATCAGATAGCAACAATATTTTGACGCACATTTTGATTTTGTAAGTAGAGATGTAAAAGGTCACCCGAACCTCAGAGAATCCAACTACCAATTGTTGAATTCAAGTGGAGAACTCAATTGAATGCATCAAATAATAACGGAGGGGGAGAAACATCTTAAAGTATGGGAATGAAACAATGAAAAAAGTTGAATTTGCATGAACAGGATTCGATCCATGAAACTCACGATTATCAAGCAACGACTCTACTCACTCAACCGCGGAGCCAACAGAACGACAGGTAGTCATACATCAGACAGAACGTTTGTTACTTAGAAAACGTTTATTTGTAAGGAGGAAGGCTAAGGAAATACCCTCTCTAGTTTTTCTTTCCCTGGCACCAACTTAATTACTTTTGTCCCAGCCTGGGAAAATATTTTCCACCCCTCCATAAACTTTCCTAACAATCTTCTAACATTTACATATAACAGCACAAAACATTTATCCATGGCTGTCCTGCACAATTATACTTACACAAAAAAAATACTTGCTATTCTGATAATTCCAGTACCAAGTAAACAGAAATACTGGATATGAGATCCTGTATCTCGCCAATAGTCTTGTAGAAAAAATCCAAATTTAATTTTTCTATTTGGAACCATGGGAGCGTACACGCAGGTTGCGCCTATGATATTTGTTTGGCGGAGAAGGGGATATAAATGTACATTGAAAATGGCAAAGTCGCACGGTTAATTATAACATAATTTTACAGTTTAGAGTGCCAAATGCGAAGAACGATTGTATTCTCTTTGACTTGAAAGGATAAAATTGTGGTTTGAAAGTGGAAGTGAACAGAGACTGATGATGTTTAGGAAGAAAAGCATGTTACCAAGCAGTGGCGTAGCCAGAAGGTCTGGAACCTCCGACATTTGCACAAGTTGTTAAAATAAGACCTAAAGATAGAAACATATATACCGAAGAGACCTCGTGATTGCGATCGATGTTTAATTCGCTGTCGCACCCTCGATACTGGCACAAACAGATGAATTGAAATGGGTATGCTCATGCGGAACATGTACGCTATATCGCGACCTAGAAGTCGAGCGCGAGGGTGAATCAGTGGTCGCTTTGATGAACAAGAGACTTAGCTTTTACATCGATGTTCAGCGGAAGCATCACTGTGTGTCATGTTATCGATGGTTCTTCCTGAAGCGCTACATGGAAGAAAGTCTTCATTTGTTTAAAATTTCGTCTGAAAAATATTCTGTACGTCTATACTCGAGAGGTCTTGCTGCACTGTTAAATTTGATTATGAAAGACATATTAATAGAACGATTGAGAAATTTGGCAGCAATATTGGATAAGAAACACAAACAACATCATAATAGACAAGTTTTAAATAGAGAATAAAACTAAATAGCACCTGAAATGTGAATTAGGGAGAGTTATTCATATTTATTTGATAATTATACTGTATCTTATTATTATATAAGTCAGTGACGGTTACAGCAAGGGGGCTCTTGGGCTGAAGTCCGTAAATTGTAGAATTTCTAAAGAAAAAAGTTACTGTTAATTATATATATGTTTAAAAACTCCACTCCTCTGCCCCAATTCCGAGATTAATAAAAAGGGTTTCTTCTAAATTCGTTACTCATATAAGGTAAAGTAATACCCGTAAAGACAGGCACGTGTCCATAGGGAGAAATTGCCGGATAATGGAAATGCAGTGAACTTCATTTGCTGCAGTTAATACCTCCTCAAATCCTAAACCTGAAGACATGCCTAATTTTTTATTATTATTTTGCAACGCAAAACATTTAACTTCTATTCCTTACAATTTGTTAAAAATAGCGTACTACTTTCCCACAAGCACAATCACATGACTTGTTGCCTCCAAATTGCAATTCACCTGGAAATGTATAATACTTTTTTCTCACGAACATGGACAATGTCAGAAATAATTAGAAATAAAAACAGAAAGACACCACCCAGAATCGAACCTAGCACCTTCGGAAATTAAGACTGCCACTCTAAATGCACAACTACGAACCAGCTACTTCGCAGCATCCTTTTTCAATTATTTACAACCACAAACTTATCTATTACAGTACCAAACAGCGAGGGATCATTTTACAATCACCTTGTTAGCAATTTTATCATAAGTTACTATACACGCGTTCTGTCAGTACACCCTAAATTCCGCTCATGTTCTTGCCTGAATTTTTTCCTCAACAAAAAGACATCATTCTTGAAAATAGCTGCAACGTAATGTAGAAATCCGTCAGTTCCATG
Source organism: Thermobia domestica (assembly GCF_964235325.1). NCBI lineage: Eukaryota > Metazoa > Arthropoda > Insecta > Zygentoma > Lepismatidae > Thermobia > Thermobia domestica. The sequence goes on from NC_137457.1 coordinate 144,352,841, forward strand.
CAGAAAAATAACAATGCAGGATTGAGAGGTGTTCTATTCAAGAACGAAAATGAAAATGACATAAAGTGAGCAGAGTCAAGCAGTACTTTCACGTCATTTACTTGTCCATGTTTTCTTTGTAGAAAAGTTACTGGACAGTTGGCTGTAAACAATATTACCCACATAGTTTGAAATAATTTGATCAGTCCGTCATTGCAGTAAAGTGCCTAGCGGATTAAGCATGTGAAAGCTGCCCCCAAGAATATCTGTACCAAATTTATAGTATCGATTAACATTTATGAGAAACTCAGTTTCCAAAATTTTGAGCACCCTAAGCGCTTTTAGAGAGAGGGGAAAGAAATTTGGAATTATTTTTTTCTCCCGAACGGCTCAACCGATTTTCATGAAAAAAATAGGTGTTTTCAGCATGAGAAAAGTCGGAAAATATTTTTTTTTAATTTTTTGGGTTGAACGTTGAAGTCAAAGTGTTTTGAATTTTTTTAAAAAATAGTGTAAGACTAACTGGAACACCCAATTTTTTTTCAGTTTTGTCTTGAGAGAGTACCTAAGAACATATATTGTTTTCATTTTGTTTACAAGTGTACCTCGTAGTGAAATAATGCAAATGTATCCTGGCGGACATAAGTCTTTGACTAAGGTAAAGGCGACTGCTTTGAAACAAATGCAGAGAATGAGAATTAAATCTGACATATCTGTATTTTCGTGTGAAGAAGAAACAAACTTTTGAACCAAATGTTTAAGAACAACTCATGTTATTAATATACAGTTTGCCGAAGATTATTAACATATATCATCATGAAAGAAATACAAAACACGTTCTGAAACGAACAAATATACAACTTTGCAAGCGGAGGCAAAGTAACTAACCAAACCAGACTAAGGACAATTCATTTACACTGTAATGATTACGGTTCAGTGATCAATGCACTTGACTAGTGATCTGGAGGTTCTTGGTTCGAATCGAAGTCGTGCAATTTTTTAATTACGTAAGGAATTTTGATGGTGATTGATCAGCGATGACACACGTTTTATTACATTCAGATATTTGAATACTCGGATGTTTCAATACTTGAAAAATCAAATCTTGAAGAATGATAATAGTAAGAATAATAATAAAGAACGTAAAAGATTAATATAATTAACGATATATTAATTAACGATATATGATGGTCTTAGGTTAAGGTATTCTGGGTCAGCTGTTCCACGTTTGAATAGAATTACGTTTCTCCATGTTTTTCCTGTATATATTTTTTGTGAAAACACGTAAATGAACAATAGAAATTTCAACTGTTTTTTGATTCGTATTGGTTTGGGTTTACAGCTTGAAAAATAAATCTGTACGTTTAATGTCTAACGATAATGCCTGTTAGGCTATGGAAGACTATGAATGAAGCATGTGAATTATAATGGACGATATGGTGGAATGTTAAAGTGGCACTGTCCCGAGAAAAAACACGAGCACGATGTTTTCAGTCTCAAGTTCACTTGCCTTGGGAACAAACCAGGCAACCCACCCATCAGATCTTTCAGTAGGCGTGGTCTCAGTTTCCATTCCCGGTGGAAGAACCTTTGAAATATTAAGTGTCCTTGATGTATCTGTGTTTCTGTCACTGTCGTTCAATGTTACTGGAAACAAGTGTACAACGAGAATAACCGAATATAATAGAGAAAAGTAACGGAAATACTTTCGATCTTTTTTTAAAAATTAAACGTCAATTCTCTGGACTATAGTATTTTATTATGACCGAAATCAGTGTTTCATCGTTAATTAAATATTGGAATCGTAAACGTTTGCAATTTACTACGTTTACGTATCATAGCAATGAACGGGTATCGATGTAGATATTTGCAATCAATCGAAGCAGTACAATGGTTAGCTTTACAAGAAAATAACAAGAAACAATCAAATTACCAATGCTGCGCAAGCTAACGAAATACTAATTGCATCAAAGAAAGTAGATGGTGAATGGACAGATCCCGATACAAAAAGAATACAATTTCCAATTCGTCCTCCCACTACCTATTCCTAGAGATTCAAATTTTCGCAGCAGTGAAGAAGAAGAAGGATTAGTTAAGTATAATTGCAAAAACTCTATTCTATCCAATGCTGCCTTACAAATGAAATGATAGATTGAAGTACCCACTTTGTCGTATATGTTGTGATGAATTAAACCACCCACCTTGTAAACACAGAGATGAAGACCGAGTTCTACATGGTACATGGGTAGAAGATAAAATAAGAAAAGCATTGGAAAAATCATACAAAATAATGGATATTCATGAAATTTGGGCTTATGATGTTGTTCAATATGATGAAAACACAATAAGTGGCGGCTTATTTGCAGAGTACATAAACACCTTCTTGAAAAAAAACGGAAGCTAATGGCTGGCCATGAAGGTGTGAATCAGATGAGTTTAGGAGAAGTACATACAGCAATTTTACAAAAGAGAACGAATACGTCTAGATGTAAGGAAAATTAAACATAACCCAACAGTAAGGAGTTTAGCTAAATAATGCTAAATACATTTTCGGGAGAATTTGGTAAACGTGAGAACATGGGTCGTGTAAGGATTATTAATGACCCAAAGGAATTATATGATAAATTAACTTTCCATGATATAGATGTACATAAAATATCTCCAGTAAATGATGACTTGACAATATGTTTTCATAATACAGATGAAATTCCTGTTTCACTACGAACAGTAAACGTTGTCCTAGATACATACACAACAGCACAATCAAGATTGGTATTGTACAAGTATTTACAGCAATTACAAGAAAGTGTGTTGTATTTCGATACTGATTCAATAATTTATACCCCCTGGTGAAACATGGTGAAAGTACAATTCCAACTGGTGACTTTTAGGTCATTTAACAAGTGAATTACAAGAATATCATAAAGAGGCCTATATCTCAGAATACGTATCAGCTTGACCGAAGAATTACGCGTTACGAATTTTTAATCCCAGTACGAAGAAGGAGTATTCAGTATGCAAGATACGAGACTTTTCATTAAACTATGAATCTTCTAAGCACCTACATTTTGATGTAATGAAGAAAATAATAGTAGATATTGAAGAGAAGGAGGAAAAAGAAGAAAAAGACTATCGTCACAATTAAGTCGAATTTACAAATGAGCAGAAAATGCCGCAGAAAAGGTCATACTATCGTCAGCATGCCTGAAACAAAAGTCTATAAGGTAAATTATATAAAACGAAATAGAATTTTAAATTCATATATGACTCTTTCATATGGCTACACTCCTTCCTACAAAAAAGAAGGGAAATGCAATACGACCGTTTATAAATATACGAATGAAGAGATAATTATATTCTCTTTAACATGGATACCACATGGAAATATCCCTTTTCATGTATTGATGCCGGAGCAAGTGGATATGGGAAAACTTCATTTGCAATACGATTGCTATCTAATTTATCACGTATGGTTTCGTCATATTTATTGGTACTATGCAAAATGGCAATATACATACCGAGAAATTTCGACGAAAGTACAATTTCGTCAACAAAAGTCTTTTTATCTGAAACTGGACCTCATCTTATTATTTTTGATGATCATATGTGTGAAGTAAACCGCAATATAGTTGATTTTTACAAAGGGTTCTCATAGAAATTTTAGTGTACAATTTATTACACAAAATGTATTTCATCAATCAAAAGGAAGCAGAGATATGAGCATGAATTTTTCTCATCTCATGTTATTTAAAAATCCAAGAGATAAATCACAAATTAAACATTTGAGTTATCAACTAACTCCTGAGAATCCAAAATTTATTCAAGAAAGTTTCAACAACGCAACAAAGTTACCATATGGATATTTGTTTATTGATTTAAAACAGGATACGCCAAATGAACTTTTTTTTTCAAACAAATATTTTTCCTGATGATATTTATCATTACATTTATGTTCCAACGAAATAGAAGAAAAAGAAGAAGCTTTGCTTATAATGCTAGTTTTAAACTGGTTGTTCATTCTATCAATATGTCTCAAAAGTAAAACACGGAGATCTTCGTACCCTGAGAAGAGCAAATCATAAATTACGTGAAGTTGTAATGCCCAATGGAAACTCTTCAGTGATTCGTAGTGCCATACAATTACGGTTATCGTTCAAGCACTAAGATCTTACCTGCAAATGTATCTCAAAATAGCCTAGTACAATGATGGCACAATCAGTATGATAATAAAAGAAAGATGAAGATTCAAGATTTCTGAAAACGTGTTAGAATTGGTGATACAGTACGAACTAGTAAAACTAAACGTACGTTTTATAAAGGATACATGCAAAACTGGACTTGCGAAATATTTAAGTGAAGATAATACCAAGAGATTCACCTGTATATAAAATAAAAAATTTAAACAAGAAACAACTGGATGGATTATTTTATAAATATTAATTACGACCTGTGACGTTAACAAAGAAATTTACATAGATAAAATCATACGTACAACAAGAAAAGGTAGCAGAAAAGAATATCTTGTTTATTGGAAAGGATATCCTTCTTTTTTCGATTCCTGGGTACCTGCATCATCCGTAAAGAAGACCGAGAAGTACAATAAAACCTGATGGAGATTTTTACGTTACGCTGCCCAGTAATAGTTATGTGCAAATTTTCCTGACAACACCTTAACATCATACACTACTAACTGTCACCAAAGAAAGGAATTCCGTGAAAAGTGGGAAATGGTTATTGTTGAGATTAATTATCCTTATTCAATTTTAAATATTAATGAAGAAATAATAAAATCGTTTACATGACTGCAGAAAGTGGTGAATGGAAATTTGTAACTGTTCCTGTACGTTATTACAGTGACATTTCAGATTCAATAAAGATAATTATTACGCACAACAAATTCTCAAATTTACATATTTTCTACGCTCGTGATAGTAATTCCTCCTCTATACGACATCTTCATAAAGACATAGGTGTAGAAGTTACATTATCACCAAGTGTTAGTGCGATCTTGGGATGATTTATTTAAGGGATATGCAACAAGGCAAAGAATTCCAAATTTAGGTTTAGAACTTCCATCTACGATGTATGTGTATTGTAATATAATTCAATAAGTATTTGTTGGAGATAGAGTAGCACCATTATTACGTATCATAAATATTAATCTTGTGAGTCATACATTTGGAAGTAGACTTATAAAAACTTTTAATCCTCCTCATTATGTAACTATAGAGAATATGAATTTTTAACACATCAAAATAGATATAAGAAATAGTGCAGGCCCTTCACTGGCATTCACTTTCGCAAGTGTATGCGTTAAACTACATTTTCGACCAGTCCGCCAACATCAACATATATGAATAATCCATATTTACAATATTATCAAAAAGTAGCTCTTTCTGAAACTGGAAACGTTTATGTTGGACCACCTTATCAGTTGCTATTGGAATTGAAAGTTTCCTTGGATGATTATTTCGCTCTGTCATGCCATTAGTAAAACCAGAAGCTAAAACTATAGAAAATTAATTATTACAATCTGGAGCAAACGTTATTAACGATGTAATTATTGATTAAATATTTTTCAAAGATTCCTTTCATCAACGAAAGGGTGAAGCGAGCTGCCTCTTGCAAGAAAAAGCTAAAAATAAAATGAAATCTATGCTAGGGTCTGTATATCAGCGAAGGAAAAGAAGAAATATTTATCATTCCATCTTTAACAATTCCCCATTACACATCATCAAGCGCAAGAAGAAGAAGAAGGTCAAGAAGAAACGTACACTGAAAAAAATTGGTCTTATAAGAAGAGGAAATTATCACACGATATCTTTGATTAAATCTTCTTGAGCATCATTAAGGCTTTCTTACTTCTTCAATACTGCGAATGTGTAAAAACTGAACTAGATATTATTTCTACAAATCATACGAAAACCAGTTATTTGATAACCATGTTGATACATATAAACCAATCTTTCACTAGCTGATAAAGCACCTATAGAATGTATCGTCCACGGAACTAGTAATGAATACATAGATCTGCCACATACTCTTTTTTACAGTGAAGCTCAAATCGTTAAGCCTGATGGATCAGCATTTGGTGAAAGTGATAAAGCTGTGCCCGCTATTAATGACGTTTTAAATTCTATGTTCAGTGAAGTGGAAATGTATTTAATGACAAACTCATATCATCTCCATCTCGTAATCATCTATATCAATCATATATCGAAAAACTGTTCAATTATGATGAATCTGCTAAAAATACTCATCTTCAATGTACATTCTAATTATAAGATATTGTTAGACATATAAATGCAACATCTAGTGCTAGTAGAGGATTTCAACAACGTAATGAACTATCAAAAACCAATGCAAAATTCGACATGCTTGGACATCTTCATTCTGATATTTCTAATCCTGATAAATTTCTAATCCAAGGAATATAAGTACGCATCAAATTATTTCCTGCAAAAGCAAACTTTTTTCTCATCGCTAGTAACTCAACTATTGAGGCTAAAGGGAATATTGTATACGCTGGTTTACATATTAAAAAGATTAATGTTAGTCCTAAAATAAAACTAGCACATAACAATCTCCTACAATGAACAGCCGTCAAATATCCTTTCACAAGAGTGCCAATGAAGACCTCCGTCATTTTAAAGGATCTCCAATAAAAACAATCTATAATTTATTTATGGGAGTATTAGCAACTCGAGTGATTGTGACGTTTACACAAAATGAAGCCTATACAGGAACGATATTTTCAAATCTATTTCATTTCAAACATTTTGACATCAACTTCTTCTCATTATACATGGATGGAAAACCTGTACCTTAAAAACCTTTACAAGCAAATTTCGAAATCAGCCTCTATGTTTCTTCATATCATACCTTATTCTGTGGTTTTCACTTTTCCAACCATGGCAACATTCCTCGCCTTGACTTTCGTCAAGGATACACTATCTTTGTTTTCGACATTACGATAGATCGGGAAGCCAGCGCCGTGCAGTATTGGAACCTTAAACGGCATGGATGTATTCGGCTAAAAGTCCATGTTAAGAATTCTCTACCACTACCTGTCTCATGAATCGCATATGGCGAGTTTCAATCTCTCTTAGGAGTGGATCGTAAGAGTAACATCAACATGGATTTTTAAAGGTACGTTATTATTATTTAAATAACGCAATATATATGTACATGTCTGCATTTTTATACATGATGTCTTCTACACTGGATTTATTGAATGCACTGAAACAAATTCCTTATTTCACAATCATTTCGTGGCAGTGAACGAAATACCAACGCATGTCCCACTACATGCAGCAATCATCATAAATACTAATCCAGGTGATAAAATTGGTAACCGTTGGGTATCAGTATATATTAATACTGCTGGACGTGCCCACTACTTCAGTACATTTGGATTTCCTCCATATGTAAGATGAGATTCAATTTCTACGTAGAAATTAACTTTCTGATACATTTAACAATAAACAAATTTAAGTTTGAAATCGTCCCTATGTGGACGTTATTTATATTTATTTTTTTGCTTCAAAGCTTAAAAGTTTTTCATTATATCTTCTCATCAACTCCGGAAAATAATGATCGTCGCTTATTCTATTTATTACTACAGGTAATCATATCTCCTTTGTAGATATTATAATGTCTTCATTATTATTATTATTACTGTTATTTCTTCTTCTTCGTTTGTTTTGGATACTTTCTGATACAGGTAAAATAAAACAAATTCTGTCTATTACTGGAGGTAGCCATTTCTCCTTCTTTTTAATTATAACGTGTTTTGAATACATATTATCATTTCTTCATTTGTTGTTGTTTTATTTGTTCATGACTATAGATAAATTTTGTTATATTTTTCATTTCAAATAAAAGTCTTCAGCGTGAGTATGGCAGCAACACTGTACAGTATGACTTCTATCTACGTTCCATCATCATTCTCATCAGCATCATTTATATGTCATCTGTGGAGTCATCATCAAGTGGACATTTAAAGATTATTAAAGAACTGTGTGCGTGTGTGTGTAAAAAGTGCTTTTTTTAAAAAAATCGCATAGTGAACTTGAAGAAGAAGAAGAAAGAACTGTTTAAACACTTTTAAAAAAGATGTATTATACTTACCATCTTTTTCCTTGTGTAAATAATCTTCATCAATAAATACTTTGTATGCTTCTTTTTTTCTCTTTGAGAACAAATATTTTATTTATTATTTTCTTCACTTTTTTAATAAATATGTTCTATGGTCGTTATGGAATTAGATAACTATTTCATAAAACATATTTTTAATCTCATTGAATTAAAGAACTTCGTACTGTTTTCAAAAAGGAATCTAGGGCTGATTTTTAATTGAATGATGTAATTATATAACTAAATAATAATAATAATTTAAATTCAGATATTTAATCAGTTATTCTTCCGTAAATTAAAACAACTATGTGAGTTCCATATTATTATTATCATTATGAAACGACGTTGTTCAAAAAGTAATATTTATTACTTTAAAGTTTCTTGTTTCAAAATAAACAAGGTCTATCATACTAAAGGCAGAGTTGTATAATAATAATAATGATTTCACATGTCAGCCTTTATTTAACAAACATTTCCATTATTTGAATTCATTATTATTATATATAGTACTTATAATATACAGGGGAAAATATGTTAGGATTTTCTTATCATTAAAACGTTAGTACATTAATAAAAACTCCTATCATATTGAAGTGTATTAAACAAACACAAAACAGAAACAAAACATTTCACTTTCACTTTATTTTTATTATAGAATTTATAACTACACTGTTCGGTATAAATCAATTTTCTTCTTCTTTATGAACAGAAGATTATTTCGTCGATACCCTCCGAAGGTTGAGTATCGGTTTCTCCCCACCGTGGGTGTGTCTGTACACTATCAAATATAATCACCCATAATTGAATCTATGAGTTTTTGTTTAAAATATACTTTCATTGTCAATTTTAATCTTTCACCAGGAATGTTCACATCATTGTTCCAATCAGGAGATATATTTGGAAATCTGATGTTCATTCCATTAATAATACTCTATTCCTCTACACATGTATGGATTTCGGCCAGTCCTGTGCATGTAAGAAACTGCGAATAGTATCTGTACACAAATCAAAATATTCAAGTAGCACAACACTGCAAACTTTACTGTTTTTCACAGCATATTCAATACACAGTAATGTTTACAAGATATAAAGCCAATTCCTTGAATTTATGTACACAGTGTTTCCAGGAGCATGAAGTGTACCTTTCTTCTCTAACCTCACTACTTTTTCACCCATTTATTTTTTTACCACCAGTTCGTTTTTCCGTAAAGAAATTTTATAAATATAATGTCCAGTTGAGAATTTAAATAGTCCGAAACAAACGGGGTCAAATATACAATTTTCTCCCACTCTATCAAATTTAACTTCACTCCAAACACAAGTGTTTTACCAACACGAATCACTGGCTCAAATGTATCACTATCCAGTCCAATACAAATTAATTTCTTTTCATTGAATTGTGTCCATATTCCAAATTTAACAAGTACACTTTCTTAATATCTATAGTTGATGCACAAGCACTCAAAGACATGTTACTCCAGTAGCTGGTCAACGCAGAATAACGGCACTGTGCATACAGATGACTGGGCATACATGAAGGGAGGACAAAGAGGAATATTCATGTTTCATCTTGTTTCTACATTTCACTATACACTTACGATGAAGATATCAATTCAGTAATTTCAAGATCGGATAATGTCACGTCCAGATACATTAATTCTCATTCCCTTATATGTTAAAAATACACTTAAACTTTGTAAATACGTTAATAATGCGTATCTGCGCCCAATATTTCAGAACAGCGTCCTTGTAAAATCACTTTTTCGCTTTCTTCAAATGTCACACATGCCTTCCTGCCATATATCGTTGTAGTTATCCCACAGTTTCCAATACGAAATGGTATGCAATCTCTAAATCTCATATCTTTGTAAAGGGTATCAATCATAGCATATTAAGCTTATCTAATAAATTCGTTGATGACCCCGTCTTTAACTTGACGTTTCTTCCTTCGCAAGAGCTGGTAACGTAATGATGTACATAATCACATACGTTCCGCTTATGCTCTTCACAGAACGTGCGCGGCGGGGGTAATAAATTGCTACAAATACAAGACGAGAAGATAAAATTGCATGTTTCAACTTTTGTACAGCTGGTAGGAGTCCAAGCACATGAGCATAGCAACATACTAGTTTAGGCCGGTTTAGGACCCACAGGGAACGTTCCCATGAGAAATTTTCGGGAAATGTTAACACGCTGACGAAATGAATCTTACTTACTGTTGGTTCACACAAAATGGATGACACAGGAGAGCGCATGGAAACGTTCTTCCCATGCATCCATGCATTAAGAGTAGAAAAACAACTCGAACTAGAAACGTGGGAGATAATGATTTTACCTGGTCTCCAATATTACACCCAAATTGTATAGTAAATATGCTCTTCAGACTCCATCAGTCAATGTTCGCTTTCTGGAACCACAAGTCACGTCCGGACATATGTAGCACAAACTGTCCACCCAATTTTTACAAACGCGGGTCATTGTTGCACTTTCCTTGAATCAGTGACACTTCGCAATGAAAACAATATGTACAATAGCAATAATGTCATGACTCACTACTTTCAAACTTCTGGTTCACCAGTAACACAAACAGTTTGCCAAACTATTGATTGAAGTACGCCACGAACACGATTAGTGATCTTAACTGGAGCTAGTTGAAACTTGAAATCATTGCCTCACGTGACTCATGAGACTCCGCACTAGCTGTTGTTAACGTACAACGATGCCAAGTCGAATATGCATCAAACACTTGTCAAGAACGACAATTTGTACCGTGTGAAACAATAATTTCAAATCATGAACTTACATTGTTCATAGCGTTATATGCAAAATATGAAGAACCAAAATACTCAGAAACCTGGCCCGAAGAGAAATCAATAAAAAGCGGAAAAAATCATTAAAGTGTGGCTATTTTCGTTTCTGTAAAATATAAAAAGGTGAAAAATGTTGAAAAATGTAATATACAAATATTTTTCACTATTAAGTTTTAATGTATCTATGTAACTTTTGAATTCCTATAGGACTTGAACTTGTTAATTCATCGATCTAAAAAAAAAACCGGAAGATTTAGCCGAAATAAGCTGCCTCTGAAATTCAATTTCGGTTACAGAAGAAAAAGTGTTCAAACAGAAGAGAATAACTTCATACATTCAATTTTCACAATTAATTCTGTATAAACGACTCTGTTGCAAATAGCAATAAAAAGGAATAAAGATGTTGGAAAGGAAACTCACGATGGACGGTGAATTATGAAGGAACAGCATGCTTGAGTATTTTGTATCGCTGTGCTGATAGAGGGAAAGGGAGAAGGAAAATCAGGATAGAATAATGAATGCAGCTACGAATAAGAGATCTTAGTAAGGTACAAAAGAGCCCTACAAGGAAAAGAAAAGTTTTCAAATTTCCTTGCTCACCACCTATGGTTGAGGTGAAGATGAAGATTACTATAACAATGCTGAATTATAAAAGCTATGAACAGTTTTAGTTTTCAACTGTCAAATCTATTATTCTTTGTGTTAATGCAGTTATTTAGGTTTCTGAATATTAATACACTTTAAATAAAATAAACAGCAACATTTCCAATAAAGACAAATATATTGTTACTTGAGGAAAGTTTAAGTTCTCGAATGCATTACTTAACATTTCTATCGTTAATATAGTGAAGTCCTAAGGTACAGTCTATTGGGAGCAAGTTCCATACACACACACACACACACACATATATATATATATATATATATATATATATATATATATATATATATATATATATATATATATATATATATATATATAAAACTTACGGTACTATACTAGTGTGGAAGGCAAACAAGTATTGAGGTTCTTTTTTGCTTCTTTACTTTAGTTTAGTTTGATTAGACAAAAGTTGTTCAATGCATATTAATTAAATCATCAACCTAATTATTTACTTTTATATTCTGTTGAAATATTTAGTTACTGGCCGGGGAAATTTAGCATTTTGCGTCCCAGTTAATATTTTGTCAATCTATGCTTAAACGTAAGAATTAATTCGCTAATTCCCTTAATTTAATTGTTATTTTTCAACTTGTTTATCATTTTAGCTCCTTAAAGAACTTTGCTTATGACCCTTGAGTATTTTGCCACACATGAAGAATCACAAAAGTGTGTTGTTCATTTAAACGAAATATTTTTTATTGTTGGTACAAAAAATTCAAATTTTAAATTAATGCCTCCTCATAACTAAATGGCCGTACTTCATTTATTTGAATGACCCAATATTGTTATTAGTAATACAAAATGTACAAATATACTTTAAAAATTTGAATTACAAATTTGCATCACAAAAATTGGTTTGTAAACTTTAAAATGGTATTGAATAGTTTCTCTGGTTGACACAAAAATATACAAATCAGAACAAAATCTTGCAACACAACTAAATACCCCACCCAAATTTATTCTTTCGTTTATTTGGATAGCACAACAGGGATAAAAATTCTCAGTTAGGTAAAATGGCGTTTCTTCTTTTCTTTAAATAATATTTTTTCTGTTTGGTACGAAATTAATAGAACTCCCAAATTTACTTCTTTATTTATTTCAATATCCAAAATTGTATAAAATACAGAGGTAGTTAAAATGGATCTTCTTCAGTTTTGGGTTGGATCAAAAATAAATAATCCCCCTAAATTTACTCCTTTGTTTACTTGAATAATACAAAAGCTAAAATCCCCTAAACTTTTTCCGGGTGGTAAAAATATAAATAGGAAAAATATTTCTTTGTTTATTTGATTAGCATAGAAACAGTTTACATTCTGATTTAGTTAAAATGATATTTCTTCACCTTTTGCTGATTGGTATAAAATTGAATACGCAACACAAATGTATTCCTTCATTTATTTGAATAGTACAAAAGGCATTTTCTCATGTTTAAATAATACAGTATTTTATGCTTGGTAGAAAAGTAAATATGGCACCCAAATTTCTTCGATCCTCAGTTTTTTCTGCTTGGTTCAAAATTAAAAGTCACTCAAACTTATTCCTTTGTATATTCGAATAGTACAAAAGTTATACAAATCTTAGTTAGTTAAAATGACATTTCACTTTCTTCTTTCTGTTTGGTGCAAAAGTAAATAAGACACCCGAATTGATTGATTCTTCACTTTTTGAGTTGGCATAAAAGTTAATAGTCCACCCAAATTTACTGCTTGCTTAATTTAAATAGTACAAAATTGTACAGAAATTCTTGTTAGTTAAAATGATATATCTTTGCTTTCTGTTATAAAAAAGAAATAAACCCCACAAATTTATTTCTTCGTTTATTCAATAGAACAAAAAGTAACAAAAAATTCTGTGCCAGTTGAAGAGAGCATTCTTTGCTTTTCTTTTTGGCACAAAAATTAAATAAGCTATCCAAACTTATTCATTCTTCACTTTCTTTGAGTTGGTACAAAAATAAACAGACCACTCACATTTATTTCTTTGTTTATATGAATATCAGAAAAGGTACAAAATTCTTAGTAAGTTAAAATTTACTTCTATTTTTTCTTGTTGTTATAACATTAAATAGACCACTCACATTTATTTCTTCGTTTATTTGAGTAGTAGAAAGTCATATAAAATTCTGAGTTAGTTACAATGGTCCTTCTTCGACTTCCTTGGGTTGGAACATAACTAAACAGACCACTCAAATTTATTCCTTCGTTTATTTGAATAGCACAAACTAGTACAGAAATTCTCAGTTAGTTAAAATCGCATTTACTTGCTATTTTCTCTTGTTGGTACAAAATTTAATAGTCCACCTAAATTTTCTGATTCGTGTATTTGAACAGTACAAAAGGTATAAAGTTCTCATCCAATTAAAATGACATATTTTCTCTTTTCTCTGGTTGATGCAAAAGTAATTAAACACTAAAATGTATTCCACCATTTATTAGAATTGTCTAAAATGGTACAGAAATACTGAGCTAGTGAAAATGGACCTTCTCGCTTATCTTTCTGATTGGTGCGAAAATAAATAGGACACCCAAGTGAAGACATTCGTTTCTTGGAATCGCACAAAATAAATAATAGCAAGAGTATCAAATTCAGAGTTAGTAGAAATGAAGCTTCTTCACTTTTTTCTGCTACGAGGAATATTAATTTGGTTACCCAAAATTTTTCCTTCGTTTATTTGAATAGTACAAAACATATACAATTCTGAGTTAGTTAAAAATGGGTATCATCTCTTACTTCCATAATACAATTTTTCTGGTTCTTGCAAAAAATTAATAGGTCACCCAAATTATGCTCAGATTATTTAAAGGCTACAAATTGTACTAAATTTAGAAATGTTACACTACAAATAAATAAAGTGGCTTAATTTTTAAAATGGTTATCCTTTGTTCTTTAAAAAGTACAAAAGAGGTATAAATATAATGCAATATTCCAAACTGGGGGCGCGGTGGCTCAGTGGTAGAGCGTTCACTTCCGGTGCTTGGGGTCCCTGGTTTGATCCCAGCTAGCGCCGTGTGAACTTTGTGGTGGAAAAACACCCCACTTTCTTCATTAAACCATTTCACTCATTTCTCATCATCACCGTCTCCTTTAGCCTAAGCAGCATATCCGTGGGACGTAAAACGTAAAGATTTTCTTTTCAATATTCGAATCTAGCTAATTTTGCACCATGAAATTGAATTTGTTCTGGTTGGTAATAAAATGTACAATATAGAACAAAGTTCTAAGCAATTTCTAACTAGGGGATATTAGGGAACATAAGTCGCTTTCGATTCGTATACATTACCTTCTAATACAATTTTATAAAATTATTTATTGTGTGGGTTGCATCAAGAACAGAATTTCATCAGTTTTCGCTACACTCATAACAAATATAGTACCGTTTCGAAAATATATTTCGTAGGATTTAAAAAAAGAAAACACACAGTGTTTTAAATTGTTTATATATGTTTTGTATGTTACATATGGATCTTTCTTGTGCAACTTGTACTATATTTAAAAAAAAAATGATCTTTAACCCTTTGGGGATTTTATGGTACAATTTGTACCATACGCGTTTTTCATGGTACATTGTGTTATTTCTCTTCTATTTGAGCTTTTTCGTAAGTTTCTATTATTTTTTCAAGTACAGAGGCATTGTAGAAGACATTACGTATGGGTTCAGACCTACCTGTGTCCAGACATAGAAGGTGATGACCTCATAAGTCTAAAACTTCTTTTTTCATTTATTAAGCCTATGTTCAATATTTTTTGGCGGGCTTATTTTTGCACGTAGAAGATTGCAATTTTGCACAAACATTCAGTCCACCGAGTAGTACTTACCAGATTTTTTCAGATTTGTGAGTTAAAACAGGGGGGAACCAGAGGGGCAAAGTGTTGAAAAAAGGGATATTTTTACCCCAAAAATCCCGTTTTTAAGGATTTTCCCGCCTCACATACATGATGGAGACACGTGAAAGGCAGTTCCATTCTGAAGAGAATGATGGGCGAAACATGACCCTAGGGTAATTAGGGATGTCTCAGGAATTTTCCCTGACGGTCGAATTAATATTCTAGGGTAATTAGGGACATCTCAGAGAAATTTTAATCAAAATATACTTCTATATAGGGTAATATGGGGCATTGTCGGTATACATATTTTATGGTGGGCTTATTTTTGCAAACCTAGAAAATTGAAATTGTGCAGAAACATTCAGTCCAGCGAGTAGTGTTTAACAGATTTTTTTTTCAGATTTCTGCGTTAAAACAGGGGGATCCAGAGGGGCTAAAAGTTGAAGAAAGGGAAATTTAGACCAAAAATCCCCTTTTTCGGGACTTTCCCGCCTTAGATATATGAATGGTACCGCCTGAAAGGCACTTCTATTCTGAAGAGAATGATGGGCGAAACATGACCCCAGGGTAATTAGGGATGTCTCAGGATTTTTTTCCCCTGAGATCATAGTGTTTTGTGGTAATTTGGGGCATTGTGGGAATTCTTGATAAAATTTCTCCCGGGCTTAGTTTTCAAGATAGAAACTTGAAATTTGGCACACACATTTAGTATACCAAGTACTATTTATCAGATTTTTTAGATGGATTTGTTCACACAGGGCCGTTCCAGGGATTGCCAATATGCGAGAAAAAAATTTCCCTCCGAAATTTACCTTTTGAAATCATGTTTCCCACTTTTGGTATATGGTATGAGCATGCAAGTGGCACCGTGGTATGAACCGTGATCCTAGGATAAATAGTTATGATGCAGTAACTGCTTGACTTAAAGTCTAAAAAACACCCCAAAAACCCATAATCCGGAAAGGCTTAAAAGAATAAATCCGTTCATGTGACCTAACTCACTTTTTCTGCTATATTAAATAGGATTAGACAAAGATACCATAATCTTATAAGGGTTGATCTTTCTTCGCATAAAATACTTGGTGTTCTTATAACAAAAACTGCAAACAGAATTTCAATATCTTGTACCGTTCTACGAGTAAATATTTGACCGCAGACCTCTTTTTTAATTCGTAGTATTCAATGTCCTATTGCTAAATGTGAAAACAATGTTTCAATATCATATTCCATTTACGAGTTATACATGGTTAAATCTTTAACTAGACATTAAAAGTTGTACTCAATAAAACAGTGATTTCCACATCAACTATGAGACCTAGGTAAAAATATCTTCGTAATCAGCATGTTTGAAAACCTCTATATACCAAGTTTCATCCAAAATGGTCTTCCGACTTTTACTCGCAACTATGGTTGATATATGACTCGTCTTTCGTATTGTTTGTTAATTTATTTCACGACGGTTTGATTTGTAGAATAAACTTGGTGTTTCCTCAATGAATTACGAAGGACTTATTAATCTGTAGGAAGAGCGTGAAACTTATACTTGAAATAATACTCCCTATTGGGTAGTTGTCAGCATTGCTACAATTGCACACGGGATCCAGGATTCGATTTGAATGACATAGTATCATGCAGATTTTTTGCACCCTTATATACATATACATATATATATTAGGCCGTCCCTTATTTTGGGTAATTTCGTGTTGCAAAACGCACACCCCCCAAAGTATTCTATGTGACCCTAAACACTCACTGGAAAAAATTAGCTCTCTACGAGAACGTTAATCCGTGCCGACTTGACAGCAAATCATGAAATTTACATTTCAAGCTTATAATTTAGAAATTCCAACCGTGATAACTGAGAAACTAAAAGAGACAGAGAAACGAAACTCTGCACGAAGCAACTAGAGCAAGAACGACATCTGCCCATGTATTAACATCACCAGATGAACAGTGTTGCCAACCAAAAAGAAAGTTATGTTTTTGTAAATTGAATGACCTAAATTGGATATCATCATTGGAAGCAACAACGAAAATAAACACCAATGAGTTGGTAGATCAGTGTTCAGTGTTCAGTGATCAGTGTTCTAAATCTTTCGAGAAATAACGTGTTACATGTGCTGAATGCAAGCATGCATGGGCTATATGCAGAGTTAGCGCAAATAGGAAATGAGGTACTAACGTTTTGTACACCTTAAATTAAATAGTAATAAGAACTGTGTAATCTGACTCTAGACCTAGAAGTGTGCGGGGATCAGAGTTGCCATCAACGGAAGAGAAATGTTGAGTTTGGAAAAGATACAATAACTCGGAAAAGGACACTAGTGCTGTGTGGTTTAAAACCTATAATGCAAGGCCGTAGAGCATGAGGAATAGTACCGTGGTTATGTGAGTTCGATAATTCACGTACTGACCTAGATATTCGCTATCTTGTTAAAGCTTAGAAGAGAGATTCTTAAAAGATGGCAACGCTGCACAGTCCGTTCGAATCCTAACAACCTGGGTAAAATATGAAAACACTTTGCAATTTGCATGGGTTTATGTAACCGTGGGTTTTTGAGATCACTGATAACGATGATGACGTCAAGAGTAAAAAACTGCCGCTGTGCAGCGTTGCCATCTTTTACGAATCCTACTTCTAAGTTTTAAGAAGATAACGAATATATCTTTCAGTATGTGGCTTATCGCACTAACATAACCATGGTACTACTTCTTATGCTCTACCTCCTAACATTATAGGTTTTAAGCCTTAAAGCGCTAGTGGCTTTTCCGAGTTATTGTAGGTTTTCTAATACTGTTCCGCGGACCCTTCTAGACCTAGAGTCAGCGTAAACAGTAGTTATTACTATTTAATTTAAGGTGTACAAAACATTAGTACCTCACTTCCTATATGCGCAAACTCTGCATACAGCACATGCATGTTTGCATTCAGCATATGTTTCACGTTATTTCTCGCAAAGTTTGCAACACTGATCTACGTTCACCATCTCTTTTGTGTTTATTTTCATTGTTGCTTCCAATAATGATATCCAATTTAGGTCATTCGAATGACAAAAACATAACTTTCTCTTAGGTTGGCAACACTGTTCATCCGCTGATGCTGTTAATATCGGGCAGATGTCGTCCTTTCTCTAGCTGCTTTGTGTAAAGTTTCGTGCAAAGCTGGTAACGTAAATTTCATGATTTTGTCGTCAAGTCGGCACGGATTAACGTTCTCGTAGAGAGCTAATAGTTCACCAATGCGTGTTTAGTGTCACGTAGAATATACTTGGGGGGTGTGCGTTTCGCAGCACGAAATTACGCTAAATAAGGGACACCCTAATATATATATATATATATATATATATATATATTCTGACCAGAACAAAATGAATTATTTAACAACTATACGATTTTTGTTACAGTTTCAAGGACCTAACGTCCTCTTTCTTCAGACATTGAGAAAAGACAGATGACAGCAAATCTTATATCTTCCTCAGCCGTTAGTTAGCATTGTTAGAAAATGAAAATGCTAACTAACGGCTGAGGAAGATATAAGATTTGCTGTCATCTGTCTTTTCTCAATGTCTGAAGAAAGAGGACGTTAGGTCCTTGAAACTGTAACAAAAATCGTATAGTTGTTAAATAATTCATTTTGTTGTGGTCAGAAAAATGTGTTGTAAAATGTTATTGTGATTATCCAGAACTATGGAGTATATATATACCCTAATATATATATATATATATATATATATATATATATATATATATATATATATATATGGCACGTCATTTAAAGATACACAAATTTCAAGTGTTTTGAAATTTATTAATGTTGTAAAAAGGTCTGCTTTATACAAACTCGTCTCCATATGAGTAACATGCTCAAGACTTCTCCATCAATAATCGCTTGTATTCTTTGTGGAATCTCATCAATTAGACGGCAGAGGTGAAGTTCAACCTCAGCAATTTCCTTTCATGCCACTACTACTAAGCTTCAGAAGCATATTTTGTTTTGGTTACATGATTAGAAAAGCGTTTCTTAATCACTCTTTCCGCTTCGATCCAAACATTTTAGAGAGATTCATGTCGGCTTTACGTGGAGGCCAATCAGCGACATCTAGATCCACCAATTTTTTTAGGCAATCTTTAACTAACCGTCATTTGTGGATTTTAGACTTGTCGTGCTGAAAATGGATTACGTCATTAGGATAGAGTTCCCGAACAAATGGCAGCATGATAGTGTGAAGAATATGCAAAAAGTGCACACCCATCAAACGACTCTCTCTTCGATGGACTATATCCAGCCATTTGATATTAAAATGCCCAAACCGACAAGGACACACAACAACAGTGCCAGTTGTGATAGATATATTGTTGGTTATATCTGGGGTTTCTCGGACTATACACAACAACTGGTTCTGTAATTTCAGAGGCGAACACACACTGGTGTGTGAAAACAAATCGCTCTAGTTGCCTCGTTCCAATTGTGATGACTATCCGCTTCTGCGAATGCAAGTCACAGTCGAATGTGATCTTCCGAGAGACCTTCTTTTTGAGCCGCACGACGAGCGAAAAGGCGAGCTTCCTTAAGCAGTCTACTAGCGGTTAATTTTGAACCTGCGAAATTCGTTATTTGCATTATCGTTCGAGAAATCTTGCGAGGTCCTCGCTTTGCAACGTCAATAAGCTGATGATATTGTGCTTCTGTTGCTACTCGTTTCCTTCCGCGGCCGGGCACGTAGCACTTTCAACAGTTTCTCTACACCACTTCAAACACCACTGAGCTCTTTTGGGATGAATTCCGACAATTATTGCTTCTTGAAATACACTGTAACCAACAGTAACAAAGGCAAGTATTTCATCCAATGCATTCTCAGTCATTGTGCTCTATCGAACGTTTTCACCTTAAAGTCTTGTTTATACATACCATGCTCCCCCCGAGAAAAAAGTGATTGCCTGATAGTAATACTGAAAGTAACGCCATAAAAACGTTTTGTGAACTATTTATACATACGCTTGGGAGCTGTATATTTACCCTCAAGGTCAGTCGACCAATAACGCTGACCGACGTCAGTTTAGTTACAGAAGGGAACACCCCTGATTCTGACTAATTTCAGATTGCTGAATTCGAAATTGATAGCCGTTTTACCACATTAGCTCGTATTTTGGATTATGAATTGTTGCCAATTTTGCCATTTTGTAGGGACGGCTTCAGTTGTCGTCGAAGAAACAGGTCTGACAATGCTATTTGAGTTTAGAAATAAATTAGATTTCACTCAGTTGGCGACAGATAGGAAACCCCTTGTTGTTGGCGTCAGGAATTTCTAAAGGAAATAGGAGAAAATTGCTGTTTAGCCCCCCTTTTTGGAGTGTAAACACAAAAGTTAATTTTCCTTAACGGAGATTTAATGTTAAATTTTAGAAGCAGTTTTCTCCAATAATTATTCGTAAAGATTTCGGGGCAAATGAGCTGTATTTGTTACAAAATTCAAAAACAGTCACTCCCAAAGCTAATAAAGCCGTCTCAAACATTATTTTCGAAAGGCCTTTCTTTTTGGGGGCAAGGGGCGTATAAAGGTGCTGGGTAATGTCTTACCAAAATCCCAAAATTTATTTTCGGAGTGCCAGTAAGCGTCAGATTAATTAATGTCACAGAATTAATGCTCCAATGCTCCTTACATGTAAGAGTGACTGATAATGGGCTAACGTCCCCTTTCAAAAATAAGAAAATCACCATAAACATCTTTAGTAGGGATATAAGAGAAGAAGGTATGTTTTATTAATTAATGTGAAATTTGGTGTAATTGTAGCAAAAGAGTATGCGTTTTTGAAATATGGAATGCTATTTTGGTAACGCACCGCCTTAGGGGGGCACAGGGGGCCAAGCATTAGATGATGGATCTTTATAAAAATTCAAAATTTTGATCCGGAAATGCCAGTGAGCTTCAGATTATTCACAAATGTCACAGAATTAATATTATAATGCTACTTACATGGCCAGTGATGTATTTGGGGCTATAGCCCCCTTGAAAAATAAAAAATACCATAAATATCCTTAGTAAGGACATACGAGAAGAAGGTATTTTTTGTCAATTAGTGTGAAATTTGGCGTCGATGAAGCAAAAGCGTATGTGTTTTTCAAATCTGGAATGTTGTTTTTGTAACGCACCGCCTTACGGGGCACAGGGAGCGAAGCATTAGATCATGGATCTTTTTTAAAATTCAAACTTTTGTTCCGGAAAAGCCAGTGAGCATCAGATTTTTCACAAATGTCTCAGAATTAATATTATAATGCTCCTTGTATGTGCCAGTGATTTATATGGAGCTATAGCTCCCTTTCAAAAAATGAAAATCACCATAAATACCCCTAGTAGGGACATACAAGAAAAAGGTATATTTTGCCAATTAATGTGAAATTTGAAGTCGTATGAAAAAACGATGCGTTTTTCATATCTGGAATGTTATTTTGGTAACCACGGCCCTAATGGGGCACAGGGGGCGAAGCATCAGACGATGGATTTTCCGGAAATTTTTCAATTTTTTTTCCGGAAATTTTTCAAAAATTTAAAAAGTTAATTTTTTTCCGGACATGCCCGTGAACGTCAGATTATTCACAAATGCCACAGAATTAATATTCCAATACTCCTTGCATGGTCAGTGACTTATATGAGGCTATGGACCCTTTCAAGAACTACAAAACCTTCATAAATATCCTTAGTATTGACATACGGGAAGAATGATTTTTTCTCAATTAATGTGATCTCGGCGTCGGGTTAGGAAAAAGTTAGGCATTTATAAAATCTGGAATATTATTTTGGTAATATACCGCCTTAGGGGAGCACATGGGGTGAAGCATAAGTTATTTGATCTTTTTAAAGTTTCAAATTTTATTTTGGAAAGTCCAATGTGTGTCACAAGGATCACAAATAATACAAAACTAATATTCCAATGCTCCTTGCATGTACCATTGACTGATATTGGGCTACAGCCACCCTTCCAAAAATCACATAGTTTACGGTAAATATCCTTAGCAGAGACGTAAGGAAAGGAGGTAAATATGCTTTACAATTGATGTGCAATTTGTCGTTATTGTAGAAGAATTTTTTTTAATTTTTTAAAAATTTCGATTCTAGTGTAAATGAATATCGTCTGTTAGTGTAACAGATTGAGAATATAGCTTCGTTTTTTGGCATCACAGGAATATAATCAAAGAATTTTGCGTTTTTAGAAACCAAATTGATCTCTTCTTACAGCATAAAATCAAACATAAAGTCACCAGCATATTTTTTGCACACTTCAGCAAACCAGCTCGAAATAGAACACAAAATGACAATGGAAAATGCCTCATGTAGCACGAACGAAAAGATTTTAATGAGAAGTAATATTTCAAAAATTAAAATATTGTTTTCTTTATTAATAGGAAAAGCGTATCTTTTCCCTACTTCTTCCACAATAACTGTATGATCCCACTTTCCACGCAGCAGCCTATTCGTATACTGCAGATGTAATCACGTCAGGAAATCGTATACTATTTACACATGGTTGTAGTAAAAACAAGTATCTCACGAGGAATAAGGATCAGGCTATACCTCTCCCGAGGTTGAGTCAGGCTATACCATAAACCCAAGAAAACATATTATTCCTTTCTAGAAACAACACTTTTCGTTTGGCTCAGTTGTCATTATTAAATTGCTTAAGAATTTCATTAATCTAAGTGTAAGACAGATAAAATGAACTTACTTTATTCAGTATACCTTGTGAACGAGCAAGACATGAATGAATTAATGAGATTCACTAGAGCCACTGTGAAAAACCTTTTCCAACATATCTGGAGGACTACGCTCTGGACAATTCTTTGTTTTATGTTGCGCAATGAGGAACGGACGTAATAAAATTCCTGACGCATGCACCATCATAGGTACAAGCGAAAGAGTGTTATTGTATTTTCTAACTAAAAATGCAAATTTACCCATGTCACACTCCGATTAGACAAAAGACATTCTGAGTTCACGCTACTAAAAGAAATCCACATATGGGTATTATCCTATTGTCACAAACATTTTTTTTCTAAAAATAATGCTAAATTTCACATTTAAAAAATGCTTCTGCCAGGAGGTCTTTGCGTAAGAATAATCATATTGAATTTATGATGCTTTTCAAAGTTAGCTGTAGTAACATATTAGTCACTGGTACATATAAACAGTATGGAGTATTAATTCTGTGCATCTTGGAACTAATTTGACACTCATGAGCACTCCCAAAATAAAATTTGGAATTTCTATGAGTCCTCCCCTTATGACCTCAAAGGTACCAAATTACCCTCCGTGCCCTGTGCTTCCTATTGCCAAAATAATATTCCTGATTTCACTAGTTAGCAAAGGTTTTGTTACATAAAACGAAATACCTGTTCTTAAAGGAACGTTTTTTGCTGAATTCGAATATGCACTCGGTTTTTCTCCATCACGTACGATTTTCCCATAACAGAGGGATTTTCGGGAAAATCACTCAAAAATTTCCCCTTTCGTTTATTTTACACCCCAAGATCTTGTACCCTTGCATATACTAACATAGAAATTATACCTAAGTATACTTTGATTCATATTTAACAAACCCTCCAAGTTTCGTAATAATCGCTTTATTCTTTCTAGAGAAATAAATATGTTTGTTTGTATACTGTGTGTACTGTTTATTGCACCTTATAGTAATGCTTTCAGATCTCTTAAGTTGAGGTAAAACGTTCTGGTTTATTACCACAAACACATATATAAAATATAATACAATATAATTTACAAGTGTGACAATTTACAATAAACAATAATACAAATGTACCAAAAGGTCATGAAAAGACAATCAAAACTATCACAATATATGAAACTTCCATTGGGTTACAAAAACGTACACTACTTCCTTCTTTTGTAAGAAATGTTGCATTCTCTAACAAGACCCGAACAATAGTCCCCCATCATTGAAGGATCCCATCGTCCCTGGTACCTTTTCTCCATTGCCATTATATCTTGGTGGAATGTTTCCCCCTGTTCGTCGCTGAGAGCACCAAGGTTAGCAGGAAAGAAGCTGAGGTGGGTGTGCAAAAAGTGGATTTTAAAAGTCATCCTACAACCCAACTCTTTGTATTTCTGTATCATGTCCTTTACGATTTCTGTGTAACTCTCAGCTTTGTTATTGCCCAAAGTTGCGCACAACACACTTAAATGCTGTCCAGGCAGCTAGCTCAGCACTGTTTAACTTGCTGTCAAAGCTATCATCAAGCATTAATTTCCTAATTTGGGGACCAATAAACACTCCCGCTGAAATCTTAGCATCACTCAGGTTAGGGAACTTATCTCGCAAATACTTGAAACCTTCACCAGATGTGTCCATGGCTTTGACAAAGTTTTTCATAAGTCCTAACCTGATATGAAGTGGCGGTAGTAATATCTTATTAGGATCTACCAAAGGAGCGTATTTGACGTTGCATTCTCCAGGTACGTAATTCACTCTAGGTTCCCATTCCTTCACTTCATAATGTTTGTCATCAGCTCGGCTATCCCATAAACATAAAAAACATTGGTACTTCGTGTAACCGCACTGCAGTCCTAATAAAATACCAACTACCTTGAGATCACAACATATTTACCAAGAATGGTCCTTGTAATTTATAAGATTTAGCAAAGTTGACATGGTGTCATAGGATTCCTTAATCTTCACTGAGTGCGCAAGTGGTATAGAAGGTTTTTTATTTCCATTATGTAAAAGGACAGCTTTAAGGCTGACCTTTGACGCGTCGATAAATAACCTCCATTCTTCTGGAACGTAAGGAATTCCTAGCTCCGCCATCAACCCATTTATATCCGTACATACGCACACATTAACTTGCATTGAGAAATAACCTGAAAATTGAACATGCCTTTTCCTGTACACTGATATGTTCGTTTCTGCATCCAATAAGTTCCACTGCTGGAGCCTTGATCCCAGAAGTTCAGCCTCTTGTTTTGTCAGGTGCAAATCACGGAGTAGGTCATTAAGTTCACATTGCCGGATGAAATGTGGCTCGCGAACACAGTCAGGGATGAACGTTGGATCCTTGGATGTACATGTTGATGTCGATGGTTCATCAAGGTCATGATCATCATCAGAGTATTTTGGCCATATCTCTTCCCAGTTGGTAGGGGGCTTGGGAAGTGGAAGTTCATTTCCGTGCGGAATAGGTCTAATTGCGGATTTAACGTTGGGATAACTTATTGTGTATTTGCTTTTTTTAAGAATGTCCCTTAACTACTGTGAGACAAAAATAACAATCATCCAGATGGTTGGTGGGTTCTCTCCACACCATTGGTACAGCAAATGTCATGAACCTCCGTTTCCTTTTTTCCCATGCAAGTAAAGTGACGTAGCACGACGCACAAATTATGTTGGGTGCCCAAGTTTTGTCCTGATCTCCCACACAACATCCGAAATATATATAATATGCTAGTTTCACATCAATTTACAAAATATAGCTTCTTCCGTATGTCCCTGGTAAGGATATTTACTATAAATTTTAAATGTAATTGTTGAAAGGGGTCTGTAGCAGTGATGAAAATTTTCCGGAAAATTTTCCGATTCATAAAAACATACTCCACTTATTTCTACATCGTTGTTTAGCCGTGATGTGAGGTGGAAAATTTTCTTCTGTATTTTTCCGGAAAATTTTCCGTTCTTAACAAATATCAGTAATCAAGTAACAGTTCCTCAGTATTCATAACATTGATTGAAATCGTGTACAGAAATGTTAAGAGTGAAAGATTGTTTAAAGAATCTGAAAATTTTCATGGCTCAGACAATT
The DNA here is from genome assembly GCF_964235325.1 of Thermobia domestica. Classification (NCBI taxonomy): domain Eukaryota; kingdom Metazoa; phylum Arthropoda; class Insecta; order Zygentoma; family Lepismatidae; genus Thermobia; species Thermobia domestica. Next base: position 144,379,059 of record NC_137457.1, read on the forward strand.
TTCAGTACCATGTAGGAACAAGTGAAACAATTTTTCATGAATCGAAATATTTTCTGTCTTGTATCGAAAAATTGAACTTTTTATTAGTCGGAAAATTTTCATCATTTTGAAGCAAAAAGTAAAACAACGTTTTGTGAATCGGAAAGTTTTAGTGTTCTGTAGAAGCAAATGAAAGTAATTTTTATGAATCGGAAAATTTTCATCACGATGTAGAAACAAATGAAAAACTTTTCATAGTCCGGACAATTTTGGATATTATGTATACTGTATTTTTTAAAGCAAGTTGGCGTTGTATTTTTTAAAGCAATTTAAAACAGCTCCGTAACTTAGATTTTTCTTCTGGGGCAAAAGTTGTAATACGTGTATTTGGACCCTCTAGAAAAAGTTGGTTTTCTAATTCTTTGGCCTCCTCTTTCCATTTTTCTGTTACTCTTTATGGATCGCTCGTAGTCTGTGGTCCCTACCGCAAGGCAATATCTCCGGGCCAATTGGCCTGTTCCATACATAACAAATTAATTAAGGAGACAATATTGATAAATCTCACAGAAATTCGAATAAATATTATTTCTAGGGCTTCTAATTGTAGTGGGCCCACGTCTCATTTTCGTTTTATTTACATTTTGTTTGCTGGTTTGTCTCTGTAGTGTAGTGAACCTGTTCGATGCTTCGTTTATAATTTTATGTTCGTCCCCTATAAAGAGTAAGAAAATTTTATTTAAAAAAGGGTCCCCCTCGAACGGCGGGGAGCTTCCCTGGAGGGGTAGTTGACCCGTGCCCCCACAAGTTACGGCCCTGGTTTAAAATAAACCACAGGTCATTTGCTATCAGCTCGTTATGTTCAATATGGTTGCCAGTATCAAGTATTAATGCCGAGAGATTATTTTCCAAGTATAATATAATTGTTATGGACAAGAGAACAAATTTAAAACAAGAACTACTAATGTCTTGCTGCATGTTATAGTTTAACTAAAAATGACGTCAGTGGAAGTATTTAAAATTTTGCATTAATTTCTATATTTCAGTAAATACATTAGCTAGAATGTATATGTTATCAAGTTATAACTTCGTGTTTGTATTACATTCAACTTACTAACAAAACTTTGCTGTTTACAAGTACCATTTCTTTTTGAAAAAGTAGTACATTTGATAAAATAAATGCGACATAAATGCCAAAATTGTGATAATTAATTAATGTTACAAAATATCAAAATTGTTGCGAAAAAGTTTGGTTTCTATTTATACAAAATCTGCAGATATAAGAATTTCAAGATATATTTGATTAAATGTGTTTGTGAATATAAATCTACAGTGTTCTCAGTGTCAGTGACGTCTAGGTTTCAGTTCTACGTTGGACTGCAGAATTCGGCCCCCTCCCCCGCGCTATAGAAAAGTACCGGTTTCAAGTGAGTTTGAAAGTTTTGTAATATCGGGAAAATTGTTTTCTTTTTCTAGTTTCTTTATCTTCAAATAATATTGAACACAAACATTACAAACGTGTTTGTCATTAATCTTTGCGGCTGTGGAAACCTTCGAAATTTTCGAACATAAAGAATAAATATTTTCAACCGTTAGATAAAAGGGATGCATGGAAAAGTTCGCTAATACCTATATATAGTCTCTTTTCGAGGTAACTAGGGCAAGGCGAGTGCTTCTGTAACCCATTCTAAAATCTCGTTCACCAGAACTCGGTGAATTTTCAAATTAACCATTGTTCCCAAACATCAGCACGAATCATTGAGAAAATCTAATGCGTGAACAAGAAGAGTTTATCCGTTTATAGGATCTTAGTTTTGAAATCGATTTATCACTCCACAAACTAAATTTTAATGCGTCGAATATCACTTATAACGCCAATATCTTTATCAAACTGAAAAGTGGAAGGAGCTCCACAAATTCGATTAAAAGGTACCCCCTCATATCATTGAATCTCGTTAACTACGCTTCTCTTCATACAATGTATAACAACAAATATATTCACAATATCATACTACATAATTATAATGGCTCAATATCACAGAACCTATGCGGAAATTTTTAGCATATCACAAATTGGGAAAGTTTACTTTGCTACTTTATCCTTGTGGATGGCAAAATACTTACCCTTGTGAACCTGGCCCCCCAACTCTATTGATATGCGGTACAAGCGATTTCCGCATATCAATAAAAAGTACTTCGCTTGTACCGGTTTGTACCGCAAATATTTTTGCTTGTACTGTACTGCAGTATGAGAAATTAAGAACACAAAGTGGGGGCCAAGTTCACGCAGCCCTCCCCCCACAATGTCCTAGGATCGATTTAATTGGCTCATTTGAAAGACTTTCGTTTGTACCGGATTGTACCGTAGTTTGTTTCGTTTGTACCGTTCTGGATTATGAAAAATTAACGAAACAAAATCGGGGCTCACATCAGGCAGGCCCTCAAATCACGACTTACTACACCTGGTACGCATGACTTTTGCATGTCGTATGAAAGTACTTGATTACTACCGGATTGTACCACAATAAGGTTTAGCTTGACCATAATAGATTATGAAAAAATAAGAAAAAAATGGGTTGCTGTGTGAACCTGGCCCGCTCACCACGTTGTACAAACGATTTAGTGGGCTCATTTGAAAGATTTTTGTTTGTACCGGATTGTAGCATAGTTTGTTTCTTTTGTACCATTCTAGATTATGAAAAAAATACGGAACAAACTGTGGGCTCAGGTCAAGCAGGCCCTCAAATCACGACTTAATACACCTGGTACACATGACTTTTGTATATCATATGAAATTATTTGGTAGTACTTAATTGTACCACAATGAGTTTTAGTTTAATCATTATAGATTATGAAAAATTAAGAAAATAAAATTTGGGGCTGTGTGAATCTTGTCCCCCACCACGTTGTACAAACGATTTAAAAATGAAATGAAATCTTTGAGTTTTACGTCCCACTGATATGCCGGTTAGGCTAAAGGAGACGGTGGTTATGAGAAATGAATAAATGGTGGAATGAAGTAAGTCGGAGAAAACGGGAGAACCCCGAAGAAACACACGCACACGGTGTTTGTCCACCACAAAGTTCACTTAGCAGGAGCAGGGTTTGAACCCGAGACCCCATGCACCAGAGGTGAACGCTCTACCACTGAGCCACCGCGGCCCCCAACAAACCATTTAGTTGGCTCATTTGAAAGATTTTCGTTTGTACCGGATTGTACCGTAGTTTGTTTTGTTTGTAGCTGGCCGAGGACAAGCTGGCCCAGACAAAACAATTTCTTTACAATCCGAATGAAAATGGGAGCAAAAATTTGTACCAATTATGTACTAATTTGTACAACGAAAATCAAATTAGCATCCCAACCAATACTCAAAAGTCTTGATTGCGTTTCAAGCTGTCACGAATATATTACTTTTCTTTCCAATAGTAATCAAAACGGTATCAAAAATTTGTAGCCAATATTTACTAATTTGTATTACCAAAATTTGAATATGTACAACCACCAATTTTGAGAAATTTGGATTTAGGTTTGCGGGTACTACTGGCCCGCACAACTTTTCATTAAAATTCAAATCGAAACGGTATCAAACATTTTTACCCTATATGTACAAATTTGTACCGCCAAAACTAGAATTTGTACTTCATCAATTTCGGAAATATTGGATTTTTGATAACAGGTGTAGCAGACTCACACAAGTCTTTTTCTTTCCAATTAGAATTACAATGGCACCATGAATTGGTTCCCCTTTCTTAGAAAACTTTGGCCGCCAAATTAGAATTTGTATTTTCACCAATTTCGAGAGATGTGATGTCGGGTCAAACTGGATTGCACAACTTATTTTTCTTTCAAATTGGAATCAGAACGGTACCAAAAAATTGTATCAACAATGCGCCAACTTGTACCTTCAAAATTAGAATTTGTACACACTACTTATTTCGACAAAATTTGAATTTAATTGAGGACCAATATGACGTCAACTGGCCTACACAACACCTATTTTTTCAATTCGAATGAAAACGGTACTAAAACTTTGTGTACAATATGTACCAATTTGTACCGCCAAAACTATGATTTGCACCCTCATCAATTTCGCGAGAATTGAATTTTAATGGCGAGTCAAGTAGGGTTGCACAATACTTTTTTTCCCAATTCAAATCAAAACGGTACCAGAATTCTGTACCCAATGTGTACCAATTTGTAACATCAAAATTGTAATTTGTATCCCAAGATAGTTCGTGAAGCGTGGCAGGTCAAGTCAGAAAAAATGTGTTTGCAAGTCAAACTTGCCCACAAACTTATTTTTATTTCCAATTTGAATCAAAATTGTTCAAAAATTTGTACCCGATATGTACAACTTTTGCCACAAAAATTAGAATTTCTAGTCTCAATAATTTCAAGGAACTGAATTTTTGATGGCGGGTCAAACTCACCCACAAACACTTTCTTTCCAATTTGAATCAAAAACCTTACAAAATTTGTACCCATTATGTACCAATTTGAACTGCCAAAATAAGAATTTGTACCTTCACCAATTTCAAGAAATTTGAATGTTTTTTATTAGGTCAAGCTGGCAAGCAGAAAACTTTTTCTTCCCAATTCGAATTAAAACTGTACCGAACATTTGTAGAAAACGTGTAACAACTTGTATCACCGAAATTAGAATTTGCACACCAACCAATTTCAAGAAATATTAATTTAATGGCAGGTCAAACTGGCCGGCGAACTTATTTTTGTTTCAAATTCGAATCAAAACACCACCAAAAGTTTGAACCCAATATGTACCAATTTGTACCGGCGCAATTAGAATTTGTACGCACATTAATTTTGAGAAATTATAATTTTTGGTGGCGGATGAAACTCTTCCACATAACTTATTTTTCTTTGCAATTAAGATGAAAACGAAACCAATAATGTGTACTCGATATGTATCAATTTCTACCACCAAAATTAGAATTTGTACCCTCGCCGAGTTGTAGAAATTTGAATTTTCAATGCTGGAGCCAACTTAACGTCAAAACGCAATACATTTGGTTTACGAATTCGGATTAATATGTTACCAAAAGTTTGTGCCAAGTAGAGTACCAGTTTGTACTATCAAAATAAGAATTTCAGTCCTAACCAGTTTCTAGAAATTTCATTTTTCATTGCAATCTTCCTGGACATGGCAATCCCTTTTTTGTATTCCATCAAAATAGTATTCGATTCGAACGAGAATGTGCAACCAAATTTCCCCGCAAGTCATAAAAACCGAAAGGAAAATTTGCTTATAACTTGCATGTGCAAACTCATGTACGAATAAAGATTAGAAATTGTTATTCAACGAACAGCCAATTTATCACCAAGTCAACTCTTCCAGGCCAAAGGCTTATTCAGAATGCATATGAAAAATGTCCATATTTTTTTTAGACAATCTGTAACAAAAAATGTTACATTGCACCTGCACCAATTCAATAAATCTGAAATGCTTACTCAAATATGTGGATCTATTTGATCTCAAGGTAAACAACAGAAACGTATTTTTTAAAATTCGACATCACTACTTCTCAAATGAATTTTTTACTATTTTCATTAAGCATTTTAACTCTGGAGTGTATTATTGATGGTAACTGAATTTGTAAAAATTTGTATAAGCATAATTAGAACTTAGAATCTGTTACGGAAACGGAGATATGAGTGGATGGAGACCACTTGACAGAACTGATCCTCGGAATGAGTTCTGTAATAAAAATTAATATTGTCCATGATCACAAATGGTTGGAGAAATAAATTACCCATTCATAAATATTTTGGTGTCCTCAACATATGTAGATGTTTTACTCTCTCTCCCCCAACCAAGTTGTACAAATGCCAGTGCTATTCATTTAATCTGCCGCCTACCCAACAAGTTGTTTTGTGATAATGCTTTCCTTTATTCTTTCTAACATTTGGTACACCGTAGAAAAATATTAAAATATTTTTTTCTTAGGTGTTTATAGATGGCACAAACTGATATCTATTTGGCACAAATTTTTGGTAACATTTTGATTAGAATTGATAAAAAAAATGTGTTGGGCGAGCCAAGTTTCGACGTCAAGTTAGCTCGAGCATTGAGAATTCAAATTTCTCAAAATCGGTAGTTGCACAAATTATAATTTTTGTGGTACAAATTGGTACACATTAGGTACATATTTTCGAACCATTTCGATTCGAATTGGAAAGAAAATAAATTGTGAGGGCCAGCTTGACGTTGCCGCTAAAAATTCAAATTTCTCGAAATAAAAGGGGGTACAAATGTAATTTTGGTGATACAAATTGGAACATATTGAGTACAAATTTTGATAGTGTACTGATTCAAATTGTAAAGGAAAACAATTTGTACAGGCAGCTTTAACCGCCAACAAAAATTCTAATTTCTCGATATTGCATTGGTGGAGATACAAATTCTAATTTTGGTGGTACAAATTGGTACAAAATATTTGGTACCGTTTTGATTCTAATTAGAAAGAAAATGTGTTGTTCTGGCCAGCTTGTCGTCAACCTGGCCCGCAATCAAAAATTCTAATTCCTCGGAATTAGTGGGGGTAGAAATTAAAACTTTGTTTATACAAATTGGTACATATAGGGCACCAATTTTTGGTACCGTTTCGATTCGAACTAGAATGAAAAAAACAGTGCGGAAAAACTTTTCCCACCACAAAAATTCAAATTTCTCGAAATTGGTTGAAGTATAAATTTAATTTTGGTCGTACAAATTGGTACATATTAGGTACCAACATTTGATGCCATTTTGATTCGAATTGGAAGGAAAAGAATTTGTCGACTCTCCTGTACCCGTTATATATAAAAAATTAATTTTTTTCGAAATTGGTGAGGGTAAAGATTTTATTTTTTTCGGTACAAATCGGTACATACAGGATCAGGTTTTTGGTACAGTTTTGATTCGAATTTTAAAGAAAAATAAGTTGTGCGGATTAGTCTAACACGCATATTTAAATTCGTATTTCTCGAACTTGGTGGGGATATATATTCTAATTTTGATACTACAAATTTGTAATTATTGGCTACAATTTTTTTGATACCGTGTTGATTTGAATTCGAAAGAAGAATTAATTGCCCAAGCCAGCATGACCCTCCATCAAAAAATCAAACTTCTAGATATTAGTGTGGGTGCTAATTTTGGTGGTACAAATTGGTACAGATCTGGTACAACCTTTTGGTCCCGTTTTAATTCGAATTGTAAAGAAAAAAATATGAGGTAACTTCGATCCGCCATCAACAATTCACAATTCTCGAAATTTGTGGGTGTACAAATCTAAATTGTCTGGTACAATACGAAGCAAAAAACCTGCAACATGAAAGTTTAAGTTCATTGTGAAACTACGCCTAACAACATAGGCAACCAACCTAACGTCTTTGTAGCACTGATCACGCCAGGATTACCTTCGGCTTCGTCCCCCTGCATACTTCGTTTGGAGCAAGAAATGCATAGACCACGTCACTACAAACCACAAATTTCTCACAAGATGGAGTAATAGATTGAGGTTCTTCTCATTTCTCTTCTCATTTTACATCCTCAGTTTTAAAGAGAGAGAAAGAGAAAAAGGTCAACGTGATAAAAATTAAATAAAGAGGAATATGCGAAATATAAAGGAAAAGAAAACGTGCGCATATGTTGCCAAATGACACATGCACTTCAAAGGAGACCACCACAAATTTTGTTAGGAACCATATATAATAACTGTGAGAATCAGCAAACCACAAATGCATAATTACACACAATAAGTGTTATATAACACATATTTATTTAAACAAATAAAAATGCTCGCAGAAAGCTGAAAATTTCTTTAAAATCTCAACCATAACTGAAAGAAGAGACTACTTCTCTATTGTTTTTCTTCGTAGCATTCATCTACATGGATAAATGAGAAAGAGAGAACATCTTAAGAGATTCGCACGTATACAACATCGGAAACTGTTAAATGGAAAAAATTAGAGTCTTTGGATGGGATTCGAACGCAGAACCATAGCATTAGTAATGCCAAACTCTACCGATGTAGCTTTTTTTAAGACTTTATTCACAATTTAATTACAGTTACATTAGGCAGTTACAGAAGTAATCCAGAAACAATGTGCCGAAAAAAAGAAAACTATATAGAAATGTAAATTGGAATAAATTAAAAGAAAAAAATTAAAATTAAAAATAATAAAAAAAATTAAAAAAAATAAAAAAATAAAGAAGGAACAATTGACAATTATGAACAGTAAACATAAGTGTTATGAAAGTAAGACTACCAAATTATTTCAAAGAGTTTATAGTCATCACATTGGGCTGTTATTCAGGCGAGACAAAACATGTTGATTAAAAGATAGATAACAATTCACAGGTAAGAAAAGTACATACTAGATTATGAAACTAAGACAACCAAATAATTGGCAAAATGTTTTCGTTTATATTGCACAGGAAGTTTCTGCAAATGGTGTCGCAGATAAAACGAATACACATCGACATGATACGGTCGAAGTGTGGTAAGCACATATAGAAGAGTATATGCAGCGATCCAAATTACACTGTTATTTTTTGCATTAGGGAAATAATGAAAATCAGGATAAATAAGAATATTGTTAGCCGTAATGTAGTGGGGAGACGAGCGACAAATCTTACTTATAAGTAGGCTAAAATGGTGCCAGATATTTTGAATCTCTGTACAAAATAGTAAGCGATGCTCAAGAGTATCTTTGTTATTGCAGTGAAAACACATATTGTGATCCACCATTCCTAAGTTAAAGAGGCGGTCTAGCGTTTCGTATTTGTTGTTGACAATGAAATAACAGAGCGATTATTGCTGAGTAGTTAAGAAGGGAGCGTTGATATTTCGCCAAATATAAGGCCAGTGAAGTTGTGGCTCTTTCAATTGAATATGAGGCGTGACGAAGTGTTGTGTCTGCACATAACGGCGATAAATTGCTCTAACAGGCATGACGTCTAAGTTGCTTCGGGCAATCAGCCCATAGGCTATATCAAGAACTGGTTCTCGCAGGTGTGGGAATTTATGACCCCAAGGAAAAATATTAATAGGTGTTTGAAGGTCGACACAAGCTAAACAAGCAGAGATAACGTTACTAGATACACTGTTCTTATCATTCGTGAACACGTCGATGGTTCGTTTCAATAGTAGTGCCTGACCTTGGAGCAATATGTTTTGAAATCCTATGCCACCTTGTGCCGGAGGTAACACGAGTTGCTCACGTGAAACGCAAAGCACTCTATTATGCCACAGAAAGAACAAAGCTTGACTCGTGAGGAATTTGTATGTTTGTAGGGGGAGAGGAAAAATAGAGCAAACAAACCACAGAAGGCTGGACGTTTTTTGTTTGAGAAAGAAATTTCTACTGATCATGTCCATATTGCGGGGTTTATGTCGTATTAGAAGACCACGTATTTTGTGTGCTATGATATCATAATTGAAAGTAATGGTTTGTTTGATGGTATTGAACCACTCAATACCCAGGATATTGACGGAATTAACTGCCGTGTAGTACGCACTATATTGATCCTGATATTTTGGATGAATACAGAGGAGCTTTGTTTTTTGTTTATTTAAGCTTGCTCCTGAAATGCTTTGATACGCATCTATAAGATTCTGAATATTTTCGAGGGTGGAAATACTGTTCACATAGAAGTGGACATCATCTAAGTAACTCGCGACTGAAATAGAGGCGTGCTAAATTTTGATGCCATTGAGTTTGGTCTGCGCCGCGTATATTACAGGTACGATTGAGAGACTAAATAGAATACTGGACATGGTGTCACCTTGAAGAATTCCAGTACACAAGGGGATAGCGGAGCTTAAACCACCATTAAGTTTCAATTTCGTAATTCTGTTGTGATACACTCCCTGAAGCATGGACAGAAAAGTGCCATTAAAACCAAATTTGTGTAGAACTTTAAAGAGTCATGTGATACCCTATCAAAAGCTTGTGAAAAATCCGTGGATACAATGGCCACAGGAGTGGGGGCGGCAGCCTCATGATAGGCTATAAAATCTCTTATGTTAGCTAAAGCTTCATAAAGTAACGCATGGTGTCCATGACCGTATTGACAGGAACTAAGCAACTCTCCTATATAATGGTTCATACGAAGCGCTAGATATCGTTTTAAGATTTTTAAATCGGCACATAAAAGACTGATCGGGCGGTAATGATCAATAGACGTAGAGTTAGACTTTTTAGGTATTAAAACAGTAATACCCGTAGAGAGAGATTCTCCTAAAGTAAAATTTTCTCGATATTCATTGAAGAGATCCGTGAGAAAGGGGGTTAGAATATCAATGAAACTAAGAAAAAATTCTAAAGGAAGAGAGTCAATTCCAGTATATTTGCCACGTTTTCCTCATCTAATGGAGGTCTCAACTTCATCAATGGTAAAAGGACTGTTTAGATACTCTTGAGCATTAACATCTAGGATTGAAGGGATATAGTCCAAAAGAGATTCATCTTCATTATTTACATTAGGTTTTGCATACAATTGTTTATAATACTGAACAAATTGGGGAAGTACCTGCAAACCTTCATAAATTTGGACATCCTTGCCCCTAATGGATGAAATCAACTTTTGTTTGCCTCTGTGTCGTTCTTCTTGAATTTGTACAATACTAGCCTGTTCCATGTCAGCGGCCGGGGCAATTTTGCTGCGAACAAAAAACCACGCATTCGTTTGTTATGCAATGACAACAGATGGGCTTTGATTTCTTGTGTTTGAGGCCTGACCAGGCGGCCTCGCAATTGTTCTTGCATGTATTCCTTGAGTAGGCGCGAGTAATAGTTATATTGAGTATTATATGCTTGGTTCCTTTGGATATAATATTGCTTACTTATGGATCGAAATCTAGGTTTAACTCGCTTATCCCAAAAATACATAAGTTTGCCCTGATAGCGTGATATTAATGGAGACAAGATTCTCCATTCCTCTCGAATTAAATGCTGATATTCAGGGTCCATAAGTATAGAAGTGTTAAAATACCAAAGAGGACTACTTCTCAAAAATTTTGACACTGGTAGGTTTATTCTCATAACAAGAGCATAATGATCGCTAAAACAGACAGGTTCAAGGGTAACATCTCGTACTTGTGCTACTAGTGAGCGACTTACGTAAAAACGGTCCAAGCGACTGGATGATTTTGAAGTATGAAATGACTGACCTGGGTCAGTGGGTCGAAAGTGACGCCACACATCAACTAGATTATAGGTGTCTACTATTCGCTGGAGTTCAGGAGAGAAATTAAAGTTGGGAGTCTGGTCAATAGGTTGTAAAACGGAATTAAAATCTCCACCTAAAATACAAGGGTTGGCACCATTAAATAAAGCCTGCGCAAGATCAGTGTTGAAGAAATCCTGTCTCTCTCGCCTTTTGTGAGACCCAGATGGCACGTAAATATTGCATAATTTGATGCGGTCAAGCATTCCAATGGAGATTCGTTCATTTGGGTGATCATTAACGGTCTTAAACTCTAGATCATTACGGTAGATGATAGCTGTACCTACCCCATTCTCCGTAAAACGAGAATAGCATGTATGATGTGAAAGATAACCATACTCTTGAAGGGCTACTTCTTGAGCGAACAACACATCAATGTCTGCTTTGTAGATAAAGTCTCTTAATGCCTCTTGTTTAACAGGAGAAGTAAATGCATTTAAGTTAATGGTGGCAAAACTAAAACTATACATAAAGATAAACAGAAACAAAAATAGAGTGAAGCGAAATGTTAAACACTGCATAAATGGCTGTAATATAGACCACAATAGAACAAGGAAAATAATTATAAGTCGTGCCCAACGGGGATACCAGCTTTCAACTTTTTCAAAGTGGCCCGGGTTCGGGCACCTGAAACTTGGGTAACATCGGAAGTACGGCTTCCTTTAGAATTTTTCGAAACGCCACTAACAGTTGTCTTTAGTTTGGAAAGTTTACGTTTTTCGTATACAGGGGCACTGAGATCAGATTCACTAGCAGAGTCACTGGTAAGGGGTTGTACATTCCTATCGAGAGTGATGTTTGAGTCTGCTCCCAAGTGAACGGCAGATTGATTATCATGGTCCATGGGAGCACTCGGAACAACTTTTATATCCTGAACTGACGGTTGGTCACCTACCTGAGCAAGTTGTCCTTCTTGGATAATTTCCTGGGCCTTGGGATCAGAATTAGTTGAGGGTACTGCAGTAGGCTCCGAAGGAGCAAGAACTTCCGGGTCAGTAGTACGAACTCCTTCCATAGGTGGGTCGGGGAGAATGTCTGGATCGGGGGATGTTTCAACTGCTGGAACATCTTGACTTGCAGCACCAGGGCGAGCAGAAGCAAGCAGAGGAAATTCCGTGTAGTTATCAGTATGCAAAGCATCTTTTTCGTGTGGAAGATTATGAGGTATACGGAGCGGTGGCGGTTGGAAGCTTCTAACTTGCGGATTAACTTTGAGTTGCGGACCTTTTTTGCGGGGGCACTCTTGCACAAAATGGTCCTGTGAATTGCACAACGCGCGAGTTTGGATTTGTCCTGAGTAACTACAAAATAGCCTTAAACCACACACTGTAATAAATGAAGGAATATTTTGTTTAACCTTCATCTTAATTAATTTACGTCCAGTACGGGTGACATACACACGGTTCGCAGAATACTGTTCGTCTATGATTGACTGTATTTCACCATAATGGGAAAAAACCCGAGTTAACTGTTGGTTACTAAGTTCCATGGGGCACAAAGATACTGTAACGACTGTAAAGCTGTTTTCAGCAAGATCAATAGGAAGTAAATGTTCTTTTTCACTATCGGTGTATTTGACTTCACCATTAGTTGAAGCGAGAATTCGTTCACACAGCACCTTGTTGACTAGTTTAATATACAGTTGTTTCTTTATGTAGTCTAGTTCTATACTATGGAGTTGATCAATTGTTAACTTGAATATGTTTCGTATCCATTCATGGATAAATATTGAAGTAGGCTTTTGAATTACTTGACCAAAATTAATTCGTAACGTATTCTCACGCAAACAACTCATGTTGAATTTTCCGTCGAAACACGACCACAAAAATCACTTCGAAAAGAAAAAATATATATATATATGGATATGCAGATCCAAAACACTAACACAAACTTAAGTATATCACTGAGAATTAACACAGTACACAAACTAATTTCGCAACTTGTAATGTGTTACAACACAAACGGTCAGCGAGCGAGAGACGATGTTACTAGCACGAAGTCTCACGAACGTATATATAGCTAGTCTGACACTAATTCCCTATTCCTCCATCATTACCTACGAAAAATGGAATGGAGTCTGCAGAAAACTACGTCTAACATATCCATGACAGACCGCTTATAACCTATTTCTAATTGGTACTTTAAAAAGCTAGCTATACACGTGCATAGAAAAGTAAAAGCAAATGAGTAGATCACTTCGTCTGTCTCACTCTATCTCTGACTATAGAAATCGAGGAAGAAGAAAAAAGTATAGAGGTGAGAACACAGGAAGAACAAGCAAAAATAAAAGTTGCAGAAAACTGAATATCAAGGAGAGAGAGAGAGACAGACAAACAGAGAGAGACAGAGAAAAAAATAGAGGGAACGGAGCAAACGATTTAATATACATCCGAAAAGAAGGTTCATAACTGTGCTATACATTTAATGTATTGAATACTCTGTTTCTTCTAAATTACTTGCTAGTTGACAAATATTAATTTGTAAAAACGTAGCAAATGCCCGCGTTGTCTTGTTTTCTTACTGTTTCAGTAATAGTGAAAAACGTGGTTTATGCAAAATAATAAATTACTACTTTTCCCCCAACAACCATGTAGTTGTTGTTGCTGATTTTGAGTTTAACGTCCGTTCAGCAGCGAGGCTATATGAGACGTGGACCTACTTCTTAACGTGGAATCCGAACCATATGAGCTGCTGCCGGGAATCGAAGCAACCATGTAGTGTTGGTAAGAAATTTCGAAGCAAAAGAGAAAACTGATCAGCAAAATACATAAAACGATAGTCGTCAAACTATTACTTAAAGAGAATTTATTGTAAAATCAATACATCCATGTGCCGGTATTTGGATTAGAAAACTTAGTATTAAACTGTCGATCACATCGTTTTACTTATTTGAATTCAATGTCGTATAGGTTCGGTTTTAGCTCTAGATTTCAGCATTCTCACTTCGATTCTTAACTTGTTGGAAATATGCACTAATCGAAATTATAAAAGTATACGAAATTTAAATAGCTAAAAGAAGAGAATAACATAAAGATCCGGATTAGAGTACAGTATTACAATAAACATGTGTATTTTGTTTAGGATTTCCAAGTCATAGCTTATAGGAATTATAGAAAAAACATTCGTTGTGAAAGCACAAGGAAAAAAAAGCAAACAGAGAACAGACACAAACCTCAGGAGGGTTTGAACACTAGAAGGCGGAGGTAGTAGACTACTCTACTAGACCGCTCGGCTATATCTTAATTCTCTAGTACGTTTTGATAAATATTGTCTAGAGTACTTGCACTTTACTTGTTTCTGTTTTGTTGTTTGTCATATAATGTATACGAGTGGCGAATAATAGAATAGAACTGTTTTATACGAGTATGAACAAATTTCCCGGATAAGTCGTAATCTTATATGTATCTAAATTGCACAAATAAATCAGATTATATCTCTAAAGTGCTTCGGGAGTTTTGATGGAAGTGAACTGTTGCATAGTTACGGGTTTGTGTTTATGCTCACCACTGGATGGAAGTTATGTTCTTGAAAGATAGTAACTGCCACTATATTCTAATGTATTGGATTTTAAAACATTAGAAATCTTTTTGTTACTAACAGTGAGTGAGTATTTTTGCGTGCAACAACAGTTGATAACAAGCACATCTACTTCTTCTGCGCATGCCTTTCATACTACGACGTCATGTATAGCAATATTGTGCATTATCCTATATTCAAAGACATTCTAGCACTTTTACTTTGGTGTGTAAAAATGGCGCAATATGATCATTCTGTACGTGAGTGTTATCGCTCTTATTGAACATGCGGGATTGAGTGTTCCTGAAGCAGGCACTCGATTAGGCGTGCATCGTGCAACAGCGTTCAGGTGGTGGAAAAAAACATGAGGAAACTGGAAGTCTAACTCGAAAATCTGGAAGTGGTCGGCCACGAGTGTCCTCACCGACACAAGACCAACGATTAGTTGATCAATGCTGTCGACAGCCTTTCATGTGTGCCCGACAACTGCAGTAGTCTACCGCCTTTCCAGGTGATGTAACTACAGTCCGACGGCGACTTCGGGCCGCAAGCTTAAGCTCCTTCCGGGCTGCTGTTAAGGAGAGATTGACAGAAGATCACAAAGTCGATAGACTGGCGTTTGCGGAGATAAATATTGCTCGTCACTAGGACACTGTTGTCTTTACAGATGAGAAAATATTTTCCACTGGAAACGTTGGGCCGACACGTGTGTATCGCCCATCTGGAAGACGGTTTGATCCACAATATATGGCCCGGCTCGTTCAGCGCGAATGGGTCATGTGACGATTCACTGTTGGGGGTGGATATGCAAGGCTGTAGGTGGAGGTGGTATCCATCGAATTACAGGCCGACTTAATGGTCAAAAATATGTTGATCTTGTCGACTTTATGCTCCCTGAAATAAAAGCACATGTTGGTGACGACATACTGCAGCTACAACAGGACTATAGTTCCGTGCATGATTCAGCTGTGGTTCAATCATGGATCCAGAGGCAACCTGATCTCGAGCTAGTCGAATGGGTACCTCGAGGTGCTTATTTGAATCCCATTGAAAACATGTGGGCTGCTGTTGTAAGTGAGCGTTGGTCGGACAATCCACCGCGAACAGCTGAAACTTTATGGGAGCAAGTTGAAGAAGCTTGGGGACTTTGTTGCACTCCACGTTTCATCGCTCGCCTTGTTAATTCAATGGGTCGGCGATTAGAAGCCGTAAGGGAAGTCAATGGCGAATATACTCGATATTAAATATAATACCTTCTACACCTTTCCCAGCCCTTTTCAGGGATACTTAATTGCAACCAAATACAGTATATGAATATGTACGCGTACTTTCCTTTGTATCGCTGCAATAATCTCACTATTAGTATCTGTTGATAACGTTAGGGTTGATCGGGACGTATACTTCGTGGAGTAGTGGTTAGAAGACTAATTTTCCACTCAGCAGACTCGTGTTCGAAGCTCAGTCCCATACCCTATTTTTTCAGCATGTATTTTTGTTATACGGATTAATACACTCCACAATATACAATGAAAATTACGATAATATGTTTAGGATTCAAGTATGGAGTTCTGTCAATAGTTTGATAATTGTAACAAGGTAAATCGGATGACAATAATCTCTGAAAATTCATCTTTATGATATTGTTGGCGTTTATATATGTGGGTATGAACCTTTATTTCGTTTATTTAATTTATATTATTATTCCGGGAATGCAATAGTTCTTCAAGCGTTAACATGTAATAATGAACAACACGTATTCATACTTATATATATCGTGCGTGTTCGAGTGTAATAAATCTTTCACAAAGAGCACTTTCTTTTTGTTTGGGCTAACAATCTTTTGAAGCTTTTAGATACGATGACATCAATGAGACCATTCCCGATACAAATGGAAGAAATCATACTAGTAGAGAACATATTTCGTTTCTGGACAACTGCCTTTATTCGAATCGCAATTTTATGCAATGTCAAAATCATTTAATTAATGCTTTCCACTCTTAGAGTACTTGGCGTATAATTATTATGCAACTATTTACTGACTTTCATCAAAATGATTTTAGTCTTATAAGATTATAGTCTTTTCTGGGGGTTCTCCCATTTCGTCCCACTTACTTCATTCCAACATTTAAATCATTTCTCATCATCATCGTCTTCTTTAGCCTAATCGGCATAATTATGGGACGTATAACTTAAAGGTTTCACTTCATTTGTCTTGTATTTTACATATAAAATAAAGGACCGATAAAGAAAAACACGACTGGAGTATGATTTGAACCCATGATTTTAACAGTAAACATTCCACTGATTAGCACTGTAAAGCATTTGACTATGCATGGCACTCACTCTTGTTTCACTATGACAAACGACTGAAGGTATCACGAATAAAATATACTCAAGTTTGACTTAACTAGCGTTTGTTTGAAGTTTTACGTCCCTTTTCATCAGCAAGGCTATCTACAGGCACGTAGCCAGGATTTGGTGAAGGGGGGGGGGTCCGTGATATGAAATACTGAGATCATCACGCCGGGGGCTCGATCATTCTAAACTATTTTACTGGAACATATATTGTTTGGTTTCGTTAGAATTTCGTAACGGGGGGCGGGCGTGAAATGAAATCCTGAAATCTCAGGAGCTTGATCAATGTAAACTACTTTACTATCAACATATAATGATTTGTTATGACAATAAAATGGGGATATGTAGGTAAGTATTTTAATAACAATCTAGGAAGAAATCTCGAGTAATAAAAGAATAAAAAAGTATTGAAGTAGATTATATACCTAAATACTAGCGCACTTTCCCCCTCCACCCCTGACTACCAAAAATTTCAAACCCGCCACTGACCATTGAACTTTAATAAAGAAGGTGAGAGTAAAGTAGATTAGATATTGTACACTGCGCATATGCTTTTATGACACTTAAAATCATAAAAACTTACATCTAAAAACTTACATCTAAAAACTTACAATCTAAAACTATTTCATTTCTATCTTATAATGCCCCCATGGTAGAGTATCTATCCCATTCTTTAAAACACATATTTTATCATCCACACAACTTAAAGCCAACTTATTTACTTCTATACTGTACAAATCGTGCTTATAACTTCTAATCAAATTCATCTTCTTATAATATTCTTTTTGGCTAATCAAACAGTCCTTATATTCGTTAAATGAAAGTTCTTTATACACGACACTCTTCTTAACACCTTTAGCTTTCTTACAACACTTTTCTTTATCGAACTTACCTTTAAAGTCTTTATCTGTTAAAATCTATTTGAGGTGCTTTTATACTATACATCTTACTTCTTAAACCTACAAACTCTTCTATGATTGTACCTTTAATCTCATCCTTCATCTTACCAAGTATTTTCTTATTGATTTGTGGCATCTTATATTTGTTATCTTTAGGGCAATCACTCGTGTCAAAGTAATCAATGTAATTTTTCAAGTCCTAGTACACATCTTCTGTTTGAATATGGTATATATAGCTATCAGTATCTGTATAACATATTTCTATTTTGTCTTGGTATTTTGGTTTCATCACATTGTAATGGAAGTCGTACATTAAATATTTCGATAGATCTAAGATACTCATTCCAACATATATTGGTTTATTGAAAGTTAATTTTGTTTTATTCATTATGATCGCACATAGATTCTAAGTATAAATAATTCTATCTTTAAAATTTGGTTTAGCAATTAGTTTCTCTACTCTTGTTGGATCACATTCTATTTTTATAGGTTTACATCTCTTTTTCCAATATTTTCCATAGTCTTTCCAAAAACTGAATTGTTCATGAGCTTATAAAAGTCTTTTTCAAAGTCATTTGTTGCTCTAGTTCTCATCTGCGCGTTTAAATCAATATATTTCTTTAACCAATCTGATTGTTCGAACTCTATTACTCGGTGTATCTTGTTAAGTTTTAATCCAAGTGAAAGACATTGTTTTAGGTTTCGATAGTGAATTACATATTTTTCTTTGTCATATAGGGTTGTTAAGAGTTTTGATTGTTTTGAACCAGGTGGACACATGTTTTGAGGTGCTAATGGGTAGACTTTGTGGTAGTCATGTAATTCTTTAGGATATTCAAGATCAACTTCTAATATGTAACCAGTACAAGAAACATCAGGTATATTTGCGAAATCTGTTTCTTTTATCTCGTCTTCACTTAACCATCTCAATTCCTTAAATGGTAAGTATTGATTCATTGCCCACCCATACAAGTTATTAGCATCCAAGTACATTAAGTAAGAATCTTCTTTATTGTTATCGTAATCTTCCATATACTTATTGTTTGCTTTCACATATCTTTTACTACATTGACTAATCCCGCCTCTTATACCTTTTTCTATCATCAATACCATATCGTAATCAGTTAATAACTCTAGTTTTATAGTTGTCATCTTTAACATTGCATCCCAAACTAAACCTGGTGCTGTCATATACCAAGCTGGATCGAGACCATAAGCTTTAAGACATGTTTCTCTAAAGTTCTCAAACACATCGGTTTTTAGATATAAGTCATGGTATTGTCCGAGATTCTTAATTTTAAATGTTTTCCACACTTTCTTTGCATGTTCATAATCCTCATCACTTGTATGTGTTTTGTGAAGCTTGTTGAAAAATGCTTTCTTTGGAGGTATTTTCTTCTGTTTAAACTTATTCCAATCACTAACATAATCGTACGGATAAACACCTTTTGTTGTTACAAGGTTAAATTGTTCTTCATCAGGATAGAAGTGTTGTGTGTGCACCATTTGTTCTCTCGTTAGGTTTGATGATAATTTGTCTAAACTACATGGCATAAATCTGAATGAATCTACGAATTTTAATTTGATAGTTCCAACTTTTTTACTGAATAATATGTAGCGTTGCTCGTTATTAGGTATTAATTCTATTTGTTCTTTATTACATCCTAGCTCTTTTATAAACAAGTGAGAGTCATATCTAGATAAGTTATGTATAATCACTGGTACGAACTTAGGTATTCTAACTTTTAAATTACAGTTGTTACATAATGCAGCTACAAACTCTCCTGTTATATGATCGTCATGTTTAACTTTGTGGTTTTCTGGTGTATATTTTACTTTACAGTAAGAACAGGATTCGGATTGGTTGAACTCTTTTATTTGTTTACGTGTTAATGGTAGTTCATTATTTTGACTATATATGTTTGATATTTGTTTAGCTTCTTTCTTTAACATTCTTATGAACTTTTTTGCCACATCTTTACCTCTATACACAACAGGATTAGCTTTACTTCCATCACTGTTTACAATATAGTAACAGAACACAGATGGTTTGTGCTGTTGATATTTTTTGGTATATGGCTCGTTATCCGGATAACATTTTTTACAACCCATAACTTTATGTTGCAAACATTCAAAATCAGCGTAAATCACAAATGGCAACTTCATCGTAAATTGATAGTTTTTAAATTCAACGTATGTATTTTTCGGTGGCATTTCTATCTTAACAGCCTCGTGAGTAGAACAATCTTTTTCGAGTTTATCTAATGCAGTTTGTGAGTAAAAATATAACAAGCATCTATCACATAAGTATTTTCGAGCTCTCCATTTAGTTATTTGGCTGCTCACAGATCTACTTAGATCTTTAATCCAACAATAGTGTGCTTTAACTTGGTCTTCATTTTGCTCTTTTATATATAATAAATTCACATGGGTGTCTTTTTGTTTTTAGTATGATATAAAACGTACACTATATACTTTCCATCATCATTATATGTATAAACGTTAAATGATATATTGAGTCGTCTTTCAATTTTTGGGATGTCACTTAGTTTTACAGGAAAATGAATATCTTTTAATTTTTCTTCTAAGTCTATAAAGATATGCTTGTACTTTGATGGTCGTTGTGGGTCTTTTTCAACAGGATGCAATGCAGAGGCAATTGAATACAAGAAACATTTTTCATCTTTGTTCTTTACATTGATAATAGCTTTTTTCTTTTGATTTCATTTGGTAGTTCTATATATGATGATCCTCTATATGGTGCATATTTATTAAGAGCTAACTCCAAGTAGTTTATATTTGTAAGAGTCCATCCAGAACCTCTGGCTTGGAACTCATCCATTCTTGCTCGTAATATTTGTTTAGCATCACTTATGAATTCTTTTAGATTGGTTGATTGGAATACCTCTTTGTTATTAATGTTGAAGTAAATGTCTTGAATCTCTTCACCTTTCTTATATTGACAGCTTATTAGGAGATTAGCCTTTAACGATCCATGTTTTTGTAAGCTGATGTTCAATCTATTTATTAAAGCCATTGATGTTGAATTGATATATTGTTCTAAAGGATCATGTTCTTTATAAGTTGTTATAAATCTCCATGTTTCTAATCTTGATTTGAATGCTGTGCTTTTAAGTTTTACATCGATTGGTTGTGATTCAACTTTGATTCTTGGTTCTTCAATTACTTCTTGTTTAAATGGGAATATATCTCTAATCTGTCTCCTGCTTTGTTCATCGTCATGTTGTTTAAGAAGGTCTGTCAGTTCTGCATTTCTTAATCGGGAATATCTTCTGATCCCCCTCTCTTTACATTGTCGCCTTAACTCTACTACGGTAAATTTACTATAATTACTCATCTTATTTATTATATAGAAAATCTTAGTATAACGCAATTTTTATCTTCGCCGGATAATTCCTATTCATTTTCATTTGTCCTAATACAACGCTTAACATTGTACACTCCTGCCATGTCTACATATTACGCGTTGTATTAGAACACGGCTTTGATGAGAATACCCCATCAAAGTCACATATACCCATATTAAAATTAAATAATTTTTTAAACTTACTCATTATCATCATCATAATCATCACTACTATGTAGTTGTTGACGATCTTAGAAACCTTGAAGGCAAACTCGTTTGAAATCCAAGCTGCAATGTGAACTATGATATCTGGGTGGGATTAAGAGGTCTGATGGATTTGTACCTTTAGATGCGAGAAAATACTTAACAGATAGGGAGCTCCGATCGGTGCTACCAAAAATATACCAATAAAAATGAAATAATTTAAAAAAATCTAAGAATAAAAACGAATAGGTGAATATGACTAGTGCTAAGGAAATATTATCTTACAAACCTGTATTTGATTGTGTATGTAAATATTTAGATATTGGTGGTTATAATGATGAAGACAAAATAAATTTTAGCGTGTCCATAGGCATGTTAGATCACTTGTTCAAGAAAGCTACTAAAGAAAACAACTCATTTCTTATACAAAACGTTCTCTGTGCGAAAGTTATGAACTTGTCTGATGAAATATTAGATTCATTGACTGATGAACAATGGCTATCTATAGGCTATGATGATTATGAGGGGGAATATAACTATGATCACATTACAGAAGACTTCATACGTAAATATCTGCAGAAAGTTAATTTGAGTGAAATATGTTTATGGAAAAAGTTATCGGAAGAGTTTATAAGAGAATCAGCTGATAAAGTTGATTGGGAGATTATTTCAGGAAGCCAAGACTTATCAGAAGACTTTAAAAGAGAATTTGCAGATAGAGTTGATTGGAAAGAAGTATCGTATAATCAAAAGCTATCTGAAGAATGTATTAATGAGTTTATAGATAAAGTTGATTTTGATGCTATATCTCATAAAAACGAACTCTCTGAAGCCTTTATACGAGAACATGCAGATAGAGTTAATTGGTGGTACATATCTGGAACTCATCAATTATCAGAAGACCTTATAAGAGATTTCGCTGACAAAGTAGATTGGGAAATGATTTCAATGTCTCAAAATTTAACAGAAGGATTTATTGCAGAGTTCGAAGGTAGAGTTCCTTGGACTAACATTTCAATTTATCAAGACCTATCTATAGAGTTTTTATATGCATATAAATATTTTGTGGATTGGAGAGCTATAATAAGAAAATATCATAATAATCCCGATTTAGGTGATATGTTGAATATAGCATTCGCTGTTGCAGCAGAGGGTTAATGCATAACTAATTGTCTTTTATGGCTATTATACCATAAAAGTTGTATGTTTGAAAGGGAGCCAGTGCTATTGGCCCCCAGTTGTAACTTTAATTACCAGATAATAACCTATCGTATAAACAGTCAATTTCTTTAATCAATTCTTCTTCTGATAGTGATGTCTAAAACTCATTGCCTTTACCTTTACGAATATCTAGTTCTTGCTGCATTAGGTTGAATAGCTTAATACTGTTAGGATCTCTAAACTTTTCATATATTATTACATGATTCGGATATTTTTCTTCTGCTTCATTTAGAGGTTTATATAGGCTTCTCTTCTGACATCTGATTGCATAATAAGGGCAATGGTCATTAGGATTGTTCTTCTTATATATGATTAGACAATTATCTTTTGAAACATCATCTGTATATGGTGCTGCAATTTCTTTTAAGCTCTCGTTTTGAATTCTTAATCTCTCCATTGTTTGATCTGTTTCTTCTACTCTTTTTTGTAACTCTTCATTGTCTTGCTGATACTGTCTAAATTCCTGAGTGAAGTAATTAATAATAATTTCATTACATTTAATATAAAAATCTGGTGAAACCCATCTTGCTATATCAAGTATTAACTCTTTCGGAACATATGTTCCTCGTATAATACCTAATTGTCCACCTTTAACAATCTTAAAATCATCCTTACGAATTCGTTGCGATGACTTTATATAAGAAATTAACTCTTTAGATTGTTTATTTTCTAACCAATTATAAAATTTCTTTCCACCACTTTGAAACAAATTAGTAGCGTTGAAATATCCTGTTGATTTGTCTATAATCAACTTGAAATCACCAAACAGACCATACCAGTAATCATCTTTAATCTGTTCATAGCAAATATCGTTTAAACTAGGAAAACTATCCATAGTACTCATATTTATTATATAGAAAATCATTATTTTTACCGGAGCATATCTGCTCCAGTTAAACATCCATGGTGAAGAGTAACGTTTTATTACTGTGTAAGATGAATTTTCAAAGTAGCCCGAATTCGGTCCAAAACTCATTGCCTTTACCTTTTTACACCTATTCATCTTTTAACTCCAATCCTTTTATTTTTCTATTACTTCATCATCTTGAATTTTTTCTATAACTTCTTTGATCGTGTTGAGTTCACACTTGAAAAATTCACCTTTATATTTAAATTCATCTAATTGTTTATGTACAAGTGACTCTAACTTTTTAGCATCATTTGTCGTATACGTTTCTTCGTAATAAAATAGCTCGAAGTCAAGTCTAAACTCATTAAACTGACCTAGGTGTTGTTCAAGGTTTTTTGTATAACCCACTTTATATATACTCTTCTCTTGGTGCTGTTTGGTAGTTGATATATAAACAAAACCTGACTTATCATTATCTTTTTTTCAATTGAGACCATCTTTTTATTTCTTGGAACAAGTCTGGATGAACATATGTACCCGTGATTATCCCTTGGTCTTCCTCCTAAAATCATGTAATATATTTTTTTAGACTGATACTTTTCTTCTAATTTTTTTTATTAGTTCTTTTGATTCTTTATTTTTCAGCCAGTGATCAAACCTTCTACCATTGATCTGACACAGTTTAGTAGCATTGAAGTGTCCTGTAATCTTATCTATAATCAGTTAAAAATCACCACAAATAACATGCCAATAATTACCTTTAATCTGTTCATAGCAAATATCGTTTAAACTATACGAATTGTCCATAGTGCTCATATTTATTATATAAAAATATTTATTTAATCATTTTTGAAATCGTTACACCCTTACATAATCATCTAACACAGAAAGTAACGGTATTTCCTCCTGTTATTTGATAAGTAGAGCGTCTGCCGGAAAGCTGACCTACGCTTAGATATGTAGAAGAGCAGGTGCGTATTTCTTTTCCAGTGCTTTTTTGTATTGCTACTTTTCTAATAATTTCCACAGCCGGATTACCGACCCTGGAAATATATGCTATGAGAGTAACGTTTCATTACTGTGTAAGATGAGTTTCTGAAGTGGTCGGAATCCCGACGAATTTTAATTTTGTTGTAGTAACCATTTTCGGAGTTTTTACCCACACAAATGAGCGGTTGGTAGAATTGTCTCCATCGCCTGTTCTATGTAATCTTAAACCAACCTTTTATGGAATAATAGCCATAAAAGACAAACATTTATATTTACACTACAACATCACTTTTATCTACCCAATTATTATGCGGGGGGCCGCGGTGGCTCAGTGGTAGAGCGTTCACCTCTGGTGCATGGTGTCCCGGGTTCAAACCCTGCTCCCGCCAAGTGAACTTTGTGGTGGACAAACACCGTGTGCGTGGATTTTCTCGGGGTTCTCCCGTTTCCTCCCACTTTCTTCATTCCACCATTTCATTCATTTCTCATAATCACCGTCTCCTTTAGCCTAACCGGCATAACTGTGGGACGTAGAACTCAAAGATTTCATTTCATTTTTCCAAATATTATGCGAATCATCAAACCCTAGCCATTTAACATATACTTTATCACCTTTCTTTCTCAACACCTCTTCTACCAAGTATTCATCTTTATACCTCGTCTTTAATAGTTCTGGTTCGTAAAATCTACCTTGCACATCCTCTTCTTTCAAATCTTTAATTCTATATGTAGGCGGTTAGATGGAATAACTTCACTAATAACAAATACTTCTGTTGACCAGAAGTATATATCCTTTCGCAAATAACCCTTTCGACTTATACGAACATGATCACCTAACTTGTATTTGGGCTTAACACGCTTATATTCTTTTTGATACACTTTCTCCAATATTGTTCGCTCATTCTTCTTGCTAACTTCTATAGGTTTTAAACCAATTGTTCTATGAATTTGATGATTATACTCTTTAACTAGTGTTGGTAATATCTCTATCCATTTGTAATTCCCTTGTGTTGTGAATCTTTTCCACATGTTCTGCTTAAGTGTTCGATTAAATCTCTCAACAACAGAAGCTTTCTTACCACTATAGGTTGTGTAATGATTAATCTTATTTTCCTCCATCAACTTCTTAAACTCTTTATTGTAAAACTCTTTACCTTGATCTATTTGTAAGTTACAAGGTTTTCTCGTTCTTAATATGGATTCGAATGCTTCTGTAACATTCTCACCACTCTTATCTTTAACAGGAAGAGCAAACGCATATTTCCAGAACACATCTATAATTGTTAGCAGATACTTATAACCTTTATTTAATTTAGAAACACCTTTTAATACTCCACTATCCATTTCTACAGGATCAGCTTGCCAAAGATCATCGATACCTTTTATAACCACACTTAATCTGTCAAAGTTTTTTCTAGATGGTTTGTGAATTTCTTCTACAATGTCTTCTCTAACACCTTTACCTTCTTCTAGTCAATCGGGCTTTTTAACGAATTGGGTTTTAGTAACACCACATACAGAACAAATACCTTTCTTTAGATATCTTCCATTCTTTGTTTGTTCAATTCTAATGGTACCTTTCTCCGTATCTGTTAACTTCTTACACTTAACACAATACATCCTGTTTATTATATAGAAAATCAATAACTTTTGCTGTTTAATATTATGCTATGAACATTCTCACCATCATCATCACTATCTTCATCTTCTGTTTTTACATGCATAAGAAGCAATAGTAATTTTCCATGTTTCAGATCAGAATCTTTAGATGGTCTAACTGCTAATAGATCTTTTATATTAAAGTGTATTGGAAAAGCTTCAACAAGAGAACCATTTAAATATATATCTATATAATACGTATTATAAGATGATTCTATATGCATTATCCTACCTTTATAAAGAAATTTGTATGCGGTAGATAGATTATGTATTAAAAAGAACGGAGTTTCAACATTTTCTGATATCAATCGATTTGGAAGCTCTATAACATGACTCCGTTTGATGAAGTTAAACTCTTCTTTTAACATGGCAATATCTTTTCTCACAACTGTATTATCTAACTCTGATGTCATTTTAACATTACCAAAGATCTCGTAATTATATCGTTCTTCTTAAAGTCAAAAGGTATCTTTTTAATCAAAGTATCACCCATATATATATCTAGAAAGTATTTATCCAAACTTAATTCCATGTCTTATTTTCCCATTATAGAGAAATTTGTAACCGTTAGAGAGATTAAATACTCTAAAGATTGGCTCCTTAACGTTTTTAGCTCTTAATCGATATAATAGAGGCATGATTTCTTTTTGCATAATCAGTTTAGTAGTATCCATCCTAAACTTTTCAATATCTTCTTTCTTTATGTATGTATCTTGTAACGCTTCTAATGCATCTTCAAATCGTTTTCTATCGTTCTCTAATTGAGCTTCTATTGACCTAAGTTGACTTACGCTAACAACATCATTTAAGTTATCCAACAATTTTAATTTTTCTTCACTAATATCAACATTATCTTTCCTATCTTTAACATTACCAAATATATCCATACTCATTTATTATACAGAAAATGCCCATCCTAATTTTTCAAAACATTTCTTTAACATCTCTATTTGTCTAGGCGAGTGTTTAAAATCAATATCAACATGAGCATCATGCTTTTTCAACAGATAGTACAATACACATTTTAGGTTAATAAACAATGCTCTTTCCGGATACAGCTCCCTAAAGACCTCGTGTAAGTTTTCGAACTCATTTATAAGTACTTCCTCCATATGTTGTAATTTTAATGGTTTTTGATCGGTTAGGTGATAGTGTATTAAATAGACATCATCATAATATTTTGTGTATTTGTTTTTGTTTAGTGCTTCTAGAACATCTTTTGTTGATATTAAACCTTTTGGTATATCTCTAAATTCATCATTTAACACCTTGAGCACCTCTTCGGGAATAATTCTATCCTGTAAAGCTTGCCAACGAGATAACTGTAACTTAAATCTTTTTATAGTATCATACCATGGTTTTCTTACGCAAGCAGCTTTCGTTTTTTCACAAGTACTGTAAACTCAACCACTCTCTACAAAACAATCATTGCTAATGTATCTACTCATACCTTTTGTTAATGACTTACTACCACAATTACTGCACTCTAATGGCCTAGAGCTATAATTCGACAACAAGTCCTTTAAGGTAATTATTGGACGTAACTTTTCCAACTCTTCTTCAGTGTACAAAAATTTTCGTATTAACCTTTTCCATCAATAACATTATATACGTTGTTTTTATCTTTTAAGTCTATCTCGCTAACGTCCTGAAAATACTGATAAAAATTATATCTATCTAGTGCATCTAGTTCATCCTCATGCTTCTCAAAATAATCTAAAAATCTATTGTGTATAGCTTCCATATTTATCTTAAAGAATACTTTTATGGATACAAACCATAAAAGCGATTAAACCTACCGGGGGCTACGCTGTAGCCTCCTAATTATATACATAACGTCACTAAAAGGATACCCCTGATTTAGAAGATTTAAAACATTAACACAAAGATGACCACATATAACTGAATTAAAGTCTTGTATTCGTTCGTCATTGTAAAATAAGTTTTCAGTACCGAGATAGTGTACCAGATGTTAGGAGGCACACCACCATAAGAATCGAACACGTACTTTATGTTGTTATCTTTCCAATAGCATATCCAATGAGTACCAATGTTTTCTGATTTATCAAGGTTAACTACACCACACTCATTTACAAAAAGTTTTTGTGGAAGTTCATCACTCATAAATACACCTCTAAATCGTTTTATCTTTAGTTCTTTAGCCAACCTCTCTCTATCGAAGTTGGTCAATGGTTTTAGTTTTTTGACTTCTTCGGTTTACCTGCTCCCTGCTTTTCTTCCAAAGCCATATATTTGTCTCTTTTGTTCTTCAAGTTCTTGTTTATTCTTCTTCGCATCCAGTACAGTTTTAGTAATCGCTGCTGCACCACCTGCTAATGAGCCAACTGCTCCTAAAGTTGCTAGAATGGCTGGAATTGTAAAGATAAAACCGCCAATATGGTTTTTCTTAATCTTTTTCATTTGTGCAGTAGTTAGAGTTAAATCCATTCCTTTACCTTCTTTAATTTTCTTAGATTTATCGTTAAGTTGTTTTTTTGGTAATACATGATCAATATTTAAATCCTTTAGTTCGTTATAAGGAACACTAAACATACAATCTTTAATAGAACACATCTTTCTATTTATTTAAGAGAAAATCTTAGTTTATAAAAATACATTTGTTGTTGCTCCACCAAAATCAATTAAGGAATCATTCTCATCTGTTATTCTTATCTCAAAATTGTCAACCTTGTCTTTGGATATAGGGAAAAATAATGGATAAGTAGGCTCGTAGATAATACTATGTTTAAACTCAGCATCTGTTTTAAATGACGCAATAATTCCTGTTTCTCTATGTGTGTATTCTGTATCTTTAACAGACATGCCATCAGCTATATTACAGTGAACATTTATAGTATCAAACGGATGAAACTTTGGCAACTTACTTCCAATATGCGTTTTGTTTTTTTCTAATACTTCAAGAACATTAAACCCAATGTCAGTGCCTATACTTCCAATTGTGATATCAATATCTCCTGTTTCTATTTTTACTCTATTATATGATTCTCTTTTAACGTTATGTTCATGGATTGAGATTTTAAATAATCATTACGACTGTTTAAGCTGTATTGTCCATTTGGTATATAAACAAATTCACCTCCATACTTAAACCACGCATTATGTGTAACGTTTGGTGTCGGATATGTACTGTAAAACCCAACTAGTCCTATACTTTAATTGTTGTTACTGTTGTCTAATTCGTAATGGAGTTTCTTCTTTAAAACAGAAGTATCACTTGTTAGCTTAAGTACCTTAGCTATTTATTATATAATAAATGACTGAGTTTGATTTACCTAGAGATATTCCAAGAGAGAAAGTAATCAAGCTAATAGATGTTGTCATTCAAAAGTTAGAATACAGTTTAAAGAAGAAAAAGAGAAAACTACGAATTGTTAAATATGCATACTACACTTTGATCACGTTGTCGGTTATACTTTCTGCAACAACTGGGTTTATTAATATTTTTATACCTGTAACAATTTACTCGATATTAACAACGTCTCTTGCAACTGGAAGTGCTACAATAACAGGTTTGTCTTCTACGTTAAACATAAGCAAAAGAAAAGACGAATATAAAACCATTGTCACTTGTATTAACTCATATAAAGAGCAGTTAGAGATGATAATAACATTAAATGGTGAAATGGATAGCGAATATATAAAAGATACTTTGCTTAAGATCAGAGAACAACTTAAAGATATAAGATATAAGATTTGGCTATGTAAATAAAGTCAAGTCCGTAAAACAGCGTAAGACCAAAGTTTCAGAGTAGATTTGAAAACCTGGAGAGTACTAATACCGTCCGAATAAGAAGATCAAGCTTGTTTGTACCTTTTGATTTGTTAAAGAACTCTAATTCTTGGTCCTTCACATGTGAAGGGCCTGCAAGTCTTGTAAACGTTTCAACCTTACGAACACCCTTCCAAATGAACAACCTCACACAACCTTCATCAACGAACCCGGGTCTGTACTCTCTAATCATAAAAGGTGACGATTTTCTCTATAATAAATGAGTAAGAAAACTATTAATTGGGATGTAAAAGAGATGATAAAAGAAACAACAGCTAAGAAAAGAAATGGAGAACTTATACCTGATGATATTCGTTGTCTTATCGTGGGTCCGTCGGCGTGTGGTAAAACTTTTTTGTTATTTAACTTCTTATTACAGCCAGGTTGGTTAAACAATAATTACTTCTACATATATTCTAAAAGCATGAATCAGCCAAGTATGTGCAGTTAAAAGATCGATTTGAAAAGGCAGAACTAAAGTTTAAGAAGCAAATAGCAACGTTCTTAAGCGGTAATGATCCTTTTGTACCTATTGATGAATGTGAAAAATACTCTGTTGTTGTGTTTGACGATTACATTTTGGAGAATCAAGATACTGTTAGAAATTACTTTACAAGAGGTAGGCATAGACATTTAGACTGTTTGTATCTTGCACAAATATATTCAAAAGTACCTAAACAGCTTATAAGAGATAACGTTAACTTCCTATGCATATTCAGACAAGATAATACTAATCTTAAACATGTGTATAATGAGTTTGTTGGACGAGATGTGTCTTATGATAAATTTAAAGAGATATGTTCAAAATGTTGGCAAGAATATTATGGTTTTATAGTAATTGATATGACAAGCAAGGTAAACAATGGTAAGTATAGGAACAAGATAAAACATTTCTTAAAAGTTTGATGTTTATTGACGTTTTACGTTTTAACGTTTGACGTTCTTTGACGTTTATTGACGTTTTTTCACGTTTATTGACGTTCTTTGACGTTTATTGACATTTGTTCTTTTGCTATATAATAAATGGTTGAGAAAGAAATTAATCAGAATAACAAGTTAAAGGAGTTCTTGATAAAGGGCTTCAAATCTTGGAAGAAAGAAAGAACAGGTATATATGATAAATTTAAAACACAAGAGCAACCTGTAATTGATGCTATTCAAAACTTAGGAAGTGAGATCAAAGAAGTAGCAGAACAAAATAAAAATCTAATAACTGAACTTGTTCCAGTTGCACATAAGACGGCTTCAATAGATCCTAGTCTATTAGAAATACCTAAAAGATAACTTATGATAGTTCTCCAAGTAGTAGTGATACGCCTATAACGGGAGAAATAAAACAAATGAGGAAACAAATTAAAGACAAAGTGGAAGGAGTAGAACCTTTAACAACAGCACAGTCATTTGGTAAGATTGCAACGAAATATTATAGTAAAAGAAATGATACTGTGTTTGAAATAAGAACTGTAGAAGAAGATGGAAAAATAATAAACAAGATAGGAAATTTGGAAGTTAAAGTGAATGGTGATGATTTGATAATTAATGGTAAAACTTATAAAGGAACAGAAGGGCTATGGGAATTGTTAACGACGAATACTAGTAAAACCATTGAAGATTATGATGATGATGATTTTGAACAGTACAAGGAAATAATAATAGAATCAGATCCTGCCTTCCAAAAATATAATCGAGATAAAAAGGTAGCATCTAGTAGTGGTTCTAAGTACATTAATATTATCAAACCTATTTGGGATAATTATATTAAACATCTTTAAATCCAACACCGCCAAGAAAGATAACACCCAAGTCTGGGGAAGGAATAAAAATATACAGCGAATTACCTAAAGAATATATATGGATGGAAGATGTGAGAAAGTTAATTGATCGGTTAATAGTTATAGATGGAGAAGAAAGGGCTGGTAATCATAACTTTTACAATGAGAAAGTAGGTATAGCGAGTATGATTAATAATAAGCTTTCACAATTTGTTCCTAATGATCCAAAAGGTATAGGCTATTTGATTAAGATTTTAAATACGTTGCCACCACGATTCTGAAATGATGAGAAGTTTGGGAAAGGATTAGTAAATGAGTTGATTAATAAACTCCCATTTGAATTACATATTCCAGGATTTTCATACTGTGGTCCGGGAACTAAGCTACAAGAAAGATTAGAAAGAGGTGATAAAGGAATTAACCCATTAGATGAGGCTTGTAAAGAACACGATATATACTACAGAGACAATAAAGATACAGAGTCAAGACATATTGCAGATAAGGAACTAGAAACTAAAGCACGGAAAAGAGCATTTAGTAGTGATGCATCAATTGGTGAACGATTAGCTGCTTTTGGGGTTGGTACTGCTATAAATGCTAAGGTTAAGTTGGGATGTGGATTATAAGTTTTTAATTGTTATTATGTATGAGTCTTTTATGGGTATATCCCATAAAAGCGCCAAGGGGGAGTTTTAACCTCCCTTACAGAACGTTCATCTTCAAACAGTTTTTATCAGCGATGTTTCAAGATTTTCTTTATACTAAATGGATAGTATTGAGAGTTACGAGTTACAAAGTTTTAAAGCTAACACAAGAACATTTAGTAATTTGAATGAAGCTAACAAATATATTGAGTTTGATTTCGACGTGGGCGATGGCTTGATACATCCACACAAAGCAGATTGTCATATGACTTTTGAAGTTGTTGGTGCATCAGTTGGAGGAACATTTGGTGCAAATGATACTATAAAACTTGTAGATAACTTCTTCCCATTCTTCTTTTCTCAAATTGAGGTTAGAAAGCATGGAGTTGTTATAGATAAGATTGAACTACCAGGAATAACATCTACAGCTGTCGGAACATTAAAGATTTCCAAGCCAGAAGTTGTATATCTAAAACAAGCAGGATTTGAAACAGATGATAAACTTGGTCTAAGAAAGTACTTTAGCGTTTTGTATCCATTAAGATTAATTCCAGGCTTTTTAAGTGATTATAAAGAGGTTATGTGGAAAGGTGGATTGAGAATAACATTTACAAAAGCTAACAACAATAACGATGTTTTGTACAAATGGGCTGGATCGGGAGCAACTCCTCATGATGGAAAAATAACAATAAAAAGTATGGAGATAAGAATGCCTATTGTTGAATACAAATCTAATTATGAAAACAAGTTAAAGTTGAATATTCTTAAAGAACCCAAAATCATGTTTTCATTCCATACTTATAAATGTGTTCAAAAGACTGTTACAGGTTCTTTCTTGGAGTTTGATGTTACTACGCAATTTAATTCTAGACAATTTGATATGCCTGATTTCGTAGTTGTAATGTTTCAAACTGATAGAAGTGGCAAACAAACAGCAGATGCAAGTAAGTTTGATCATTGTAAGGTAAAGAATATCTATCTTAAGAATGGGAGGAATGAGGTATTTCCAAAAGAATCAAGAAACTTAGATATTGCTAACAAGGATTATTTTAAGATGTACGAAGATTATACTGCATTAAAAGAATAACATGTGGCAATACCGAAATGTACTATGACCCTAAAGAATTTATAGATAACAGACCAATGTATGTGATTAATTGTAGTAAGAGAAAGAATGTATCGGTAAATGAGAGAACAAACATAAAGATTGTTGTAGACTTTGCAGAAGCTGTGACTTCTGATACTATATGCTATGCGATTTTAATTGGGCGAAAGAACTTTACATATGATCCTAAGAATGAGAAAGTAGTAGAAGAGATTTAGACAGCTAACAAAATATCAACGTCAGAGAAAAATATCAAAAACAATTCAAGGATCTAAGGGCCAGTATTACTGGCCTTTTATCAGTTAGTCATCCTCAAACCGTTTTCATTAACGATTGTTTTATGGAAGTTTTTCCATAAAACGAAATTGATAAAAATGATTAAATATTTTTTGATGAAGATAAAATTTGAAGAGTGTTCATTGATTTTCTATATAATAAATACGATGGCAAAACACGTTGATTTTTTAAACAAGCTTGGAAGTCTTGAACAAAAACACGTTATTGGATTAAGAGAATTAGAATTAAATACAGAATATAAGATTGTGAAAATGGAAAAGATTAAAACTAAGTATGGAAAGAGCATATTAGTTGAGTGTGAGGAGTTCACAGTTTTTCTTCCACCTAGATTTACAAAACACTTAACAGATAAAATGATTGATGAGATCGTTAAGGATGGAATAAAAATCAAATACACTGGTCTAAAAGATAACTATCCAACTGTTGAGTTCTGTATGTAATTCCAAAAAATGAACAAAAATGAACAAAAATATGTTGTCAGAAGTTAAAAACAGAGCGATTAAAATGGATCTTTAAATAAAGTTCATTCTTACTAATTATTTCAATGTATTTGTGAAAAATGTGCAAACCGAAGTTCAAGTAGTTTTTGATATTAACGGTTGTCTATTCAGCTTGAATTATGATCAGTGGACAGAGTTTAAGAAGTCATTGTTTCCTATTGAGAAGGAGGTTAGCAGAAGGTTCCATTATCAGTATCCGAACATGTAATTTTAAATATGTTTTAAGTGTATAAGTGTTTTTATGGTATTACCATAAAAGCTATCCCTGTATATAGTTGCATCTCGTCAAGTGCTGTTCAAATATATATATATATACTTTGTTATGTATACGATTACTTGTTTTAGACTTATTTTGATTTATATCAAAATTTTACATATTAACCTATCCTCGTATATGCTTAACTAGATAGAAGCCGTTAAGTGCTGTTCAAATATATATACTTTGTTATGTATGTGATTACTTGTTTACGATTGGATGAAAGAACGATAATTATAATCATATGAATTTCCAACCCTGAAATAGCGGTAGTCCTTCACGCTTTTCTGACTACTATAAATGATTGAATTTGACTGTCATCTGGCGGAGGTTTCTATAACCAGTTTCTCTCTCATGCAACTAACAGTAACGAGACATTTGCATAGTTGAAGTTGTCCGATCAGAAATTTTCATGGTCAACGATTGTGAATCAAGAAACGAAAGAAAGACGCTCCACCAAGAAACGCGCCGGAAATAAGTCTTTCTCAAACTGAGCAGGAAGAAAAGCGTGAGATACATTTGGCTGAAGTCCAAACAGCTGCTAAAAAAGAAAGAAAACATGTTGTTGTTGCTGTTGTAAGACTCTATGTATATATGTGTGTTGGCGTGAGGAAAAGGAAAAGAAAAGAGAGAGGTTATAAATATCATATACATGTATGCTCATGCCTCTCTTAACTGAATATATGTATATACGTGTGTGCAGTGAGAGCTGGAATGTTTATACGTATATATCTATAACAACTGTATGCAACATACTAAACTTTAAGTTCGCATTACTCAGCTTTTAGTAGACAAATTTCGATCAAACAAAAACTATTTTTTCAATCAAAGACAGCGCTATAAGTTGTAAGTTTTTAGATGTAAGTTTTTATGATTTTAAATGTCATAAAAGCATATGCGCAGTGTACAATATCTAATCTACTTTACTCTCACCTTCTTTATTAAAGTTCAATGGTCAGTGGTTGGTTTGTAATTTTTGGTAGTCAGGGGTGGAGGGGAAAGTGCGCTAGTAGTTAGGTATATAATCTACTTATTGAAAAACATTTCTTTTCTTTGTTCATTCAAATATAACAATTTTCCTTTCATTATGATCTCAACTATTATGAAAAGTGCACATTCACTATTATAAAAAGTACATACTCAATAATGTCTTGTAAAATATTTTACGATATCTGCGTTCCTTTTTCTGTTGAATCAAATGCTAATAGAACTCCTTTTCCATATAAACTTTTGTTTTTATTATTCCGTCAACTACTGTCGGTTCCAAGTGGCAGGTTCAAGGCGCAGCAGAAAATTGTTTTTGAAATAACTTGTTTGAGACTGCAAGAATGCAATGACGTAAAATTATGATAAAAGATGTCCAAGCTGTTACTCAACGGCACTGTGCTTTCGGAAGCTTGAAATCTCCCTGACTAGTAGAGAAATTCTGAGAATTCTGTAACTTTTCTAGAATTTTCAAATTCCCTGAATCTTCAGGATATCGCGCTCACCTCGCCACCATGTGTTGCAAATAATACAAATCTCATCATGAAAAAGAGTAACCAAAAGTTTCCTGTAGGTTTTGTTTTGTTACTTTTAACGCTCACCCTTCTTTTTCTCATTTCATTTTGTTTCATCCTTCCTTACCTTTTTTCATTTCTGGTCTCGAAGAGGGATCCGGACCCCCCCACCCTTGGCTACGTGCCTGCTATGTAGAAACGAGACATACAATAGAACCACTACTCGTGGTTAGAATGTGTGTTCTGAACTTTCTTTGTCTTTTTGTATATACCCAGCTGTGTTACTATTAAGGCGTCAGCAAGAATGTACTTCAGACTCAACTGCAGTAACAATATTGTATTCAAAAAAAGACAATCTTATGAGTAACCTTTCAGTTACATGAATTTCGGTTCCTGCAAGTCCAACCTCTCAGAATACACTGTCGTATTTTTTGATACAAGATTTTGTTACAAGATATGGACAAAACTCAATTATCAAACCCTAAACATATTATCGTGATTGCCATTGTATGTTGTGGAGTGTATTAACCCATATAACAAAAGTACATGCTGAAAAAATAGGTATGGGACTGAGCTTCGAACACGAGTCTGCTGAATGGAAAATTAGTCTTCCAACCACTACTCCATGAAGGATACGTCTCGATCAACCCTAACGTTATCAACAGATTCTAATAGTGAGAATATAGCAGCGATACCCAGGAAAGTACGCGTACATATTCATATACTGTATTTGGTTGCAATTAAGTATCCCTGAAAAGGGCTAGGAAGGGTGTAGAAGGTATTATATTTAATATCGGGTATATTCGCCATTGACTTCCCTTACGGCTTCTAATCGCCGACCCATTGAATTAACAAGGCGAGCGATGAAACGTGGAGTGCAACAAAGTCCCCAAGCTTCTTCAACTTGCTCCATAAAGTTTCAGCTGTTCGCGGTGGATTGTCCGACCAACGTTCACTTACAACAGCAGCCCACATGTTTTCAATGGGATTCAAATAAGCACCTCGAGGTACCCATTCGACTAGCTCGAGATCAGGTTGCCTCTGGATCCATGATTGAACCACAGCTGAATCATGCACGGAACTATGGTCCTGTTGTAGCTGCAGTATGTCGTCACCAACATGTGCTTTTATTTCAGGGAGCATAAAGTCGACAAGATCAACATATTTTTGACCATTAAGTCGGCCTATAATTCGATGGATACCACCTCCACCTACAGCCTTGCATATCCACCCCCAACAGTGAATCGTCACATGACCCATTCGCGCTGAACGAGCCGGGCCATATATTGTGGATCAAACCGTATTCCAGATGGGCGATACACACGTGTCGGCCCAACGTTTCCAGTGGAAAATATTTTCTCATCTGTAAAGACAACAGTGTCCTAGTGACGAGCAATATTTAGCTCCGCAAACGCCAGTCTATCGACTTTGTGATCTTCTGTCAATCTCTCCTTAACAGCAGCCCGGAAGGACCTTAAGCCTGCGGCCCGAAGTCGCCTTCAGACTGTAGTTACATCACCTGGAAAGGCGGTAGACTGCTGCAGTTGTCGGGCACACATGAAAGGCTGTCGACAGCATTGATCAACTAATCGTTGGTCTTGTGTCGGTGAGGACACTCGTGGCCGACCAGTTCCAGATTTTCGAGTTAGACTTCCAGTTTCCTCATATTTTTTTCCACCACCTGAACGCTGTTGCACGATGCACGCCTAATCGGCACGCCTGCTTCAGGAACACTCAATCCCGCATGTTCAATAAGAGCGATAACATTCACGTACTGAATGATCATATTGCGCCATTTTTACACACCAAAGTAAAAGTGCTAGAGCGTCTTTGAATATAGGATAATGCACAATATTGCTATACATGACGTCGTATTATGAAAGGCATGCGCAGAAGAAGTAGATGTGTCTGTAATCAACTGTTGTTGCACGCAAAAATACTCACTCACTGTTAGTAACAAAAAGATTTCTAATGTTTTAAAATCCAATACATTAGAATATAGTAGCAGTTACTATCTTTCAAGAACATAGCTTCCATCCAGTGGTGAGAATAAACACAAACCCGTAACTATGCAACAGTTCACTTCCATCAAAACTCCCGAAGCACTTTAGAGATATAATCTGATTTATTTGTGCAATTTAGATATATATAAGATTACGACTTATCCGGGAAATTTGTTCATACTCATATAAAACAGTTCTATTCTATTATTCGCCACTCGTATACATTATATGACAAACAACAAAACAGAAACAAGTAAAGTGCAAGTACTCTAGACAATATTTATCAAAACGTACTAGAGAATTAAGATATAGCCGAGCGGTCTAGTAGAGTAGTCTACTACCTCCGCCTTCTAGTGTTCAAACCCTCCTGAGGTTTGTGTCTGTTCTCTGTTTGCTTTTTTTTCCTTGTGTTTTCACAACGAATGTTTTTTCTATAATTCCTATAAGCTATGACTTGGAAATCCTAAAGAAAATACACATGTTTATTGTAATACTGTACTCTAATCCGGATTTTTATGTTATTCTCTTCTTTTAGCTATTTAAATTTCGTATAC
This sequence comes from Thermobia domestica, assembly GCF_964235325.1. Classification (NCBI taxonomy): domain Eukaryota; kingdom Metazoa; phylum Arthropoda; class Insecta; order Zygentoma; family Lepismatidae; genus Thermobia; species Thermobia domestica. The sequence continues at coordinate 144,417,750 of NC_137457.1, forward strand.
TTTTATAATTTCGATTAGTGCATATTTCCAACAAGTTAAGAATCGAAGTGAGAATGCTGAAATCTAGAGCTAAAACCGAACCTATACGACATTGAATTCAAATAAGTAAAACGATGTGATCGACAGTTTAATATTAAGTTTTCTAATCCAAATACCGGCACATGGATGTATTGATTTTACAATAAATTCTCTTTAAGTAATAGTTTGACGACTATCGTTTTATGTATTTTGCTGATCAGTTTTCTCTTTTGCTTCGAAATTTCTTACCAACTCTACATGGTTGCTTCGATTCCCGGCAGCAGCTCATATGGTTCGGATTCCACGTTAAGAAGTAGGTCCACGTCTCATATAGCCTCGCTGCTGAACGGACGTTAAACTCAAAATCATCAACAATAACTACATGGTTGTTGTGGAAAAGTAGTAATTTATTATTTTGCATAAACTACATTTTTCACTATTACTGAAACAGTAAGAAAACAAGACAACGCGGGCATTTGCTACGTTTTTACAAATTAATATTTGTCAACTAGCAAGTAATTTAGAAGAAACAGAGTATTCAATACATTGAATGTATAGCACAGTTATGAACCTTCTTTTCGGATGTATATTAAATCATTTGCTCCGTTCCCTCTATTTTTCTCTCTGTCTCTCTCTGTTTGTCTGTCTCTCTCTCTCTCCTTGATATTCAGTTTTCTGCAACTTTTATTTTTGCTTGTTCTTCCTGTGTTCTCACCTCTATACTTTTTTCTTCTTCCTCGATTTCTATAGTCAGAGATAGAGTGAGACAGACAAAGTGATCTACTCATTTGCTTTTACTTTTCTATGCACGTGTATAGCTAGCTTTTTAAAGTACCAATTAGACATAGGTTACAGGCGGTCTGTCATGGACATGTTAGACGTAGTTTTCTGCAGACTCCATTCCATTTTTCGTAGGTAATGATGGAGGAATAGGGAATTAGTGTCAGACTAGCTACGTCGGTAGAGTGTGGCATTACTAATGCTATGGTTCTGCGTTCGAATCCCATCCAAAGACTCTAATTTTTTCCATTTAACAGTTTCCGATGTTTTATACGTGCGAAACTCTTAAGATGTTCTCTCTTTCTAATTTATCCATGTAGATGAATGCTACGAAGAAAAACAATAGAGAAGTAGTCTCTTCTTTCAGTTATGGTTGAGATGTTAAAGAAATTTTCAGCTTTCTGCGAGCATTTTTATTTGTTTAAGTAAATATGTGTTATATAACACTTGTTGTGTGAAATTATGCATTTGTGGTTTGCTGATTCTCACAGTTATTATATATGGTTCCTAACAAAATTTGTGGTGGTCTCCTTTGAAGTGCATGTGTCATTTGGCAACATATGCGCACGTTTTCTTTTCCTTTATATTTCGCATATTCCTCTTTATTTATTTTTTATCACGTTGACCTTTTTCTTTTTCTCTCTCTTTAAAACTGAGGATGTAAAATGAGAAGAGAAATGAGAAGAACCTCAATCTATTACTCCATCTTGTGAGAAATTTGTGATTTATAGTCACGTGGTCTATGCATTTCTTGCTCCAAACGAAGTATGCAGGGGGACGAAGCCGAAGGTTATCCTGGCGTGATCAGTGCCACAAAGACGTTAGGTTGGTTGCCTATGTTGTTAGGCGTAGTATCACAATGAACTTAAACTTTCATGTTGCAGGTTTTTTGCTTCGTATTGTACAAATTGCATACAAATTTGTGGTACCGCTTTGATTTGAATTGGAAAGAAAAACAAGTTTTGCGGGTCAGCGTGACCCATCAAAAATTTAAATTTGTAGAAATTCGTGGGAGTGAAAATTCTTATAAATTTTTGGTATTGTTTTCATTCGAATAGATAAAATTGTTGTGTGGGCCCGTTTGACTCGCCATCAAAAATTAAAATTTCTCGAAATTCATGTGGGATCAAATTGTAATTTTCGTGATACAGATTAGTACATATTGGGTACAGATTTTTGGTGCCGTTTCGATTGAAATTCGAAGGAAAAATGAGTTGTGCGGGCCAGTTTCTTCCACCAACAAACATGTATGTTTGTCTAAATTGGTGGTAGTACAGATTCTAATGTTGGTGCTACAAATTGGTATGTATTGGGTACAAATTTTGGTTCCGGTTTAATTGGGATTGAGAAGAAAAATAAGTTGTGCTGTCCAGATTGACTTCCCAACAAAAGTTAAATTTTCTCAAAAAAATTCGGTGTAAAATTTCTAATTTTTGTGGTACAGGCTGTTGCATATTGGGTACAAGTTTTTGTAACTTTATGCTTCGAATTTAAAAGGAAAATAAGTTGTCCAGCCCAGCCTGACACGCCATTAAAAATTCATGTTTCTCGGAATTTGTGGGTGAAGAATTTTAATTTTGGTGGTGAAAATTGGTGTATATTGGGTACAAATTTTTGGTTCGAATTAGAAAGAAAAGTAAGTACGTTCCAGCTTGGCCCGCCAATAAAAATTCAAACGTCTACAACCAAGTAATAATACAAATTCTTGTTTTGCTAGTACAAATTGGCATATATACTTGTTACAAATTTTTCGTACTGTTTTCATTCGAGTTGAAAAAAAAAATATGTTTTGTTGATCAGTTTGACCTCGCATCAAAAATTCAATTTCTCGAAATTGGTGGGGGTACAAATGCTAGCTTTGACGTTATAAATTGATACATATGGGTACAAATTTTTGGTGACGTTTTGATTCGAAATGGAAAGGAAACAAACATGTGCGGGCCAGGTTGACCTGCCATGAAAAATTCAAATTCCTCGCAAGTCATGTATATCCTGTTTTAAAGCTTGATTAGAATGTTTGCTTTAATTGGGCCACCAGTTTTTCCGTTAATTTAACATAATCTACGGCGGTAAAAACGAAACAGACTACGGTACAATCCGGTACAAACGAAAATCTTTCAAATGAGCCAACAAAATCGTTTGTACAACGTGGTGGGGGCCAGGTTCACACAGCCCCCAATTTTGTTTTCTTAATTTTCTATAATCTGTTATGTTTAAACTAAAATATATTGTGCTACAATCCAGTACTAATCAAGTACTTTTATATGACATACAAAATCATGTGTACCCGGTGTATTAAGTCGTGATTTGAGGACCTGCTTGATCTGCCATTTTGTTTCGTAAATTTTTCATAATCCAGAACGGTACAATTGAATCAAACTACGGTACAATCCGGTACAAACAAAAATCTTTCAAATGAGCCAATTAAATCGATGCTAGGACATTGTGGGGGAGGCTGCGTGAACTTGGCCCCCAATTTGTTTTATTGATTTCTCATATTGCAGTACAGTACAAGCAAAAATATTTGCGATACAAACCGGTACAAACGAATTACTTTTTATTGATATGCGGAAATCGTTTAAACCGAGAGGGGGGCAGGTTCACAAGGTAAAATGCTCTTTCGAACTACTACAATGAAAACAAACTAAAAGCTTAAAAATTCATTCATCTTGACTAACCTAATCTAATAATTTGAGGAAAACATGTTCTCAATTTTCCCAGTAACTAATATACCAAATTGGAAAGTATAATTTAACTGACTATTGCTTGGTTACTTGTAGCAACCAAGAATTTTTCAAAAGGTTTGTCCTGACAGATTTGGCGACTTTAACCTTGATCCAGGAAGCGAAACGTTTTTGGAATAATTCAGTTATTCTTATTGAAAGTGTTTTCGCTCTTCCTCGTCGACCTTCATTTCATGAAGGTGACTATTCAGTAAGAAGTCATTGGTAGTAGTGCAAAACTAGTCGATTTGCTAATAGGAATTCGTCTAGTAATACCAAGGTCGTCATTTGGGTTCCACTCTACTTACAATGAAACTTTTAAATTTAATTTTTTTCTTAGGAGGTGAATTATAAGGTTTCTTTGCTCAAAGTTCACCATCTGGAGATGGTGTGCAATAATTATACATGTGCTAACCGAGTGTACCTAGATAAATATTGAACTAACATCAGGAGCAGTGATCTATGTTCATATTTCATTATCATTTAATACATTTTTGTTTACTCATATTTATGAAATTACTTTTCTCAGTTACGTAGAATATAGCAAGGGATAATGTCTGATATATTACACTGTAAAAAATTTTGGGTCTGAGTTTTCTGACTTGGGTCGGAAAAGTTTCCGAGCATCTTCCCAATAGTTTTCGGAAACATACGTGTTTCTTAGCGAATTGGAAAAATGTAATTTCCGAAATTCTTCGGAAACGTCTCTGCCTCCGGAGCTGCCCGCATTTTCCCGGAAAGGTTCCATAGTAAAGCTTTTCCGATATCTTTCGGAAACATTCTATTTTTTTTCTTTGTGATTTTAAATTCTATACGCAATGGAGACATCGTGAATATTATATTATGATCCATCAAAGACGCTAATACAATTATATTATATCTTTTTTTTTAAAAAATGTTTTCGATGTTGACTTGAGTTGATTTTGAGTTTAACGTCCGTTCAGCAGCGAGGATATATGAGATAAGACCTACTGGTTAACGTGGAATCCGAACCACATAAGCTCCCGCCGGGAATCGAACCCGGGTCTCCCACGCCAAAGGCGCGGACGCTAGCCGCTTTGCCACAACTCTTGATTGTTTTCAATTCTGCAAATCAAACTATATGTCTCCCTAGGAGAACATTGAAACTTTTACGTTGATTAAAAGAAGAAAATAGAAATTGCCAGCTATAAGTGCATCTTCATCTTTTAAATCAGTTTAAATAGTCTCCGAGGGAAACAGCTGGATTTGTGGGATTGAAGACAATAAAAAATATATATGAATTACATTGTATTAGCATCTTTTTGGATCAAACAAAATTCAGAAGGACTCCGTGCTATATAAAATTAAAAATCAGGCATCATTTCGTAAGAAAATATAGTGAGATAATACAAAACGGGTTAAATACCACAGGAAAGCAAAAAGCGAAGGATTGAACTTAAATAGTTTATTTGCTGAAAAATCACGTTTGTCTTCAATGTAGTCTTAAATTCTTGAAAAAAAATGAAGTTTTATAGTGAAACCTTAGGACCAAAACTATCCCAGACAACACGTATGTGTACGACACATGTGCACTATCAATGCATAAGCCGTACATGTGCACATGTGCATTTATGTAGATGATCCACACATACATAACCCGTGCATAAGCCCTACACGTGGATTTGCACGGAGGTTAAAAAAAAGGAAGAAACAGAACAGAAACATTAAGGAATAAGAAGGAACGGACTTACCAAGAAGAAGAACTGTGTGCAATACGCGCACACACATACAAAAGGACGGCAGTTACGTACCTAGACCTGGAAGGCTTGTTGGAAGGTTCCCAACTCATGTTTTTTTGATTGTCTTATCAATGCTGTGGAAATTTTATGATAACCGCTTCCGATTCGTCACTCAGTTTCCCTTGTCTAGATTAATTTTTTTTTAAATGAATAAATTAATTTTCATAAACCAGTCTCTCTACTTCATTTCTAGCTCCAAATAAAATTTTTGAATCTTCTACCCTGTGCTGCGTTTTTTTTTTTAAATGTTTCGATAAACCTCACACCGGATTTTCCGCATTCGAATTTCTAATGTATTCCTTTACTCGGACTTTTAAATTTCTTTTCATTTTGCCTATATCTCTCTTAGCAACTGCATTTTATTTCATAAATACCATATTTTTCATTGAAATCCGCGTAATAACTTAAATTGGGTGATATTCTTTTCTGAAGTTTTAGGTGGCTTTAAAGCTGTAAGAAAATCATATTGTGTGCAGATTCTATGTACTGCAGTTGTCAATCTGGGAAAAATAGTCAATCCAATCCATCTTTTCATCCTGTATGTCAGTTTCAGGTTTATCGGAACTTAAATTCCTCTTAACCCAATTATGCCAATTATCTAATAATGAAGCTGGGTACCCGTTCAGAGTACCCGGTTTAATCAGGAATTCAATCTCTGCCTGTTGGTCTGTTTGTAAGGAAGTAAGACGTATAGCTTGCAAAAAATAAATTCTTCAAAATATTTGCTTTGGTACTTGCTGAATGTGGAGATTTATAATGAATGTACTGTGTACCTGCTGTTGTCTTGTGGTGCACACTGGTAACGAATTTGCTCTTTTGTCTTCTTACATTAACGTCTAGGTACGTAAGACTGCCGTCCTTTTTTTGTGTGTTTGTGTGTTGCACACAGCTCTTCCCCTTGGTAAATCCGTTCCTTTTTATTCCTTGATGTTTCTATTCTTTTTCTTCCTGCTTTTAACCTACGTGACCAAGACTCCAGGGAAGAGTCGACAGCTTGTTTCATGATTAGTAGGGCTCGCATGTTGAAGACTTAAAAATTGCCTAAAAAGGACCTATAAAAAATCTAAAATATTTTTAAAAGCATCCAAAAACTGGAAAAAAGGACGTAAAAGTAAGACCTAATTTAATTGGAATTACATATTTAATGAATGTAATGCTCAAGAAATAAAACTTCTGGAAGCTTAACGGTCTGTCCTTATTCCACAAGCTGAAGTACAAACTAAAATAAGAAAACTTCCCCCCTCACCCCTTGGTGGAGGATATTATCTGACTTGTGATTGTTGCAAATCTGGTCTTATCAGTCCAGGCGTTGAAGGATGTCTTATCTTTTGAATTCCCTTTACTAAAGAAAAGGTGTTTAAGAGATGGCGATGATTCGAGCTAATGGCCAGTAAATTTATTGTCGAAAGATGAAGTGCCAAAAAATGACGTTAAGACCAATAAAGTTTTTAAAATGACCAATATATAAAAAACAAAACGTCGAAAAAGGCAAAAAGGCTATCATTTTCTAGCCTATAATGACCCAAAATAAAATATATTTTATATCCGTGCATTCAAAACTACGTTGTTGTTAAACACTTTAACATGAAAGCATCAAATCCGCCCAAGGAAAGTCCAAAATCCGATAAAAATCACTTTCAATGTGATCAGCTTAGTTGTACCAATAATACACAAACTAAAAGCACTAAAACCCGGGTGGGTTCTCAGGTGGGTCCAACCCGAATCGGGTTTTTACGGGCTGGGCCCACTTGGGTAAACCCTGTTACGTCCTGGGCACTGGAAGATAACACTCGAAAAACATTTAAAGACATCAATTTTATACCAAAGAACGTTCGTTTGGTAAACATATTCCAAGAAATTGCGGAGCAAAGGGAGAAAAAGTAAACTAAAATCATTGTAGTAAGTCTGATGTCTAATCGCTCTGAATCGAACCTTGTTTGTTAGGTCAAAATATTCCCATAAATACCGAAGTTGTAGAGAAAAACGGCATCCGCCGGGAATCGAACGGGTCTCTCACGCCAAAGGCGCGTACGCTAACCGCTTAGCCACGGAGAAGCTCACGAGCAAATTTTGTAGAAACAACAAATATTACTACACTGATGTCCTGCGTTCTAATATGGCCCGTTGCACATATTTTTTTAAGTCAGAAGAAATTGTTTAGACTTCAAAATATGTCATAGTTTTAGGATTAGTCCTCTACATTTAGTGACCACTTGCGTCTCCCACTCACAAAGCAAAATGCTGGAAAGTACTGTTCGATTGCGTCTCCAGTGACATATATTAGTTATAGTGAGATTCTGAAACTTTGCGTTCCCACTGACGTAAGTTAGGTAACCTTAGGCACTGTTGTGTTGGTATTATTGGTACCATTGTGCCAAGTATCCCTTTCGCCTATATACACAGTCCAAAATTTTCTAAAGCTGATGAGCTCGTTCGGCACTAACCCCCCCCTCACGTCCACAACCTTTAGGCTTACGAAAGATACATCTCATTAATTATAGGGTAATAGTATACAACGTCTACTCCATGTAGGGGACGATTCTGAAAAATAACGGATTAATCGAGCAGACAAATCTACCAAATTTTAACACATTTCTTACATTTTCAGATTAGGCTCAAGCTTTGTATTCTTTTGTTTTTTTCGCAGTGCATGTACTAAATGAGGAGCTCTATTACCACATCCAGATTTATTTCAGGTGGTCTTAGTATAAATAAAGTGTGGAAATATGCCATAAAAACCTTACTATTTATCGTAGGATCATGGCTCATAGCTCTCTTTTTTTTTTTTTTTTTAGATAGAGCTTACTTCCCAACGGTATCACTCGCTTGTCCGTATTGAACAACAGAAACGGGATAAACCGGGAGATTTATCGAAAAAAAATCTAATTTCTTTTGCCCTTCTGGCCCGGCCCTGAGTTTACCTAGCGATCTGATTTTTTCTAAAAAAAAATAGTTATGAAAATAATGTGCGTATATAATATTTCAAAAATTTACTGCATCATTACTGTTTGGCCTAGAGTCATGATTTAAAATGTTATCTTCTTTAAAATAACGACCGCTTCTCAACGCTATCACTCACATATCCGTATTATACATCTGAACCCGGAAAATCGGGCATTTTTCTGAAAAACTCACTTCTGGGAACACTTTCGCACCTCGAGCCCGGTCCTAGTTTCACGTAGGGATCTAAACAAATGATAAATATACAAAAGTACACACAATCCGTATGCAAAGTTTCAATTTGTTATCTTGAAAACTAAGAGCGTGAAACATTTTTGAAATTTGCCTAGGAAAAAAAGTCACGCCTCTCCGCGCCACTATGTTGACCATGTGCTTCCAAGACGCACCTGGGTTGTTCTTACGTCCATACTTGATTTTATCAATAAAAAATGACTTAAATACCTGATACAGTACATAAATAATTTGCCAAACACGATACTACGTCATGGTATATAAATACACCATAAATCCTAAAAGAGCTAAACGAGTCGGGGCAGAAGCGCAGCAGGGATGCCAGGTAGCGAGGGGGTTAGTCCGTAGGGCTTAGTTGCGAGAGCGACGGAGCTATACGCATCAACGAGGATAGTGGAAGAGCACATTTACATTTAGAATACTTTTGCTCTCAGAAAATTTATAGGAAAAATACGATGTGAAACATTTTTCATGAATAAAAGACACTGTGAATATAAGTAATTACTGTCAGTGCACAGAATATTAAAGTGAAATTTTTTTGGTAGATCCGTCGTCAGTGGCGTATCTAGGCCGGAGCCGGGGGAACCTAGGATCCCCCTGTTTTTTGTGACAAACATCAATTAAGCTAGCTCTATTATTTATATATTTTTGGATGTTTTTAATCATATCATGATATACCTACCATAGTCTGCGATTCTGGCTATTTCCTCTAATTTCACCTTCTAGATCCGCCCCTGACCGTTGGCTTATATTTAGCAGAAGGAGCTCAGCAATTGTTTCTAAAATATTACAATTTTAGTAATTTGTCTTCACATTAGGCTAGTTTAGTTTAGGTTAGTGTAGAGGTCTAGCATAATTTTCGAAAATATTATAGAATTTCGGGTAAGAGTGCACTTTGTGCTGAACAAGTGATTTTAGGTATCTTTTAGTTTCTCTCCCAATCTTGCAAATATAAGATCTTAAGTGTTACTTACTTCACAAAACATAGCAGAGCGAGAGAAGGGGGTTCGAAGCCACGTAGGGGTGTTTAGTTATAGTTCTTATGGGCGTTCTGCACAAAGTGCAACCAAATTTTGCTTACTTCTACTAACGTTAGGTTTTTTCGGATAGTTCAGGTTAGCTTAGATTAGATTTGAGGCATTACTCGAGCAGAGCGAGGTTCTATCAAATTTTGAGACATTTCTTACATTTTCAGGTTTTGTCAAATCTTTATGTTTATTTTAGCAGACCATGCACGAAATGAGCAACTCCATTACCACTTATAAAGTGACTTCAGGAGGGCTTAGTATAAATATTGTTTGGACATGTAGCATAAAAACTACAGTGCAAAAAACACGTACCAGTATGTGCTAGGTGGCCATTAAAAAGCACGAATGCTATCTAACCGAGTCAGGGCAGGAGCGCAGTAGGGAGGCACGAGCGTCAGCGAAGGGGTGCATCCGGAGGGAGCAGGCGCGTCAGTGGTGGAGAGTATACGCATAAACGAGTTTAGTGGAATAGCATACTTTTCATTTCAGTATGCTGTGCACTGACACTAACTACTTATATTCACACTCTCATTTATTCACAAAAAGTGTTTCACATCGTATTTTACCTATAGATTTTCTATCTGGTAGAACCGTATGCTCGAGTGAACCCAGAGTTGGTTACGTTATTTTGGTCTAACTACTTGCATCATCCATTTCTCCTGTAAATGTGTTTTTACGTGCTTCTGGTCCCTTCTGCTAAACATAAACGAACTGTCGGTTTGAGTGAACCCAAAACTAATAATATTATGAGTGTTTACGCGCATTATGCTGAAAACATGCATAAAGTACAAGGACGCATTACTGTCTACGCTCATTCATTATGCTAAAACACGCATTAAATAATCACAACTGCAACCAAAAATTACAAAAATAATAAAAACTTTTAAATACATTTAGCCTACTATTTACTCGACGCTCTGATGATTTATTTCTAAAATTCTTCGACATAAATAATAGCACTATTCATTAAACAAACATGGCTGGTATTACTCCCACGATGGATCACTAAAAAGTTGCCGAGTAGTCTGGTAAAGCTAGTTTACCGTGAAATAAAGGAAATGTAACTTTAGATTATGGGAAATATATGAGAAAATTCCTTAAAAATAAATGAAACTTGTTTCCGATGATAAAAGGATACTACATATTTCTGAACACACCGAATTCTTTCTGATTTCTTATGGAAAGGTTATTATTTTCGTTAAAATGGAGAAACGTTGTGTTAATTTATATGGAAACCTAGACTTTCCTTTGCAAAAACGTTCCCCGAAGATGAGAAACCTTCCAGATTTTTTTTACAGGGTATGTCGTTCTAAAAGATAAAACTCGTTTTCATTTTATATCGCAAATGTTCTAACAAAGACATGTTTGTATTATTAAATGGAGAAAACTTACGCAAACCCGTGTCATGAGCTCATAAATACTATAACACATACATTTTAACTAATTTTCATAATTGAAACATGTAATCTGTTTTCTATTGATGCAATGGATTTAACAAATTAAAATGTCACTCAGGGCACATGTTTTGCTTTACCTAATTGTCCCTTCGTTATTTCGAATGCATTTTCCGGACACACTGTAAACCAATAATAAAACAACGCAAATATTCTTGTTTGATTTAATGTGTAAATGAGACATAATAGTAACTACAAAGGTTGTTCAGCCGACGTTTGGCCGATTTCGTTCCTTCGCCCTCCCGGGCAGAATGGACTCCACTACCTGGTTCGTAGCGTCCTGCAGTGTTGTGCAGTGGCTTCTGGGAACGGAGCTGTTTTTCCACGCGGACGACAATAACGCACAAAACACGACCATTGTTGTGAGTGCAGTGTTAAATTTGTTCCCAAGTATGTGGGTTTCCGCCCTGTGACAAAAATTCCGCTCAAACTAAGCGGGTTTTGGGAAGGCTATGTTGCGGCTCTTTATGACGCCCACTTTAGTGTTTCTGTTATTAGCAAACAATGCAAAAATGGTTTCAAGATCAGTTTAAGTGGAATAAAAAACGTTATTAAAAAGTGGAATGGCAACGAAGCTCAACAAATCGGATCACCAACGATGTTGCCTAGGAAGCGGGAATGCACCAAGGCCACCTCCACCATGCAGAGGAAACTTAGCAAAATGGCAATGCAAGGAAATCCGCCAACCCAGAGGTGTATGGCTAATCGTCTTGACGTGTCTTTCGGGACTGTGAGTCGAACGTTACATCATCAACTCAAGCTGGAAAAAGTCATGAAGGCTCGCGACCATCTTCTCATGGATGCCCACCAAAAGGAACGAAAGTGTAACTCCCGTAAACTGTACGAACGGCATCTGGCAAAACAAAGGTGGATGTACGTCGCAACGGTCGATGAAGCATGGATTTACCTTTCCGACTGCGCCAAACCGAGAGCCATCATGTACCGAGAGAAAGGCGCCAAGAACTTCAGAAGGTGGGTCCGTTTCTGTAGAGAATCCTTCCCAAAAAGGATCCATGGTTGTTACTGGCTATTGTTACCGAGGTAAATTGAAGATTTTTAGGGTGGCGAAAAGCTGCAAAATAAATTCGCAGTATTTTCAAGAGCAGATCATGCAGCCGATCTACCAACATGAGATTCCAACAATGTACCGAAACGGCGCCAATCTGGTGCGCATTCATATGGACAAGGCCTCATCACATACCTCACGATCATCCCTCGCATTCTATAGGGAGATGCAGGAGGCAAGTGCAGGCACGTGGCCAAGGGGGTCTGTGGGTTCAGACCCCCTCCTTCGAGACCAGAAATGAAAGAAATTAAGAAAGGATGAAACAAAAAGAAATGAAAAAGGAAGGATCAGATTTAAAAATAAACTACAGAAAGCTTTTGCTTACCCTTTCTTGTGAGGAAATTATTACTTGCAATACATGGTTGCGAGGTGAACGATATATCCGGAAAGAGTCACGGAATTTGCAATTTCTAGAAAAGTTGCGGAATTTTGGGAAGTTCTGCTACTAGTCAGGGAGATTTCAAGATTCCGAAAGCATAGTGCCCTTCTGTAACAGCGTGGACATCTTTTATCATAATTTTACGTCACCGCATCCTGCAATATCAAACATGTTATTTCAAAAACAATTTTCAATGGCTCGTTTAACCTGTCGTTTGAAACAGACAGTAGTAGAAGGAATAATTAAAATAAAAGTATATGTAGAAATAAAGCTCTGTTAACATTTGATTCAACAGATAAAGGAACGCAGATATTGCAAAATATTTTACAAGACATTATTGAGTCGGTACTTTTCATGATAGTGAATATGTACTTTTTATAATAGTTGCGGTCATAATGAAAGGAAAATTGTTATATTTGAATAAACAGAGGAAAGATGTAAATATTGTATAATCTTTTTCAATACGTTTTTTTATTTTACTTTAAATTTCTTCAAAGTTTATTAAAATACTTACCAACATATCCTTACAAACCAATATATGTTAATAGTAAAGTAGTTTAGATTGATCGAGCTCCTGGGCCTTCAGAATTTCATGTCACGCCCCCCGCCCTCTGTTACGAAATCTCTGCTAAACGAACCAATATATTTTCCAGTAAATTGGTTTAGAATGATCGAGTTCTGGTATGATGACCACAGTATTTCATGTGACTAATCCCCCCTGCTTCACGAAATCCTGGGTATGTGCCTCGGCAAGTGGTATACAGGTGATACCTTTCAATGAGGTACCTGTTAAATCTCCAGATACAAGTCCTATGGACTATTGTGGATTTGGAATGCTGAAGAGGACTTTGGGGAAACAGCGTGTGACAACTGTGGAAGGACTTTCGAAAGCTGTGCAAAGGGAATGGGACAAGATTCCCCTCCCAGTTCTTCAGAGAAGCCTATTACATTTGCAATTACGCTGTCAGGCTATTGTTTGGAACAAAGGGAAACACATCCTCACATCTACATTTGGCACTTACGGACCTGGCGCCATGGATTCTTCTAAATTTTTAGTTAAGTCGAAATTGGCCAAATGTAGACTGAACAACATCTGTATAATTCTTTTTTCTTTAAATGACAAATACGATAATTTTTCGGAAAATTTTATTTCGCCTATAAAGATGTTTGTCAAATCACCCCACACGATGTGATACGTATTTACCTACAGAAAGTTTCAGTAGAGGTATTAAAACTATAAAGTGGCAAAAGTGAAGATATCGTTGAAACGAATAATGTAAAACGTCCAGAGTTTTTACAAAATGGTGTATTATGTGAACCAAAATCAATGTTTTAACAACGTATGTTCTTCCTTTTTATGTTTGAGGTTAAATAAAGTCACTTTGAAACTTTCTCCTGATATCAATAACTCTGTAGATACTGTAGATAGAATGTCTTGTTCCCTATTATTATTCGTTGCATAACTTTGATTTTTTTTTACCTTTTTGGAGTTTGCTACAATGATATGTTTTTAATAAACTTCTCAAACAAACCATGTTGAGTAGAGTGTTGTCTGTCTAACATTAAAGGATGTGAAAAATGTTAAGTTTGAATACACTTTTGTTTGTGTGTATGCAAATTGTCGCAAAGTAGTGCCATTCAAGGTAATGCAATATAGTGTTTTCAACCACTCACCTTTATGCGTGGAACAACCAATGTTGATGTGTCCCTCGCTTTCACTCGTCGCCCATGTTATGCAAATGCTCTGACTCGGTTAGATGGGATTTGAACTTTACATTGAAAACCTAGGACAAATTTTTGCTTTGCCCTTTTAAGTTAATACGTGGTTGATGCACTTTACGTTTTATGCTATATGCACACTGAGAAAAATTCGTTCTTCGTACGTCGCTATATTGTACCAATATACGGAATCTTCTTGCTTACCACTGAAATGGATACGGAACATAAGTTATCCGTATGCTATTTAGGCACAGCCCTTAGATGTTGCATCATGCAAATACAGAATGCTTGATATTTAACAGTCTTCCTTATATTACATACATATATGTATGTTATTTTCGTCAGCTATATGTTATATACGTCCTTTTGCATGTGAGATCCTATTATTGTTTCATACGGAAAGTACGTACAGATGGAACACTTATACAGAAAGTATTATAAAACTAGCGTAAAATACTTTGCTGCACACACATTTTTTCTCAGTGTACATACGCTGTAGTTATACACAGTCCTCCTAAAACAAATCTGCATCCATTAATGCAGCTCCTCTCTTAATTAAACATTTTCTAAAGTATTAAGAATGCATTGTTGCTAAGAGAAGTATTCTGTTATGTTGCAACGTAGTACAATAAGAGATATTTTGCTTTCCGTGTTGTAGTTCTTTGATTTTCTACGAACATATGCTTATAGAGGTCTCGACCTCCAGACCATGCGTTAGAAGTTTATTTACATAATATTGTTAAAGGGCGTTGATTATATTTCTATTTGCAATCATGAGAAGAAAAAGATTTATTGTTTTCGTGTTATCCGAAAAGTGAGTAATTTGCAAAACTTACGAGTCGGAAGGTACTATTTTTGCGAAATAATACAATACAGGCGAAGGTTTGTGTACAGCCCGCTCCCCCCAGTTCTTTGTCACCGGAACTGGAAGAGTCACTACTACTACTGCTACTACTACTACTGCTACTACTACTGCTACTACTACTACTATTACTACTGCTACTACTACTACTACTACTACTACTACTACCACTACTACTGCTACTACTACTACTACTACCGCTACTACTACTAATACTAAAGCCTCCTTACCACAAGACCCACACAGCAATGAAATATTTTCAAAACGTTTCTAAAACGTGCCATCATTTTCCTTCAGAAAATGTATCCTACTTCCCTTAAGGAAATATATTCCATATGTTGTTGAAAACATTTTCCACATAATACTGAAAATATTCTCTGAATACACTCAAAAACGTTGTAGAAATATTTTATACGCCGTTAGAAAAGTTTTCCTAAAAATGTTTCCTGTACGATTTCCAAACATTACTGAAAATGTATTTGAAACGTTTTATACAGTGTTAACGGAATGGTTTTTAAAACGTTTCTCATGGAATATTTTAAAATTATTTACCAATAACGCAGACAATATTTTCCTACATATGCCAAAATATTTTCTTTACATGACAAAATATATTTAGTGAATATTTTTTGTACATCACAGAAAATATTTAAAGAATAGTTTCTGTGCATGACAAAATATTTAGGGAATATTTTGTGTACATGACAAAATATTTACAGAATATTTTCTGTACATGATAGAACCCAAAGCCCATAGGCCAATTCGGTTACTACTGCAGATACGAAAACAAGGTAAGATACAGAAGGAAATTTTTAAAATGCAGCAAGTTTTGTTTTTATATTAGTATACCGCCCAATAGTAACGAAAAGTACAACGCTGCCACTGTTGGACAACACTGAATGAAAGAAAGTGTGGTTTGAAATTATTTGAACCAAAGGGAACGGAAAGACACAATGAAAAATATAGTGCAAGACCCAATTTCGCGTCCTTCGTATCTGCCCCCCCCCCCCCAACACCGTGGTTGCTACGCCTCTGGCGTGGATGTTGCATTTGCATGTTTATCCTTCACTGTGTCTCCTTTCAATTCTTGTCGGTGTAGCTAATTTCAAACCACACATTCTTTCATTCGTGTAGCCCGACATGATGTATGGTAACGCATTTTCTTTATTGAGCGGTACACTAGTACAAAAACAAAAGTGTTGCTGAAATTTAAGAGTGTCCTTACATATCTTACCGTGTTTCCATACCTGCAATAGTAACCGAGTTGGCCTATGGGCTCCGGACTTTTGCGTCACTCTGCATATACGGTATAACGGCTTCTTGCTGGGAACAAATAGGGGGTTGAAAACAAGGCGGCCAGGCTGTGACATAGCAGCTGGAAGAAAACGTACAATTTTACCTGCTTAGACGTCTTTGTCTCACTCTGTCTTCATGACGAGGAACCATTGCGGCCCACAGACTCAGACCAAAAAAAAATAAATAAATAAAAACAAAATAAAAATAAAATACTACTACTACTACTACTACTACTACTAATAATAATAATAATAATAATAATAATAATAATAATAATAATAATAATAATAAAGTGTAAATTATAACTACAATGTAAACAGTGTAATGTAATAAACAGTGTAATGTCAACTTGCTCTCATAATTTTAAGCATTTTTTTTTAACTCAAAATCTTATTTACACACAAAATGTTTCTGGGTGTTTCACTGGTACTACTGGTATGTGGACACGCCATGCATATATGTTGGGGTGTCTTATGTGACTTACGACATTCAAACTGCACATCAGTGTGTTCACAATCGTCGCCTGCCAGTTTTGAAAGCGGCTGTATTGGATTTTTTTTTAATACAAAAAGGATTGAAGTTTAGACATCCATTTCAAGAAACAATTGTTGGCAATCCTTTTCCTATCTTAAAAATAATAAATCCAATATAGCCGCTTTGTAAACTGGCACGCGATGATTGTGAAGGCTCTAATTTGCAGTCTGAACCTCGCAACATCACATAAGACACCCCAACATACATAGACGGCGTGGCCACATACCAGTAGTAGCAGTGGAACACCCAGAAGCATTCTGTGTGTAAAAAAGATTTTGAGTTAATAATAATAATAATAATAATAATAAAAGCAGCTTAAAATTATGAGAGCAAGCTAACATTATGTAGTTATAATTTACACTGTACACTATAATAAATATACATCTATATAAGTTTATATCGGTTAGTAGTTAAATAAAAATATAAATGTACACTATTCTGGCTTTATTTATTTAAATTCTCTTCAGCAGAATTTTCATGCTGCTCGTATTAAGAACAATCTTCTCAAATATCAGATATTCACATTTCAACTTGTAAACATTTGTTCTAGAAAATTATGTCACTGGCACTAATTAAAAAAAATCAACAACAATATTTATGTGTTGCTGAAAATATGTTCTACAAATCTACGGCGCATGGGGAATAGATCTTTTCACGAAATGTCACTTTTTGCAACTTTGAAGAAATATTACATTGTTGAATAACCAGAAAATGTATTTGCTTCTTTATAATGTCACTTTTGATTACCACAACTAACTATAAATTCGACGCTGCGAATTGTCAGTTAAAGTTCTGTGGAACTGCAGCTGAATTCTTAACTGATCTTCTTGTTCGTCTCTGTATGGCATGTTGAAGCCAAATCCCAATAATCTACGCGATCTCATCGTTAGTTACGTTTGTCTTGTGTTACACAGTTTCTGAAAATAAAAATAATAGGCAGCGTTTAATAACATAATAACAGCAGGGAATGATTAAAGATCAATTATTACATCTTAAACTTACAAAAATATTTAAAATGTTTGTGTAGGACCTACAGCAGCTTGTGAAGACAATATTGTGTTACAAAAGTAACATCCTGAAGAAAATGTAAATGGCAAGGAAGACAACAGCTACAGCTGAAAGTGATATACCTTAGACTGTAGCTTAATTACGGACGTTGTAACATGTTGAAGCGGTCACACATTTATTTTTAAAAAGTATAGCATCTTATAAATATTAAACCTAATATTTTAAAAAAAAATAATAATAATAATTTGAAAACATGTGGCAGCATTTGAGTTGATGAAGAACTAGCGTCTCATTCCGAATGCTCTGATCTCAAATCTGGACCCGATCATCCTTTTTCCCTCAGTCGTACCAGGTGAATGCCGAGGTGGTTACTAAGGCCTTGATGACCGCTACCTTGCTTGATTTCTTTCCCCACGGAGCAGGCCATACATATTATTTTGCCTTATACAAATGAATAATTTTGATAACGTTGCATTGCAAAGAATACAAAAAATCGCGAATATAGGAATGAATCATGAAATGCTCAAGAAAACTACCAACATGACAGAACAATTCAGTAAAAGGGTGAAATGATAGGTAAGGGGAAAAAACAAGGAATGTCCATGTGTGTGCTTTATTGGGTACTTTGTCCTATGTGATGGTGACTTTTGGTACTATTTGCCTGTATATATATATGCATCCGTAGATGTAAAAATATCTATGTAAAAACAGGCAAAAGATTTGATTAAGCCAATGCCTCTTTACGAGATTTTCGATATTAAAACACCGTTTTCTCAAAAATACAATTTTCTGACATTCCTTCTATTTTCCCCTTACCCTTCAAATATACTCTATACATGTTCAACTCTCTCTTCCACGGACACTTAAGTGGAACGTGTCACTTGAAGATGGGAAAATTACGCATTTTGCTAAAATAAGTATTTTCAAAGTGTTTTAAATGTTATAACAGCGCTTGTAGTACATGCTTTTGGGAAATAAAGTTTACAGGAAGATGATTCTGAGAAGTATTCATGGCACAATAGTATGTATTTAAAGCGAAGAAAAAATAAAAAGGGCGCCAGAAAGTTTTTACAAGACTTTAAACATAGTGTATCCCTCTTCAAATGACAACTTCTATGATTCTTTCCACTCTGAATCTAAGGTACGGCTTTTTTAATGCATTCAGTGCATTCAGAACTTTATAAAGGTCTTACGTTGAAAAAAATGGAATCTTTAAGTTTAACGTCCCACGATTATGCGGTTAGGCTAAAGGAGATGATGATAATGCGAAATGAGTGAAATGGTGGAATGAAGAAAGTGGAAGGAAACGGGACAACCCCGAGAAAACCCACGAGCACGGTATTTGTCACCACAAAGTCCACACGGCGCGAGCTGGGATCGAACCAGGGACCCCAAGCACTGGAGGTGAACGCTCTACCACTGAGCCACCGCGCCCCCGGGTCTTACGTTGAATGTTGTATATCTTAGCGCGAAAGCAACTAATTCGCCCAAGGAAAGTCCAAAATCTAATAAGAACCACTTCCAATCACTTGATCACCTTAATTGCACCAATAATATAACAACGAAAAGCTCAAAAACCCAAGTGGGTTTTTCCGGGCTGGGCCCAATTGGGCAAACCCTGAACACAATACAATACACACACACACACACACACATATATATATATATATATATATATATATATATATATATATATATATATATATATATATATATATATACACGCCAATCGCAAAAGAATAATTGTAATCTTTCGGCAAATCTAGTCTGATGGCCCCCTTTAATTTTATATATGCCAGGTGAAATATTTACATGTCGTCTGCCGCAAACCATTTAAGAGAAAATAAGAAAATTAGCGAAAGAATTATAATTTTTCAACAATTATTTCGAGCGGCACGCCAATAGTAAACCTGCAGGCAGAATTAGGTAATACTCAAGCAGACTGTTTTACCAAATTTTGACGCATTTCTTGCATCTTCCGGTTTCTTTTTGCAGAACATGCACTAAACGAAAAGAAATCCTTAAGTTTAATATCCCACGGTCATGTCGGTTAGGCTAAAGGAGACGGTGATAATGAGAAATGAAGAAAGTGGGAGGAAACGGGAGAACCCCGAGAAAACCCACGAGAAAGTCCACACGGCACGAGCTGGGATCGAACCAGGGACCCCAAGCACCGGAAGTGAACGCTCTATCACTGAGCAACCGCGCCCCCCTATGTACTAAATGAGGAGCTCTAAAAGAAAAAGCGAAACAACTTCTGTTAGGTGCCCAGTTGGCCAGTAAAAAAGCACGCATGCTATCTGAGTCAGAGCAGAAGCACAGCAGGGGGGCTCGAGCGACAGCGTAGCGAGCAGGCACGTCAGCGACAAGCAGGGGGGTACGCATAAACGAGGATGGTGCAAAAACATTTACAATATTTGTAATTATTCTTATCTTCAAAAACACAATTTCGATCCTAAAAAAAAAAAAAAAAAAAAACTTTCACAGCTAATACACGAGTGTTACACCGCCTTTCTTTCTTACCTTTACGACAGAAAATAGTGTATGTAGGACTATTGCCTCTGTTCTGAATTTTTCTTCTTGAATTAATCTTTTCCACACTTTGCGCAGTTGATTTTACGCCTTTCACCATACCATGACTCTGTAGAAACTTTATAATCCTTCTCTCTTTATTACACAATTCTTTAAAAAAAAAAAAAAAAAAGTTTACATTACGGCCATCGCAGATGTTCACAACTGACGTATGAACCGGAAATTCCCGTCGCTTACTTCTACCCTATTTGCATTCAAAATCCATTTCAATAAGCTGTGCAATGATAGAAATAACTTACATTAACACTCTCATTCCTTCACGAAAAATATTTCACATCATATTTTATCTATAAATTTTGTTCTCGGCGTAAACGTCTGCTCGAGAGAACCCAAGAATCATTATAACCCAGTGGTGTATTTAAGGGGGGCTTCCGGGCTTAAGCCCCTTGAAATTGTACTTACTATATTAAAGTAAATGAATTATCTTGGAGAACAAAGTTAGCCAAGCCCTTCTCCCGTGAAAAAAAAAATCGTAAATACGTCATTAAAATGGTAATATACGCGCAATTATCCCGTCACCAAAATAGAAATGTACGTGCCTACTCCCTTCGGAAGCATCCCCTCGGCCCCCCGCCTTCACCCTCCCTGACTCGGTTAGATGGCATTCGTGCTTTTTAGTAGCCCCGTAACACAGATTGGTTTGTATTTTTTGGGCTTCTTATCCACACATCAGGAATCAGTATAAATACGCAAATCGTAAAAGAATTGTAATTTTTCGACAATTAATTCTGACGGTCCCCTTGAATTTATAAGTGATAAATTTATACGTCGCTTGGCGAAAATCATTAAATAGACAACACGAAGGAAAGTAGCGAAAGAATTATATTTCACTAAGTATTTCGAGCAGTGCTTCTTCCAGACTTGTCTTTGGGAGGGCAGTGGCTCCCCGGAGCAGACCAAAATAATACGTTTATAATAATAACTAGAATAGCACGAGCAATGCCCCCGGAACATTACTTTTGAAAGAAACACTGCTTTCGAGTGGCACACCAGAAGTAAAACTGCACGCAGAATTATTATAACCTGTCATAAAAATTGTAATGTACGCATTTTTTTAAACTCTTTACTTTGAGCAAGGCAGTGATATTATGTCAGTACATAGTATTGCCGAATGAGCATTAGCGAGTGAAGGTGGGTTAGAGCCCCACAAGGCACGTTGTTTTCTCTTTCCTTCTTGCAGTAGCGTAGCCAGGATGTGTGTTTGGGGGGGGCAAGTGCTGTTATGGGTATAAATAGAGAAATTACAAACATGAAAATATATAAACATAAAAATATATAAAAAAATTACAAACATCAAGGTACCAAAGTACATGTTCGGACCTGTTTGGGGGGGCCCGGCCCCTGCCTCCCCCCTTCCCTACGCCACTGCCTTCTTGGGAACTGTAACTGCAGAAACCGGTTCAGATCAATTGGTCATTGTCACTGCCTTGACTAAAGTAAAGACTTGCCCGCATATTTTCCCTTTTGAAGCATCCCCTCACTCCTGCTGACCTCCAACTTCGCAATGCTCTGACTCAGACAGTATTGGTGCGGGAAGGTTCTAGAACACAGGTCCCCCATATAGGTTAATAGATGTTTCTTTTCTGTACCAAAGTAAAATATTTAATTCACATAGTATAGCCGAGCGAGCGTTAGCAAGTGAAGGCGGGTTAGAGCCCCACAGGGCACGTTGATTTCTGTCTTTATTACAGATAAATGGGAAGAGGAACCTGTGTTCTACATCCCTGCCTATTGGTGCTTTTTAGTGGCCACGTAGTACAGGCTGATTTATATTTTTTGCACTGTAGTTTTTACGTCATACATCCGGCAACGTATATATATACGCAAATCATAAAAGAATAACTATACTTTTTCGACAGTTACTTCTGACGCTTCTTTTGAATTTTATCTATTCCATGTGACGTATTTCAAATCGCCTAGTGCAAATCTTTAGGAGACAATAAGGCTTGTGTATAGCCCGCTCCCCCCAGTTCTTTGTCACCGGAACTGGAAGAGTCAGTACTACTACTACTTATATCGAGAACAGAACCAAACCAACCCCTGCGGGGCTTCTAACCCGTTCCTACTACTATTGCTACTAACTACCACCACCACTACTACTATTGCTACTAACTACTACTACTACTGCTACTATTACTACTACCGCTACTAAAGCTACTACTACTACTTATACTAAAGCTTCCTTACCGCAAGATTTACATCTTAAATCTTTATAACATGCGATTCCGATTCATTATGAACTAGTATGAATCGTTAGAATCACTATGATTCGTTAAAAATCACTGGGGGAAGCGGGCTATACTAAATCCGCCAGTAAAAAGAAAATTATTAAAAGAATCTATTTTTCAGCAATTATTTCGACTGGTGAGCCAAAAGTAAACCTTCACGGTATTTTATGTATAGAGATGAAAAATAGAAATCTAGCATCCCATACCTTTAATTATTTGTAAACATAAATTTCTCGATAATACATAGTATACATGAGAACCCCCTGATGTGCGTTTCTTCTGTGTTCTATTACCATTTCTACATGAAATACCATAAATTTTCTACGTAGTGCAATATAAGAAGTACCCATGTGCACAAGACATGCGATATGCGTTAAATCCCCCCCTCCACACACACATAGTCATAGATAAAGTACAAGGGCACTACACATGCAGATATAAAGTACAGGTACGTTCTTTTTTTTATTTTCGTATCAGTCGATAAGTAAATAAAAGTCGCTTTGTTACCCCCTTTGTAAGTTCGTACATACTCAATGAATAATCCCTAAAAGTATGAGCGTCCTGCTTATTCGGGAACTGATGCAGCTTCATGTATACTATACAGACACTCAATCACTTACACAGACAATAAAACTAAATTATTTTATGTAATCGTTATACTTACCGACTTTTCTTGTCTTTCTTTCTTTCTTCTTCACTATTAACAGTGTTGAGGTGTGCCTCCGACTTCGGAAAAGTCTTCTTTTAGGCTATGTGTTGTGTTTGGTAGTTAAACTCAGCTGATTATTTCCGTAAGTTCCCATATATCTTCTTCAGTTAAAGGAATATTACGAGGAATATACATAATCATCGTCTTCAGTTTACTTTTTCTATATAAAGATATCTTCTTCAACATGACTGAATATAGTGAGATTTATTTTATTTTATTTATTTATTTTTTAAATATTCCTTCTTCTCTTGACTTGTGAATTCAACATAGCGCGCAAGGAATGCTGGTACCTATGATAAACAAATGACGGTTGATGTAGCGATGCTAATTAGCAATCTCACACACTGGATATCATAAATTTCAAATTTTTAACAAATATATTTCTTTGGTGCTGCTATAATTAGTATAATGATTGGTAATAATGCTACTACGATACTCTCGTGAGAGAATTTATTCAACATTCGATAAAATATTCTGGAAATAATTCTAAAATATTGCATGAAAATATTTCATTTAAGTTACAGGACAAGATAACAAACACATTTCCATACAAAATTAATAGGAATTTTAAAAATATTTCTTATATTACGAACGAATTTATTTTTAAAATATTCGAAATATATTAAAAATTATATTTCATATGTTTTCTTGTAACAATAGAAAAGAATGTAAATGACATGTTGGAAAACATTTTATTCTGTTTATAGGCCTATTGTTTTCTTTATCATGTAGGCCCTATGTAAAACATTTTTAGTGTTACTTCGAAAACATTTTCTCTTTCAACTAGAGGTAAAAAGTGCGAGGGGATGCCGCCCCCACCTGTCAAAAATATGTACGGCGTCTCCCCAGTTCCTAAAAAAATACAATGGTCAAAGATAGTCAGGGGCAATGGCGTGACGTCATCCGCTACCTACCGTCCCCCCACCTTTTCAAATCCACTTTTACCCCTGCTCTCAACATTGAAAACATATTACATTACATTCAAGACAATATTTCTATTACAATTTGTGAAAATTTTCCTTACATTATTTTCTACTAACGTTCTAAAAATGCGCATCCTGTCAGTGGCGTATTTACGATTTTGTTTCGTGGAGGGAATTTTTGCTAACTTTATTCCTGGACATGTGAAAATTGTGCAGGATATTTTATTTACTTTAATATAGTAAAACAAATTTTGGTGGGACTTAAGCCCGGAAAGCTTATTTAACGCCACTGCTTCCTGTACTTCATTAAATGTTCTCCAAACACATTTTAAAAAATATTTCCGGCAAATATTTGGGATACTTCTCAGATCTAACAAGGAATATGTTTTCTCTAATAACGGAAGAGTATATTCTGAAAACAATGTAAAAATGTTTCTATAATAGACCTATATCAGAAAATGTTGTTCACTAAAGACAAAATATTTTCCAAAACAGAATGGAAAACATTTCTCTATTCATTTGTAATGTTTTCTTTTATCTGCTTTAAAGTTTTATATTCAAAATTTGATAAAATATTCTGGAAATAATACTAAAATATCATACGAAAATATTTAAGTTATAGAAGAAGATTACCAAAATACTTTTGTAAAAATTAAGTAAACCTTTTAAAATCATTTCTGAAAAATATTTCTTATATTACGAAATATTTTTTTAAATATTCTAAATGTTTTTATAATATATATTTAATACGTTTTCTCGTAAAAATAGAAAATATTGCAAATAACGTATTAGAAAACATTTTTTAAATATGTGGAGTATATTTCGTTTCATTGTTTTCCGTATGACATATGGAAAACATTTTTAGTATCATTTCAAAAATATTTCCCTTCTCAACAGTGAAAATATATTAAATTAGATCCAAAACAATATTTCTAATATATTTTGTGAATATTTTCCTGGATTTATTTTCCGGCAAGCATTCTCAAAATGTACTCCAGGTAATTTCTGAAATGTTTTACAAACATTTTTGGGAAAATATTTTCGGGAAATATTTGGAATACATTGGGGAAACCAGCATGGAAATGTACAGAGAAGGAAAATCTTTTGGAAACCAAGGAAAATATTTTCTTTTGATTGAGGAAATATTCCTTGCTGTGTGGGGATTTACATCTTAAATATTTATAACATGTGATTCCGATTCATTATGAACTAATATGAACCGTTAGAATCACTATGATTCGTTAAAAATCACTGGGGGGAGCGGGCTATACTCAATCCCAGGCGAATAAGCATTCAATACATACGAGACACGATTAATATCAAGCGAAAAAGCAAACACGCATTTGCTGTAAATATCAATTACTTGTAACACAACCTAACCGATTCTAATGTAACGTAACTTCATCTAACAAAATGTAGTACATTTCAGTATATTTGTTTTCCAAATTTCGTGTGAACGATGGTACAGCGTAAATGACTAAACATATCTATATAGGTCATATCCGGGACTGCCATCTGTGGAAGAGTAGCTGAACAAACTATTAACGTGTTATCGTTTTCTCAGGTGCTAAAAATACAAATTTTCAAGCATATGATTTTTACGTTGAATTTCCTTAGAGCGACGCTTTGACTTAACTTGCACACATGCATTTTCAGATACTGTGAAATCAGTTGTGTACGCAGTTTGATTATAAATTAACAATTACATGAGTTCTATTGGAAGCACTGGTATGATAATTCTTTCACGTGCTACCACACAGGGTCAAACACAGTTCAACCAAGTTACTATTGGCTTGATTTGACATGACTCAGCACGGGGGATTTCGCTCTGACAAAAGCGTGATGACTGTCAACCCAGGATGGAGCCCTAGTGCGAAAATCCTTAGATTTAACAGTATCACATACAATTATCTGTAATTCATTTCAACATCTTAATGTTAAATTAATATTAAGTAATCTCAAATACGCTAATAATTGAAAAGATACACGTACCTTGGAACATATTATACATTAGATCTTCTCTTCCTCAACAATTCAATGAAACATATGTTATATTCCTAACTTAGCACTTCCAAACAGAAATGTTCTTCTTTCTTTACCACGAATATGAATATGTACTTTTCCTATTGAGAGATTTATAATTATGTGTTCCAGAATCTCTCCTCTGATTATTCTCGCTTTTGCCTTTTACGTTCTACAACCTACGTGAAGTTCGTTATACTAGAGGTCTATTATATCATTATACAGTGAAATTTTCACTTTGTTCTATGTAATTAACAGTAAGGTTCCAGTTGACGAAAAATAAAATCTGCAAATTAAAAAATAAAATCTGCAAAAGGAAAACTTGCAAATTCATTGCAGGAATTTATTATGTACGTTACACCATTATTGTAGAACTGAAGAAAAGAGTTGGAGAAAGGGTGTTGTATTTTTCAAAGAAAAGTACATGGTTTTGCTTGAATAACTGAGTAACAGTCATTTTCGTTTACAAAATGTTTCTAGTATTTAATTTATTCGTCAAGTGATATGACTTTCCACAAAATCTATAAAGACAAACTCAACATCTACGATGTACTTCTTTTTTAAAATATAACGAATGCTTTTGCCCGAAAAGTGGATAAGTGGAATGTTTGTTAGATTAATTTGACCTACTTGCTAAAGCTAACAACAAGATGGAGTAAAACCCCTACAGTAAGTCAACACTTATTTGCCTTTACACCACATAAATGGTGCTAAAATGCATATTGCTTGAGAAGCACATGCTTGTACAGTACAACAGAACAAGTAGTACTTTTCCGAGCATACTTCTAAGGAACATCGCCCCTCTGATTTGACGTCCCCTATCAATTTTCTAATAACGAGTATTGAGTGTAGATGGACTAAAGGCCCTTGTGTTGTTTATGAACATTATTTCCATTATTTATTTGAAAGTTTGACGTGACCCTACCCTTAACACATGTTTTCGATAGACTTAAGTATGAAGGAAAGGCATGTTTAACGGATGATTCTATTGAATGTTTGAGTACTGGTTGCTTGGTTTCTACGTCATATAAAGTAATTTTGAAAGCAAAAGATTTTAGACAGTGAAGCTATAATAATATTTTTCGTCGATATACAGAAGAAGATAAATTAGGAGTTGAAATAAGTTCGAATTCAGATTAAATAAATATCACAATAGTAATGCTGAGCTCAAGTATCCATTGGACGAAAATAACTTAGGTTCTTTCTAAGTAAAAGCAGTAAAAAAAAATGAAATTTATAAGAAAAATGTAAAACGAAAACAGGATTATAATAAAAGAAAAGGATTCTGACATATTACAATTGAAGTCATGACTTTGATGCGGCGTCGTGTACTAAAGGCAAGGGGAAAAATGAGAATAAATAAATGAATAAAGAAACAAATAAACTTGTTGTCGAACAAAAGAAAAAAAATTAAGCGATCAATTCTGTTTCATATCTGTTTACCTGAATTAATCATTACACTTCAGAAGATTACTTAATTTCGATTAAAAGACAATGCGTCTTATGCAGAGTCGTTCTGACGTGTGATTAGTGTCT
This sequence comes from Thermobia domestica, assembly GCF_964235325.1. Classification (NCBI taxonomy): domain Eukaryota; kingdom Metazoa; phylum Arthropoda; class Insecta; order Zygentoma; family Lepismatidae; genus Thermobia; species Thermobia domestica. The sequence continues at coordinate 144,445,579 of NC_137457.1, forward strand.
TACTAAAACGTTTGACTAACATATGTTTCCTGCAGTAGTCAGATCTTTATTATGACGCTAATCTTACTTTAAAACGTCTCTGCATAAGGCCTAATGAGTTTTAGTATACGACCGTACCGACTCAATTTCATTGTTTTATTTTACATTCGGAACTAAGGAGAGAGAGTAAAGTTAAGAAGAATGAAGAAGAGGTAGAAGAAGATAAAAGGCATAATAGGAAGAAGAAATAGAGTGACTTCTCTAAATTAGTCTGTTATGAAAATATAGTAGATGAAGGAAGTAATGCAAAGAAATGTTTGCATGTAAGGTATTGGAAAGATAGAATAATTCAAGATGGTAGGGAGGAAGGAAAAAGGATGAGGAAAGTATGAGATAATTACTGAAATATAGTTAAAAACCGAAATATATATTGCACATTGATGTATTCTTACTACTTTTCATGTAAGAAGAGAAAAACATCAAGTTTTAACCCGTCGCAACTGGACACAAGTTGACTCATACAACACTGTATTAGATTAAAGCAAATACTCAATGGAGATTTAACAAGACAAAGCCCAGCTGATGAAAAAGATTATTATAATTTCTATAATTATTGCTTTTAACCATATTTAATCCATATATTGGATTCACACTTCTGGTTCAACTTTCAGATAGCTAATAGAAATTTATGGTGAATGAAGAAAAAATCAAACTAATGTTGCAATATTAAACTTCTTAGAAGATTCTCAGTATTCGGTGGTTTTTGTCACTAGTTTCTGTTCACTCGCCATTGTTAAGATTAAAGGACAACAATTGATTGATAATGAAAGAGGATTCAGCATACTTGTATTATTCGTTACCTATGACATGTATCGATAACTGTAAATTCTTTGGTAATGGTTACACAGTAAATAATCACGTCTAAATACTTGATTCTTTGGTTCTTCGCTTAACCCCTTCAGCGCCACCAGCAAAAATTCGCCCACTTGTTGTGAGGAGCCAGAATTCCTTGAAGAATAATATAATTTTTCAAGCCTATTCCTCATTATTTATGCAAGCTAGGTTGATGCTAAATTCATAGTGAATGATGCAGGTCACACAAGAAGTCCACAACATGTTCTTAGGATTTTATCTAGAAATTCAAAATGGCGGAGGGCAGCCATATTGGATTTTAAGAGTTCGTCTTTTTTCACCTATTTCCCTAGATATTTTCAATCTGTTTTACTTTACATTGACATTGGGTAATAATAAAAAATTGCACGCCAGTGTACGTGCACATTATAAAAAAATGGCCGCCGCAGTCATATTGAATTTTTAGACTTCGTATTATTTTACTATTTTCTTTGATGTTTTCAAGCTGTTACACTTTACATTTGGGCTGTAATACAAAGTGGTACACTAGTGTAGGTGCATATAACAAACAAAATGGCTGACGGCAGCCTTACTGGAATTTCAGATTTCTTGCTATTTTACCTATTTTTCTTGATATTTTCAAGCTGTTTTACTTGGCATTGCTATTGGGCGATAATACAAAATTTATATAAATAATAAAGAAAATATCCATACTGAAAATTTGCAACTTATCTCATATTACTATTTTCTTTTATAGTTTCAGTATTTGTTTTGTTTAAATTACTCAACCATTTATTGTATTACATAAATTGAATAAACCAACGTACATTATAATAACTAAAAAAAATTAAAGATTACTTGACATAAAATGTTTTGACTTTTGTTTCTTATGAATAGTATGGAAATGTCACCACAATACAAGCATACATTTGTTCTATTATGTATATATATGATACTTTAGGCTTCAAAAAACACAAGATTCGTTTCAAAGTACACACAACACAGTTCTTCCGAAAGTCATCTGGACATGCCATGGAACTTTTTTGAAACAAAGAAGTGAACAAAGTCCTGGGAGATCCTTACATCCACCACACAACAAAGTCGTCATCACTCGCTTCTTGCCCTTGTGACACTACCTGTTACTTTTTTGTTGTTTTCTCCTGTTTCCTGGTACTGACGTCACAGTTGCAAGTCTCACATGGCAGTGACTAACTTTCGGATACTTCTCTGGAGCTAATACGTTCCTCACAAAATCTGTATACTGTGGGGAATATTTTGTCAGAAATTCATCACACAGAGTTCGGATGAATAAGCAGAGGGGAACATTCCTACAAGTTGCATGTTCGTACAACAAATGTGCATTTAGTGCCATTCTTTGCAACATGCGAAGTCCAAGCTTTTTGAAACACGTGTAACTTTTCCGTGTGCAGTCATATGACTCAATGTTCTGATCTATAAGATCTACCGAACTCATGTGAGTATTATAGTGTTCTATGAGTTCTGGCTTCTTGAAATCTGTTTTGCTTCCACCTTTGAGGAACCGTTCCTTACATACAAAACCAGCAGTGTGTTTCGTACTTATACAGAAACATCACGTTTATCTTTATACCTCACAAGTAACTTGCTGTTTTGCCTCACGAAATAAAATTGATGTTCTTGCAAAGGAACATTGGGAAGTTCATTTGGAACTACTCTGGCAGGTCTTATTGTTCCTGTGGCATATGTATTCACAGTCAGTAAATAATCGTAAAGCCTATCAGACATATACCAATTGTCCAAAATTATTTCCCGACCTTGGTTCAACAAACTCTGTGCCAGAAAAACCACAACTCTTTCTGACATTGACAAGGGTTCAATACCGTGTAGATAACTGACATCATAGACGTCCTTTCCAATATACACTGCGAAGTTCCACGTGTATCCTCTCAACTGAGGATTCCCTGATGAAAGACAGAACAATTTGATGCCAAATCTAGATCTCTTAGATTTCATATACTGCCGAAAATGTAGTCGCCCTTTGATCAGAAGACACTCACACCGTTCCAGGATCTGCAAAAATTTGACAGTTTTCTCTGAGTTTGGCAAAGATCTGTGCAAGTCTTGTCAAGGGCGAGTTAGGTCGGTATGCATTTGGAAACAAACCTGTTCGTGCTCATTATGTTTCTGTGAAACACACTAGGACCATTTAGCAAAATGTCTTGAATCCAATAATCTTGAATTTTAGGTTTCTTCATAATGCCCATTATGAACACAAGGGGTAAAAATGTGTAGAACTCAATCACATCTTTTCATCTTATTCTGTTTACCTTCATATTCTCATTATGGGTTTGAATGAAATATATACCTGCCTTCTCATTTGTCCACTTGCATATATCACTAGTGGAACAAAAGCCTTAAAACAGTCCAAAGCTGACCTACAACTATCGAGATACAAAGCTGGCGTAAATCCTTCAAAATCACCGAAAAACTGAACCAAAGGGTCGGGTCTTGTATCTTCATGTTGATCAAGCACAACTGTCCAGCCAGCCATATCTATTAGTAAATGAATCAAATATGAACGAGCCTTGATTGGTTAAGCGTCGGGAGGGTTAGCTAGGTGTAATTGGGCAGGTATAGTCGGTAAGTGGGGCTACCAAGAATCAGGAACCAGAACAGCCGGCTTGTCACATGCTTCGTTTAGTAGCTCTCATGATGAGTGAGAAGGATGTGCCATGTCTGTTGCGCAACGCATAATTATCAAGTTTCTCACTCAAGAATACGTCAAACCGACCGAAATTTAAAGCAGACTGCAAGTAGAGTTCGGGAAAGATACACTTTCGTGGACAAGAGTGAAGGTATTGGAAGAATACAAGCAAGGTCGTGAACGTGTTGCAAACGAACTTCACCCCCGTCGTTCTCGCACCAGTTGCTCTAATGGCAAAATGACACGTATCCGTGAGATTATCGAACAATATGGACACGTTACTGAGCCTCAAATTGAGGCGGAATTTAGAGTGAACTATGAAAATTTCCAATCAATCATCATAAAGCCATCCGCAGGGTGTTGGTCCTCCACGACAACGCCAGACCAAACACAGCAGGTGTTAGGCAACAGAAATTGATGGCAATGTGCTGGGAAACCTTCAGTATCCACCGTACAGCCCGGACTTATCGCCATGTGATTTTCATCTGTTTGGACCCCGCAAAGAAATACTTAGGAACGAGAGATTTGTGACCAACCTTCGTACACAACTGTCTGGCTTTCCGCCCCGCTTTATTCTACAACCAAGACATCAATCGCGTACCAAAACGTCAGGAAAAATGTATCCGTAAAGGCGAAGAGTGTTTAGAAAATTAGTTTGTGGGAATGTCTATTTTCTACGATATATATTTTGTTTCAACATAAGGTTCATTTATATTTGACCCCCCTCGTATCGAAGTCAAGAGCCATATTACTACCAAAAATTTATCCATCATATCATAAGAAAGTATAATTTCGTATTAGTAAACAGCAATTTGCTATATTAGTAGTAAAAGTATTCTGGACCTACTCAACTAAATATTTATTTACTCACTTACTACTGTCTCCAAACATCAATATTCTACACCTTCTCTCTGTTTCAGTTTTATTTGGTTTAGTCATGATTTTTGACTCACTCTGTACATTGGACAGAAAAGTAGGAAATAAGAGAACCAGTCAGTGATGATTTCAGAGCACTTCTTCGGGTAATTTCAGTGTACAGAAACGCTTGAAAAATACACATTTTACAGCAGAAGTTTCCGCTAAGATCTCATGCACGTTCGGGAAATTTCGTATCTCCGAGAGAGGGGATTGCCCCAGGACACACAATGAAATCAACACTGGAACGAGTGAGTTCCAATACTGCATATCATTTTAGAACTTCCACAAATTTAGAATCTGACAAAGAAATCTCAATATTCCATGCCATTGCATTTCATTGTTTGCATTACTGCAGTGACTGGGGATCGGATCTTTCGGTATATGTTGAGAGACTTGGCCAATTTATGGAACAACGACTCCTTGTATACTTTTATCATCATCAGTGTGAATTTTTCCCTTTTGTAACAAATGTTTGTTTTATAACATCTGAAAAAGTACACTGAAAATACATACCTTCATTCGTTTCCTGGATCGTCTTATGACTACTGGCAAATCCGCTTTAGCTAGCCATGTCGAATTCCCGCCTTCGTAAACAATGGAAAGTTACATCTCCGACAAAATGCTTCAAGCCAGAAAGCGGGCCTAGCAATGCGTATAGAATTCCTGGCTGCGCAGAAACAGTATTGCCCTGCGATCTACTGGATTTTGTGTGAATTCCATCCAAGCATGCACACGTATGCCACTGGCAGGGACGGTTCCAGGGGGGCGATTGATCGACCCCCAGAAGGGAAAACTTTCTTATTTCATATATAAATAAAACCCATCCCAGAGTTTGGAGATCTTAATATAGTTCTAAGTAACAGTATTATAGCCTACCGCCCCCCCAGAAATCCATCCTGGATCCGCCCCTGGCCCCTGGTGGTGGTTCAACAATTTATCTCTACAAATACCACTAGTTTGTGACTTTAGAAATCACTTCAGTTTTAATTAGAATCATGGCATATACATGTATGCCATCTGGATCCTGGGAGCCACATGATCATGGCATACACATATATGCCACTGGTGGTGAAGATGTTAAAAACTAAATCTCACTCATAATATCACTGACTTCACATCAAAACAAAACATTTAATGATAATATGGAAGAAAGGTCCTCTAATTACAGCTTATACATTTTGATTACAATTAATGAAAGGAAAGCAGAAAGAGTAAGAAAGGTAATTATATATATATATATATATATATATATATATATATATATATATATATATATATATATATATATATATAAATATATATATTTGGTCTAGAAATTAATTCGTGCGGGTGGACAAGAGATGGCGCAACGAACGGAGCGTCCCACAATTCCGTGTATCCACACATGTGTTGCAAACCCCTGTCATCGCGTTTCGTTCGTAGTATAGGGCAGTGGATTAAAGCGTCAACAACACCAGTTTGTAGTTAAGTGAACATGGCGCAATTTGTGCTTGATAAAGTGTTTTTGCGGGGTGTCCTGCTGCATTACTTTAACATGCAGAAAAGTGCGACTGAAAGTCATCGTATTTTGGTGGAAGTGTATGGTGACCATGCTCTAGCTGAGCGAACGTGTCAGAAGTGGATTGCACGGTTCAGAAGTGGTGATTTCGGCTTGGCAGACCAAGAGCGAGCTGGACAGCCAAAAAAATTTCAAGACAAAGAATTGACAGCATTGCTCGAGCAGGATTCGTGTCAAACGCAGGAACAACTTGCAGCAGAATTAGGCGTTGATGAAACAACAGTCTCCAAACGCTTGAAGGCCATGGGAATGACTCAAAAGATGTCACATTGGGTTTCACATGAATTGAAAGACAGAGACGTTGAAAGACAAAAAACCATTTGCGAATTGCTGCTTCAACGACAGAGCAGAAAGGGGTTTCTGCATCGAATTATTACGGGTGATGAGAAGTGGATCCATTACGAGAACCCTAAACGAAAAAAGGCCTGGGTGAAACCAGGTGAACCAGGTCCATCACAACCAAAACGAGATATTCACTGTGCAAAGGTTATGCTGTGCATATGGTGGGATATGAAAGGTGTGGTGTACTATGAGCTGCTGCAACCGGGTGAAACTATGAATGGAGAACGTTATCGACGACAATTAATGCGTTTGAAGTAAGCTCTGGCCAGAACACGACCAGAATGGGAGAACAGACATGATAAACTTATTGTTCAACATGATAACGCTCGCCCACATGTCGCAAAACCGGTCAAAACCTATTTAGAAAATGTCGGATGGGAAGTTTTACCCCACCTGCCGTATTCACCAGACGTTGCTCCTTCGGACTACTACTTGCATGAACAACGATTGCATGAACAACGATTTGATTGGACAGCTGTTTACTTCTTCAGAAGATATCGAAACATGGGTCTCTGACTGGATAGCTTCCAAGGATGAGGACTTCTTTCGCCACGGAATCCGTACATTGCCTGACAGATGGGCGAAAGTGGTGGCTAGCGATGGACAATATTTTTCTTAAGGTATTTATGTATTTTGTGTTTCTACTACAGCTTCAATGTGTGCGTACCAACCGCACGAATTAATTCCTAGACCAAATACATTGTGGCAGTATCTGTTTTTAAATTAAAATATCATGTATAATAATTTTATTTTATTGATCAATGTTCATTTATTTTGCGAATATCGGGTTTTTATAAAATATTGAGGTGAAGGTAAATAACAGTTAAGAGTTGAGATTAATGCAAACTGAGGCAAATGTATTATTTAATGGTCAGCAAGATTATGTAAATAAAATGCTCTATTGAGAGTCTGCGAATGCAGGAAGACAATGCATGTAATACGTTAATTCCTACATAAACTAACTTCTGTAAATCATGAAAAGAAATTGTAAGCTTTTGTGAACATTTCACACATTCACGGATATGAGGAAATTGCTTAGAATCGGGAAATCGGAGTGTGTCGAGAGTTGCATTTTTTGAGTCTTGACACAAGGAAAGAATTTGTTTTCCAAGTGAAAGGAGGTCACACGTGCCGAACAGCAGACGACAGGAGAGAATTCCAGAAGGAAGAAGTTGAACAAAACCAAGAGACGGGAGGTCTTCAGGACAGACAGTCAGGGAGACAGAGAAAGCGAGACAGTCAACGGACAGTCAACCGACAGTCAACCTAGTATTCGATCGTGTGAGAACACTTTAAGTTCCATCAAAGAAAGTCATCGTGATCTGAATGGAAGCTTCAGGTTTTGAGAAGTTCTAATATTCAATCTACGAAGTTAGTCGATTCTTCTAGAGCATTTGGGAGTGAGCCAGACTCAATGCTTATCAACAGCACCCGTCCATAAGAAGTATCAACTTGGCGATACTGGATTCAACACCGAGGTCATCAGCGAGCGTCAACTGGAAGAGAAAAGGTATGTGTTTCTCCTATTCAGGACTCAAATGCTCAATGCTCGATAGGCGATACTCGACTGGCAAAGTTTCCGAATATCCGTAATAATATTCACAACATTTACATTCATCACCTTTTACCAAAGAGAAATACAACTGTTATGTAGTTATTGAAGTCAATGTTTAATTACTCGAATTCAATCCCCAATTGCTATGTGTCAAATTAGTAAACCTCTCGCATATGTATATGAGAACTTGCCCACTCATTCTAGATGGTGAGTGGAAGGCGCTCAGCATCACTCAATTTGCATCCCCAAATTAGGCACGAAGTGAGGTGGGTTGTCAATATATATATAGGGTAACTGTCCCAGTAATTGACAGTGTACCAGTAACTGACACTGTCGTCTTTTTCTCGCCACAACAAGACTTCGGGGATAGGTACGAGCAAATGCTGTCGTCTTTTATTCCTTTGTAATGTTGTCAATCCTACACTACTACTAATATTTGCCACTCGGTAGGAGTACTTCAAAATTAGCAGAACATTGATGGAAAGTGAGAAGTGAACTGTTTTTTCAGACTTCTAGTAACGGTTTATCTTAAGGTAGGTTGTTTATGTATCCGGTGCATATCTGATAGATCATAATAAAAACTGACGAGTTGAAGATGTTTTGAGGTAACTGAAGGACTAATAGATCAGACTAAACTGATAAATATAGCTTTTTGAAAGTAAAACCAAGTTTTCAGGGGGTGTCAATTATTGGTCACAGGTTATCTGCAATAACCAGTAATTGACATCCCCTGTCAACTACTAGTGATTTGCCTGAACTCAATAAATATCAGTAGAAATTTGTATACCGTGTATTTTCTTGGAGTTAAGTTGACTGATAAAAACATTATTTCTTATAAAATCCCAGTAGTTGACAGGGGGTGTCAATTACTAGATCAAGGAGTGTTAATTACTAGGCTACTGCAGAAGAATTGTACGAACTATTTACCAAGGCACACCTGAGTTGTTAGTGTGATTTGTTATAATTCGAAAGGTTCTGGGTTGACACCTTAGTGATTAACATAGAACCGACCTTGCTTTTTAATTTGTTTCTGGAAGTGGTAAATACCTCTTGGTACGGGGTTAAGTCCTCCTACGTCTTTTTCTTTATTTTTCTTTGTCTGTTAGAGCGTTAAGTGTGACTTTTGAGCAAGCGCCTTCCCTTAATCTGCATTACTCTTGCTTGGCACGTTGCCACGGGTAGAGTAGTCTACATTAATCATTAAGTTAAAATAATATGCATACTGTAAATGCTTTACACTGATTAAACTAAGGAAAGTTTCTACTTTGTTTCTTTACAACTGCCAACCGTGGATAAGCCTAGAAGAAAGACGAAACCATCAAATGTAATTCCAGATAAATCGAAACCTTTCTCCGAGTACTCAAAGTGCAATGTCGAAGGCAATCGCAACATAGAGAGTAGAATGTCATGTGCAACTGCAAGGGAACAGTTCGAGGCTCCTAGAACAACCTTATTAATACAAGTGTTCAGGAAGGACTCCAGAGGGTAGGAAAATGAGACAACAGACAGTAGTTACTGAGACAGAAGAAAACCGTATTGTTGATTGGGTACTTTCTATTGCAAAGTGTGGTTTCCCGTTAACGAATGATGTTCTAGTAACAGTTCAGAAAATTGTCTTGACTCTAAATGTCAAAATCCATTCACCAAAACCTGGCCGTCATTGGTATGAATCATTTGTGGGGCGTCACCTCGAATTAGCTAAATGAATACCTGAGCAGCTCACAAGCCAGCGTGTGAATGTCTCCGAATAGCAAATTCGTAACTGGTGTAACGAAATACAACCATAAATAGAAGAAAAAAAGCTGATTGAAGTTCTTCAGGGTTACTCCCGTGTTTTCAACTGCGACGAAGCCGCATTCCAGTTGAATCTAGTGATGGGACCACGAGGAGAAAAAACAGGTATAACATAATTTAAGGTTCAGATGAAGACTCGATCACCGTATCTCTCACTGTGTGTGCCAATGGTACTGTCCTGCCATTTATAGTGTTCCCGTATGCTCGCATTCCAGGTGAGTTGTGCAAAATGGGCTTGACTACTGGCCAATAGGAAAAACTTCGTCGGGATGAATGACTGGAGAACCCTTTTACGAATATATAACCAATGTGCCTCTGTAGACCCACAGACTCTGTGACGTGTGTAGCAGGACTGACAAAATAGACTACAGGTTGTGTCCAGCGCAATAGAGGTCATATTGAGCATATACTGTAATGCCGACTCTGACAAGAGTCCCAAATTTTAACAGCTCATAACTCCTACACAAATAATTTTGCAAAACGGATTGCACAGGTGTATTCCCCAGAAAAAGACAGTGTAAAATGATATGTGACATGACCCTCATCTCATTTCAAAAACGTAACCCAAATCCAAGATGGCCGCCGCTGTCGCCATATCCCCTATAAGTTGTGGCTCCACTTATAGACACCCCATACCAAACGACATTATGATTCCTCACCCGTATCCAGACTTTTGCCTCACCCTTTAATTTACTCATGGCTTCTTAGTCATAAAGTGAATTTTTCAGTAAATCTTCTTATTCTGTGCTATGAATATTTGTATTATTTCAGTATTAACATCCGTTGTATACAAAAATACTGTAACAGCTCTATTAGAGAAAAAAATAAACATATGTATATGTAAATAAAAACTTATAAATCAGCTTGGAAAGTTGGTAGAAAATTATATGGTTCATTGGAATAAGATATTAAGAGATGTCAATTACTGGGTCACGATGTGTCAATTACTGGTGATTCTCTCAAATCACAGTGTCAATTACTGGCACAATGAACAACCTTTCATATACATATATTAAAAAATAATAATTATCAGTCGATTATTTTCATGGTGGTGTGTATGGACGGAGGAAGGATGCCTTCATAACTATACGAGAGATCAGTATGATGGGCCCATTTAAAGGGTGAAAAAACATGCAATTTGTCAAAGACTGTTCTTATACTGTCAATTATTGGGACAGTTACCCTATATATATATATATATATATATATATATATATATATATATATATATATATACATGTAGTGTCTTGAAAGTCCCCTCACATACGGTAACTCTGTAATTATTAGAGTTACAACAAAATGTAAGAGGGAAAACCGTCTCCAAATATAATGTTTTCAGTCTAAAGTAAAGGATTTTTTTTTAACCGGACGAGCCGTTTGGGCTGTACACTCTTTATGCGCTCAATATAAATGAAAATGGAACGTTGCCATTCGCCTGGACTCACAACATAAGTAAAAGAAGTTACTGATTGAAATAGGAGCTGCATATCGACACGTTAGCGTAAAAGATAGTAACTTCAGTCACTTATGTTTTTAGTCCAGGTAAATGGCAACGTTACACTTTTATTTAACATTGCGCGCATAAAGAGTGTACAGCCCAAACCGCCCGTCTGATTTCAAACATTTCTACATTTTAGGTTGAAAACATTATGCTGGGAGACGGTTTCCCCTCTTATATTTTGTTGTAATTCTGATAATAACATAGTTAATCTATGTCAGGGGACTTTTGAAACACCCTATATACACCGTGAGGCAGCTAAAATTGCCACTTGAAATGGCGAGGAAACTAGAATCACTAGCGATGTGAGGTTTCCGAGAAACAATAATAGCAGTAGATGCTCGTAAAATAGAGGTATGGGGTGGTTCGAAAAAGGGTGATAAATGGGGAATCTGGAGCAAAGTTAAATTTTGGTAAATGGAGCGATATACATTAACCAGGCACGTAGGCAAGGGGTGGGTCCGGGGGGTCCGGACACCCCTTCGGATCTAGAAATTAAAAATATTGAGGAAAGATGAAACAAAAAGGAACTAGAAAAGATGAATCACCGTCAAAAATATAAAGCTACAGCAAGCGTTTGGTTACTCTTTCTTTTCAGGAGCTTTGGTCGGAGGAAGCGATAGCGGCGGGGGGAGTCAAGTTGAAAATGGCTGTTATTGTAACGAAGCACTCCGAATTCCATCTGTCTCCATGCTAATCTTATGGACTACAAAAGACGATCGATAAACCGGTTCGATAACATAGACTCTCAGGTACAACGTAAGAAATGACCAGAATCACCAATAATATGAGCGGTTTTGAATTTCGCGGCAACCAATAATCCATTTGATAGGATGTCTTTACTCCCGAAAGAGATCTCGTTGCTTTCCTTGACGGCATTAAACGAAGATAAGAAAAAGAAGAAGAAAGAAGACAAGTATAACCGAGTTCGAATGACCTCGGAAGACTATATCTTTTTCAATACTTTTTTAATATTCTTTTACTCAAGATTTCTTCATAGTTTTTTAATTAAAATAATTACTAACATATCTTCATTTCATTGTCCTAACAAACCAATATGGGTATGTTGCCACTAAAATAGTTTAGATTGATTGATCTCCTGGTGTGTAACCACAGTATTTCATATCACGCACCCCCCCATTACGAAATCCTGGCAAAACGAAGGAATATATGTTGCCAGTAAAATAGTTTAGAATGATCGAGCCCCTTGTGTGATAACCAAAGTATTTTTTCACGGACCCCCCCTATTGCGAAATCCGGCCTACGTGCCTGCATTAACATGCATAATATAGAAGAGCAGACGCAGAGAAACACAACGCTGTTGGTCTCACATGTATACTGCACATTGGAACGCAGGTATGGCCATGTAAATAGGAGTAAAAATATAACACGTGGTCCACTTGACCGTCAGTACCAAGGCATTTCTGTATGAGCTGTCAGAACAAATCGGATAAGAAGAAGAGAGGGCATGATAATAGAAAATAAAAATAGAGGAGACATGGTCAGCTCCATTTATGTGGCAGTGTTAAGGCATAATTACAATGGCCATTGCAGTATGTGGTAGAACCACTGTGTAATAAGCGAAAGCCTGTCTAAGTGTATGCACAAAATGTTGGCCGTCAATTGCCATACAGGGGTAGAGGTGCCCACGCAATGATCGTTGCACAGAATGTACCATCGCAGAGAGAATGTCTCTACAGGCGGCAGTAATGCGGTGTTGCATATCCTCTGATGTATTTGGTACATCCCGGTAGATAATGTCCTTCAGAGTTCCCCACAGAAAAAAAAAAACTCTAACGCTGTTAAATCTGGGGAACAAGTCGGCCATTTGACAGGTTTAGCACGTCCAATCAATCGATTCTAAAACATATTTTCCACACAAGCTGTAGCGCGTCGTACACTGTGAGCTGGGCACCTGTCATGTTGGTACCACATTTCTCTGCTTTTCTGGAGTGGTATGTCCTTTAATAGTACATGCAGTCCATGTTGTAAAAACTGTATGATTCGGTCAGCATTCAGTGTACAGTGTATGAAAGAGGGAAAGGTGGGTTGTTCACCCACCATAACACAACACACTTTCACACTCCATGGGCGCTGGCGTTCCACTGGCAAAGCCAGTGTGGATTTGAAACAGACCAATAGTGCATGTTCCTCAAGTTGACATATCCATGATTGGTGAAAATTGCCTCGTTGGTGAACAGGATACATGACAAATCTTGTGCGTCGTGTCGTAACACCCATGTGCAAAACTGAACACGGTCACCAAATTCATTTCCGTGCAGTTCCTGATGGACGGAGATATGATATAAGTGAAACTTGTGTGTGTGCAGAATGCGTAATACACTTCGCTGAATCATAACACCATCCGTGGCTATTTCACACGAGCTAGTGTGCGGATTAATAGTAATAGCGGGGAGATTATTTGCTCCATCTACCTCATCTGTAATTGGCTTATTCCGCACAAGTTGTCGTGGTGTTACACTTCGGGTTTCTCTTAATTTACTAAATAACTTACTGAACAGACGTCGACATGGCTGTCGCCTGTCCGGATATCCTTCTGCGTACACATGGTAGGTTTCTGAGGAATTCTTTCGGCATTCCCCATAAATCAGGATTATGCCCGCTATTTCTATGTTCGCAAACACCATACTCTCCGCTCTTACCACTACCAGTGCCTGCTATGAACTAACACGATCTCGTGGCTCTGCAAGCAAAACTTGCTCGGTGTCAACACAGTTCTCTATTATGCATGTTAATGTAATTATATCGTTCCTTTTAACAAAATATAACTTTGCCCCAGATGACAAATTTGTCCCTCTTTTTGGAACCACACCACATCTCCATTTTACGAACCTCTATTGCTACTAATATTTCTCGCAAAATTTACATCGATAGTATTTCTAGTTTCTTCTCTATTTCAGGTGGTACTTTTAGCTACCTCGCGCTGTATATATATATATATATATATATATATATATATATATATATATATATATACCGAGTGTTCCAAAACAACACCGACAATGTTCGGGAGTTTATTAATAACACCAAAATAAGACGAAAAGTATAGACCAACCTTGGTGCTCAAATGCTTCCGTTCGGAGTTTCTTTCACCCGACACTCCTAAGGTAATCACGCAACAATATTTGTACAGGCAGTTGGGTTAAGGGCATATAATCTGAAATACTCACTAACTATTTCTATAAGAATTGTGGCAGAAGTACTGCATGTTTCTGAAGCATATATTTTTGGATAAAGCACATATTAGTTCTTTAGTAAAGTCTTGACCCGACTACGGTGGTCCCATAATTTTGTAGCTATGGACCTTCAAAGTTCATTTTTTTTACGTTTTCGGCAGCCTATAACTCCGAAAGGAAGCGTTTGCGCACCTAGGTTGATCTATACTTTTAGTCTTATCTTTGTGCAAGGAATCATCTTCTAAACGTTGTCGGTGTTGTTTTGAAACGCTATATATATATATATATATATATATATATATATATATATATATAGAACTCTATCATTTTGACGTCCTTTCAAAACAACGTCATATGACGTCCCTTTTTAATGCAGTACTGTACTTGCTATATCATGTTTAGAGCTATACCGTTTGGAGTATATACAGTTAATCAACTATGTACATCACGAAACTCATAAGTATACTCCAAAACAAAATAAAGTTTTTTTCAATACAGAATTCTATCATTTTGACTTCCTTTTAAAACTTCTACAATTTGGCTTCCGGTGCATATACACCGTCATTCGGCGTCCAGTGTTAATATACTTGATACGGAAACCGCCATTTTGACGTCCTGCAACGTTGCCAAATTTGGCACTCAGTTTTCTAGAGAAGTAAGTCGATTTCAATGTGTGCTAGCACACAGTCACATTGATGGCAGTCATGCTGCACAGAAAGAAACGATTTTCCTTGCGTTTTCATGATTTATCGTTATATATGTATATATATAAATGTATGTATGAATGTGCATATGTGTGTGGGGTGTGTGGTGATGTTTGTGTGTGTGTTTGTGTAAGTCCAGCATAATTTTGGAAAATCTAGAGCAGTTTCAACCAAGCTTGATACATATATTACTTACATTATGGGGAAAAGTACTCCGGCGGTTAGCTCCCGTACACACCTAGGAGGAGTGGGAAGAAAGATAAATATGAATGATCGGAAACAACTGATAGTGGTGAATGCATTTTTTCTGGAGTCCATTGGTATCAGTTCCCATGAACCTAATGTCCAAGTACATCTTCCAGTGAAAGTAATACCCCCTAGCACACATAGGGAAGTAGCAGGAGTAAACTAACTATGTACTCTATGGAATTTCGAAGATTTGAATACCGAGTTCACAAAAGCTTTCCATTGACTTCTATCCCAAGCGAATTGGTTTCAGTTTCTACTTTGTATTTCTATTTCTAGGAGATCGTATTAATATTCTCCTCCCATCCGCGCCTAGGTCTTCCTAATGGTCGTTTTCCAATTGTGCATCCTATTTAAATGGAAGTGCAATTTCAGTAGGATGAGTGACATAAAAACAAACGAAAACTGTTGATAGTGGTGTCGAATTCATACTTTTCGGAGTCGTTGAGATGAACACTTACGATGCCGTCCAAATCCAAATTCATTTTGATTAGTATTCCTTAATGAAGTGCTGTGACAGGTAAACATAATTCAAAATAAAATATATTGGTGTCGAATCCATTATTTTCTGCATCCATAAGTTGAATGGTGAAAGTTTTGGTGCACTCTAAGTGAAAGTTCTGATGTTAGAAGAGGACATACTCTATCACTCCTAGGAGAGACATAAAAATGATCGAAATTGACCGATATTAGTTTCGAATCATCATCTATGGAGACATCTTAAGCAGATAGTGTATGCTGAGACAATCCGTGATTTGATACACCTGGAGGAACGCATCTAACAAGCCTGTGACCAAATTTAAGGAGACATTCTTCTCCATGTGCAGTCAGAGTGGTTGCGGCGACTACAGTTGTGCATTGCACAGGATGGATAACACGTAGAATATGTGTTGTAGCATTCAGTATCAAGGTAATTTCCCACGTTTGAACATTAATAACTTCTAAACTGTACAACATTGAAAAAACATATTACACCGCCAAATTCCTGAGCTCAAGCTAGTGTTATTTGATGTGTCATACACTCCCCTTCCGATTTAAAAAAATGACTTGAATCCAAAATGGCGAATTTTAAGATGGCGACGGTGAATGACATACACTCCAGAAGTTGCGGCCCCTCATCAAATCTCTGTTCCCATCATCACCTTTTACTTTTCCCGTCGATTTTCAAACTTCTGCAGGTGTCCAAGGACTTTTGACTCACCCTGTATGTTTATTATGCATATACAAAGAAGATCAACGCCATTCAGTTTTCAAAAGTAATACACGAATAGGACTGTAACAGTTATTTGTATTTAGCAAAAATGCAACCATCTGGCTCATTTCGAAATTTTCTTCATCGTTATATATGTCGGAATTGTTTTTAAAATACGCATTAGTTTGCAAAAATTTTACAAACAAAGCTCACAAATAAACATACTATCGACAAAACATATATCTTTTAAGCGAAATATTTTTTATGATTTCTTGCTATCAAAAGTTTGATTACCATTTTGCATAATTATACATATGCAATTTACTCTCATATATTTTTATTTTTATGTTTTCCTATTCAAGTTCCTCGAAGTTTGTTCTGCATGCAAGTGATTGAGTGGACAATGCAGATACAATGGACTAAATACACACTTTCCTTCAAGCATTTACCGCTCATCAAATGCACCAAAATGCCAAGAAAGGCACGTATTTCAGTCTCGTCTGTATGTAAGTCTGTAAGTCTTGTCACATACAAATCTCTTTCCAACACTGCCAATGTAAATATTGCTACAATTAACTATGAGTCTGAAAATGTTTGCATCTAAAAGCAATTCTAGACATTCAAGTTACGACCATGCAGACCTGGCCTCTCCTTTAGGTCCAGGAAAACGAAGCAAAATATTATGAGCACTAGTGCAAATATTACAAGTAGGAGTTTTTTCATCTGAAATTGTCATTTACTACATAATAATTTACTTTACAGCTGTCTTTACTACCACTGTCATCAACAGGTATCAGTGATTCCTGCCACCTGGAATTCTCAGTAACACCTTCTGCATTTTCACAATTTCTGTGTCCGAAAAATGCAGCTGTTCCGACTCAAAATATTCTTCCCATTACTATTGCAATCTATAAGACATTTCTAATAAGAGCTGGCATTATCCAAACTCATTGACCATCCGATCAACATTCATACTATGATGAAAAATACTTTTCATGTTTTGGAAGACTTGTGACAGCAAAAGTCGCGCAGGCTACAGATGTAGCCCATCAAACTTTCAATACGCGCCTTTGGCGCGGGAGACCCGGGTTCGATTCCCGGCGGGAGCTCATGTGGTTCGGATTCCACGTTAATCAGTAGGTCCACGTCTCATATAGCCTCGCTGCTGAACGGGACGATAAACTCAAAATCAACTCAACTCAACTCAACTCAAACTTTCAAGTAGAATAGCAATGAGCTCGTTTCGGTTGTACGTTCGACCACACATTAAAGACGCAGAATGGAAGTTGATAGAAAGGTGCACAGACAACCTTTATGTTAGCATCTCAAACTACTTTGCGGCAAGTAAAACAAAAATTCTGGGCTACAATAGTAGCCCGAGCGCGTATTGCAGGATTAAGTTCACTTTCAGCCATTATTAGCACCCTGGAGGAGGGGTGAATTTGTGAATGGAAAAATAATCGAAAATGACTGATGTTAATGTCTATTCCGTAGCTTTCTAAATTGACAGGTAGCAATTCTGATGACCTTTGAGTTCAGCCACCAGTAGGGGTAAAACCCCTGTCCCACCTACGGAGAATCGAAGAGAGTAACACACATAATGGTCGATAACGACGGATATTATTTTACAGCCCAAGCTTCGGGAGTGTAATACAGATGAATAACAACACTTCCGATACAGTTTAAGTCTAAGTTCAACTAGATTACTACTCCACGGTTGCATATGAGGAGAACTAACAATAAACGACTCCTATTAGTATCAAATTCATAGTTTACGAAGCCCCTAAAAAGATTGTCGACAATCTCTATACCATTAAAATCTATGTTTAACTCCCGATCTATGTGAACATAATTGAAAACAGTCTACCATCCTTTCGAATCCATTATTCTCGATTTTGCTGAAATTGATGATTACCTGGAAGCGTTTAAGTTCAAGGTGAAAATGTGTGAAACATAAAATGCCCCAAATGAGAGATTTGAGTCGAATCTATAGTTTGGGTTCATCAAGGTTTTAGGTTGCAATCGTAATGACGTTTAATCCCAAGTTTAAGCATGAATGAGCATTTCAACTGAATTGGAAATTTAGAAGGGAAGCGCCAAACGTGTTGATCGCACATCTATATATGTTCGGAAATGGTGTATGTACATTATAAATGTATATTCTAGCATGACTGTGAAACTTTTGGAGCAATTTTAACCAAAATTGGTAGACAAATGACTTTCAATGACAATAGACAAAATAATGTGGCATAGGACATTCAAGGGGTGGAAGTTCGAAGGATTGCCATGTAAAATTAATGCAAACTGATTTATATTAAAGTGAAATCGATAGTTTTCGGGGACGCTGAAATAAACAGTGGCGCTCACAATGCTATTTAAGTCTAATATCATTTTCATTAGCACAAGGTGGTAGAAGAGTCGGATAGTAAAATGAAAAAATAACAGATTGTCAAATTATGGTTTTCGGTGTCGGATAAATGTTGACCTGTTTATAGTATTTTGGAAAAGAGTTAGTACCAACTTCAAAGTGGATTTTTAATCATATAAATTAAAGGTATAATCTGTAGAATAGGGTGTTTCATAATGTATGCCACACAAATATTTTTTATATTTATGATTACACTTTCATTGAAATAGATACGGTATTCTAAGGGGGAAGTAATTAAGACGTTTTCCATAAAACTTTTCTTCCCATGAGAAGAACGGGCATTTCAGCTAGTACTATTATAAGTCTATTTTATCACTGTTTTGTTTCTGTATACTCTCTAGCTTTATAAAGAAAGGACTTGATTTAAGGTCTTGACTAGGTCCTTAACATATACAAACACAGAATCAAAGTTTACAGGGAACAAAATGTATAAAATCAATACAATTACAAAAAGGAATGTTTGTGCATTTTTATTTTCATTAGAACACTTATATATTAAAATTAGAGATAGTCCAAATCCTCAAATCAGTAAATGCTATTGAACTATAATTATTCACATTTACACAAGATTCATTATAATTTCTGCAAATCATTTTCACTTTTTGTCGTCAGGGGAAGTAGGTTTCAACTTGTGTAAACTGTATTTCTTTCTCCCTTGTATACCATGGCAGCACGTCCTCATAACATATATGTAATCAGCCTTTCTACGTATGCATTAGGTTATTTTAATTTGGAGGAAACAGAGCACAGAGAGATTAATTGTGTCCGTCTGTATTCCATTGCATACTATGCTCAAATTGCAACATTCAGAATGATCTTCACATTGATGGCACTGCAATTATCAAGAACAAAACAAGGGACGAATTTAATTACCAAAGAAATTGTGCGGAGCGTGGAACTGGTAAGTCATGTTATTAATCATTATGAGGTTTCAAGACAAAATTGATACTGTATGACCGCCGTCCCTCTGTTGCCCGATCACGGCTAAGAATTGAAGGTGGCATTGGCTGTTTCCAAGCTCGCTTTTCCTGTAGACTCCTTCGATGGAGGAAGTGGTTCATCAGGCTCTGGTAAATAGTGCTGTCATTAAAAAATCTTAGTGGGAGAAGGCAAGATAACATATCACAACACTGCAACTCATTATTCTAACCCATATATGCACAACCCTTTGACCTTGGTATATACTAAAAAGTGCTAATGAGCGCTCCAGAGATTATATATTTTTAAAAAAAAAAAAAATCAAAGCTTATTTGTACGAATTGAATTTATTCTTTATTTTAAACACTGTCATCTATAGTTTACGCCGTGGAAAAGGGTTGAGGGAGGTAAAACCAGGGCCATTTTGCAGCAGGTACCGGCATTCAACTGGAGAGACTAAGGAAAACCCTGGAATACCCCGTCATAATGTCCGGACCAGATTTGAACCAGGTGCTCCCAAGCGTGAAGCCAGGAATCTGCCGACTGAGCAACGACGTACACTGTATTTCAGTATTTATCATTCAGGACGAATTAAAACATCCTAGGCTTCAACCAAGCGGGCATAACTGAATTAGTAGAACGTTACTTCCCGTTGTGTAGGTCCATTTTGAAATCCTGATCCTTTCATTTTGACTTCGGTTATCTTCAGTACCGCCAGAAGAATGGCAGGATAATTCATATACTAAAATGGCCATGAGCGCTAGTTTTCACCATCGATTCTTCACAGCATGCACCATAGATGCTAGTTTGCCTTAAATTGAAATGAATTCTATGTCTATAATTATATGTTTTATTTATAGATTCAGAATAGTAAAAAATGAAAATTTAAAATGAAAAATTTGTTTAACGTCCCATAATTATACCTTTTAGGCTAATGGATACGGCTAATTAAGGCAAGATAATAATAGTTTAAGAATTAGTGAAATGAGAATATAGGAAGAAACAGGAGCATCCTTGCGAAACTAACGGCCATGATGTCCACTACAAACTTACTTAAGCGGAGATTGAACTAGGAATTCATACTCCAAAGTTTAGCTCTGTATTAGTGATTACCGTGTCCCATCCAAAATAGTAGATCGTTTAGTGTTACTATAGGATGTACGTAAAACACGTGGAGGGGGTAATATTTTCTATACGAACAAAAACTTCATTCACTAATTGACGTATAATTAAAGCATCGGAGAAATGCGGCAACTTTGGTCTGACATAACCACTTGCACGTCGAAGAGGTTACGTCCTTTCGCGAATATAGGGAAAGGAATCGGGATGCATGTAGTAACCTGCAATTGTAGTGTTGTTACTATTCTGGCATTAGCCTGATGAAAGTGAAGATAAATAAGGAAAACATAAGTCAATATAGTTGGTATTGGTGATCAAATAGAGGGAATTCTACAATCTGTCAATGACCAAGAAACTGTGGATAATTTATATCTAGCAGTGTTAATGGACTTAGATCCAGTTACAGGTGAAAGAATATAAAGAGGAGTTACCAACTTTTTATTAAAAAACGACATTAATACACCGACGCTTGTGTGAATTGGTGCATAAAGTGAGTGAATACAGAGGATTTGTCAGTCCTTTGAAACATGATAAACGCTTTCCTCCTTTCATTCACTCTCATTGCTTCATTTATATTGAAAACCTAGCCAGTCAAATAAAATATGTTCATGAAATTTCAGAACATTTTAATGTCATTGCTAAATTAAAAACCTTTCTTACTGTAAGACCTCTTAAAGAACGGTTGCTAAAAGTTCTCTTCCATGATTTATCAGCATCATATTCAGAACTTATCGTTTTCTGGATACTCGTTGGTTAAGTCTTGGCTTTTACAACGGTCTGGAAAGTATTCGAAGCAATCAAGGCACATATATCTTCAGAAAACTTCTCTGAATTATTTTATGACGATCCCAAGATTAATATTGTTTTCACAGTAGTCCTCTTTCAGTATCTAAAAGAACTTAATAAACAACTCCAGTCAGAATAAAACACAACTTGTGGCTTGAAACAAATTAAATTTTCATTTCGATTACACTTAGAAAGATTTCTTTCAACAGCAAGTAGAAATGTACTGCACCATTTCCCACAAATTGCACACATTTCAGGAGTCTTAGTTGAGTCAAGTTTGATTGTCTTAAAAGTGCTCAGCTGGAAATTCAAAATCTTCGAATTTGAAGGACGTTTCCGTGTTTTAGAAGAAAATGAAGTTACTTAACATCCTTTTCTATCCAATCTGAACTTAACTAGAAAATCAAGTTAATTGAAGATTATATTAATATGGCTGCTGGCATGGAACGGGAAAAGATAAATATTTATGTCCCTTTCACATTATCCGGCGATTTGCCGGATCCGGTTCCGGCGAATTGCCGGACGAGGTAGAAAGACATTGCAAGCAATGAAGCTCTTCACATATGTCCGGCGGTCGCCGGACATTCATCCGGCGAGCAAAAACAGCCGGATCTCCCTGCTAGAATCCGGCGCGGCAAATCGCCGTGTATAGCCAAGCGGGACATTACAAGCAATGACGCTCTTCACATATACGCGGCAAACTACCGGATGGGTGTTGGGGGAGGAAGCAAGTGTTGCCAGGAAAGAGCAGAAAGTGGCTGCTATAATATGGGAGCGTGTGGTTTTGTGTGTTATGTGGAGTGTGTTTGTGTATGTGGTTATGTTCCAGCCCAGTACATCTGGAGTAATTAACCAAACCTGTATATGGAATATATGGGGAAAGATGACATGTAAAATTAATTGAAAACGACCAATACTACCGAAGTGTCGAAATCAATATAAATTATTATTTTTCTATGTAATAGAAGGTTGGGAGATGTCCGTGTAGCACTGGACAAATGACCTTTTATAAATTTGTAGTGACTCAAAATTGAAATATACACTATCAAATATTTCAGCAATACAGTCTTTTGCTATATATTTATGTACTATTTTGCTACGCAAAGCAAGAGAGAATTCATGATGTGATATTTGATAAATATACCGTACTGCTGTATATTTTATAATTATCTGGCTGTAATTTCTTAAATAGTCCTCTGAATTCAGAGACTAGAGCAGTGCTTTAAAGAAACTTGAGTCAATAGTCGGAACGCTTAAAACAAAAGAATAAACCCGAAATAGTATAATAATAATAATAATAATAATAATAATAATAATCTAATATAAATAAAATAAAGAGTTTATGTGTCTGTCTGTCTTTGTGCGGCCTAGGGACCATACGAGTGGACTGAAAGTTACCAAAATTTGCTCACGGGTACCTTAGTCCAGGCTCCAGATCAAAACGATGCGGTTTTTTTTTAAAAATTCGAACCAGGAGGTCTCAGGGGGACGTTTACCAGGACATGTAAAAGTAGTAGAAAATGAACGATATTAGTGTCAAATCCATAGTTTTCGCGGTCGCTGAGATCAATGGTAACACTACAATTAGCGATGACTTCAGCCACCATTTGTATGCGGGCCGGGGATCAACAGAGGGGGGGGGGAAGGAATTTCGAGACATGTAAAAATAATCGAAAATGACCATATTAATGTCAAATCCATAGCTTTCGGGATCACTGAGCTCAATGGTGAAACTCAAGATAGCGTTTACTTTCACATTTAGTCCCCATCAGCTAAGGAACTTGGGCCAGGAGATTACCGAGACATGTAAAAAAATAATCCACAATGAACGTAATTAGTGTGAAATTCACAGTTTTCGCGGTCTGAGATAAATGGTGGTACTTTCATTAGCGATGATTTTCAAATTCAGCTACCATTGTATGCGGGCCGGGAGTCACCGGGCTGGAGAATTGCGAGACATGTAAAAATAATCGAGCATGACCAATATTAGTGTCAAATCAATAGTTTTCGCTGTCGCTGAGATGAATGGTGATTCTCCCAAGGCGTTGACTTCCAAATACAGCCCCCGTCGACTGGGAGCCAGAGGCGTTGTTTTTTTCAAAATTGGAACCAGAGGATCACAGAGGCGTTTACTTTCTATGTAAAAGTAATAGAAAATGACAGATGTTAGTGTCACATTTATAGTTTTTGCGGTATCGGCTGAAGACCAGAGGCGATTTTTTCACAATTCGAACCAGGGAGGGGTCTCAGGGGGCGCTTACCGGGACATGTAAAAGTAGTAGAAAATGACCAATATTTGTGTCGAATTCATATTTATCGAGGTCGCTCAGATGTATATTGATACTCCCCATAGTGTTTACGTTCAAATTCAGCCCCCATCGGCCTTCCCAATGAAAACACGTACGTTGTTGGATATATATTCACACAAAATGTATCTAATTTTAGAAATGTTTCTTAATTCTTCTCTCATTGTTCAGTTTGTTTACATTGATATTTTATCTGACCCGTGCGAAGAACGGGCAAAACAGCTAGTAATAACAATAATAATGCCTACAGACCAGTCTTGGGGTCAGTGGCTGAATGTGGCTTGAGATTCTCGGATAGACCTCAACGGTTGACTATCCTGAGAGGACTTTAGCCTGGTTTTCTCAGTCACAACAGATGTATACCGGAACGGTATTTTAAATATCCAGAACCGGGCCGCTATTTTGCCCAAGTTTATCAATTGTGGAAACAGTATAGAAAAATGTTTTCCAAAATACCGCTTCTCTAATAAGAAGTCCACATCTTTTCTGTATGTGGCATGTTCTCTCATTCGGTAACAAACAGGCCCGTATACACGGGGGGCTAGGAGGGCCATGCCTCCTAAACTTTGGCTGGCCCCCTAATAGTTTCATGGTAGGCTTGCAAATGAACTATAATATGGTGATGAAGTATACTACGTTTGGGTCGGGCCCCCTCTAAATTTTTGGGTTTGCTACGGGCCTGGTAACAAAGCGAATAAAATGCATATTATTTTGCACTTGTCCACTGCAACCACGTTAAAAAAACTAATGAATGACAAAAGTTGAGATTGACAACTCGAATCAACAGAGATTTTTTCCTCCTTTTCTACTCCGTAAATTGCATAACACCCGTGCTCATATATATACTTGGGTACAACTGAATAATGTTTAAAAAAACTCTGAAATAGGCTGTAGCCCATACGAAAGTAATTAAAGAATGTTCCTTCGTCTTCCCTTAATTGTGGAAACAGTATAGAAAAATCTCCTTCAAGATACAGCTTCTCTAAAAAAGGGTGAACCCATATGTGTCTCTGACGTTTTTTTTTTCTGTCTGTGTCTTAACAAAACGAGTAGAAAAAACATTTTGCGTCTGTCCATTACAACCACCACAACACGACAAGAGTCACAGAGCTTTGTTCCTTCAGTTGCACAGCAACCCTGCTCGCATATTTTTCATTCACGGCAAAACGCCGGATAATATGAAAGGGGCCGAAACCGGATCCGGCAAACAGCCGGAAACGGATCCGGCAAATCGCCGGATAATGTGAAAGAGGCCTTAGTCCTCGTTCACGCTGAAACAATTGTTGGAAAATACGAATTACAAAGTATTTATAAATGAAGTGACTATGTGAAATAATACCTGCTGAAGCACCCGACCGATCAACATCAATTTTTCATTGTAGATGAGGTTCGGGTCTGGATTGTTTATCATTTCAATCTGACGGTGAAATTTAGGGGAGGGACGAAGTCATAAAATGACCGATATTAATATCAAATTCGTAATTTATGAGGTTGCAGAGATGAACAGTGACACTTCTGATACTGTTTAAACCCAAATTCAACCTCCATTAGTATCCCCTAAGGGGACGATGGCGACATGCAAAAAATTGAAAATGGCCGGTTGAATTCATAGTTTTTGGGTCCTTAAGTTAATTGGTGACAGTTATGGTCTCCATTATGTCCAAAATGAAGCTAAACTTCCCGTGCAAAGAACGGGCATTCTGCTAGTACAAAGTATTTGGGGCACCCGTGCAAAGAACGGGTATTCTGCTAGTACACAGAATTTGGGGAAGCAGAAAGCACAAAAGGTTTCCAAATACTGTACTGTGGAGTGTTCCTTTTAAATCACATAGGCTATATCCGGCGCAAAGTATCCTAATAAATATTTTCAGTTATGAAATACTTTAAGAACATAGCACGATCACGATTAACTAATTGACATCAATAATTCACTAAGGGCTATTGAAGCGTAGATACAAGCGCCTTTCATCTGTATAATGTCACTGAAATTCAAAGTAACATTAAAAATAAAAATCTGATTAATCTTATATTTTGAAAGTACATGTCTTTATTAATTAATGTTGTTCGATTTCATTGTGCTAGCGTACTTGGTATTACTTGTGGGTGGTACTCCAATCTTGGATGGGTTGAGAATGCCAGTTTTAAACTATTCTGTTTAAGAAGCAGGTCTCTATACAGAAGGAAACAGGGTTGTGCTTAGTTTTATCTCAGACTGCAAGCAACCTGCCTGGTGCCTATTATTTTCAATATTTAGAATTTCTCATTCTACAGCATAATTTAAAAACAAGGAAAAAAGGATTAGGGTAAATAGGTATTGAAAGAATTGGTAATTGAAATTGAAAGAATTGGTAATTGAAAGAACCATTCAAACGTTCCAGTGAAAAATCGAACATATGGAAAAGATCAATATGGAAAATTTTGTCCGTGATTTCTGTCGATGCGTTCATTTTAGTTTCTTTCTTTTCTATTTCTTTTTTCTTCTTTGCTTTATTTTAGATCTCTAGTTGTCTACGGATTAGGTCGGGATAATAAATGTGGTAGCCAGGCCGTAGATATTAATGATCTTCTCCGACTCCCCAATCAGGGTGATTGGCAGCACGGATCGATCCCAGAACCTCCTGAGTATCAGGCGATTGAGTTTTAGTCATTTAGTTAGTATTAAACTACACGCTTTTATGAATGTACTTGTTTGTACAATTTAAGTATATTTATGAAAATAGGCATTATGTTGATTTTATTTTGCAATATATTAGTTTAAATCAGTGATAATAAATGTAGTAACCTATAAAATCACACATTTTACAAGCTCCTAATTTCTTTCTTTCGTTTCTTTCCAAAGCAAAGTTGTATTGTGAAAAAATAATTGTAGACACAAACTTGTCATCATCCCAAATTCTGCTCTAAAATTTCAAGGTGTACCTTATTATTATTATTATTATTATTATTATTATTATTATTATTATTATTATTATTATTATTATTATTATTATTATACGTAAAGACAGAAACCTTCAACTGACAAATAAAAGTACAGGTGGAGGTTGTATTATGTTTGTAAATAAAAGATTAATGTATGACGTAGTACAGGTACCGTTTCCGAACCTAGATGTGATTATTATAAAGTTATATATACCCAATAATCCCCCAATATTAATAGGTTTGCATTATCTTCCACCTAATTTGCCACCCAAAGAATTTGTAAATTATTGTGATTGGCTGAATAAGTTATTAATTGAAAAAAGTTTGAAAATGTTGCTTCTTGGGGATTTCAATTCTGCAGGTATTGATTGGCATAATGGAATCGTAAAAACAAAGCATTCTTATTTAAAAACAAAAGCTGAGAAGATGTTAGAGTTAGCGTCTATATTTAGCTTAAAGCAGTATAATCAACCATACGACTCTCAAATGCCGTATAATATATTGGATCTTGTTCTAACTGATATTACTAAATGCTCAATATGGTTTGATGTGAATCCATTAGTCAAGGTAGATAGGTTTCACCCACCTTTTGTATTCGAATGGCAGGTTGACGAAAAGTTAAATTTCTTAAATGCAGATACAGCTCAAGCTCAAGGTGAGTTATATGACTATGTAAGAGCTGACTTTTATCAATTATACGAGGACATTAAAAATGAGATGAAAGTAGATAGGTTTTCAGGAAATGTAAATAACAGTACGGTATTATTGCAAGATTGTTTGGAAAATATATTGAAAGCAAATGTACCGAGAAAGCATATTATACAAAAGAAGAAATACAAAGCTCCTTGGATTACTAAAGAGTTAAAAGCATTAATTAATAAAAAAACAAAATATTTTGTAAAATTTAAGAAAACTGGTAATTTAGTCATTTATGAAAAATTTTCGGTTTTAAGAAAAAATGTTAAAAGAATGTACAATAAACTTAAAAAATGTTATTTTGAGCAATTGGAGAATAGTATTTGTACCAACAAAGTGTATTTTTGGAATAACTTTAAAAAGTCTCAAGACAAAAGTGTACCAAATAGAATTTTGTTTAATGGTACCACCATTACAGGGACAAAGCAAATTGCTGAAGTTTTTAAAGATGTATTTTACAATAATTTTAATTTAAAAGTTAATACCCTAGATTGTGCTGTAGTTAGTAATCTGAACAGCAATAATATAACGATTCCAGTAATATGTGAAAATGATGTTACTGAAGTAATAGGCAAACTTCGGCCATTAGCATCTTCAGGACCTGGGAGCTTTCCAAATTATATCCTTAAAGCATGTTCGAAAGAAATAGCCCCAGTCTTGTCAAAAATATACAATACCTCATTAAGAACAGGGTCATTCCCATCTAAATGGAAACATGTACATGTGGTACCGGTTTACAAGAATAATGACAAGTTAAATCCGAACAACTACAGGCCGATAACCTTATTGAACATATTTTCTAAAATTTTTGAAACCATCATTCACAAACACTTGTTTTTTAATGTAAAAAATATATTGCAAAAATCACAGCATGGCTTTTATAAAGGGAAATCAGTTGTAACCAATCTCTGTGAAATAACGGATTTTATCTACTATGCAATGAAAAGTAGATCACAAACTGATGTCATATACATTGACATGAGTAAAGCTTTTGATTCAGTTGACCATAGATTGCTGTTAAAAAAAAACTGTCAAATACAGGTGTAACACCCTTGTACCTAAAATTTTTTGAAAGCTATTTGACTGGTAGAACATACCAAATTAAAATTGGAAATGTCATGTCAGATTCAGCCAGTATTAGTAACGGTGTTCCTCAAGGTTCTCCTCTGGGCCCATTACTTTTCTCTATTTTTATTAATGACTTACCAACAGTCTTAAATCATTCAAAGGTTTTACTTTATGCTGATGACATTAAGCTTTTTAGTGTAGTAAATAATATTGAGGACAACGATAGGCTACAAGATGACTTAAATAGAATCATTATGTGGTGAAAGGATAACGGTATGAGTATAAATTGTCTGAAAACTAAGTGCATGACCTACAGTAACAAATCGCAATACTATGTAAGTCAATACGAAATACAAGGTACTGTAATACAGAAAGTTGACACAATCAAGGATTTAGGTGTAACATTTGACAGGTTACTAAGCTTTGGTGATCATATACAAAATGTATGTAATGAAGCAAGAAAAATAATTGGTTACCTGTTTAATCAATGGCCTGCTTTCTGTCAATCAAATACATATGTACTCTTATATAAATTACTGGTAAGGTCGAAACTAGAATATGCATCAGTGACTTGGAACAGCCTAACAAAAACTCTCGTAAACAAACTCGAGATGGTGCAAAAGTGTTTTATTAGAATACTTTGTTTTAAGTTAGGACTTGACTATTATTCTAGCACGTATGAACATTGGATAACGTATTTTAATTTGGAACGACTGGCTGACAGGAGAAAATTGATTGAATCTGTATTTGTAGGAAAGTTACTTGACAACCAATATACCTCAGACTATATTTTTAAAAATGTTGATTTTAAAGTTCCAACATATGGTACAAGGGCAAAAATTTTATTGCAACCGCATAATAGAAAACATATTTTAATCTGTAGGATTTTAGAAAGCTATAATGAATGCATATCTTAAAATATGACTATTTTAGAATTTTAAATATAACTTAGTAGTTTTTATTTTTATTTTATTTTATTTTTTACTTTTAATTTTTGACACTTCTTTGTTTTAATAATTGACGTACACTACACTGTCAATGTTTTTATTATTAATAATTTATGATATAGATGTAATCATAATTTTATCACTAGTACTATATATTCATTGCTAAAATAATGTAGAATAAGACAAAGTGCTGTATTTTTGCTGTATTTTAGCTGTTCTCAGCACGTAAAATAAAGTTTATTATTATTATTATTATTATTATTATTATTATTATTATTATTATTATTATTATTATTATTATTATTATTATTATTATTATTATTATTATTATAAGAAAGTATTTTATTATGAGGAAGTAAAAGAATATATTCTCAGAATATACTTTTTTCTGAAATATTTAAAACCAACGTTTTCTAAGAATATAAATGCAGAGAGAGAGAGATAGAAATGAAATAAATGTGAAGTGGGCAAGAATAACCCGCGAATATGAATGAAATTTCAGTTCTCAAAATTGAAAGTAGCATTTCTATGTATACCAAGTGTACTCTTATTCTCAACTTTCCTTTACTAAATTCAATTCCCCTTACTTTTGAGAAACAACGTTCAGTCAATATTGTTCCCAATTTTAAGTACTAATTTATTTTCGTTTCTTAAGAAATTGAACATCAATGCACTGGTAGAAGTCCTAAAAGGAGATCGAAAGAAAGAAATAACGTAGTTAACATTGAGCACGAATCCAACCTGATGTTCCAAGCGATTTACTCGCCATTTGCCCTAATTTCCATTTTGCCTAACACTTTATCAGCTATCAATCACAGAAAAATCACAACCGCGATTTTAGGTGAAACGCCAATCCCATTTGACCTAATTCTATTACGCCTAACGATGTTCTCAAGAAGGAAA
The DNA here is from genome assembly GCF_964235325.1 of Thermobia domestica. NCBI lineage: Eukaryota > Metazoa > Arthropoda > Insecta > Zygentoma > Lepismatidae > Thermobia > Thermobia domestica. The sequence goes on from NC_137457.1 coordinate 144,476,187, forward strand.
CACCCCGTATATAGAAAAGATCTGGCAGTGTTTCCATATTCTACATAAATGAGTGACTGAAACTTATATAAAAATGTCACATATATTTCAAATGACTATATCTTAAAATATTTCAAATATACCAAAAATAAATTGGACTACATCAATGAAAATACTACGGTCACATTAACAATTAAGTTTGCTAGAAAAAAAAGAATACTCATTTCAAATTACTATAACAAGAGATATTTCAAATATACAATATTGTAACTAATGGCGTTTGTCAAACAAAACTTGACCCACGACCCACTGACCCACCACACATCGTGACCCACTCTGACCCACCACCCACCGTGACCCACTCTGACCCACCACCTACCATGACCCCCATGACCCACTCTGACCCTGGGCCGCGGTGGCTCAGTGATAGAGCGTTCACCTCTGGTGCTTGGGGTCCCGGGTTCAAACCCTGCTCCCGCCAAGTGAATTTTGTGGTGGACAAACACCATGTGCGTGGGTTTTCTCGGGGTTCTCTCGTTTCCTCCCACTTTCTTCATTCTACCATTTCATTCATCTCTCATCATCACTCGTCTCCTTTAGCCTAACCGGCATAACCGTGGGACGTAAAACTCAAATATATCATTTCATTTTTTCCACTCTGACCCATCGTGACCCACCACCCACCATGAACCACTCTCATCCACTATGACTTACTCTGACTCACCAAAATTCATCGTCATCAACTCTGAACACGATCCACGACCTCTTTTAAACTGACTAAAGAGTTTACACTTGTAATAACACAAGACTGTGAAATTGTCACTAATAGGAGTTTGAATTTCTAGTCAATCGGTCAAGCACCACTCTGTTACAATAACGGTGAATCTGACCTTAACGATATAAAATGGTAAAGTGTTTGTCAGTGAGGAAATTGAAACAGTTCGAGGTGGGGGAAATTACTGTGTGCCTAAAATATACTTGTACTAAGAAAATATTCTTGCAAGTGTTAATTTCTGAACGCATTCCAAAACAAACTTCTTTTCGCAGGAAAATGCCCCTGTACAATATGGAAAAGGTTCTAGTTTCTCAGTTCACAGTACTTTTCTCAAAAAAGACTTGAAAAATCAGTTTTTTCATACTGTATAAAGGGGCTCGGGTACCCTATGTGAGAGCATCTTCATTAAGTATGCTCATAATTGTAATTTGTGTAATAACTAAAACACCACGTTAAATTTAAGTTACAAATATACATAATTGCAATTATTATAAATATTTATTCAAAGTAGTTTACCTAAAGCAAAGAAGAGACTTACTAAAAATTAGGTACAAAGTTGAATAACACAAATAAGCCATTAGTAATACAAGTATACATTTTCCATAACTCGTAATTTTATACTTTAAAACAAATCTGAAATCGGGTTTATTTCCTTTTGGTAACTTTTTCGTGGTAAATCATCCGCAGCGGAATGTCCATCCTTCAACCAAAAAATAACTTGCTCATCTACTTTGAGCTAATCTAACGGTGGGCCATGAACATTGATGAACAACAAGTTAGACAATGTTTGAGCAGTTAGTCTATTTCTAATATCAGTCATCTGTAAATTCATAAGGGGAAATTCCCGTTCGCACTCTGTCGTGGAAGTTGATAATACGTCTACCCGATTTCTGCAACTCCTCATCGACAGTCTGCTTGTTAGACTTAAGTCTGATAACGATTTTTCTTGGTCAGTTTTGAAATAATCAGCAAGAAGATCATCTCTCTATCACCATACAGCATCTTTTCCATATCGATCATGTCAGTTGGCAATGTCGACTTATGTGGAACAGAAACTTCATCTACCACGCCTTTGATAGGGAATCTTGTGAATAAATTATTAATTAAAGCCTGATAAACTGATGATTTCTTAATTGTTCATAAATTTAATTTTTGTAATTACACATGAAGGTTTGATGCCATTACCAAGTTCCCTCCCCCGTCTAGAAAGCGAAAAGGAACGAGGTTCCTGGAAAGTGTTCAGAGGTGAATGGGAATTTTCCTCCTTCTTCCCATTCAATTACCACAGTGCTGTTTGCCATGTGCCAAATTACTATGAATTTCAGTTATATTATCATAATATAATTATTTCCTTGTTGAATTAAGAAGGATGAAATTTGAAGTGGAAAAAAGGGTGAAATTGGAAAGTTCCAAATCAAGGTAAGTAGACCAACGTAAAGGGGAAAAAGTGTAAAACTTTCCATAAAATTATGCATACAATCCAAACTTAAAATTTCCATGTAATTAAGCTTACAGTACAAATTTTATGCCAATTTTTCTCAGAACTTTATGAGTTGATTGTCCTGTGCTGTAAGCGCTCCATATAATAAACATAAGCTTCAGGAATTATTATAGTAGAAAGCAATGGATATATGAAGCCAAGCTCTGTTTTTGTATTTCTGTTTTTTTTTAATATCATCGATCGTTTTCGATCATTTTTACAAACCAACTCACTACCAATTTTCCGTATATAGAAAGTGCCTCCCTCCATAAAGGAGAATTTTAAAAAATGTTAAGACACATTCTGTTTATTTTCAATAAAGAGTTAATACACTGAATTTCAGCTCCGTAAGTTTAACGGCTTGCGAGATACTCATTTTTTTTTTTTTCGGATTCAAAAATTCGGATCTTCACTACCTCCTTAGGATATTATGCATTATAATGAAAGCAATATAACATCCCAGTTTGGATTAAGGCCTATCTATAAAACAAAAGTAATTTCATTTGACTTTACAATTTGACCGTGATTATCAGGCACACATAGTTACCTTCAATTTTTTTATATAATAATTTATATATTACAGTAATTCAAAAATGTATTTTTTTCAAGTAGTTAGCTCCTCTAAAAACTCTCAGGTCTCGAAAGCCAAGTAGTAGTGTAAGTCCTATTGCTATTATTACATTTAAAAATATCAATAACCAAAAGTGCCTGAAGTTCTTTTTTTCACTTGGTTAGATATACTCACCTCAGGTAAGTAGACAGAAACAAATGGAAAAGGAAGGGAAATGAAGGTCTTGAAAGTAAAACGGAGACAAATTTACCAGTCTTCAGAAGATACTGTCTACAATGCAGTGAGCAGACTGGATCGGTAGATCATACTCAGTCGGTAGGTCGCAGTGGGTCACGGTGGGTGGTGGGTCGCAGTGTGTCTTGGTGGGTGGTGGGTGGCAGTGGATCACGGTGGGTGGTGGGTCACATGCTGTTGACCCACGGCCCACTGATCCACTCAGAAAACTTGACCCACCAACCCACTGACCCACTCCATCTCTGGTAACCATACGGTGTAAATACACACACACAGTCGTATAACAGCAGACATAACAGTAGTTAGCCTTTGTCAAAAACATAACATGACAAATTTGTGATATATTACATTCACTTCTACGCGGTGAACGCTTCTGAATCACACATATACACATAATAGGGTATGACATCTATATAAATGGCCCTGCATGACGTAGTCGCTAACGCTGTCGTATTTGATGCGAGCGGTCAAGGGTTCGATTCCAGGTAGCTCGATCGAAAAAGCGTAAAAACAGCTTTTTCAGGCCAGCAATCCTAAGAGAGTTTTTTTCTGGGTTTCCCTCATTCACACCAGGCGAATGCCGGGATCGTACAAACCATAATGGTCCAGGCCGCTTTCTTCCTTCCTCATTCCTATCTTCGCTTTCATCGGATTGTGTGCTCGCCGAGGGACGTCATCCCTCATATACGTGACGGACTAAATGGCCTTAGATGCCGATATCCCAGAAATCTAATTCCTATAACGTCTATATAAGAAAATAAAGAAATTTTCTCGTTTCGTAATTTGTCTTTCAACCCATTCAACCCCTCATTCAACCTTTCCCACTTTTCTTTTTGCACCACCTCACGATTCCCAACCTGGGAACATATTAGAGGAGATTAATTCTGAGACTCTTAGATGCAAGCATTGCTGCATTGTGTTAAGTAAAAGGAGATGGAATTGGTGGAATGGGAATATGGGAGATTGCATTAACACAATGAGAAACGTGAGATATCATTTGTAACATAGCTATAGTATTTGGTGAGACTAACTGTATTTTTTCAGTTGACGTCAATTTTTACTTATCTTGCATTCTGGGACATCAACATTGCACATTTTTCTCTTTCTTTTCCACTCCAAAACTATTGAAGGAACGGCTGCAAAATATAGCTCAGACAATAACAGGAGATTTCTTAATTGTCGTCAGTGTCCAAAGTTGCAGACACACACATGTTAGATGAGTTAAAGTGGTAAAAGGAAAATAATACAAGGTTTACTCAACAATATATATTCTTATTTCAATGAGTGAACAATGATAGACTAAGAAAGCAAATTACAATACTTGTACGTTTTGCTTACATTTCTGGTCGCGGTTATGCCAAATTATGTTTTTTTCACCATTTTAACGAAACCATTGAACCTAGAACAACGAAATTTTACACATGGTGTACCTAAACACCATGCATGAGAGTACGTGTAGAGATTTCTTTTTGTTTCATAAAAGAAATTCATCTGCTCTTGCACTATGTTTAATGACTGAAGTAGATAGTAAAGGAATCTAGGAGAATGCACCAACACAAAGGAAAACTTGAGATATTAATTGTAACCTAGGTGTTTCATGAGCAACATTTTAAATTTTAGAGTTGGCGCCAATTTTAACGTATTCTGAAAAGCTGTGAAACAGCTCTCCAAGGTGGAGACGAAGAGTGTGGGAAACAAGATATTTGTTGAACCTTGGTATTTGATAAGAATAACTGTAATTTTTTTCTGTAACTTATTTTTCGGGTTCAACATTGGACATTTTTCTTTTCTTTCTTTTTCTTTTTCTTTTCTTTTTTTCACTTCAAGACTAGCTATGGAAGGAAGAACTGCAAAATTTAACGCTAACTGCAACAAGAGACTTCACAATTGTCGGCAGTGTTTACAGTTGCAGGTACATGTTAAAAGATGAGAAAAAGTGGCAAAAAGGAAAAAAAAATACTCAACAATATACAGTACACCCCTGCTTCAATGAGTGAACAGTGATAGAGTAAGAAAGCAAAATACTTATACCGTACATTTTACTCACATTTGTGGTAGCGTTCCAAATTAAGTTTTTTTCACTATTTTAGCGAAACCATTGAAACTAGAAAAGTGAATTTTTTCTAGTCATTCTTCAGAGCCGTAACTTGGGGGTTGCGGGCAACTGCCCCCCAGGGAAGCTCCCGCCGTTCAAGGGGGCGTAATTTAAGACAAAATTTTCTTATTCCGTATACGATACGAACATGAAATTATAAATGAAGCATCAAACAGGTCCACTACATTACATAAACGAAACAGCGCACAAAAGGTAAATAAAACAGAAATGAGTCGTGGGTTCATTTCAGTAAAAACTGCCTGGTATTAGGGGTCTTAGAAATAATATTTATTCGCATGGCTTTGAGATTTGTCAATATTGTTTCCTTAATTAATTTGTCATATATGGAAACGGGACCAGAGGTGTAACTAATGGCCCAACAGGCTCCGGGGCCCATAAATAGTAAAAGAAAGATGGAAAGAGGGAGCCCAAGAATTAGAAAACCAACTTTTTCAAGTTGGCCCAAATACGCGTATTAATGCTTGCCCCCCCCCCCCCCCCCTCTAGAAAAAAGTCTAAGTTACGGCGCTGTTATTTTTTTATTTAGTTCTTTTTCATTCTTTGTTAACTGGTGTTGATTTCAGTGTTTGTTCATCGGCTGCAATCCAAACAGATAACAAATTGTGTTTAGAATATAAAATATATGACAAAAAGCCTACATATCACAAGGCCGTGGATGTTTATCCTTAAAGTACTCATTTTAGCATTTGATATGCTTGTTCAATTAATTACACAAACCATTAACAAGTGTAGATGTGAATGAAGTTCTGTAATGCTGCAAAAAACAAAATCGAAATAAAATCTCTGATAAAAGCCCACGGGATAAAAACATAAAATTCAAATGATATTCAACTTATTTAGTATAATTATTTCATTATAAATTGTACCAGTATATAGTAATACAGTTAAAATATATAAGCCAAAACAAAAAAAAAAAAAAGCATAGCCAGCAACTTGACCTAGTAATTCCATAGTAATTACTTCTAGTGATCGTAGTAATTTATTTGATGTAAGTTATTTTTGTATGAAATAGATGCGTACACATGAAATAGATAATCACTGCTTTTGTTAACAAGAGCTTTTCCCTAACAGCACAATTACATAGCAGGCGTATGCCTATCATGTTCCCTCAGGTACGTGGGAATACTCCCAGTATGTGCCTTATGTACCTATGAGAGAGAAATCACATAGGTGGCAAGTGATAGTCACAGTCTATGTCCACCCCTAGGCACATGCCTGACATGTACCTAGGGAACTTACCTAATATGTTCTAGGTATGTTTTTCCCCATACCGTAAGCGAAAATTACTCCTCCAAAATATGTTAGATCGCCTTTATGCGTAACTGGTTTACTTTAAGGTGAGTCTAAACAACACCTAAAACAATTTTAAAAAAGTAGCCGGGGTCGTGCGCGAACCACCAACCCTTTGATTACGGGGTGCGTGCTCTTCCGACTTGGCCACGGAGTCGATGAGGAAAATATAGCTTGCAGATGAATAAATTCTTGGGGTCTTTTTAATTTGGCTAATCAGAGTGCTCTCGTAACCCTGTATATTCGACGATAGCCGTTTGGGATCGAATTAAATTCGCTCGTCATGTAATTTTGTAACAAAATGAAGCACGTCTCTTTACTTTATTTCATGGTTCTTCCATATTCACTTTCAAATGATCGGCGATAGTTAGCATCTAAAAAATACAATTCTTTATCCCTAACCACGTAAATAATTAACTGTTCACATATGTATGAAAGATTCATCTTAATTTTTATTCATCAGTTATGTCATTTCTTTCTTCTAAATTGATCTCCCAAATTTGATGCATTTGTTGCTTCTTTTTTTCTAAGCGATTGTGTACTAGAAGAGAAGTCGGGGCAGAAAGCACGAGAAACCGTGAATGTTACTGCGCATGAGCATATGCAAACAGCTGACTGTCATTCATGCGTCGCTTCAGATATCAATTATGTGCCATAAGTATCTGAAAAAGTATGCACCTAAAGGAAGTACCCCGAACATGAAAGATATGCGTCCCAAGTGACGACATAAAAACAAATGACTATCACAGTGCGAAACTGAGGCAGGCATATAAGTGTTACATTTGTGGTACATAGTCGCAAATATCAATTAGGTGAAACAAGCACCTAAAACTTTAGGTAGCTGAAGTACATACTTAGCACTTCAATACCATATGTACCAAGTGTCGGATACCTAACAAGTAGCTGTGGTACCTAAATGGCACATGCCTAGCACATCTTGTGCTGTTAGGGTTGGGGGCTTCTCCCTGACTAAACGGTTGGCGTATGCGTCTTTGGCGCGGGAGACCCGGGTTCGATTCCCGGCGGGAGCTCATGTGGTTCGGATTCCACGTTAATCAGTAGGTCCACGTCTCATATAGCCTTGCTACTGAACGGAACGTTAAACTCACAATCAACTCAACTCAACTGTTAGGGTTGATATAAGTTTATGTCACTTATTTATATATAAGTATGGAAACACTGTCAGATCTTCTATATGGGGGTATTTCCCTTCTGATAAGATCGTTAGGCATAATGGGAATTGGCATTTCACCTAAAATGGTGGATGGTAGTTTTTCTGTGATCGACAGCAGATAAAGTGTTAGGCAAAATGAGAATTAGGCAAAGTTGGAAGACACCGTTCCAAGCCTACCTGAGCACCTATCACGAAACCACTGACATCAACGCTCAAATGCCAGATATAAACTTCTACTATTATTGAGTAATCTGTTTCTAAACCTGTGATCTTCTTCTCTATTTTTGTCTTCAGATGATAAAACGTTAGTTTATATTCAGGAGGTTGGCCGTAGTTCAAATCCCAATCATACCATCCTGACAGGTTTTCATGTTTACCGCAATTCTACCAGCGGAATGCTGGGATGTTTCCCTAGAATAAGAGACTAATCATCACCTTCACCATCCCTTAGATCTTTGTCAGCTTAAATAAATTAAAGTAAAAATAAAAAAAAAAATTGTGTTCCGTCATCGCGTAAAGTAGAGACGTTTATTAAAATGTAAATTAAATTCCGAGAAAACTGAAAATGTCTGACAAAAACAGAGATAATTGCTGAATCCAGTACACTGATTTAAATTATTACTTCGGTCTGATGAAGGTTATTTCAGGCTTTGTCCAGCACCTAGAATACGATAGAACTTCCATATATAATAACATGGCAGACGTCTTTCGAAAGTATTACGAAAATTATGTGTTTCTTACATTTCGAAATTCATCCAGGTGTTTATTAAATATTTTATTTACTTTTACTTTTTCCCACTAGGGTAATATTATTTTATTTTATTTATTTTATTTATTTATTTGACGGCAGAGTTAAGGCTATGTTTGCCTTTTCTTACACTCAACCAACTCAAATGTATACAAGATATACATACTACTATTGACGTCAAATCCATAAAAAATACAATTACTGCATTAATGCATATATACCTACACACACATATACCCCTACACACGAATCTGCTCCCTTACATACCCCCTCCCCCATACCCTCATACTATTTATCATAAAAACAAGAAAACTATACACACAGCATACACAGAACGATATATGTATTCTTAAAAGCATACTACCTTACATTCCCCCCTCCCCCATACCTCCCCACTAACCTAGTATTATAGATACATTCCTCAAGTTTCTGTTTACAATTGGTTGGTACTGCTCAGCTTTATGAAAAAAAAAAAAAAAACATCATTCCCGAGATTGGTGTACATTGGCTAAGGCTATCAGATATTGCTTCAAATTTCTTTTGAATGTCGCAATTGAGGGTGAATTTCTTACATCTGGTGGAAGTCTGTTCCATTCTCTAATACCAGAGATTGTGAATGAATTAGCCATTTGATTCGTATTATGACGAGGTATCGACAGCAGTGTTGATCTGCTAGAGCGAGTATCACGATTGTGGCTATCTCTAACATACTGTAGTTTATTGTGAAGATATATAGGCACACCAAATGTCAAAACTTTAAATAAAATTGTCATTGATTGATATATGTAGCGAGCTTGGATATCTAGCCAGCCCAATTCATTAAAAAATGGCGTCAAGTGATCTGAACGTTTAGGATTAAAAACATACCGAACGCATGCATTCTGAACCCTCAATATTAGAGCATGATAGTTAAAAATAATTTTCCTCCTGTTTGATAGCTGTTTTAAACTTGGTCCTATTTGGCAACAGAATGATTGATGTTCCTTCTCGAACAAAACAGGCAGATTTCTTGGTTTCTTTCCCCATCTGCAAGACCTCCCCATAGTGCTTCGCATTATTTTGAAAACAATGACAATAAGAACGTGCCGTCTGTTTGACCGCTGGTAACACCAAAACCTGTTTTTCACTTGTAAATATATTTTTCTATACAATATAAGCATTTTCGCTGAGAAGGCAGTCATATGTATAGTTTGAAGCAGATTGTGGCTGACGATATTCAGAAGTTTCAGATATTCAGAACTTCCGTATCTGTGTTTCGTAATTCGTGTATTTGTTTTATTCAAATCGTTCGAACTGTATGATTCAATCGAAAAGAAGATATGAAAAAAGAAGTGGGAGTAATAATGGTGCATTATCAGACTCCAAAGTGAGGAGCAAACTCATTAAAAAACATATACTTATAGGTTATCTATATGTGAGACCAGATTCTAGAGATTTATCAACTACCGAATTTATTTTAGTCTTGAGGAATTTTCTACACCAAATAATCATCTTGGATTGGTTGAATTGGAATTTAGCATTCCTTTCAGCACCGAGGCTATATGAGACGTGGGCATACAACTTAACGTGGAGTAAGATCTACATAAACTCCTCAACGGAAATCGAACCCAGGTTCTCCCGGACAGAAGGGTAGTTGTATCATTGGTATTTAATTATTTTATTTGACATATTGTGAGCATGTAATTTTAAAATCAATTTAGTTTCATTGAAGTCATCTGATAGATATATCTGATAGGTAGATAGGTAGATTATATCTGATAGGTAGATTATATCTGATAGGTAGATATAATGAACTCTCTAATAAGAAGCACTTCGATGTAGTTCAGAGGTGAACATATGGAAGTGAATATTTATGGGGATCATTTCGGAAGTTATAAAATGCACAAGATCAAAACTGTATTGAGCCTCACAGCACAAGTATTAAAATTCAGAGGTCCTAAAAACAATCAACATGCACAGGTCCTAAAATGTATTCACTGTCAATAATCCTGCATGCACAAGCCCTGAGTGCAGTAATCCTGTAAACCTCTTGTGACACTAGCATCAAGTGTTGAAGTTCATGCGTTGTAGCAGAATATCTTTACATATACCGAAGGAGGGCGAAGGAGGTGTTCACAATTGATAAATTATAAATGCTTCTAAAATAGATACCATGATAGGGAGAATACTGGGGACGCGGCAGAAGACCTAAAACTAATTTTACGGCACAAGACCTAAACGGCATTAGATCTAAAAATCATTTGGCGGCATAAGACCTAAAAATCATTTGGCGGCCCAAGATCTAAACGACACTAGACCTAAAAATCTATTGTGGCGTTACCATCGCGTCCATGCCAAGAATACTGCCAATCTATTAGTCAAAGTTTTAGATGTACAGTTCCATATTACAGAATCAAATTCTAGGTTAGGTCTTACAAGTAATTTGTAGAAGTACACATTATATCGTTCTGAAAAAAATAGAAAAAAGATAAAGCCTTTCCTGCTTTTTGTAGGATAGCATTTATATGGTGTCAAAATTCTAACTGCCTGTCAAATGTGAATCCCAGATCCTTTAATTATTTTCTTTTTCTTTTTTTCTTTTCTTTTCTTTTCTTTTTTTTTTTTTGTGTTTCCACACCATTGACCTCGTATTTACTAACATAATATCGTGTTTTAGTTATATATGTCATAAATTTAGTTTTCATTGTACTGAAGTACATTATTTTTTACACATAGCTATATTTATTGTATTCAAGTTTTTCTGTAGCAAATAACTGGCATGCTAGTTATTATTAATAATAATAGTTTTAGTATTACTAATAAGGCTGTTATCGTTGAAATTAACTGCGTTCGTAACAGTATTGTGGTAGCTACTTACTAATGAAATGCTTTATCGAATATTTACGTCTGTAGTTTGTAGCACGGGTGCCCACAGAATTTAATGGGTTATAACGTAGCCCATAGTACGTCATTGAAATTATAGGGGACCTTTGAAAAGCAACTTAATTGAAATGAATGAGAAATTTAAAAATATGTTTAAAAGAATTGTAATGAAATTCAAGAACAATACATTTTAATTACGTCCCAACCGTGGTTGGGGAAGGTGTATTGAGGTACGAACCATTGAAATAGTTTAGAATCAATGTATGGGATTCGTTTTTCTTTTCTTTTTTTCTTTTTTCTTTTTCTTTTTCTTTTTTTTTTAGTTTCTGAGTTTTGCGTCCTTATACAACGTCGTGATTACGAAGGAGAGATCCAACTTTTATAAAATTGCCAGATTGAACTGAACATAATGCAATGAAACTGAGATAAACATTAAATACACACTATAGGGTCTATGTAGGAAAGCGATGTATACATTTGAAGCGCAGTAAATTTAAAATTGAAAGGAAAATTTTATTCAGTATAATTACTACATCTACATGTATAAACGAAAAAAAAAAATCAACAAATAACGCTAGACTACAAACGTGATATACAACACAATACGTATACACAATACTAATATAGTCATTTAGAGATGTATCCAGCAAGTTATTCTAGGAGACATGAATGTTTTACGGAATGCAGGCAAGTCACCGGGATGCAGACTTGTCACAAACAAAAAGAAACCAAAAGTTTCTTTCAAGATTTTGAAAGCATTAATAACAGATAGATACATACATATTGCAGAAATATTTGCGTATATATTATTATTATTAGTAGTAGTATAGTAATAGAAGTAGTAGTAGTAGTAGTAGCAGTACATTTCAAATATGCTACTTTTTTGAGACGTAAGTCTTTATACGAGCAGGTAAGGTTAAAAACACAGGTTATGTCACGTGAGGCACAGAATGGCTTAACACCCAAAATAAACTGCTTTCCCCCTTCCCTCCCAATTTGGTGTTAGTCTGTTATATGTTTATTAAACTTACAGCAAATTTATTTTTATTACAATTACAGCAAATTAAGAATGTTTATAATAGATTGTAAAAAAAAAAAAAGAACTTCACATCAACATGCTAAAATAATTAATACAACCTAACTAATCATCCACTTCGTACTCTCTGCTTAACTGGATGAACCCAGTTAGAGATGCGCACGAGACAAGATTTGTGGCTGTCTCGTTTCGAAAATGTGCTGTAAAAGTAATGTCTCGACTCGAAAATTGTATATTTCTCTTGTCAGGAAAATTCTGTCTCGACTCGTCTCGTGCGCATCCTTAAACCCAGTCCTAAATATAGAACAGTTTTCTGCTCAAATTTCATAAACAGTGGGAAATTTTAATATTATAAATTAAATTGTATATTATAATTAAATAATTCAATTGTATATTATTATTATATTTTGCTAGGATAACGCTGAAATAGAAAGTATTTTGCACAGCGTTATACAGCAGGCGTTATGCGCAATATGGTAACATGCATCATCAGGAATAAGCACCATTAGTTGTTTCCAAAGAGAAAAAAAAAGTTTGCGCACGTAGGATATCTCTCTGTTGGTATATGCATCAATATGTTTATTTATAAAAATACCGCCCATTTACTTGATTCACAACGCTGTCTAATTATAAAAAATATGTTAAAACGCAAAATACATTAATGTGGAGACTTAAATGTAGAGTAACGAATGTTTGTGACCGTAGTGTTTATCAAAGACTCTCTGGATTTGTTTGTTTCTTTGTTTTTTCATTTCAAACAGTGTGAAACTGTTTCATAGTTACACTGATTCTCCTTCATAATTACCTCCTTCATAGTCTAACATATGATCTGCTGAATTTTTACACTTATCTCCACACTGACAAAATTCCGTGCAAGGTAATTAGCGTTTTTTTGCAACGGCACGCATTGCATCCAGTATTACAGACACAGTGAACATTCAAAGAAATTGCGTCCGGTACCGGTGGCTGCAAACACAGAATAGGCTGGAAACGATGTTGTTCTTCTGTTCATCCATAATTTGTTGGAGGTTGGAACTTCGGGATGGGAAAGGTGACCGTTTCTCCACACAAGGCACACATAATGGGCTCTCCAGATGTGAAATTTTAAACTTGCGCATGTTGATGGAAGTCGTTATCCTTCGGTACTTTTGAGAGAGAAGAGTTGCCATCGTAACTATGAGAAGTCGCTACTGGGGTTAGTGCCTGTTGAGTACATACCACAAACAAATCGCTCTAAATTACTGCATGTTTCCTCGGTTGATAGGTCCGAGGCAGAGGACTCTACTTTTTGTCGCTGTTTTGATAGATTTTAAATGCTGTTTTTTTTTTTTTTTTTTTTTTTTAAAGCAATTTTTCCAGAAACACCTGTGCCAGTGAATGCATGGATGCTTAATAGCCCTCTACACAAATCAGTTCCGAGAGCTGAATAGAGATTCCACAAGTCAATTACGCGTCTTCCCTGGAGATCACTGACAAAGTTGACTTGCGGGACAATGTCTTCAAAGTAATGTAACAGAAGCAGTGCTACGTCTGTATCTGGTGAATATATTGTCAAGTGAGCGTCAGGGTATTTTCTTCGAGCATGGATTGAATAAAGAATAATGAGTGTATCCGCTTCTTCATGACTGTGATTTTTCAGCTCGTCTTCCAGCCTGATGCTGCTTCTGCGCAATCCTCCCACACAATGGTGATCTGCTTCTGTGAAGACATGTTTCGGAAGTAATCGATGGTCTCTTTCGCTAAGAATGCTGTTAAATGTCGTTTTGTGCTGGAATGTGGAAGAAAATAGCTCATAGATACATTACTGATGTTTGTGGAAGCATCCACACGGAACTCCAGTGATGTATCTCCACTTCGCTTAGCTCGCATTTTATCTTTCAAGGAATTTTCTATGCACTTATCGAATATAATGCGAATTTCGTCTGATGATCGTGAGAACCACTCTATTTTTTCACAAATTTCGTTGCAAAATCACCGCAGGTTTTCATCGCCGGGGTCTTCTTCATGCTTTGTACAACTGACATTCCATCAATTATCGCGATGTTTTTACCTTGAACACTCCTGTTCGAGATTTCATCAATTTCTGGCTCGGTACTGTTGCGTGAATGTAGCATTCCTTCCAAAGTGCGAATAATAGTGGCTTTAACTGTGCCCACTATAAGCGAACCATCTGCAGCAAAGAGAGCTTGAGGGATTGTAGATAGCTCAAACTCTCCAATCACTTTTTTTTTCTTTATGTCATTGCGTGTACGACAGATGATTACAAAACGTAACAAATTTCTCTCTTCCTTCAATTTGATGATTTTACCGGCTACAGTTTTTGTTAGCTTCTTCGCCAGATGTTTGAAGGACCCCAAATTAAGCTTCCTCATTTTATCAAATATTGTCTGCGCGGAACCGTGAAGTCGAGATTTCACGAACTGGTCTGCTTGTTCTGTCCCTTGTCATCACAGAGAAGAATATCTGTTTTTATTTTCTCGGGAACAACTGCTTTGGTTGTGATGTTTAGAAGCTCTCCTGTTTCAGCAAAAGGATTACCATAGTGAACTAAAATAGTTCTTAACTCGTCTGCATTTTGCAGCATTCGAGTTTTTGAAGTTCAAACGAGACGATGATGGTTATGCGACTGCACGTATTCCTTTGATCCATATAACATTTCAAATTCTTGGAGGACTTGAGTTACAACGGGTGCCGACCAAAGATAGCGATCTAGAGCTGACTCATTTTGTGTCAATCCAGTGATGCCTCCTGTTACTTTCAGTGATCGAATCTGATGTTCTGTCCCGTGATCTGAGCCAATCGATGTAAAAGGATGACTGAACTTGCTGATGCAAAAGTTTCCTTCTTTTAAGTTTTCAAATAGTACTTCAGGCTTGGTTTTCTGCACAATACAGAGTGGTCATTCTAGCGTAGCTTAGTTGATCATTTGAAAAAAAAAAAAAAGAAAAAAAAAGTTTTCTTGAGCAGAAAGATGAAGGGACCAGTTGACCTCCCTTGTGGCCCGAATGTAGCGCAGCATAGCTTCAAATTGCTTATTATAGTTTCTTACTTGTTATTTAAAACAATATAAAGACAACACATCATAAAATGTTTAAAATTATTTCTCACGTTATTATTTGCATTGATAAGTAATAATTCTTATCAAGTTTTAAAAACTTATTATTTTCTACGTCGTTTGGTGTTTGTTGCATGAAGATTAGTCAATTAGTTTGGGAGATATAGGCTTTTAAAGACAGCGCTGTGCATTCGCAAAGGTGCCCACCTTTGATAGCCGCCATATTGGATTTGGATGAACAAAAAAAGTGGTAACCGTGTCACAATTTTAAAGCATCACCTAAAAAACAAAAATCTAGTGTTAGTTCAATTTTAACAAGAAATGCACACGGATGTGCAATTTCAGACATAGCGCGCCCCACTATAATGTTGCATTCCAATAAAGACTTTTGATATCCCATCGGTGTTTATCTTATTACACTGATGTTTGAAACGCACTAACTGCATTTATTTCAGTAAGCCTAATAAATTAAGGTGGTACTTTTGTTTCTTTATAGATTACAGCATTTAATATTAGCTTGTATTTACAACAATGCATTTACTATATACTATAAAATTTCTGAACGGGGGCGCGGTGGCTCAGTGGTAGAGCGTTCATCTCCGGTGCTTGGGGTCCCGGGTTCGATCACAGCTCGCGCCGTGTGAACTTTGTGGTGGACAAACTCTGTGCTCGTGGGTTTTCTCGGGGTTCTCTCGTTTCCTCCCACTTTCTTCATTCCACCATTTCATTCATTTCTCATCATCACCGTCTCCTTTAGCCTAACCGGCATAAACATGGGACGTAAAACTAAAGATTTTATTTAATTTTTACAAATTTCCGCACGAGCTGTGATTTAAATTTCTGTAACCTCCCTTTAACGAGTACCTCCTATTTATGGACAAGTATCCATTCCCTTTTGGCGTCCGTTATTATTAGTTTAATGCGTAATCTATACCTGTTTGAGATCCCCAATTATGGTGATACACAACTGATTTGCATTTTATTTTCTCTTACTTTTTTGGTGCTAATATTCAACTAAGCGGACCTCGAGAACTATTTGAGATCTGCAAACCGTAAAAGAGGTTCAAAAATGATTGAAAAATGACCCTTCTTGTTATCTCTGATAGCAATTAGTCTTGTCTTCCCCAAACTTTTATCTTCGAAACCTTGCCTCACGGTCTTCTCATGGCTGGGAACTAAGCTATTGTCATTTCGAAAGTATGCATTCTGTGTTCTTGCCACCGCCTGCACGATGAAGCGGATGTAGGAGGCAGTGGTTGTTGCTCCGCTTTTGATTTCTTCCACAAACTACCCTCTGAGGATCAGTTAAGACTTTGTACCTGTTGCACCCCCCGCAGTCAAGAAAGGACACGTCATTCATTCACCAAATGCTGCGTATATTATCTTCAGCGAGGTCATATTTCTTTATCTAAAATAATACTATGTACTATGAACACTAGTTTAAAACTTGAAAAAAAAAAATGAACGTGCAGTATTGAGCCTATCGTCTGGAGAAATTTTGCACTGAATACGATAAATAGTTTTAGTATTACTTTGCGCCGAATTTAGTAATGTTATATTTTACGCAGAAATGATTATGATCGAAAACGATAGAAACGACCTTAATGACAAAACGTTTAACGTGTATTGATTAATCAGTTATTCAATATATCACATATAGTATACTTGTTTATGTCTGAATATGTTTGATTTTAAGTTGCCTGATATGTCAATCTTATTTTTTTATATTTCTTGCTAACTTAGTATTATTTTACGCTTGACTACACTCGCTTGATACAACAATGCTATTTTCAACTTGGTATTAGTTTGATTTAAAAGTTCAGATGTCAAGGTTGATTTCAGGCTGATATTTTAAGTATTAACTTGATAGTGGTAACTAGCTATCTGAATTTTAGCTTGATGTAGAATTAACCTTAGTATGCCATGACCTGCCGCAGAGAGGACAATGTCCCACATGGAAAACTAAAATGGGATAATCTTTATAGGCTGTTCCATATTTTCAAACCTAAAATTGTAGTAAATAGTGATTTTTTTTTTTTTTTGTCGTGCGTTTGGCCTATCCATTCCCCGCTGACATGTTTGATGGTCACCTCTGTATATAGTTACAATAACCGCAGTTTTGTTCTAATATCGTTCTAATTTCGAAAACTGAACTTTCGAGAACTGAAAATTAATAGAAAATATATTTGTTTAATGATACGAACGTTCTTAGCAAATAGAGGTGGACAAAGATTAAGATGATATGACAGAAGTTTGGGACAGACTTCAGATTAAGATTTCAGGTGAGCTTGCTACTACTATATTATTATATATTTTAAGGAAAAAATATGTTCAATATAAATAAAACATGATGTCAAACAACTGGGGGACATATGCTAAACACTTGCTTAGTCGGTTGTCTTGTTAATGATGTTCTTTGTAAGTCATAGTATTTGATACTTGGTTCCTAGCAAGAAGTGATTCTTAGCTTAACACGATTTGCGATACTGTCCACCAATATCTTAAAGAAGAAATCTCCTTTCTTAGCCTAAGGTGCTTCGTGGCATATCTTTTCCCTCGCTTCTTAATTTTGAGATAAGAGGAACACTCACACTCATTGCATAGAATGGGATATTGTCATTGAAATGTTTAAATTGGCTGGCAGTTCCTAAAACCCAATAAAAGTTTGAAATTAATCGAAATTTAAAAGAACATAAGGATATTGTGTTCACAGAATAATACATCCCATTAGAAACATACAATTTACAAAACAAGTCCAAGTGTCTAAATTGCTTTTCCTTAAAAGATTGTGATATCTAATACAGAACCAGGTCTGGCACTCTTCTTAATCTTCGTACATTTCTATTTACAACTTTTTTCGAAACTTGGTAATCACACATTGCTAATAAGTCATTGCGTGTAGTATTTAAAAAAATATCCTGCAGTACTTAAAATCTTTTATCTTTGATTAGAGCAGTTTCTAAGAACGTCTTCTTAACGTAAACTTTTTTTTTTATTTTTATTTATTTATTTTTTTTTTACATATATGCCATATACCTATCAGTTGTCGTTTCTGAATTAATTGTCTCTGTATGTCTAATGGTAATCTGATCAAAAAATATGAAATGATCTGTTCACATACGATTTTGCTTAAAAATATTGCCATAATATAGTAATAATCATAGTTTGGTTAGCTTAGTAATAGTAGCAATGATGCGTAAGCTAACCATATAGCTACAAAGGATCTCTAGGGACGCCCTTGTTCACCATACTAATCGTAAGTAAAATTTCAATTTATGAAATAGTGTATGGAGTATTTTTTATCTAGTATCATGTTTGAAAAAAGTATCATAGTACTATTTAGTAAAATATTTATCTTATATCTGTCGATTTAATGGTGTCCATTACACATTTACCATATTTATATCGAATGAGAGATAACAAAGACATAGACTGAATAGGAAATAGAGGTGGTCTTTTGTTTCTGCTTCTTTGAAGCCGTAGGTTCTTCAAATCATAAAGCTTGTTGCTAAATCTTCTAACGCAGTGCTTCTCAACATTTTCCATCGGCGTACCACCAAAGCACATCATTACTCAATACTACCATGTGTCGTACGTACCCTCAGCATCGACTCGCGTACCACCAGTGGTACGCTTACCATAGGTTAAGAACTCCTGCTCTAACGGAATAAAATTTGCCCTATGTCTTATCTGTTAACTTGGAAGTGAAACTAGTAATCACCATTTCTAGCAAGAAACAACTTCCTTTCCTTGTTTTCTAAGATTATGGAGAGAAAGTAGGTCAATTATTTTTTCTCTGAAATTATCTAAAGTTGTTTATATTCTTAAGTCCTTGAGGTTGACAACCAAAGTTTCACAATAAACAAAAACGCTTCTTTAGAGACGATACATAAGGGAAGATGTATTGAAACCTTAAGTAGGGGACATGTATCTGTCTTTTCCATTATCAATGCAAGGAATTTGGATTTAGTTTTGCACTTACCTAGAATAAAGAAAAAACCTCAATAAATAATAATAATAAAATTAGTATGGTACCACTGTAGATGAGAGCGAAATATTTTATTGAAGTTCATGTTTTCAGCGTCTTAGCCTTGAAAAATTTTCATCGACAACTAACTAGAGTAATTAATGTTTTCTATTAAAGACGGCCAGAGATGAAGAGGAAGTCATAATGACCTTATTATTTGATATAATTCCGGTATTGCCTTGATAAGATAAAGGCATTATGTGGTGAAAAATTCTTATGATTAGCGGTTACAAGTATTGCTTACGAGACGAGACAAGATGAGACGAGACGGAATTTTAGTGACGAAACAGCACTTTCGCGACACTATACCAAGAATAAACATCCCGAAACTTCGTCTTGTGGACAACACCACCCGCCATGGGTTTCGAGCGTTCAAGGTTTCGAATAGTCCCCTCTACTACACTACATATGGTTAATCTTCAAGAATGTGGGGCCGCGGTGGCTCACTGGTAGAGCGTTCACCTCTGGTGCATGGGGTCCTGTGTTCAAACCCTGCTCCCGCCAAGTGAACTTTGTGGTGGACAAACACCGTGTGCGTGGGTTTTCTCGGGGTTCTCCCGTTTCCTCCCACTTTCTTCATTCCACTATTTCATTCATTTCTCATAATCACCGTCTCCTTTAGCCTAACCGGCATAATTGTGGGACGTAAAACTCAAAGATTTCATTTAATTTTAATCTTCTCACTTTAAAACTTCTCAAATCAATCTTTTTTTTTTTTTTTGGTCAATTCCATCCACTTTCTCGTTGTTATATGGTTAGTGTAGGCGTCTTTGACAACGGAAATCTGGTTAGATTTGTGGTGAAAGCTTATTTAGTTCAGATCCTACGTCAAGCTGCAAGTCCACATCCTATAAAAAAATGAAATGAAATTAAATTTTTTGAATTTTGAATTCCATGGTTATGCCGGCTAGGCTAAAGGAGACCGTGATAATGAATAATGAATGAAATAGTGGAATGAAGAAAGTGGGAGGAAACGGGAGAACCCCAAGGAAACCCACGCACACGGTGTTTGTCCACCATAAAGTTCACTTGGCGTGAGCATGGTTTGAACCCAAGACCCCATGCACCAGAACTAAACGCTCTATCACTGAGCCACCGCGGCCCCCACATCCTATATAATATTGTTGTTGAATGAAACTCCAACTTCTACTTGATCGACTAACCAATCTAAAAAGAATACATAATTGTGTGGAAATCGGTCCTTAGACAATCACAAAGAGTCACGTCAGGTGACTTATTATATACGTTCATCACTAATACTAACTTAATTTAATAAGTATAATCAAACTGAATACATAAAAAAATGTTCATATATGCAGACTAAGCTAATAAACTTGAAGTAGACTCCTGGGGCCTTATCCAGAGTCGTTTTGACACCTAATTAACCCTTACTAGTAGTTTGACTAAAGAATGGTTATCAAAAGTGTATTCAGAGTCTCTGATTAAGACGTAGTAGTTAACGAAATTAATCACATGTGACTAATTAATCTAGAGAAGAGAATACCATTTTAGCCACGGTTTAGCTTGTGCGACACAACATTTCGGATTCGGATTTCATGCATTTTCATTTTTACAGACTACACATGCGCACATCTACATTCCGTAGTTGCCACATTTATTTTTCTCACCCGATGGATTGGGATTATATTAGTTAATCATACCCAAACCAACTTTTTAGTTCTATTCAAAGTAAACTCTGAATACCAAAAAGTACATTTTCCTTAGTAAAAAGCTAGTGTTCCACTAACTAGTCTGTGACTAACCCTTCATTAACGAATTCTCTCTGAATACCACCCATTGTGATTACGGTAATAATCCTCAAAGCCTATGCAAAATGCAACAGATTACATAGTGTTGGAAAAAAATTAAAAAATAGAACCTTATTTGTTAAGGTAGTCAAAAGGCCGTTTATGTAAATTTAAAAAAAAATCCACAAATGTGAGCACTTACTTCAGCAAGCAAATTGAATTCAAGACATAAAATACTGCATGTATACATAATAAAATGACAAAAGTAAAATAGCTGTTTACGATATTTCAAACGTATACAATGAGCAAAAGATTAACATAAAATGTAGAGGCAAATTGGCCACTAAGGAGCCAATTTTCATGAAACGCTATGCTGATCGTTGAATGGCATGTCGAGGTAAGCTACCGACTGCGCAGAATAGTGTGTCAGGACTCCCGGTCATGGGACTTGAACTCCGTTCTCATATACGATATTGTGGATAATCGCTTACACCACTTTGTTCAATTCCAATTCTCAAAATAGGAACGTCTCGTATTTACACACCAAATTATTTGAAAAGCGTGATGCCAGTAAACAAACAGTCACGCCAGGCAAATCACTAAGTGTGGCTTCCAGAAAGAAAACTTTTTCTGCGGTAATCAAAAGACTATCTTACGTGAACCTCAGAAAGACAATCTACAACTATGAGTACATTATAAATAAGTAATGTGATTCTTCAATTAGCAGTTTAATCAAACTTAAAATTATTATATGCAGCTTGCGAAAAGGAGCCTTTTCTATTACAGTGGTTAAAAGATCGTGCTGTCTAAACTTTAGAAACAACTTTTATAACTATGAGGATATTATACGCATTTATCTATAAAACTGATTTTAACAAATAAAATTGAACACTAAAAAAAAAAATGCATATGCAAACTAAGTTGAGAATGGTAAAATGGTCAACGTTTACATTAACCAATTCTCTAACTATATGCTGAAGGTGTCATCCTACTTGCGATAGTCTTATGTGAGATAGGAACTGTTAACTGGCCTATGAGTGGCCGATTCGATCTTTTAACTCGCCTATGAGTCATCTATTCGTTCATGCTAAGATAATGTTAGAAGATAAGGCCC
Source organism: Thermobia domestica (assembly GCF_964235325.1). Taxonomy (NCBI): domain Eukaryota; kingdom Metazoa; phylum Arthropoda; class Insecta; order Zygentoma; family Lepismatidae; genus Thermobia; species Thermobia domestica. The sequence goes on from NC_137457.1 coordinate 144,498,396, forward strand.
CGTGTTTTTTAACTTGTGTCACGCTAGCGTGATTTAGAACCTAACAAAATGCACTATGAAAAATTTACGTTCCTAGAGATCTCATTTCTTCTAGTTGTTTTACAATTACAAGGATCGTAAATTTTTCCTAATATTCTTGCTTAATTATAAATTTCAGATGTAACCTTACCCTTACATTCATAAGTATAAAGCGCCTGTTAATAAGCATTGCATGCAAGTAGTAATAATAAACTATTAAATAATATAATGCATATTTTTCCTTAACTACCCTTCATACTTTATCCATTCTTGGGACTGACAACGTATTGGTCATAGCGTTGGCGTATTTAAAAGTTGCGGAAAGTAGGATTTCAGAATAAATAATGTCTAATATACACACACATGAGCAACTAACTGCCTTTATCATACTTATGAACTTATACAAAACAATCTTCTGTCAAAATCACTTCTACATCAGTGGTAGAGCGTTCACGTCTGGTACATGAGTCCCGGCTTCAAACCCTGCTCCGGCCAAGTTGTGTATAAACACCGTGTGGGTGGGTTTCCTCGGGCTTCTCCCGTTTCCTCCCGCTTTCTTCATTTCACCATTTCATTCATTTCTCATCATCATCGTCTCCTTTAGCCTAGCCGGCATGACCGTGGAACGTAAAACTTAAAGATTTCATTTCATTTCACCAATTTTACATACACATATCTTTCCTTGTCAAAATTATCAACTTATAGTATGCAGTTTTTTTTTCTGAAATTGTATCTTGCACATACTGTACACTGAACAGAAGGTACAGTCAACTACGCTCCTTATCACGCTTCGAAACCTACGGTAAGCAGTCTTTGTCAAAGTTATAGAATACAGTTTTTCCAGTTACACTCTTTAACATATACTGACAGTTCTGTCAAAATTTTCACATATACAAGGACAAAATATTACTGGAGCTTTTGCACATACGCAAGTGATCACAAACATTTCTTCACATAAAGTGTACTCTCGTGTTCATCAAGGTGGAAGATATCCTGTGGTTTAACATTACATATCATTTTCCTTCTTTTTCCCTCCAAATTCAGAACCTTGCTGTTATACAAAAGATTGTTTGGCTGAGTTTCATTCTTCAGAGCAATTATTAGGTGATAAATATGCCAAAGCAGCACACATTCTTATATGAAGTCTTACTTCTGCGTTCTTCTTGTACTCCCTTACCAAACCGATATTCTGCACTTTCTCCCAAATGCATTGACTAAAATGATAATTGCAACTATTGACATCCACTGCAGGAAATACTATCCTCAAGCTTGAAACAGCTCCTGCTTCGAAGTCTATTATCACGGATTTCGGTTTCCATAAAGTTAGAGAATTACCCAGATGCTCAAACAATTTGCTGTAAGTTTCTTTCCTCGTATTGGGTAAAAGAGTATACACTACATGGATAAATCTGAAGAAATTATTACTCAAGCTACAAATCTCTCGCAGAATTTAAGAGTTCATCTAGGTACAAGGGATTATATCAGATTGCTATGCGACAAGCTTTTACGTATAAGTCAAAACAAAGGGAGAAGACGAATTATTATGTTTCGGTAGCTTATAACAGGGGGAAGGCAATTTAAAGAGTTTACCTTTTGGGTTGTGTAGAGTGCATTGCATTGTAATTGGTGGGATTGGTTGGGAATGTCCAATTAGATGTAAGGAATCTTTTTTAATATTAAAATGTTTTTCTCATTTTATTCATAGAGTCTTAGGAAGTCTAAAAAAAAAGTAGATAATTGGTGAAACTGTTATGCGTTTAAGGTTTCAAAAATAAAATATATTGCTTTGCTTAGTGAGTAATTAAATTAAGTACAGAAAGCAGAGCTTTTGAAGAAAGGGGATATAACAGTTGGATTTTCAATAATTAATTACATAGGAATACACTTTCATTAAAATATTCCTGTTGACTCGTTATTTTATGTTTTATGTCAAATCTAACTCAAAATTAAGATAATTTTTATTTGCACTCACAGTAGATGGAAAACATATATGACGAATAGTATCACTGGCACTTACATTTTTCATAACAAGGGTGTTCGGACGCTAATAACGCCAGAGGCCAACATATTTTAGGAGAAGGAATGATATCATCATCTATTATCTCAATGTAAATGAATCGGTCGCTCATAGGATAGATAACAGTTCCTATTGCCAATAGGACTGTCGCTTCTAGGACTAATTCATGCTGAAAGTATCAGTATAACGGTTCAAATCAAGATGATCATTAAGGAGCCTATCCTTCAAGACTTTTAGGCGCTGACTTACTCGCTTCCATTTAATCTTTTGCGGCCTAGATTTCTAAGTTCTAGCATTGGCGTTAAGTCATCATTGTTTCCTTGTTCTTGCTTATATTAAGGTAACGAATTTTTCTGTTTCAACATGGAGCAAACTTAAAAAGAATAATAAAAAACAAAAGAAAGAAAATATACTCAGTTAGCAAAAGCACTTCATGTAAATACTAGCAATTTACCACTGTTCAGATTTTGCTATGTCTTTTATTTTTATTAGACGCAAATGGGGTGCTTAGCAAGCTTTATACAGTATTATAAAATAAAACGGGTAAATCCTTTGCTTACTGCGTAAAGTATTCTATCATCATTCTGATGAAAAACAAAATTAGAAAATAAAATAAAATAATTTTTTTTTTTACTCCAATGTCCCGTGATTTCGCTCCGATCTTGAGTGAGACGATGATGATGAGGTAGATGATAACGGTTGAATGAGGTAAGGGACAGCAAACAACCCTGGCAATCGGTGTTTGTCCACCACAAAATTCAGTTGGCGGACTGGGATCAAACCAGAGACCTCAATCACTAGAGGTGAACGCTCTACTAATTAGCCACACGACCTATTTTCAAAAGTCGATACGATTGCAGTGAATACATAGGTTTATAAAATAAATTTGGGTTCATTTCATTTATTCTAAGAAATAAAATGTTTAGTAAACTACATTTCTAATTTTGACCGAAACTTTCAGTGGAGATACAGGTTACCCGTGAATAATTTGATTATATTATATAAAATTTTAATGTATACTATTCGAACCTGAAAGTACTTGAAACTGTCAGTTTATTTTTCAAAGTAAATTTTCAAGTGTGTTATTGAAATCTTATTGATGTTCTTAAGCGCTTCTTCATCAAAATAAGAGATTTATATGAATTTGCAATAAGATTGTACACTTTATTAGTTTTGTTTAACGAAATTTGAGCACACTAGCACACTAGTAAATATTTTTAACAGCATGCTATTTGCAGCAGAAGCATGAACTGGTTACTATTCGACTTCCAAACTATGTTATGCATATGTGTCGGAAGTTATAGAACGACTTTGTCTACAGGTGTCAGAGCAAAAATGGTAAGAGCTATCGAGATGCGATATTTTACAATCAATTCAGCATCGCAAAGGTAGGTGCCATTTCTTCCGTAAACTCTCTATTCAAACCGAAAGTGATTCAATTAGTAATTTCCAGTTTCAGCGTTTATCACAATAGAACGAAAACGGTAACAGATAGATTTTTTTTTTCGAACGATTCAGTGTCTCAAGATAACGTATCGTTATTATTCACAACACTACTGCAACCGAAAGTGGTTCAAATTTACTTCCAGTTCCGGCTTCAATTCTGATTTCCATAGAGCAAAACAATAAGAGATCGACATGCGATTTTTTGCAAACAACGCAGAGTAACATAAATAGGTTCTATATCTTCCGTTAATCGTCCATACAAGCCGGAAATGGTTCAAATTAACCTTTTGGTTTCTCAGCATTTATAGCTATAGAACAGAAATGGTAATAAACAGTGGCAAATGTTTTCTGCAATGGATACACTCTCTCAAAGGTATATACAGTATATAATAGTAGCTCATAATACGTTAACAAAATGTGTTTGAAATTTTCTAGTATTTCAAGTTTTAAATTTTTTTTAGTCGATACAGCGTCCCAAGAATAGGTTCCATTTTCCCCTTATCCTTTTATTCATACATTTTGGAAGTCTACCATAGTTTCACACTGTGAAATGGAAATCATTTGTTGCTATGTAAATACAAATTTTATTAGGTCTTATATCGACAAGTCTTCCAAGTAAAATAATGTTCCTCTCCATACAAAACTTGTAGTTGAGAACACATACAAGATTAATATACAATGTGGGTATAAAGAACCGGTTCCTGATATATTCGCATCGCGGGTAATAATGGATCAGGGTACTCGATATTTGGGTACCCGATTTTCGGTATTGTAATCGGGTACTTTATTCTTGGTTCCAAATCTGTGTATCCGATTCTCGGTTCTGGAACCGGGTACCCGATTCTCGATTTCAGATAAGCTCGTATTCACGGGTGTCTAGGGGACCGGGCCCCCCAAAATTTTTACTGGTTCCCTTAAAATTTTCACACTAGGTTTGCAAATGAACTATAATATCGTTGCGTCTGGCTCCGCTAACTTCTACCGCCCACCTACCTTTTTGGGCTGGCTACGGGCCTGTTCCAGATCCGGGTACCCGATTTACGGTTCTGGAACTTGATACGCGATCCTAAGTGTTAGAACAGTGTTCTCGATTCTAGGTTCTGGAACCGAATATCCGATTCTAGGTTCTGGATTCGAGTATTCATTTTTCAGATCCAGCCACAAACTACATCGGTAGCCTATATCAAGTATTCATAGTAATGAAATTCAATAGAAGTCTTACATTTTACAATGAATGTTGGTACTAAGAGGATTCAAAATTACTTTTAGTTGACTATCAGATACTTTTCTCTTCAGTAGGTTGATTTACATTTTTTCTTTTTCTTTTATTTTCTTTTTCTTTGTGTGTGTGTGTGTGTGTGTGTGTGTGTATGCGTGGCGAAACAGTCAGATTGATAGATAGATTCATATTCTACACTCTTTTACATAATATTTTTAATGCATCACAAATTAATATGTGCTGCTGATAAATAGGTAACTAATTTGTAATCCTATAAGAAAACGTGGCAATGTGAAGTTGTCTGACATGAACGAGAGAGAGAGAAAGAAAAAAAAAATACACAGTTTGGATATTGACAAGGTCACTTGCCTTGCGTTCGCTGTTGGGGGTCTACCTAGGTAGAAAGCGGAGTATTTCCACAAAAGAATTGGAAGGGCAGGAAAAACATCTGCCTTCAAAAATTTCCTTATTGTTCCGATTTGTTGCAAAAATAAATGCTTGATTTGACGTCGGCTTTTAGCTAACAAAGATCATAGCGAACAGTGAAATTCATTGGACTCTGTTGACAGTAACTTGAGAAAAAAAAAAAAAAAAAACCGGTGGACCCACTGTACAAACTATATGTAAACCTAATTAATGTAGTACAAATAAACATCTTCATAAATCGTTTGTTACCGTTGGTGAGCAGCAATGAAACCAGCTTTAATTTCTTGGGAGAGCGGAGGAGTAGACATTTAGAGGAAGCACTTTTTGTGTGTGTGTGTGTGTGTGTGTGTGTGTTTGTGTGTGTGTGTGTGTCTGTGTGTGTGTGTGTGTGTGTGTGTGTGTGTGTGTCTGTGTGTGTGTGTGTGTGTGTGTGTGTGTGTGTGTGTGTGTGTGTGCCGAAGATATTAGTTTTATATTACTTGATCTACAGTACATTATAATACGTGGGGGGAGCAGTCGGGGGCGAACGAAATCACTGATGGCGCTCGACCCCTTTTTCTTCTTTAGCGTCATCACTGTTCAAGAGTGCACACTGCGGTTGTATTTTACTATGAAGAAAAGTGTAATTTTCAAGCACTTTAGATAAGATACGACTGGCAAATTTGCTGTATATTTTTATTGTAAAACGAACATTAAATCGACTGAAATTACAAAGGAAGCATCTTCTAGCATTGTATTAGCAATATTAGCTCAGCCGCAAGTTATTCTTACTGTCGAAAATGATGATTAAAAAAAAAATCTACCTAGCGAGGGCGCCGATCCTTGGGGAGGGGAACAGCGCCCTCCCCCCAAAGCTCATATGGGCCCTTTCATTCTGTTTGTGAATGTTTAATATTTGGCATAATTTGAATGCAATTTGTCTTCCTCATATATATGCCGTCTGCATATGAATGCCTCCCCCCCCCCAAATTTACAGAGAAATCGGCGCCCTTGCTACCTAGACTACCTAGTGAGAAAACCAAGGAAATGTCGAAGTCATAGTAAGTCAGTATTGTAATTATTGCCTATAGTGTCAGAAGTGGTCAACAGAACTGATTATGCATGAGGGCTAAGATTTTGATTGATTCTGTTGAGTTTGTCGTCCCTTTCAGCCAAGGACGGATCCGGGACCGACTTCTGGGGAAGCGGTGGGTTGTCATACTGTTACTGAAAACTACTTTTAATAGTTTTTAACTCTGGGAGGGTTTTATTTATATATATAAAATAAAAAAGTTTCCTCTTCTGGGGGAGGAGGGCAATTGCCCCGATCGCCCCCACTGGATCCGCCACTGCTTTCAGCAATTAGGCTATGTGAAATGTGGACCTACAGCTTAACCTAGGATCTAGTCCATGTGAACTCTCGGCGGGAATTTAACACAGATATCCCGCTCGAAAGGTACGTACGCTATCCACATAACATTTAGGGAACTCACGAAGGATAAAGGAGATGGATGATAATGATGGAAAGATGGAAGTGAATGGAAACGGTAAACTCTGAAAAAACATGTTCATGGTGGTTGTTCATGACAAAGTCCCTTATTGGGAGCTGGAATCGAACCACGGACCTCATACGTCAGAGGTGAGCGTTCTACCACTGATTCAAGTTGGATGGTTTCTAGTATTGCTGTTATTTTCTAAGCCATTGAGTCTTCAATATTGTGTTTACATGTGCTTGTATCTCTTCTGGTTTCAAAGGTAAAGTTTGTTGAAAACCTCATGGAAAGTTTTTCAAACATCTATTCTTTGAAAATCAAACCTGAGAGGAGAAAATGTTGAAGAATGTTTAAATCTTATTTTTGTAAGTTGAATCACCTCTCGAAGTTTTCCTGTTTGTTTTGCAGTCACCCTGTATATAACTGCTTACTTTGTCTATGTATCATGCTGAAACCAGTAACATGTTATATGAAGTTAATTTCACTACAGTTTTCAATAGTGCTGAAGGTTACCAAAACCAATAATAATAATAATAATAATAATAATAATAATAATAATAATAATAATAATAATAATAATAATAATAATAATAATAATAATAATAATACATCATCTAACATTTGAAATGTATACTGGATTTGGTAATACCCGAACCCACAAATAATAATATGATTATAGGAAGTCCCATTCTATGCATAGGAATGAGGTGATTTTGAGTTTAACGTCTTTTTCAACATGTAGGCTGTATGAGACGGAAGCTACTGATTAACGTAGAATCCGAACCACATGAGCTCCCGCCGGGAATCGAACCCGGGTCTCCTACATCAAAGGTGCGTATGCTAACCGCTTTAAAAAAAAAAAAAAAACTTCCTGACTTATTTTCTACTGCAACCACTTTTCAGGACTACCAGACACGACAGGGACACGAACACAGAAACATCGAGGACAGTTAAAATTCCACCCTTGCTACTATAGAGGGACTCGAACCCCCAATGGGCTTCACCTCGGAATCATGAGCCTAACGCCCCAGACCGCTCGGCTACACCCACCGGCATCGCTTAGCCACGAAGAAGCACTCTATGCACAGGAATGTAGTGCAGCCAAATAGCAAAATTTTGAAAAAAGAAAGTCTGATTTTTAGGTTTTGCATTTCATATGGTAAATTTATAATTAACATCAGAGCTGTACTTAAGAACAACAAAGACAGTATAGACTACAGAGAAATACCTGACTAAATGGTTGAAGTTGAACATATATTCTAATTTTCTGTTTAAACTGAGAATCACATCTAAATTTTCAACCATACGCTACCCGTCTCTCTTTTATCTTACGATTGCAATAATTTCCGATATTTGTAATTCTGGCTTCATACTCTTATCTGCTACAGTCTTGAATTCAAACACTTTCATAAGGGAGTACAATAATCTTAGATTTCTTCACGACCTCTAAACTTACAAATAATATCTTTGAAGTGTAGTGATGAAAGTAGATACTGCTAAAGACGTTGAAGTATATTCAAATGTTTTAGGTTGTAGATGAAAAATATCGTTCTCGACAAATGAACCATCATAAACTTTCTTGTGTAGGTTGTCTTCATTCTGAAACTGCTTTACCCATAGAAAAAAGTACATATCGGGAAGTTATATGGCACCAAAACGGACATTAACAAATATTGAATGTTGTAATCTACCAACTGAAGAAAAGAGATGTTACTTTGTCAAATTATAAATTTGTCGATTAATTCGATAGTTTTTAAGTACTTGAAGTATGCAGACATTTATTTCTGGACGGGTCCATTGCATTCGGGGAGTCCAAATTCAGTATCAGGATGAATTATATTAAAATTTATAAAATTGTCCTTAAAAGTAGACTAAATTTGCAGAAAAGTCGGAAGTTCGGGGAGCCCGGACCCTCATCACCCACCCCCTGCTTACATCCCGACTTCAGTTGAACTTCAACCTCGAAGGACTACGCCCGCTAAGAACGGTTTTTATTTGGGTGGAGCGAGGGTAGCCTATGTCGTCTTATTGCCGTAGGTTCTTTGTTTCTTGGCCAGATAAATTTTTACATAATATATATATTTTTAATTTACGTAAAAGTGATTAGCAAACGCAATTCTAAAGCCAAAACTGAAAGTGCAACATACACAATTCTAACAGTGAAAGTTGTCTAAATTGAGCATTTGTTGGTTGTTCATGTAAGAACGATTTAATAACGAATAAGTGATTTCTTTCATGCTCTTTTAATAAATTTGATACTCTTGTTGACTTTGTGTGATTTTTCCTTTCTGGAAAAATGACAATTTTGATCATCATAATTTTTGTAAGAGTGAACTTTGTTAGCGCCGAAACCCGTAAATTTTCTTGACGCACCTTTACAAGAAGGTCTCAATTCAACACTAATCTCCTGCGTGCTGCGTTAAGAATTGTTTCTCCGAAGACGTACACTTTTTTTTTTCGATAGCACTTAAGCATTGAGGTAGAAATACATGAGTTGGGGCTCCTGTGGGTGGAGAACAACTTGGCTCAGTACAAAGAAGAAAGATGACAGTAGAAGGAAACGAAAGCTGGATGCCAGTTTCTGGGACAAAAGTGATCAAATATGAATGTCATAAGCGGCCTTATTACTTATCACTCTTTTCATACGAATTATGGTAGAGAGAACTTCCCTTCAATAGCAATGGTACCAAAAATCGCGATCAATACGTACGATTAGTTCTCAATATTGTTCTGAATAGGATTTCACTCTGTATCCTTTACTTTGAACTGTCAATTTAGGATTTACATTTCTGGGCTTACGGAATCTCTGGCCATGTTAGCCCGTCACGTTTGAGGGATGACCTTCCTCGGCGAGCACACTATCCGGGGAAAGAGGAGGAAGAAAGGATTCAGGAATGAAGGAAGCGGCCTGGGATTTATATGTTAGGTATTACCTGGCATTTGCCTGGTATGAATAAAGAAAACCCAGGAACACCTCATTCAGGATGGCTGGTCTGAAAAAGCTTTTTAACAATTTTTCGATCTAGTGCCCCCACTGGGAATCGAATCCGAGACCGCTCACAACGAAGGTGAGAGCGTTAGCAACTACGCTACGCGGGGTCACTGCAATGCCAATTTTAGTGAAAGTAAAACTCTGTCAGCTAAACAGGTGCATTTTCAAATGGCTAATTCTTCTTTGGACTACGGACACCTTACGCGATATTCCCTCCTCTGTTTCGGATACCCGATTCTCAGCTCTGGAGCAGGCACTCAATCCTCAGTCTTGGATCCAGGTACCCGATTCTCACTGCTCTATTCGGGTACCCGATTTTAGATTACAGGACTCTTAGCATTAATTATAATATTAGTATTACTTCTGAAACTCATTGAGGAAACTCTCTGACGAACTATATACACAGCCGGCCTCTTATTTCGATCAGTTCTTAAATTTGAAATTTTAATGTAAGTATAAAAAGGGTTATACATGAAACCTATTACCTAGATTTATTGATAAATCCTGTATTTAATTAATCATGTGTAATTCAGCCATATTCATAATTAAACAATGTGACGTAAATTAGTAATGTTAAGATTCACCTTCATACCTCAGCTTAGTATGTATATCAAATGTACGCTTTTTATTAGAGAAACTCTTTTAAGAATGAGGAAGTAAAGAACATTTTAAAAATGTTGAAATTTAATGATATGCGTAAGTTTGATAATAAGAGCTGACAATCAATCAAGAGGCAGAATGTTTAATTTAAAAATACTTTGGAAAAGAAAAACACATCCCATATTAATGTCTGATTGGAGTGCTTTGCTTGATTGCAATAAACAGTGCATCTCTTGAAAATTGGTAACATCTCACAAGTAATCTATCATACAATGGAGACTTAGTGGGAAAAATATTTTTTCTGAATATAAATCCACTCTTGACTAGCTTTCGGTGACATAGATTAAACCAAACAGGTATTCCTATTTGGCCAAACATAACCGATTGCATTCACATGCCATGGTTTCATAGCTAAAGTTATTCAGCGAAAGAGATAAGGAGCGAAATGCACACCATAATGCATAAAAGCCAGGAAAGCCTACATATTTTAATTTATCCTGTAACTTTTTTTTTTTTTTTTTTTTTTTTTTTTTTTTACATGCTGAGATAAACTATGTTACTCTTGAGCGAGTTCAATCCATATCAATAGATAAATTCATTTCCTTACTCTAGACTAACCTCAGTCCTGAGTAATACGTTCCATTAGGAAGTGCAGTAGAAAGCATAGAGTATAATTTGTAAAAGCCTGATAATATTAGGAAGATTATAATTAAACGTACTTTCTTTTAGATACGGTAAAATCAGCTTGTGGGTGGAACAAATTTGCCCATCGTTCTTAACTAAATAGAAACACAAGTATAGGGGAGAATTGGAAAACGTGAACCAAATATAATATACATTATATCACGTGAAAACTGAAATTATATTTCCATATTCAGAAAATTCTAATAATTTCTTTTTCTTTTTTTTTTTAGAAAAAATATAGATTTCCTAAAAGTTTTTTGATTTTGTAGAATATAGCGTTTTTTTTTGTTTTTTTGTTTAACTTAAGGCTTGGTCCTATTCTTCAGGGTTGAAATCAGTTACGAGAGTGGAAGTGAATTTATTTCGTTAAAAAATTCAAATAGGCTTCTATCATTCCTTAAAACAGCCAGATTTTCATTAAACTTTGGTAAATCCTTTTGGCTTTGATGTTAATGTCACATTTCCTTTCAAATTCGCAGTAGTTCTCATTGATTGTGGTTAAAATTCCCAAAGTAAGGAAAAAGAGGAGTGACTTTACTCTCCTCAGTTAAAGAGAAATTCAACGATCAATTTTGTTTAAAAAAAGACGAAGAAGAATGAATTACGTCTTTTTTAGCACAGAACTACCCATTTTGTTTGGTATTTAAATTAGATAGAAGAAAGAAAACTAGTCACTTCATCAAGAAAATGGTCCCACGTAGCGTAACGCTCTCGCTTTGGCATAAGATTCGATTTCCGATGGACATATTTAGTATCGAAAGCGTAAAAGCTTTTTCAGATTTTTCCTCATTCACATCAGGCAAATGCCGGGATGGTACAAGTCACGAAATAAAGGAATCGGTCGTGAAATCTACAGTAGAAAGAGAAAATATTCATAAACGATGTTCATGTGATTTAACTTCGCTGCCTTCATGCGAAATCTGTAAGGAGGTGCCTCACTCAAGCAAGTCCAGTGCTTGCTTAAATATGACCTTGGTTTTGATACTAAGCTTAGTGCTTTCAGATAGAGCGAGAAGTGAGTTATTTATTTTTAACTGAAAAAGAAAAACACGCACAATAACTTATATATGCTATACGCTTTACAAATGTCTTATTGCTTGTCATAATACAATTACTTATGATAATTTTCGTATTCTACTTCAGCAGTACCATTTGCCCAAGTGCTTGGACGCAAACTCCAAATTTAAAATCCTTCCCCCGCAAGAAACATATATGAAACTACTTCACCTGGGAGCCTGTATCTCCCTCCTATTTTAAAAAAGAAATCAGTCTACATCTGCCTACGGCTCCGTCACAATTTGACTATTTCTATAAAATGAAAATGTTTCTTTTAGTTTAATTTGCCACGATCATACACCGAGGTTAAAGGAAAAGATTATGGTAACGAATAAAATGGTAGAATGAGCAAAGTGGAAGAAAATGGAAAATTCCCGACAAAACCAACCAATACAGTACATACAATCCACGAAGTCTGTCCGTCCATGGTAATAAATTTTGAGATTTTCTTTTTATTTGCAATCCATTCAGCGTTCTAAGAATAGGTTCCGCTGTGTTCTTTTTAGATATAGATTTAAAATATAAATTCAGATATAGATTTAACGTGATATCTCCACCATTGTGAATTTGGAAGAAGTTTAATTCACAGATGTCTTTATTTGTTGGCTCATAACTTCAAGAAATGTCTCTTGTCCTTGCCACATTGCCTTTACACATTGACCACTTTTGTTTTTGGTTGACTTCCTTGAAGACTGAGCTACTACTAGTATTTTATAAATATTATATTATATGGTGGTGCAAAATAAATAGTGAAAGTAGTACTCTCTTATATAATGACTAGCACGTATTCCTTTGATATACAAGGTTCAAGATTCAAGCCCCAGAGGGAGATCAGATTATACTTTAACGCAGTTGTCCTGCTCCTCCTGCTCCTGCATAACTCCTGCTACTCTGAGTCGGGTTTTTCCCTATCTAATAACATTGGAATTCTTTTCAACTGTTTTTCACTTAAGTAATGAACAGATCTTCACAAAATTTTTCATGGAGTTATGTTCATGGTAAAGTACTGGACACACGCATTTGTAATTTTACTACAAGCCTTCATTTTAGTTGTCAAATTTCCTCCTTTTTTTCACGTGAGGATTTGCAACACCGCAGTCTCTATTTATATCCTTTTTAGCGGTGTGCGAGGAATTGGTGTGAGTCACTTAAAACAGGTTTTAAGCCCTGTCTACATCACAGCTGTACAATAGACATTGTTCTCGTCTTCTTCAAAAAGAACAAATGAATGAAGGATAATTGTGACACTGGCAAGAAGTTGGTGCATATGCTGTTTCTGCTGCTACCTCACTGTTTAGCGTATTTATTCAGTTCTCACCTAACTCACTACCACCTTAGAAACAATATTTATGCTCGGTTTCAAACCTAGAAAGGGCCCTTTGCATCTCAACTACTTCAAGGTCTTACTTGGTGATGGGTTATACAATTATAAATTACATTTTGTACATATTGAAATTCTGAGTGACACGTAACAGATAAATTTCCTGTGTGAAATAATAATAATAATAATAATAATAATAATAATAATAATAATAATAATAATAATAATAATAATAATGATGATAATAATAATAATAATAATAATAATAATAATAATAATAATAATAATAATAATGTGAAATCTGTGGCACAGGAGTACATAAGGCCAGGCCCTATCATTATGCTTTGACATTCGTATAGGGGAAGTACGTGGTCACCGAACTTAGGTAATTTCGCCACCGGAATTTTCGTCACCAAAATATTAGCATGTAGGTTATTTCGTCACCGGAAATTTTGACATAGTAATTTCGTCACCTGTAATTTTGTCACCAAGGTATTAGAATGTAGGAATATTTGTCATGGTCATTTTTTCACCTTTGTCGAACTAAGTAGAGACAAATTAAACGACCAAAACAGCTAATCTTATCTTAATCAAACTTGGAAAACAATTCAGTTGGTGTTCGACTCTTGAAAATCGAAGTTTCGGATACTTGACGCAAGAACAAACAATAATAATAGAACATAATGTCAGCTTCAGAAAATGTTAAAAGACAGGCAAAATGTGTAGCTAATGGATTTATATATCGCTATTTACAAATATTAAGTTTTCAAAATTTCAGAACAGAAAATAGAAAAAAAATATAACTTGTCATAATGCAATAAGTGTTTTACAGGTTGATTTTCTACTATTCATAACATGATAGGAAACAACAAGCAATTTTTTTTTTCAAACATTTAGTTCTAGTGTTATACGTTATGCACAAAGACTGGAGCCGTTTCTGCAAAATCTGAAACACTCTTTTAGCTTCTTTTTTGGTGGTTGACCCACAGCATCTTGATGTATCTCAGTTGAAACCGTTTCTTCAACTTGTTTAATTAAGTACTATCAAAATAGTCCAGAAGTTCCAGCTCTTCCTCCGAAGCCTCTTGTATTCCTGATGCACATCTGTTGCGGGAAGAAATGCCAATCCGTTCATTTTCTCCCATAATAGTCATTGCTCTTGCACCGTTCTGTGAATCCAAGCTCTTGAACCTTTCTCCACGTTGAGTGAATCAGGTGAAAAAAAAGCAATGCTGTACACGAGTTGATAATATTTCTGTGATAGAATTACTGGAAACTTTTATCTCTTATCTCAAATACGATATCTAAAATATGTAACTCTTCATTTAATAATAATAATAATAATAATAATAATAATAATAATAATAATAATAATAATAATAATAATAATAATAATAATAATAATAATAATAATAATAATAATAAAAATATATTTCGATTTGCTTCAGTTGAAGATTAAGGAAAGCAATTTCAAAAACTTTTTCGATTCATTCATTGTACTTGTATTATGTTCTAAATGACACGGGTGATGATATTATCGTGGCTAAATTTTCGGTGACGAAATTACCTATATGGTAATATTTTGGTGACAAAATTACCAGTGACGAACTTTCCGGTGACGAACTTTTCGATGACAAAATTACCGCCGCCCGTGGTCGCCACATCAGCTCTCCTTCGCTAGTAATGCTTGCTGGGATGGGTACGAGTCGAGCTAAAACTCGACCTAAGTTTACAGTCGAGTCAAAGGTAATTTTATCGAGTCAAGTTCCGAGCCGAGTTACTGCTTCCGAGCTACTGTTTCGAGTGGAGTCGAGTTTGATAAATGGCTTGCTCGTTCAGCTTGTTTTAACTCGTTTTGAAATCATGGCCTGATTAGACTCGAAAGCGAAAGCAATGAGAAATGTAAGCAGTAATGTGGAATATTTCTAGGGTTGCTCACGACAGGGACACTATTCGCGTCTCGCCTCGTTTCAATAACGGGACAATATATTTTTGTAACAAGACAGCCTCAAATGTCGTGAGCACCAATATCAGTATATACTGGTTTTCTTACCATCAAGGCTTAGACTTGTACGATAGAAGTTTTGAACCCAAGCAAAAGCTCATCCGGGTAGTGATGTCATCCGGCTCGGTTGAGATAAGCCATCGGCTCGCCTCAATTGAGGCGATCTTAAGCCGGCACGCTTGAGACGAGCCATCGACTCGGTTCAAATGAGCCACCGGCTCTAGCTGGCTCAGTTGGGATGAGCCACCAACTCGACTCAGATGAGCCATCGGCTCGAGCCAGCTTCGTTTAAACGAGTCCATCGGCTCGGTTCGACTCTGCTCAACTGAGTCGCTGGCTCGAACCGGCTCGAGTGAGCAATCGGCTCGAGCCGACTCGGCTACGTCTCACTTTTCGGTTCCGATCAATAGTGAATGAGCTGAGTGCCGAGCCGTTGAGAACCATAAACCCGGGCCGAGCAGTTTTGAACATGTTTGGACAGCTCTCTATAACTTTTAACAATTTTTGACTTGAGCCCAAATACTTCCTACTCCGAAACTCAAAACCAGAACATCGTGAACGATGTCCTTGACTCTTGAAGATTTAGACTTTTCCATAACCGAGGTCGGCAGTCAACTAACTTTTAGTATTCATATACAAACCGCCTATCTTTCATGGTTAAACACCGTGTTGTAATAATAATAATAATAATAATAATAATAATAATAATAATAATAATAATAATAATAATAATAATAATAATAATAATAATAAGTTGTAGTTGTAGTAGTGGTAGTAGTATCATTGGTAATTATATTGTCTATGTAGGATGCTTCAAGAGAGTACTTAAAACTACAAACAGGATTTAGCTCGACTCGAAACTGGACATAAATTCGAGTCGAGTTTCGAGTCGAGCTCAAAGATGTCTCTTTCGAGTCAAGTCGAGTTTCAGAGAAAACTCGCTCGTTCCCATCCCAAAATGCTTGATTTCTTTAAAGGTTTATCTTATTTCCTTTACGATTTTGTTTAAACGCCACTACCGATGCCATGTTGGTCATTCAAAAGAAAGTGCTGACCAGTTTAAATAATGTTTAACTTCCCAGTATACCAGTGCAGATATTATATTCTAATAATAGAATCCAATTTTCACTTTGGCAATATTTAATTGTGTTAAAAAGTATTCTTTATATATATGGAAAATTTAAAATAACCTCTTCTTGTTGCACAAATGTGTTGCTATTGGCTGTACCTACTGTCGGATTCTATTTCCTGTGCTAGATTTTTCGGTATTGATCAAGCATTGTGAGACAATTGGGAACTGTTAAGGGGAGCTGAAGTGCTGACCATAGATCGCCCAATATCTAGGAGAAATTGAACTGTAATATCATGCGTTGTTCTACATAAAAGGACATATGCACTTATACTTTTACTAAAAAGATACATGCAAATGTAACTTCCTTATTATTATGACTGTTTTTCAAAATATGAGTAGGGATACACACTGTTTGGTAATTTTTGGGCATCAAATTCATTTTTAACCATTTTCATAGCCTAAATATCAGTGCCGATATTATGTTAGTCTTATTGATCGATCAAATATGGTAAGAATTCGTCATTGTGGATAGACATAACCTTTTAAAATGGACTAATAACATGAAATGTTAGTTGTCATTAATACTGACTGGTTCTGAGCAGAGCAGTAAGGGATGCTCCATATAGTTGCTATGATATCCACTATAGAGTTCGTAAATTTCAGGAGTAAGTTGTTCCATTCTCCGCTGAAGGTAGTTTTCAGATCCTCAAGTGTCAAAGATGAAGAATTCCGCTATGCAACCCATTGTCCAAGAGCATCCCGAACATTCTCAATGTATTTCAGGTTAGGTAATATGGTGACCAGTCTATTTAGTAGGTTGTCCCACATTTTGGGATGTTTCCAATTTGGACAGCTCTGTGATTGTAGTCCATAAACACCAAGTTGGCGTCTATCGGTTTGATGGCTTGGGCTACCACTACTTTGTAACACCTGTACATTAATTATACTTCTTCTTCTTCTTCTTATTATTATTATTATTATAATTATTAATAATAATAATAATAATATTAATAATAATATTAATATTAATAATAATAATAATAATAATAATAATATTAATATTAATAATAATAATAATATTAATAATAATAATAATAATAATATTTTCACGTTATTATACAGTCTTGAAAACAACAGTAAGCCTTAGAGCATACTTATATGTTATCAAGTAGATAAATACGATTTGCTTATTAGAAAGACTTCTTTTTTTACTAGTTGTTACGGAAAAAGGATCGTACATTTCTAGCTTCATGTGCTGCGTCAAATGCCCGTATATTTTGCTTTGGATAAGTGGTAACTCTACCCATTAGAGTAAATGAAAATTTGCAAAAGAACGCTGAAATAGCTGATTAGCCAACGAAGAAGGAGCCTCAGTTTGTAAAAGCCTCTCAACGTAGCGCAAATAAGCAAAGGTAATTATAACAGGTATGCCCACTATCGCAAAATACTGTAAAACAAAATTTGTTTTGCATTGACGCAAACCGATATGGAATGCAATTGACGATGTCCGAGACAATTCCAAGCGACTGAAGTTCCCAAAATGCGTTGTTGTTACTCGTATAACTTCCCTTTACCCTTCACGCACGCCCAAGAAACCGATTTCTCCGTAGGCAGCTTGTGCTACCTGGCAGCCCGTTCGTAAGGTGCGGTTGGAGATGGAGCAAAGAATTTGCTGATAACTACACGATTATTGCTGAAAGAAAAGGTAGGTTTCTGCTGTGTTGCCGAGTCGAAGATCATTTAAGTAGCGAAACACACTCCGTGTAAAGAAACTACCGGATGTTTTTAAATTCATATAGTTCTCAGAAAGTTGCATCATTGAAAAAAGATACTAAAGTATAAAATTATCAATATATATTCCTTTTTATTATAATACCTTTATTTCGTAATATTCAAGGGCTACCACCGGTAGCCCACAAAATGCGCCACTGAGACATACTGTATTACGAAAAAACACATGTATCATCTTATGATCTTGCTACAACACCGGTAACAGATCCAGCTGCAAAGATGTCCAATAATGTTCGTCCTTTTCTCACAATGTCTACCGAACCAATAACTGGGACGATGGGAACTGGCCCAATGTCATGTTCTTAAGTGAGTTACGTTTCTGTGTATCCAGTGATTACACCTACGGTTATCATTTGGAGTTGCAAGAACAAGGAATACCATAGCATTCACAAAATACCTTCATGGCATTCATAAGGTATGGCCAATCTTATGTTATGGTATGTTTGGGTATCATGAAAAATAGATGAACATCGCTGCAACTTTGAAAAAGTATCCGCTACCACTGAATGATATGGTAACATTCTGACAGGAGATGTGCATGCTTTCCGTAGTGTAATGGGCCAGACGTGTTGTTCATGGACAGCAGGACAAGTAAACTTAGAACCACCAACCTTGACGAGACTGGAGCGTGAGAATAACTACAGAATGGACTGATCAACATTTTCCCCAATTAGAGACTGAAAGAGGTAGTAGATTTGTATCACTTCCAGTTTTAGTAGAGTGTAGATAGAATATATTCTTGGAACGCTTAATTGATTGCAGAAAAATACTTATTTCTATCCGTTACCGTTTAAACTCTATAACGATTAACTTTATACCTAAAGAGGTTGACATTTACAACTTACGGTTTCAATAGTAGTTTCAGAGAGAAGACAGAACCTACTCTTAGAACGTTTCTCTATGGAGATGAATATTAAAACCGACAATCGTTGTCCGATTAAACCACTTCCGATTTTTGTGGATACTTAAAAATGGAAGCGAAATATACTTTTGGATGAGTATTAGATTACAGAAAACTGGTTTATTCTATCTATTACTGTTTTCTACTCTATAGCAATCACCGTTAAAATTAAAGGTGGATGATTGTCTCTCACTTCCGTTTAATAGAAAGAATACAGCGGAGGTGGAATATACTCATGCGCCGCTTAATCAATTACAGAAAACATCTTCCCGGTATGTGTTACTATTTTCACTATATAACTATCAAAGATAAAAACGAAAGTATTTTCTTTTTTACTTCCGGTTTTAATTGTGATATTACACTACAGATGGTATAAATTTCTGAGACGTTTAATCGATTGCAGGAAACTGCTTTTCTCTATCTTTTACCCCTTTTCACCATATAGTGATCAATCAAAAATGGAGATGAATAATTTGTACCGCTACAGACTTGATTATCGGCTCGAAAAACGAACTCCTTTCCGAACTTTTACCTTCTAAATTTGACTAAATTTGGTGATGATTGATCAATTCGTTCTTGAGACTTTTATCTCCCGGACGGACGAAAAATGTACATGTATAACGGAATTTTGTTAAACCGAACACCACAGAAACTAATTTTCTGTTACATTGTGCTATATATTGAAAGACCAAACGTCTAAATCCTGTAAACACGCATATTTCATAAGAAAATAAAATAAATTAAAACATACTAAAAGTTCGAACCAAGGAACCAATGCACCAGAGGTAAGCACTCTACCACTGAGCCATGGTGTCGCCTCTCTTGAATGGAAGACCAAGTATTTCGACTATATATTAGGAATTCATCTAACATCAAATAAAATTGATGAAAATGCAACTGCTGTTTACATCTTTTCCTGTAAGTGAAGAGCGAGCTTAGAAATTGAAAGAAACAACAGCCAGACTGCAGTGAACTGAAGGGAATGTACGATTTGTTGCACGGCATAAAGAGGTTCAGTGTTCTGAAAATCCTCTTGTCTCTTTAAGTTTGAAGGAACCGTAGCTATTTTCTCAGTTGGTGGAATCGAGACTAATGTTGAAGGCATAATGAAAATTTACACTTTGTACTGTATAAGGAGAAGTCTTACGCAAACAGCTAATAGAAATAAATCCTTGATCTTGAACTAAGCTTGACTGGTAATTTTTTGTTCTATTTTCAACACTATTCGTTACTAAAGTGGCAAAATATTAATAATACAAACCGTATAATCAATATGTAAAACTAGAACTGATTCACTGATATAAAATAACGAGTACTTCCCGGTAAATGTGGGAAGTTGAAATTTGACATGATTGTAGCTTTTTGAAACTAAACCACAGGAAAATTGCCAAAAGTTTATATTTTTAATTTTTAGGGATCTAAACGGAAGAAATTATTCATGTTTTTTCAATGGCCTTTTTATTTGGAATTATAATCTCATATTTTAGTTACTTGGAATTGCAATAAAAACTTGAAATTCGGTATGCTTATGTTTTCTATAGGATTATTTATCAAAATAACTAAATAAAAAAATTCTAACTTTAATGGGAATTTATGGGTAATTAAAAATCTTCCCTATATTATTTACATGGGACATAATTTACACCTCAGAATTATTGACACGTCCTGAGGGCTACAATGATTAAATTTGACATGATTGTAGCTTATCGAGACTAATCCACAGAAAAATTTGCCAAAAGTAAATATTTTTCATTCTTACGTGGCCTAAAAGGGGGATGAAGAAATTCTCCATGTTATTTAAGTGGAATGTTTTTGACCTATAATCTCCTACCTTAGGTACTTGGAATTGGAATAAAAACTTCAAATTCAGTATGTATGTACGTTTTTTCAGCGTTACCGAACTATATCACCAAATATGAAATTTTCCAAATTTAGAGTGGTCTTACGAGAAACTGAAAAATGGTTTCTGTGTTATGTTTGCATGGGACATATTTCACCCGAACATGTTGAGGTACTTCCGCCAGGATTTTATGATGAAATTGGGCATAATTGTAGCCTTCCGGGACTAACCTACAAGGAAATTGCCTAAAGTGAATATTTTTAGTTTCCAAGAGGTCTAAAGAGTGGATGTAGAAATTCCCATCTTACTTATAAGAACGTTTTTCTGGGATACAAAATCCTATCTTTTAGGTAGTTGAAATAGGCAAAGAAACTTGAAATTCGGTAGAATTGTGGGTTTAAAAAGTGATAGGCCGTAGGTCGGGCAAACGTGGGGGTTTGGAGGTAAATCCAACTACAGGCCAAATTTCGGAAATATTAAGGACAAATGCACGAAATTCATTTTTCATGGAAAAGCTGATACATAAAAGATGCAAGGCCGTAGGCCCAGCAAATACTAGGGTCTGGGGATGAAGCCCCCATGTAGCCAAAGGCTAGTCTATATTATGAAATTGAAAGACACGATGTTTGTTACACTTAACATCTTGAACTACTCAACCGATTTCGATCTAATTTTCAACGTAGGTTAGATTCTGGCCTGGGAGTGTTTTTATTTATTTACTTTGACGGCAAAACTTAGGGAAGGGGAGAAGGAGATATAAATAAAACTTAATAACTTTCGAACAATCCAAGCAATTTGAATTAATTTTTCAATATAGATGAGGTTCCGGGAAGCTTATTATTATTTCATTTTTTACAATAGAGAAGGGAAGGAAATAGGGAGGTATATAAAAATGAATAAACATTAATTACCGTTACCGATCTACCGATCTTTATCAAACTTTCTGCATAGAGGAGCAGCAGACCTGGGATTGTTCTCATGATTTCACTTTGATTGTGGATTGTAGGGAAAGCAGAGAGGAGACATAATAAAAGTGAAAATGAAAGTGACTGTTTTTGTGCATTAATAAATCTTGAACCACCACCCCGATCTGGATCTAGTTTTTAACATAGATGAGGTTCGGACCAGGGATGACTTTTATCATATCAGTTTGACGGTGCAACTTAGGGAGGGGGACAAAGTGAGATATTGAAAATGATTGAAGATGATTCATATTAATGTCGAATCTATAGTTTTCTGGGTCGCTGAGAAGAACAATGACACCTTGTTCAATCCAAATTAAGCCCTGAGCTCCTCCGTGGCTAAGCGGTTGGCGTGCGCGCCCTTGGCGTGGAAGACCCGGGATCGATTCCTGGCGGGAGTTCATGTGTTTCGGATTTCCCGTTAATCAGTAGGTCCCATCTCATATAGCCACGCGGCTGGAAAAGGACGTTAAACTCAAAATCATCATCATCATCCAAATTCAGCCCTGTAACTGAACGAAAAGGGAGGAGGGAATATTTAAAAATGACAATTATTAGTGTGAAATCCGTAGTTGCTGGTTCGCTGAATTGAACAG
This sequence comes from Thermobia domestica, assembly GCF_964235325.1. Taxonomy (NCBI): domain Eukaryota; kingdom Metazoa; phylum Arthropoda; class Insecta; order Zygentoma; family Lepismatidae; genus Thermobia; species Thermobia domestica. The sequence goes on from NC_137457.1 coordinate 144,520,814, forward strand.
TGAAATGCCCGATCCTGTTTACATCCAAACAGCCATGAAAATTGGGGTTGGTGAGGAGGAGATGCATATAAATGATCAAAAATGTCCGATATTAATGTTGAATCTATAGCTTTCTAGGTCGCTCAGATGAACAGTGATAATTTAGATACTGTTTAAATTCATGCCACTAAAAACATAAACAGCATATTTCACTGGTATCAAATACATGAGATAAGGAGAATTTTTATTTTAACCCAGCTAAGAGGGAAATCAATTCTAGTTTGTTCTAAATTGAGAAATATATAAATAACTTTCCCAAAACGATAAGTTGTATTCACAGAAATACTATTGCTTTTATTGTTTTAGAAGTTTATTAATCATATAGTATACAGAATGACTAAGTTATAATGTCTTCTCAGGATATTTCTTGGATTACTGTTGCTGTTGGATTAGGTCTTTGCATCCCTTTCACCAAGAAGGCAATAAACCCACCCTTTCGAGGTTTGGACTTATTGTTTAACGTGTGATTCGACACACGAGTGGGCCCGAACGGAAACGAACACGTGTCTACCGTGCCAAAGATATATAAGTTTACCAATAATAGTTAAGAGGGAGGGAACTGTTTTCTGGAATTAGAAATTTGTATGTAATAATATTTGGGGAAAGAAGGAAGTTAGAATAATAAAGTGCTTTCGCTTTCACCTACAGTAAAAAATATCTTTAATAAGAAAAGACAATTTGTGTCTAATTTATAACAAATGTACATACATGACGGGATAAACTGATATAAAAGAAAACTGAAGTTGTTCTCGCTTTCTTGCTGCTTTCAGCAGGGAAACGAACGCATCCTTGGGTTCGAAAGCAACTTCACAAAAATGTCATATGGCATTGTTGAAAATGACCATCTCACAACTGTGGACGGAGCTCAAAGCTCGCACAGGTTACTCAGCGCAGCGTACTAAGCAGGGATGAATTCAGGGGTAGCACGGGAGAATCTCCCCTCCGAAGAAAATTCATCCCCCCCGGAGAAACTCAAAAAATTTCAGTCACAAAATGTAGAAATTACTTCACCCAATTACTTGCTTTTCTTTCCGTGCACGTGCAGACGAAATCCGATCTCTCAATATGCATATAAATGACGCAGACCTATTCTATATAAATATTAAACATGTAACTTCTAAGATAGAATACCAAATAGTCAATAAAACTTGTATTTTTAACTCTATGGCCGTTTGGCAGAACATGAAATTGTTAACTGTAGAAGAAAGGTTTGTATTTTAGTAACTATTATACTCCCGCCCTATATTATATATTATTAGGTAACACTAGCACAGATTGAGATAGGAAAGGAAAGATAGGGAAGATCTTTCAATCATTTTATATGATCTCTGATGTCAGCAGACTTCAGTTCTTGAAAATGTACAGTTCTTGAATTATTTGAAATACAGCGCCTAAATCCCATTTCTCGCATCGGAAGTAACAGAATGTGTTTTACGATTGTTAAAGTAAACACACCTTTCTTTAATTAAAAATAAGTCAGTTAAAGGGTGAGATTCAGAGGGCGTCATTTAGAGGGATCAGGGAGGAACAGTTATCCCTTCTGGGTTAGAGATTTATATAGAATTTATCAATATAATAGTAGTATATAAGTGAAAGATTGCTATTGAAGGTGACGATCCTGCTCAGTGCATTGCCATTGGGGAGGGGCAAGCGGGGCGACGGCTCCGGGTGCCCCGGGCGCAAAATTCGGGAGGGACAAAGAAAAGAAAAGAAGGAAAGAAAAAAGAGAGGAATGAAACACATGTGCACATGTGGGCATGTGCACATATATAAAATGAAAGGAAAAAAATTAATAAAAAATGGTCAAAATCAAGGAAAAGCAGGGTTTACTTTTTAAAATTTTCTCATCTTTCGCGGCTGGTCTGTCTACCTCACTCATATATACGGGGGTGCCCTCGTATACTCTCGCGCCAAGCGCTGATATTTCAAGACACGGCACTAATCCTACTGAAGATTTCGTAAACTAAACTATTGCAGTGCAGAAACCAAGGCTAATATACTTGATTTAGAATCAGAAGTGTGAGAAAGAATGATAACTTTTGTTAAGATTTTCCTATGTTTGTTTTAGAACAACAAATATTTGAGTTAATTTATATCTTTTTAAAAACTTCTACATTAGTAACAATCAGTAACTACTGAGTATAGGAAATAATAACAAAAATAGCTACTGTAAATAGCAGTTAAAGTTCAGTCTAAAATAGTTTTGCAAGTCTTTATTTAATGTTTTAGATAAAATTAAATGATTGTTTTTCTTTAAAAATTATAATCTCACATTGAATATTTATCAGCAATTAGTCTCAATATTAGGTAAGATATGCATGTGAATGAAATTGTTAAATATGTTGCTTTCTTGCAAAAATACAGAAAAACAACTCTCCCCTTCCCCGAGGAGTTGACATTCCCCCCCGGGTAAAAATGTCTGAATTCAACACTGGTACTAAGAGAGAGAGAGAGAGAACGAAGCATAATAAATGCGCTATTGGTAATCTTCACATTAGAAAATGGGACAAATAGAGAACTTAATTAATGCTTGTAAAATTCTAAATCCATGTGTTCAGACCTTGGTTATGGACTGAACTCGATGAGAATTTTTGTAACCGTTTGTTCATTCCTAATTTTAAAAATGGCCGAAAAGTTTTAACGTTATTAAATAGGGAAACTCAATTCAGTGAAGACCTTCCTGCTGACAAAGAGGCTATAATCAACCAATTAATATTGGATGCTCTAAAATATTGCTATATACTGGTATATTCATATGGAGGTATTTGTTTCAGTTTAGCAACCCGAGTCTAGATGAGATATATACCTACAGTTTAAAGCGGACACCAAACTACCGTACTGCACAAATGTCTTCTTACCCGGAATGAGACTCGAGATCTAGTGTACGGAAAGCGCACGCATTGGCCATTGGATCAGCGGAAATTACATCTGAAAGTATCTCGGTAAATAAGTTGTTAATTCTTGACGTATGCTTGTGATAACCTGCAACTGTATAAGTAAACTAAGCAAGTGATTTTCTCCTTATCAATCGTATATTCTGAAATTTTCCGAAATCTAGCAAAGTACGAATACTTATACTAAATCAATCTTTCCTAACATTGGAATTTTCACTTTACGGTTCATTTTATTTATAATTAACAACTGTTTTCCATTATTTCATAAAACGTGTTCTTTTGGTTTTAATACAGTGTGCAAGATATTATCAAAATATGATTCTGAATCAGAATCATGAACTTTGAAACTATTAAAAATGGTACTTTGAACAATTACTGTATCCTTGTGCATTCAAGACGAGCTTTTTGCCGAAATTTCGTGCTCAGAAATGTATGGTCGTCTTGGTTTCGTTGAAACATAACAACGTTTCTCTCAACAGGACCACAACCTTCAATTAAGCTACAAATTTACCCACCTCCCCGCCTACCACATTGAAAGTTAGGATATCGCGTGGACCATTCCAGTAAGGAAGAGTAAGGGAAGCCTGTATCTGATATGATTATTAGTATAGTTTTAAAGTTCAGAAAACATAAGCAGTATATACTGTGAATGTATCTTTTTCTGCAAGGATATCATTTGGAGAGGGTATGGGACAATTACGTCCCATTGAATTTGAATAACACATGCTTTAGTATACATTGTATACCAGGTATACTAATATCCTAATGAAGCATGTGAGACTCATGTCATTTTACAATCTTGCTCTACCTGGCAACTTATAATGACGCAATTGATTTCTTGTAAACCTTTGTTAAAGAAAAGGGGTCGTCTTGGACTCGGAGTCATCTTGGATTCAGAAATGTAATTCCTAGTCTCATTGTAGTAAAAGACCACGTACATTGTTTCGATGTGATTAGAAATTTAAGAGAGGAATATCTTTTTAGGAAATATTTGGCCCTCGAAGTTAGAAAAGAGAAAGTGAAGGAAAACAACAGAAAGCAAAAGCAGCCTAGATTGTGTCACTGTTGGTAGAGAACTTAAGGAATGCTATGTTTTTGGCCAGTGATACACATGATAGCACCTAATAATAATAATAATAATAATAATAATAATAATAATAATAATAATAATAATAATAATAATAATAATAATAATTACAGTGGTCTATATATGAGTTTTCTGCTTCTTTAGAAATTTTAAATGATTATTCATAAATCAATGTTGCTAATTTTAGTTAGGTAGTTACTTTCTTGAATCACTTAAGAAATTTTCGGAATTTAGTCATAACTAACATTATTCTATACATGTGTTATGTAATATTATAAAGCGACCGATATTAGCTTTTCATCAATAGATTAATGACCGTCTGAGATGCATAGTGATAATCTCTTTAAGATTACCCCAATTTCATTCCTCATCGGTATGAGTGGTGAGGGGATTTCTGTTGGGAACTGCTGATTACGAAACCATAATGCAAATGTATTGTTAGAACTAAAGAGTATCTGTCTGAAAAATTCTGCTGCAAATTATTTCCCTTTCGAGGGTAGCTGTGTTGCGTTTAGCTGCTTTAAAACAATAAGCACTCACGTTGTCTTCTCAGTTAAAGGGTATTTGGCTACAGAGTTTTATGTTTCCCACTTCTATCGTTTCAGAGAAATATTTCTTCAAAAAGAAATCAATGGACAGAAAATGAATTTTACATACAGTAATAACAGCAGAAATTTCCGCGCTTCCAATTTAAGGACGCCAAATTGTCAGTATGTACAGAAGAACTTTCAATATACTCATCTAAGATCAACTGCGACGTTGCCAGCTTGGGGACGTCAAATGATCGGCAAGATGTATAGAATATACTCCTAAATGTATATACAAAACCGACTATGGTACGCCTAGCGGGAAAAGTTGGAACTACCAAAAGTATATTATTTTACAACTTTCTATCATTTTAACGTCCTCTTCCATTTCTTCACTTCGTTCTAAAAGCTTTAAATTAATACTAATAATAAATCTTTCGCTCTAATTATCCTATATATGAATGAATCTATCAGACTCATGCATCAAACATAGAAAAATAGAAACACAAAGTCGATTTCCAATGGCTTACAATTTGACGTCCGGTATACGGACGTCAAAAGGTCGCGGACGTCAAATGTTATGCAGAAACGCAATGTACGGAAGTCAAATTGATAGAGTTCTGTATATATATATATATATATCTATATGTGTGTGTGTGTGTGTGTGTGTATGTACTGTGGCCTAAAGGAAGGTAGACAATAGAGTACTGTTTACCTCATTGCGTTTTGTATCATTTCCCATTGTTATCCATCAGGTAGACTTAGTCTCTTTATTATTTTTTTCTTAATACATTTTTCCTTTTATCTTTAGCTCTGAAAAGCCGACTACAATGTTATACTTGATAAATGTTATATATATTGTTGACCTTGATATAGAGTGTAAATCTTATATGTTATACTTGTGGAATGTTATCTATATCTATATATCTATATATCTATGTATCTATCTATCTATCAATCTATATATATATATATATATATATATATATATATATATATATATATATATAAATATATATAACCAACAATATTATCGTACATGACATCGTAATAATCGAGTAATATCTCATATCAACTATTTATGTTATTGAAAAATATCTCCACATTCAAATTCGACGCATCTGAAAGTTAATATTACATCTGAACATACAGAGGTTGTTCAGTATACAATTGGCCAATTTCGAATTACCTAAAAATTTAGAAGAATCCATGGCGTCAGGTCAGTAAGCGCTCGATGTGTTTCCTTTGGTTCCTAACAATAGCCCGACAGCGTAATTTCAAATGTAATATTCTTCTCTGAAGAACTGGGAAGGGAATCTTTCGCATTTCCTTTCCACAACTTTCCAAAGTTCTTCCACAATTGTCACACACCGTTTTCTCAAAGCTCGCTTCAGTATTCCAAATCCACAATAGACAATAGTCCATAGGACTTCCATCTGGAGATTTAACTGGTACCGCATTGAAAGGTATCATCTGTATACCACTTGCCACCTTCATCTCCCTGTAGACTGCGAGGGACAATTCTGAGGTATCTGATGTGGCCTTGTCCATGTGAATGCACCCCAGATTCGCGTCGTTTCCGTACCTTGTTGGAATCTCATGCTCGTAACTCGGCCGCATGATCTGCTCTTGAAAATACTGCGAATTTATTTTGGGAAGCATTCCTTATGGAAACGGATCAACCTTCTGAAGTTATTGGCGCCTTTCTCTCGGTATATGATGGCTCTCAGTTTGCCGCAGTCGGAAAGGTAAATCCATGCTTCATCGAGCGTTGCCACGTACATCCACCTTTGTTTTGCCAGATGCCGTTCGTACAGATTCCGGGCGTTACACTTTCGTTCCTTTCGGTGGACATCCGTGAGAAGATGGTCGCGAGCTTTCCTGACTTTTTGCAGCTTGAGTTGATGATGTAACGTCCGACTGACAATCCCCAAAGACAAATCAAGAATATTAGTCACACATTTTTTTTTGTTGGTGGATTTTCTTGCATTGTCATTTTGCTAAGTTTCCTCTGCATGGTGGAGGTGACCTTCGTGCATTTTCGCTTCCTAGGCAACTTAGTTTGTGATCCAAGTGTTGGAGCCTCGTTCCCCTTTTACTTTTTAATAACATTTTTTATTCCACTTAAGCTGATGTTGAAACCTTTTTTGCACTGTTTGCTAATGACAGAAACACTGAAGTGGGTGTCATAAAGAGCTGCAACATAGCCTTCCCAAAACCCGCTTAGTTTGAGCGGCATTTTGTCACAGAGCGGAAACCCACACACTTGGAATCCAACTTAACACAACACTCAAAACAATGGTCTTGTTTTGTGTGTTATTATCGTCCGCTCGAAAAGACAACTCCGTTACCCGAAAGCCACTGCAAAACACTAAAGGACACCACGAGCCAGGTCGGTTGAGTCCTTTCTGCCCTTAAAGGGGAAGTAACGAAATCGACCAAACATAGGCTGAACATCCTCTGTAAACACATAATCATATTATGCTACTGACGGTAGGTAATAATATAATATTTGTTTTACGACGAGGAGACAAACTCTCTTTTAGTCCGACCCCCCTAAAAAAACAAGAAAAATTACGTCATTCATATGGCCGAATTATAAGTTAAAACAAAATTCTCTTGTAAGTTTTTACGGTCATATATTATAGGCATGTGGGGCTTGGCCCGAGTTTAGTGTTGTGAACTGGTCGCGCTACTCGACTCACACTTATTTAGCCAAACCGAGAAGTGAGCTGAGCTAACCTCACTTAATCGAGTCGACTGGAGATTGTCTTACCTGAGCAAACCGAACCGAGCCAATGGTTCACAGCAACCAAGCCGGCTTGAACCTGCAGCTGAGTTGAACACAGTCGAACCGAGCTGATGGACACGTTTCAACCTAGCCAGCTCGAGCCAATGGCTTCCTTGAGCCGATTCGGTGGTTCATTCACGGAGCCAGCTGAAGCCATCTGCTCAATTGAACTGGGTCAATGACTCATTCCAACGGAGCCGGTCGAGCTTTTCGCTCAGTTGAACGAAACCTATGTAGTTGACATCATTGCATGGGCTCAAAAATGCGACCACACTGTTCTCACCCTTGATGGTAGGAAAACAGTATATAGGGTGAACCTGAAAGACATACACAAACTACAGGAGATAATTCCTGACATCGGAAGAAAGCAAAAAGTCTTCGTGCACATTGTCGAATTTTGCGTAATCTAAAAGTGACACTAGTGCTCACTTGGATTCGAAAAGTCCCTTGATATCGAATTCCGTGTCTTGCACCCTGTGCATGTCTTTTTGATCCACTTCTGTTGTCAGGAGTCGAGTGTCGATGCCAATTTGCCACTGCTGTCAGCCTCGCACAGTACGAAATTCCACAACATACAAGAATTCATTTTGTCTTCTATTAATGTCACGAATGACATGTCGAAATATGCGCACAACTTTCTGTTCCGCGCCAATTTCCATGATTCGATTTTTGATTCCAAGTTTGCACCCTGGTCACTCTTACATGATGTGGAATTCAACAACATGCAAGATGACGTTTTGTATTCTTTCATTTCACGAATCACCTCAGATTATGTGCACGTCTTTCAGGTATCTTCCTCTGTACTGATGCTCACGTCATTTAAGACTGACTTGTAATGAAATCTATTGTCGTTTCGTTATCAAGACGAGACTTGATGCGAGCAGTGGCCCCTCTCGTGTGGAACACTAAAAGTATTCTAAATGACTGCTTACATTACTCATGGCTGTCGCTTCCCAGCCTAATCAGGTTATTATTTTCAAAGAGTAAAACTAGCTGAAGAAGCTATTTATGACTGGCATTTTAGAATTGATGAGCAACACGTTTTCAAAACAGTAATCTTTATTTGTAAGTGAAAATAAATATATAATCTCAACCTACAGACTTTTTCTTTACTTTTCCACATAGTCGCTCTTTTTTTCCACATATATTCCCATGTTTCTGCATTTAAAAACACTGTTGCAATAGGTCTCTTCCACCTCAGACACTGACGCACTGCTTGCCGAGTATCCTCCAGTGTCTCTTATCGATTTCCTCGCATATGTTCCTTCACGAAACTGAAAGATGGTAGTCGGAGGGGTGCAATGTCAGGGCTGTAAAGAGAATGTAGAAGTGTTTACCACTCAAATCTCATCATCTGCTCCATAGTGTCACATGTAGCATGCAAACATGCATTATTCTGTTGACGAATACTTTCTTTCCAGGACGTTTTTCACACAAGGCACGACGGAGATTCAAAAGTGTCTGTATGTAGCGGGCAGAAGTTTTGGTTTGTCCATGTCCAAGAAATCAATCAGAATGTAACCCTATGTATCCTAGAGGACGCTCCCCATAACTTTTCCTGTGGATTGCACTGTCGTTTCTTTCTTCTTGATGCCATTTCATACTCTGTAGCTTTGTCCCAGGTTCATAATGATTTATCCAGCTTCCATCTCCAGTCACACCACTCGTCTAAAAGTCATCACCTACAAGTCGAAACCTCTGAAAAGCGTTTGGGAAGTGGTTAGTCTCTGACGCTTGTGGACCTAGGTTAATAAATGTGGGGCCTAACGGGCACAGCCCTTCCCATATGATAAGCTCTGAATCATTGCTTGCACTGCACTATGTCCAACACGAAGTTTTGCAGCTATTTCATTCATAGTGATACGCCTATCTCTCCTAATCACCTTCCAACACTTACCTTGTAGCGTTTGGACGCAATTCAAGGCGGGCCCGCCGCGATGCTCATTTTCGATACTTGTGTATCCAACCATAAAATGTTTCACCCATATGATAACACTGCTGGCACACATGTACACATCTCAACAGGCACGCTGCGGTCTGCAGTGAATTTTAGACGCAGATGGTCGTCTGTAACAAGGAGTTCAATTACAGCACACTGTCGAAGCGAAACATAGCTTCCCGGTATTTTCAGAAATCCTCCCTTTGGTCACGTGGTAACAAAAAGACCATCAACGTCTCGAAAGAAACATAGAAATGTCTGTAAATTGAGATGATATACTTTGTTTCACTTACAATTAAAGATTAATCATTTGAAAACATCTGGGTCATGAGTTTCAGTAGGCCTGTCGTATCAAAGTCGACTCAAATCGAAAGTAGATCTTAAAAACAGTGACGCGGCTCGGAACTCGACACCAGAATGTTACATTTGAAGCGAACTGAACACCATTTGAATTCGAATTCAGTCGGGCTTTAGCTTTACTCTTCCCACGGCTCTGTTTCACTGGCAAGAAGGCAGAGAAACATGATATAATAAAGGTTAAATTTTGTCTAGGTCTTTAGGGATCGCGATACACTCATTTAGTTATACCCAACATATTTATGTTCTAGAAAGGATGAGTTTAGGACTATCATAAAGGAAGAAATCCCTTTCTTCATTTAACAATATAATTTACTAAAATAAAATAAAGATAACAAGGAAAGATAAAGAAGAAAAATACGTCTCTAAATCTCTGAATATATGTGTAACACTGGAGTGCTGAGACAATACTTCGAAAGGCTTTGAAAAATTATAACATTCTAGCTGTTTTAAATTTCAAGTTTAAGGCTACGTCTAACACTCGGAATGCGATGGGATTTCCCTATATAATAACATGGCATATTTCTTTCCCAAATATTATGAAAACAATTTATTTTATACATTTGATAATTCGTCCAAATGTTTGTTAGTGTCAATATTGCGTGTTCACTTTTACTTTTTCTTGCTAGGGCAATATTAAAGAGCGCTAGTTATAAATTAATTTTCTTCCATTTAAAAGCTGTTTAATTTATGGTCTTTATGTTGCAACAACGAAGAAAAGCAGATAGGGGGCTAAGAAGGTAGTTTCTTTCATTCTCTGCCCCCCGCTAGGTCACGTGCGTGAACTTTGGGTTGTCCCCGCAGACGAAGATACCAATGGAATGCAGATTGACAGAAGATAAGAGCAAAGTCAGTTTTCTGTCTCTTCATAGATCATAAAGATTTCATTGATTCCGCGTAAACATCTCGGCGAATAGTTACCTGTAGAGGCATATTGGAACTAACGACGCACAGTGCGTCGACCAATGGACAAAAATGAGAAAAGAAACAATTTTCTTCGGACTTGCAAATAGCACGGTATGAAGCACAAATGATTCACAAGACTGAAATCCCTAGCCACAAACTGATGACAACCCGTCAGCCTACAGTGGGCACGCGCAAAGTTACCACATTAGACCGACCCGAGTCGAGATGACACTCTTACAGATAACAATTCGCATGCACAACTACTATATTAAACTGACCTGAGTCATTATCTCCACAGCGATCGCACTGGTGTTTCAGACCAAAGCGAAAGGTGAGACTTTTTGTTACTTGTAAGCAGTTATAGCAAAGGTACGTTCTTTCCTTTACGACGAACGATTGGTAATCATTTTTTACTGGTATATTTGGAATATCTCAAAAAAGCCTAAACATGTCTTGAGATCTCTACAGGAATATCTTCCTTTAATGATTTCCTTTGGATTCAGCAATAGTGTGTGTGCAAGTGTCCGCAATATCGACTGTAATTAGTGAAATTGCGCAAGAAGATGCCATGAAAAAAAGGACATTTTTGAAAAATGAATAACCACCACCAGTGCTAGTCGGAAGAAAGCGGAAACAATGCAGGCTATTTGTAGTCGTTATAAACTTGAAGACGCCACGGAAGATGTGGACAACAGTTTACAGAAATTTAGTAAGTTATTAATATGACCTCGAGCAAAATAAATGGAGGATGTCGCACAGAGTTCGGTCGGTTTTCCTAGCTAAAAATAAAGAGTGGTTTGATCGTGCATGTACACTTCCGGACTTTGTCTCAACAGTGATAACTGCTCGGTATCACAGCAACGTGAAGACCGATGTAGCTTCGTCTACTCGCGGTAGAACCAGTAAACAGTTTGCAGAGTGTTCAGTAAAAACAAAGAAAAGGCGCTTAGATCCTCTTGTAGCGACTAAATTGGCAGAGGAGCTTGCCTTTGCTGCCAAAGAAGCAGCAGCAAATTAAATACACCAAGAAATGACGAATAGTCCAAAGGATTGTCGGTTATGCGGAATAAGCTTTAGAAGCCCTCCACAAAGTCTTCCGTCACACTAGGCTATATCTTATACGGAAAACTTCTCTCTTCAATACTTATTCAGACCTGATGAAGCATATGTTTATTCTTTCTGACCCTATTGTCACCTCCAAGATACAAATTCACGCAAAGAAAAGGAGGACAGATACAGATCTGGAGAGTTATTTCAAAACTGATGCTGCTGATGCTGTTCAGCTTCATAATTCTGTCGATATGGAATTTGATAACTTAGACAGTGATGGTACTGACTGATCTAAAAAAAATACTCTAGAACTGTTTCAGTCATTTCATGCACTGCTTTTCATTATATTTTAGTGTTATGTAGTTTTGAGTCGTATGGGTTCGTGTTCACGAGTGCCGTAAACAGTAAGGGCCATATGCAGAGTCGTTTTGACATATGTTTAGCGTCATACCAAAGGCCTGACTACTGCAGGAAACATATGTTAGTCGAACTCTTTAGTGTGACACTAATCACGCGTCAGAACTACTCTGCATAAGGCCTTAAATGTCTAACATAGTTTTTTTTCCGTCCCTGAACGGGATATTATTTTCTATATAAGTACAGTTGTCAAGTTCGATAACTTCAAGAACAACTTTGCTTCAGTTTAAGTGAGCAAAGAACGCCTTGCAACACAATAAACATGTGATAAAATCTTCAGTATGATTTCTTTTATTTTTGTCCATTATTCCCATATGCTCGACGCACTGTGCGACGCACGAAAGTTTCAGAAAAGCTCTCTGTGTTGCTTTCAAGTGAGGGAAGTGTTCATCTAATAACAATAGTTTTGAACTGTATAGTGAACTGAATAGCAAACTCGCTTCAACTCGCCGGGAATTCAACTCGGGTCTCCCGCAACAAGACTCATACACTATCCAATAGTCCCTAGGGGCTCTATGGAGCACGATACCGGAAGAGTGAAATTGGTTTACCATTTCCTGAAATTTTACTTTGAACGTGCCTCTACATATAAATTTTCTTTCGATATGGCTTCGTGATATATATATACTCGTGATATGGCCTCGTGATATTTGCATTACTTATTCGTGATTACGTATAAAGTGAATATTTGCCTTGTCGAAAGTGGATATAGTTAAAATGTCACTCAACTTGCCGTTCTTGAATAAAAAGTGATTTGTCATGTGTCTCCATCACTCTCTAAAAGAAACGAATTGGAATTGTAAAATCATAACAGTCTTAAAATGATAACAGTTTTGATAATGATTTTATATTTTCTTTTATGTGGACCCTGTCGTAGAGAGGTAGACGTAGAGCTTTTTTTTCATGAACCATTTGTAAATATTTCATTTCACATTAACAGTAGTTTTTCTTTTCATAGTAGATTTGTTATGTAGCTGATACATAAGCAAAAGTAAAGTAATATATGCTATTTACTTACCTTTAGGTTGGAATGAAAATGTAGTAGCAATAATACAAGCTTATGTTGTTGCTTTATTTGATGAATGACAGGGGTTATAAGTAACGAACGTCCAAATAATAATAATATTTTGTAAATGATTAAGTAGAGAGGATGGAAAACTAGTTCTTGAGTGATCGTAAATTAAATATGTATTAATGAAGGTATTGAAATTTGAGAATCTAGACAATGTTTTATGCTCGATTACTGTAACAACAGAATTCCATAAAATGTAATTGATGATTGGCACGAATAAAATAGTCACGATAATTTGACTTTATAATTTCAAATACTGTTCATAAAGTTAAGCTTATACAATTCTAGCTATTCGTTTTTTTAAGCAATGTCCAATTTAAGTCTAACAACGCTGAGTCTTCTTTCACTCTTGGTTGGCCGCTAAACAAGAACTTGAAATCTTCCGATATCTTCCGTTGCGCGTATGAATTAAAAATTCTGTTGGGTTAGATTAGTCCTAGTAGATAATAACTTCGTTTTTTTTCCTGAATATAAAAGTATCATATATTTTATAGGTTAGAAATAGTTAGGAAATCTAATGATAATACAACCTGATTTTTTCTTTTACAATGGTATTGTTATAAGTGGCGAATATTCAGCCTTAGGATATATTGCATATTTATTGTTTTGTGTGCCAAACTGAGGTGAAATGTAAAATAATGAGTGGACATGATTATGATGAGTTATTGGACGCGTGACCTGATTAATGAATGAAAAATGAGTGACGAAACTCTTAGTGTAGATGGACCTGTTGAACATTTTAAATGCTGTGATAACAAGTACAGTTCTAGTGACAGTGTATCCATGTGTTCTGAAATTTTTAATCAATTGTTTCATATCCGGTGCCTCAACATTCCTGAGGAAGGACAGGAAGTTTTACGTACCACGGATAGTAAATGGGTTTGTTTTGACTGCAAGTTAGACAATACTTTAGCAACAGAAATTGAGAAACCCGTGGAAAGAAATCCGAAAAGGAAAAGTGTACCCGAAATTGAAATTGGTGGGGGACCATTGCTTAAGACATTGATTGGTATCATTAAGGATTTGAAAACGGAAATGTCCGTCATGAACTGTAAAATGGATGACGGTAAAAATTACTTAAAAGTAGACATAAACAATTTAGGTAACGACATTGTAACTATTAAAGAGTCTCTTTCCACTGTACAGGAGGATTTATCCACTGTCAAACGTGAACTGAAACGCGAGGTATCACAGTTAAGAAGAGAATTGGAAGAAAGTAACCAAACCTTAGGCGAAACTGTAGAAAATGTTAGGGAAGTTTGTATTAAAGAAGTAGATAATTTAAACGTTGAAATTACAAAGGTTACGTCAGATTTAGAAAATACGAACAAAATTTGTAAGGAAACTGCGGAAAATGTAGATTGTAATGTTGAAACTATAACTAAAGATATCGAAACTATGAAATGTGATCTTAGTAAAGTAAATGTAAGATTAAATACTGAATTACAAAGTGTAAAAGAGAGGTAAGTTGAGGAACATCGAAAACTTAGGGGAGCTAATGAAAAGACAGTTGACATGATACAAATAATGGAAAAAGATGTAATCGATGCGTATCGGCACAATCCTGATCGATGTGAACAAAATGCCGAAACTCTGAAAAGTTTGATCGAGAACCATTTGAGTGATAATTCGTGTCGTAACCCAAATCTAATTGAAATTCCTTCCGAAAATCGTAGATCAGTTCGGGATGGCAATGCACTTCGAGAACTCCGGTTTTTAAACGTGGTGAAATCTTAATGGACGATACCGATAATAACGCGAATTATTCTTCATCTTCTTCATCGGATTCTGAAAAATTTTGTAAAGAATCTCGTAAACTTAATCGGCTTAAAAAGAAGAAAAATACAAAGAAATCGGGTCGTACGAGGATTGGCGAAAACCAGTATGTCATAGAGATCTTGTTGTTAACGATCAAGACGATCCAGTTAGTTCAGAGCTAAATAAAAAGATCAAACCTTGGGAAACTAATCATTCGTAGAAAAGGGAGGCTGGCACGTATCTTAAAGAACTCCACCATTTCCCCAAATTTGACGGTCAATTAACTCAAGGGGTAGCTCAAATCTTTTTGGATGATCTTCTACAAACAATGAACATGTATGTTCTCACTAATAGGGATCTTTTATATATAGTGGGACGTGTTTTAGAAAAATCAGCTAAAATTTGGTAGCGTAGTGTTGCTTCCCAAATAAGGTCTTTCCCTGATTTCTTGCGACTTTTTAAGCTTCAATACATATCGGAACGGTTGGAGAGGGCACAAAAGCGCCACCTCTACTCGTTACGAAATGATAAGTCAAAGTATTCTTCTTTGCTAGGATTTGTGCGTCACGTTGTTGAAAAATACAATTCAATCGTAACTTTGCCCTCTGATCGGGAGTTGAAGGATCTAATCCTAGACTGCCTTCCTGAGGAATAAGCTAAAATTTTAAAGCTAGGATCTTTTAGTACAGTGCAGGATCTGATGTTGCGTATAGCCGAGATAGAAAGCAGTCCAACTCCCACCTTAAGAAATCAGGGCAGCTCAAAATTTCAACCTCGGAAAAAGCAAGTCAGGAAAACATTTTTTTCACCAGTTACCTGAAATCGAACCGACAATGCGGTACAAACTGAACCAATCCATAATGAAAGTAGAGGAAGAGAGAATAATTCTCAATTTAGGAACAATAAGCCTCAAAGTTTTAACGGGAAACCATACCGTAACAATTGGAAAGGAATCGAAATCAGAAAGAAGTATGAGAAAATAATGGAATAAGGAATTTTAGATCTATTAATGGTATGCAGCTAGTTCCAGATCTATTAATGGTATGGGGGTGTACCAGTACCAGTACCTTATACGGTACCTGGAATGTATAACTTTAGCAATATGAAACCGGTTATGGTACCAGTTCCTTCTGTTACGATGGTAACTTCGCCCTTTTCACAAAGCGTACCTGTCGTGACTACTGCTACTTCTGCTTTGCGCCCACCTTATCCTTCGGTGACTGCGGAACCGACAAATAGTAAAATCGGTTCCCAATTTATTGGCCAACCGGTAATTGTTTCGGAAAACACGTTGAGCAGTCGTCACTGAAAGGAGACGATGGCTGCTCCAACCAACGATGGCTGCTCAGCCCAAATCAAAATGTTAGTAAGAACTATTCTTTCGAGAACGAAAATGTGTCGATTGGAAATGAGTCTTCTTTGAAATTATTAACCTATTTTGTTCTGAAAGAAAAAGAAGGGAATGTGTCTAAACAAGATTTCGAAATATTTCCTTTCCCTTCTATAGACTGTAAGGTGAGGGAAATGCAAATTAAATGTATCCTGGATACTAGCGCTGACTTAAATCTTTTAAATTATAATATTTGGCCGAACCTTCAAAATTCTTTTCGTTCGGCAAAGCTCAAACCAATGCCCAGTGTACATTTAACTGTTTTGGCAGGCAAGGATAATTTCCCTGTGAAGGGATTACTTGAATTAACGTTAAACATACAAGATAATCTTTTTAATGTCCCAGTCTTTGTCGTGAAAGACATGAAGGCTGATATGTTATTAGGTTCACCATTCTTCGCCAAGTTCCGATTCACTTTGTAAAGTCATAATAGGAAATTAATTTTGAAAGATAATAACGACGAAGACGTAACTTTGGATATTTCGTATCCAAAAATACTCCTTGCCCATTTAGATACTAATTCGGAATTATTAGAATCTAATCAAATTCTTTCTTCTTCTGACGAACAATGTAGGGATTATGGTGAAATTTTGGAATCGGAAATTAAAGAATACATTAAAATCGCGATGATTTAGATAATGATGCAAAATTGAAATTAGAAAATTTGCTCCTTAAATTCAAGCACTTATTTTGCGAATATCCAAAACCCATTCGATGTGAGCCTTATAGGATAGAATTGACAGACCAAGAACCTGTGGTTGGAAAGATTTTTCCAATTCCTCAAGCAATGCAAAAGGAGTTTGAGGAAGAGTTGAATAACTGGGTCAGGTTGGGAATAGCTAAAGAACATCCCAGCAGTTAGCGCAATCCAATTCATTGCGTCAGAAAGTCTTCTGGGGGTGTGAGACCTGTGATCGACCTCAGATTACTTAACTTAAAAGTCGTTAGTCCCAAAATACAGGTTGAACCTATAAATGAGGTTGTTACTCGCATCTCTGGAGCTAAACTTTTTAGCTCCATGGATGCTACGATGGGCTACTATGGTATTAAACTTCACTCTGATTCCTTCACATACACAAGTTTTATTTATTTAGGAAGACAATATGTATTATAAGTCCTACCGATGGGTTTAAAATCCAGTCCTATTATCTTCCAGATTGTGATGAATTCGTATTTTGGATTAGATACTAGAAAGTTCGTTGTGGTATATCTTGACGATTTGATGTGTTTTAGTTCTAATTTTGAGGAACATTTTATTCATTCAGAACAACTCTTCAAAATTTTAACTTTTGGAAATTTTGCACTAAATTTTAAGAAATGTCAATTTGTAAAATCAGAAATTTTATTTTTGGAAACATTGTGAATGGGAAGGAATTAAAACCAAATCCCAAGCAAAACGAAGCGATCAAGTATTTTCCGATACCTAAGACTAAGAAGAAACTTCGATTCTTCTAAGGCATACTTTCCTGGAGGAGAAAATTCATTCCTCAGTTTGCCGCTTTAACAGCGCCATTTTTCGATCTCTTAAAGAACAAGAAATATTGTTTAACTGAGGAGTTGCTCAATAGATTCCAACAATTGTGAGAATTGTTGAGTGAGTCTCCAGCGCTCAGTCAACCCAATGTCCATCAACCGTTTCATTTTTTTTCAGATGCGTCGCTAGAAAATTTAGCTGGCTAATTGTATGAAATTTCTTCCTCGATCTTCCAATTAGAATTGCTAGCTGTATTATTTCTATGTGAACATTTTTCTTATTATGTTTTAGGTAGAAAGATTATAGTCTATTGCGACAACAGCGCAGTGACGTACGCTTTTACCTTACAGAACTTAGATCCCAGAACCACAAAAATTTTGTTAAAGTTACAAAGGTTTGATCTTTGGTTCGAGCATATTAAGGGAGAGCATAACAAAATAGCCGACATGTTGAGTCGCAATACTCCGGAACTCCCTGCCGAACCTGAAGAGTACCACGTGAGTTTTATTAGTTATGATGAAAATACGTGGTTCAATGTAAATGAAATGGTATAAATGCAAGCGGGTGATAAGTATTGTAACAAATTAAAAGCGAAAATGACAGAAAATATGGAATCTCGAATTCGACTAGTAAATACCTTGGTTTATATTCAAAATTTTAAAACGAAACATTGGTTGCTAGTAATTCCAGAGTCATTAATTGAAAGAACGATTAAGAAAGTTCATGAAACGGGGCATTTTGGTGTTAGTAAATGTTTAAAATTAGTTCAAGAATTCTTTTTCTGGAAAGGCCAAAAACGCACGTTTCAGAAATACATTAATAATTGTGAATTATGTGCGCAAACGAAGTTCTCCAATAGAATCATTGCTCGTGAGGATTTACATATTGAGGCAGATTAGCCACATTCCAAATTATGCATTGATCTCGTGGGGAAGTTGCAATGTAGCTATGGGTTTCATTATATGCATTCAATTGTTGATGTTTATTCAAGATTTTTGTGTTATTTACTTTTAAGAACTGCCACAACTGCTGAGATTGTTCGGACGCTAGAAAAGGAATATTTCTACCTTTTCCCTTATCCCAATTTTATCATCTCCGACCAAGGCCCACAGTTCCTCTCGAAGAAGTGGAAAACGTACTGTAATGATCACCAAATTGAACATATTTTGGTATCTCCATACAACCCTCAAGGGAATGGCATAGTTGAACGTTCGCATTGAGAGCTCAATCGAATTATTAGATTATTATGCACCCATAATCATACCAAGTGAGAAACCGTGTTAAAAGTGGCACAAGATCTATTAAACTATTCTTACAATAGTACCATCAAATGTACGCCTGATGAGGTTTTCATTTCTTTCTCGGCTGCAGACAGATTTAGAGAAAAATTTCCATCTCCTTCAGAATTGAAAACAATAGAGAATTCAAAACGGAATATTCAAGTGGAACACCGTTTCTTATCTAAACCGAAAAGAAGGTCGCAAAATAATGTGGTTGAGATTAAGGAAATAGACTTGGTTATGGTCAAAACTCATTTTCAATCTGACGCGTTTAAAAAGATCACACATAAATACATGCCTGTATTCACAGAGCCTTTTGTTGTGACAAAAGTGCATCACAACTCCGTTTTCTTGAAAGATTTAGAGGGGTGAGAAGTGCAAACCCAAAATTTAACAAATGTGAAATTGTTCAATTGCTCCCAAGAAAAGAGGGAAGAATTATTGAGACTTTAAATAGTAAAAAATGTTAAAAAGGTTTAAGTAGTTAAAAATAAAATATTTTTTTGAAAGCCGCCGCGAAAATGTAACAACCCGTTTACCGGTTGTTTACATTTATGTTGAGGTTGGCCCCCGTATGGTACTACTGTACCAATTATATTGTTTTGTTATTAGTGTTATGTTGTGAGTTATATTCTTCAGTAATGCTATTTCGTTCTCGTTGTTAGTAAAGAAAATGGCACAGAAGTAATAAATGTACGTAGGCTAAATTTTGATATGAAACACGAAACACACACCAAGAATCCCACTACGAAAATTTCGAATGTTTCTCTAAAACTAGTTACTATAGATTTATTTTAAGTTATACCGATAGCTTTACTCCTATTATATGTGTTGTTCTTCAAAACCGAGCTTAATATATATTTAAAGTTGATTTGAAATTTTGCTTCACCTGACCGACATATTTTTATCTGTAAATCGCAATTTTAAAATACAATAGCCAATGCTTCACGTCGTTCGTTTGTTAAGAGTATAGCTATCATTCCTGCCATTACCGCAATAGGGCATTTGAATCGCTATACATAAAGTTGATTTTTCTGAATATGGCGACTACCCAACTGGTGGAAGTGCGGTGTTGTCAAGGCGATAGTTCAATAATGACATGGCCTGATTAGGTGAGTTTAAAGTTTACATTATATATTAACTTTCCGTAATTAGAGAATATTATTCAATAAATAAATTGACTGTTTAGGAGGCAAAGTGCCGGTACTTTTTTATAATTGCTATAAAAACTGTTTCAATTATAGTCGAGTATGTAATATTAAAAACGCGTTTATTAAGGTCTGGTTACGACAGAGGAATAACGCAGTTCATCACCGCGTATTATTGTGGATAGAGGTCAGTGCTCCTATAATTCTGAAAATTTCATAACAAAAGTGTTAATTTGGGATTATTCTTGTCAAAATCAGCGTTTATATCAACCTAGTTTATTTTTTGGCAAAGAGAAATGAGGAGCCTGACTAAAAATTTATAAATAACTTTTTTCGGAAAAGGGCCACCGAATATCACCTCCGCTATTACCATCATCATAAAGTAATGAGGCGGGAGGTGTAGTCGTGGAAGTCCATTGCGTCAGACTACAGGACCAGCATTCTATAATCGTAGGACGTTGAGCTGGTAGCCTGAGGACAACGATTTCGGCGTTTAAGTAAGCTGGTTGGACGAAACCTAGCCTACCCTGCGGATCCGAAGATTGAGCCTGCGTAATCTAGGGTTGAGAGGGATACTCTGTGGAAACTCGAAAACATCTATTGAACTGGTAATGTCAACTCCTTTTGTTTTCCAATTATAAACAGTATAGCAATCTACTGAATGGAAGTCTTCATGACCAATATGTGCAACTAATTAAGAGAGCGTTACGCGTCCTCGTAACCTATCATATCATATCCATTCATAAAAATATGTCATAAATATATGTGATAAAATTGAAATGTGATTAAATTATTAAATTGGTTTTGTTTCATACGTCCACTTAAAAATTGTCTCGAGAAAGTGTGTTTCTATTATGTTACCAAGTGGCCTGACCGGGTAGAAGTTTATTTTGATCGTGCCTTTAAATGTTATCCTATAATATATTTTGATTGTTTAGGTTAGGTAGAATTTTATTTTAAGTGTACCTCTAAATTATGTCCCATAACATACTGTGTCTATTTCGTTGTAGGTTAGGTAAAACTGTACTGAAAACATGCTTCTCAACCATAGATGTCTATTTTGTTGAGGTTAGGTAGGATTTCACTTTAAACGTGGGTCCCATAATATACTGTATTTTGTCTGTGTAGGTTAGGGAAACTTTACTTTGAGCGTGCCTCTGAATATCAATGTGTCCCTTAATATTGCTTCGTAATATATTTTGTCTGTGTAGGTTAGGGTGAAATTTTACTTTGAGCGTGCATTTGCTTCGTAATATATTTTGTCTGTGTAGGTTCGGGTGAAATTTTACTTTGAGCGTGACTTTGCTTCGTAATATATTTTGTCTGTGTAGGTTAGGGTGAAATTTTACTTTGAGCGTGCCTCTACATATCACCGTGCCTTTTAATATTGCTTCGTAATATATTTTGTCTGTGTAGGTTACGGTGAAATTTTACTTTCAGCGTGCCTCTACATATCAATGTGCCTTTTAACATTGCTTCGTAATATATTTTGTTTGTGTAGGTTAGGGTGAAATTTTAATTTGAGCGTGCCTTTGCTTCGTAATATATTTTGTCTGTGTAGGTTAGGCTGAAATTTTACTTTGAGCGTGACTTTGCTTCCTAGTATGTTTTGTCTGTGTAGGTTAGGGTGAAATTTTACTTTGAGCGTGCCTCTACATATCACCCTGCCTTTTAATATTGCTTCGTAATATATTTTGTCTGTGTAGGTTAGGGTGAAATTTTACTTTGAGCGTGCCTCTACATATCAATGTGCCTTTTAATATTGCTTCGTAATATATTTTGTCTTTGTAGGTTAGGGTGAAATTTTACTTTGAGCGTGCCTTTGCTTCGTAATATATTTTGTCTGTGTAGGTTAGGCTGAAATTTTCCTTTGAGCGTGCCTTTGCTTCGTAATATATTTTGTCTGTGTAGGTTAGGATGAAATTTTACTTTGAGCGTGCCTCTACATATCACCGTGCCTTTTAATATTGCTTCTTAGTATATTTTGTCTGTGTAGGTTAGGGTGAAATTTCACTTTGAGCGTGCCTCTACATATCAATGTGCCTTTTAATATTGCTTCGTAATATATTATGTCTGTGTAGGTTAGGATGAAATTTTACTTTGAACGTGGCTCTAAATATAAATTTTCTTTTGATATGGCTTCGTGATATATATATATATATATATATATATATATATATATATATATATATATATATATATATATATATATATATATATGTCACTCAACTTGCCGTTCTTGAATAAAAAGTGATTTGTCATGTGTCTCCACCACTCTCTAAAAGAAACGAATTCGAATTGTAAAATGATAACAGTCTTAAAATGATAACAGTTTTGATAATGACGTTCTATTTTCTTTTATGTGGACCCTGTCGTAGAGAGGTCGACGTAGAGTTTTTTCTCATGAACCATTTATAAATATTTCATTTCACATTAACAGTAGTTTTTCTTTTCATAGTAGATGTGTTATGTAGCTGATACATAAGCAAAAGTAAAGTAATATATGCTATTTACTTACCTTTAGGTTGGAATGAAAATGTAGTAGCAATAATACAAGCTTGTGTTGTTGCTTTATTTGATGAATGACAGGGGTTATAAGTAACGAACGTCCAAATAATAATAATATTTTGTAAATGATTAAGTAGAGAGGATGGACCACTAGTTCTTGAGTGATCGTGAATTAAATATGTATTAATGAAGGTATTAAAATTTGAGAATCTAGACAATGTTTTATACTCGATTACTGTAACAACAGAATTCCATGTAGTCAAATATTTAACAACAATATTATTTCTTTTTTTTTCTGATACTTGTTATGATGTAATTGTTTAATGATTGGCACGAATAAAATAGTCACGATAATTTGACTTTATAATTTCAAATACTGTTCGTAAAGTTAAGCTTATACAATTCTAGCTATTCGTTTTTTTAAGCTATGTACAATTTATGTCTAACAACGCGGAGTCTTCTTTCACTCTTGGTTGACCGCTAAACAAGAACTTGAAATTTTCCGATATCTTCCGTTGCGCATATGAATTAAAAATTCTGTTGGGTTAGATTAGCCCTAGTAGATAATAACTTCGTTTTTTTCCTGAATATAAACGTATCTTATATTTTATAGGTTAGAAATAGTTAGGAAATCTAAAAATAATACAACCTGATTTTTTTTACAATACCCTGAAATGGTATTGTTATAAAGTAAGCTTACAAACTTAAAATTTCCATGTAGTTGACCTAAATTTCCATTTTCGTGACGTTTTGTGCGCCTATTTCCTCGTTTTGTGCGTCACCGGAAATGGGTCAATGTTATCCTTCAAATATGGCGAAACAAGTTAATGCTGTTCCGTTAGTAATGAAATCGAGGTCGTTTCCTTCACATCGTTTAGTGTGTATTTTGTACCGTTCTGTTCGCCTACGTTCTCGTTTTGTGCATCACCAGAGATGCATCAAAATGGTCCAACAAGGTGTGAGGAAAGAGAGCCTGTGTTCTGTCACTATCAAATTTGGAAGTCGTTTCTTTCGCATCATATAATGCCTGTTTTGTGCTCCTATTTCTACTTTAGTGCGACAACGAAAATAGGTCAAAATGGCCTACAAGTATCGATGAATAACTTAATGCTGTTCCGTTACCATCGAATTTCGATGCCGTTTCCTTTACATTTTTATGCATGATTTGTGTCGCTTTGTGCATCAGTGAAAGTGGGTCAAAATGGGCCTTTAAAGTGGGGTGAATATGTCTTTTTCTTCTTTGACCCACTTTCGTTGGCGCACAAAACATTAAAATATGTTTTAGTGACGATACAAAACATGCACTAAACAATGCGAAAAAAGCGACCTCAAAATTCGATACTGGGGGAGAGTGGGCCATTTTTCTTCCCACATTGAATGCCCATTTTGATCCACTACCATTGATTCACAAAACGTGGAAATAAGCTTACAAAACGGTAGAAACGGTAGAAAGCTTATTATGAGGAGAACATCAAGAAAGGTACTGCGCCTCAGAATATGAAATGCAATACCCGTGACTGTACAGGGTGCCCAATAGAAAGTGGGAACCACAAATGGGTGCATCTGCAAGCTCAAACCAACCAGTAGGAGTTTGCATCAGTTTTGGTTGGCCTAAATGGATTATACAGTAACCCAAAGAAACTATTTTGGTTTCCGTGTGTGCAATTCTAGCGATCTCTTTTAGAAAAAATGTCGTAGCACTTTCAAGATTGTACCCGTCAGTGGTAGTACAATTTGGTGTTTTCATGGATTTTATTGAACTCTTTTATTAAGTTAGTTGCACTTAATCTCAACTGCTTATCCACACTGTTTTTTCCTATGTTCTCCTCATAAAAATCTTGAAGGATTATAGCATATGTCTCTTTGAAATTAAAAACTCTACTTTACCATTTATTTCAGTTATAGTGATTCCTTCCCTGCTATTATCGTTCATCTCTAAATACTCAATTACTGCCACGAAAGCATGCTATCTTTCAGTCTGAACCCAATACTTGACGATCGTATGGTGTGCTGTAGATATTTCAACCCTTAATTTTCGGTCTATTTAGTAAATGCATTTACTCTTAACTCAAACTAAAATTATTCTGGCAGCTTCGGTATAATCTAGGAAGAATTATAAGATGGTGAATAATATCTTGATTTCCATATTATTTCTTTGTAACCTCTGTATATGGGCATTTCAAATGGATGATTATTGAAATTATACACCTTAATGCGATACAAAAACACAGCTCTTTAATTGGACTGATATTTCTGAAATTGTCCAAAAATCTGATGTTTGTCAGAATAAAATAGACCCCTTCGTCCCTTTGAGATGCTGATATCCTGCCAAGATCTGGTTTTATCCAGTTTCCACTATTTTCTATTCGTTTTGTATTTTCCGCTCTGATTGAAAATTATTTCCTCTGATTGGAACTTTTTCTGATGCCTTAGTATTATGGCGTGGCTTCCTTTTGTTCTACTCGGGAAAACTCCGAGAAACACCACGCTACTTTTGCTGCGAGAACATTTCGGATTTTTCAACGAGAATGCTCTGTTATGAAGTTAAAATTAGTCTCAGTTAAGAAATAAACCGTCCAGAAACCAGTTGAGAGTCTCAAAGTACTGAAATCTCATTATAAAACTGTGAGAAAAGTTAAAATATAGAATTGTGTTCAGCGGACGCCATGTTTACGTTAACAAGTAACTATGGACAGGTTCTTCAAAGTGAAGTGCGTTAGTTTCTGATTTTGTGATCTCATCAAAATACGTGTGAAATTATTGCCTTTCATCTGAAGATTTTCCTCCCCCCCATAATTTCAAAACTTCGGTTGCGGTAGCCTGTCCAGATATAGATAGTTTTATGTAGTATATATGATTTATTCATTATTATTAGCATGGCGGTATTCATAGGCTTGTTTATAGTTAAGTTAAATTTCATAATTTCAGTGTAAGTTAGCCCAGGGACTCTCACTTATTCCTGAGTTGATCACAACTTCAAACGCATCATCGACTAGTGGGAGTAATATGTGATTGATAGCATGATTTTTTATTTACGGACAGTGTATTGTGTAATTAATCATCTGTTTGGGTCGGGAAGCCAATTCATAGTAATTGCGTACAGTCATAATTTAGTATACTACTTGTAGTTAACCGATAACAGAGGATGAAGCGTGTTTGGCAGTGCAAAGTTTGTTTTCATACTACCAACGCCATGTCGTGTCGGGCTAAAAACTACTTTGTGACAACTACTTTGTGTTTTGTGATAATTTGAATTAATATATGTAGTGATATGTATTAGTATTTGCTTTCTTGCTTTATGTGGGACGTAGCATGTATGCGTGCAATTTAGTACGTAGATAGTGGGAGTAATATGTAATTGATAGCATGATTTTTTATTTACGGACAGTGTATTGTGTAATTAATCATCTGTTTGGGTCGGCAAGCCAATTCATAGTAATTGCGTACAGTCATAATTTAGTATACTACTTATAGTTAACCGATAACAGAGGATGAAGCGTGTTTGGCAGTGCAAAGTTTGTTTTCATACTACCAACGCCATGTCGTGTCGGGCTAAAAAACTACTCGCCGCTAGTGTTTTGTTACTCCGAGACTTAAGGATCTAGCCCACTAAAAAATTACCATTCTTTTATAATTTTTGATGCTTAAATATTAGTTCTGGTCCATACATGAAGGCGAATTACATTAATAATTAACATATTTGAGAAGTACAATACCTTATATTTTCCCATAACCGAATTATTAATAAAATGAAACTTCGCGCTTGTCCTTAAACTGAAATTTGTCTATTTGGCATTATTCTGTTGTCAGGCCACATATCACATAGCCTAATGGCAAGATTGGTAAAAACATGGAAAAACAAACGTGTCAAGTTCGTCGCGCTTGCAGCGACATCTACTCTCGCTGGCAGGATAATGTAACTACTCGCCAGCAGTGTAATTATCAATCTAAAGAATTCACCAATATGAGCAGTAGATCCATAGGTATAAATTAGTTACCAACATTAGCAGTGTATCCATATAGCACCTTGACGTAGTTTATAAATAATATTTACCATTAAACTTAAAATGCAAATATGATGTCCTCTAGTAGTCCTAATTTCCTACCTCTTATTTTCAACCGATTATTTTAATCGAAAGTCATATTAATAAAAGTTGAAATGTCGTTATTGTGTGCAATATTCATATAATTGTATCTATTTAAAAATTGGAGACACTCTTTTTTCACTCTTTGCTTTAAGTGCGAATTCAATAAAATTCAAAGAGGAAAAAAGTGCTAAACTTGGCTGACAATCGAACCGGTCCTCTACTCTTACAATGCCGGTGAGCTATCATACAATTGCAGTTCCTCCCCGATTGGCTCTGCACTCTCCTGAACATTGAATTAGGGTTAGTCTGGACAGCATACCGATAAAGTAAGGTAGAGACCGGAATATGACCTCTTGAACACTCACATTTTCATTGTTCTAATTTTATTAGTTTCGTACCTACAAAAGATATAGTGAAAGAAAAGTCAAATCTTTTCCCTCAACTTCATAATAAATAAAGTTTTATATATATACGCAATAAAAACAATTAAAATGTAATACTAACACACTTTCAATTGGAATCATATAGTAAAGAGACAAGTTTCGAAATTAAGGCTGGTAGAAGGTAATTATAGCTATTTAAGTTTAATTAATGTTAGGTAACTATTGATGCTATAGTACTAAATATATACATTTATTTAAAATTCTTTTACATCTTGTTTGGGTGCATTGTATTGCTCTTCTTGCGGATTATGTAGGTATCTTCACATTCCCATCTTCCAGGACTGCATATTTACTTTAAATTTCTTTGTTTTCTTACAAAAATAATTGTTGTAGATTTTTCCTTATCCTCTCTTCCTAATTGTGAAATCAATAAATTTCCTAACGAAGCTTGGTAATTGTGTTGAAAACCTTAGCGGAAAACGTGGTGGTATAGCGTTCACGTCTAGTGCATGAGTATCTGGTTAGATTCCAGTTCGCGTAAAGTTAACTTTGTAGCGGATATACATCGCATGCATGAGTTTTCTCAGGGTTCCCCCGTTTCCTCACCATTATTACCCATCTCATCACGATTGTATGCCAAGGCTCACAGTGGATGATGTTTTTTAAAAAAGTAAAAAACTTACCTGAATTTCAATCTCACCTAAAACAGTCACTACTTCCTTGCTGTTCCATAACTAAAAGTTGGACATTTCTGCCAGATGAAATTAAGATAACATTCCCTCCTGAATAAACGGCTAAAACACGCATTAATTAGTATGCCCTCTATTTCACTTTTCAAACTCGTACCGAATTGCGCAGGCGCAATAATAAGTTCAAAAGTTTAGTTTAAGAGAACGACTTGGGGCCTCATTCAGTATCAGTTTGGAATAGCGTAACTCAAAATAGGTGTTTCAATTTGCGAAAATCTACATAGATGTAATAATTGCACTTTTGCGTTGCTTTAGAATCTGCAAACTCTGTGAATATTATTACGCAATGAATCTCCTGAGCCCGTAGTGATGGAGCTCTAGTATTTATATAACGAAAGTACATCATGATTAGGACAAAGCGACGATTGTAAATAAGAATCATAATTACTGCAGTTCCTTTTATTTAACATTAGTACTATGCACTCATTACATTATAACAATGCAACTTAAAAGAGCAGTCTTAATTTTACTATTTCCGCCTTATTCTTTCTTTTATTTTTCATTTTTCAAGTTACAGATACAAGAACTTTATAATATTGTCTACGTTTTCCACGCCATGCAGTTAAGTACTGATAATTTCAGAGTGGAAATAGGATTGCAATACAAATACAAATCGCATTAAATAGGATACAAATCTGTACATGCCACAAACAAATGTGTATGACAAGATATTTATAAGATGTATAGCGTACAAATACTACACACTTTTTAAGTCAATAAAGGATAGAAAATCATGGAAATAAACACGAAAGAAAGTAAACCATCAATTTCCATTAGAGCCAACGGTAGCAAAAATGTAAAAACCAATTATTACTTTTTGTTCTCAATTTTTGTATAAGGGTGCGTCATAAGTCTAGCAATATTCTGGTACAGAATCAGATTAGGATTCAAAGTACAACTATAGCTCCTCGAGTTAACTACCTGGAGTTACCCTGCTAGTTACTCGTTTCCACGCGGATAGCCCGGAATAGCTAAATAAGAATATAATTCATGTGGGATAAAGCCCATTAGTCTTGGTTTTGTGAGCAGTAACAAACAGAATACATGTGCTGTAATTATACACACCAACTTGTATAATGGTAGGAATAGAGTTGTAATCTAACGATAAATGATCAATGTTGGTTACAAATATCAAAAATAAAATAAAGAATATTAATTTTTGTCAATATTGACCGCTTTTTGTCGTACAGACTGTATAGATAAGCACGTCTTTTATTCATGCTTAAGAGACTGCGAAGTAAGTGAGGACAACCGATTTCCCTCTATCTAACACATGACGTAGTTGAATCGGAAACGCTGGTTAAATCCTGAAGAGTGTAGTGACTGCGAGCATTAATGCTGACATTCATATTATTGTCACTATATGTGATAAAAGGACGTGAAGACTTAAAAGCTTCTAGGAATAACAACAGAAGAGTTATGGTTCTTGTTTCCTTCACGTGAGGGAGAACCAAATAATAAGGTGTTTACTTTATGACTCATCGCATTCTTTCAAATACAGAAGTAAAATCTATGACGTTTATTCCACTCAGTTAATGTTCAGGTTTCTGTTTAACCTTAATGCTTCTGTTCACTTCTGATACCTGTCAAAATAGAGATAATAAAAATAAATGAGATAATAAAGAGATAAAAAGAGAGTGAGATATATGTATTTAAATTACTTAGTAGGATTCGATTATGGTAACCTGTCTTATTTCTAATATCATTATAATTTATAATAGCCAATATTCGCTATTTTTATTTTAACACATCACAAAAAGTAACTCTATTCTAAATTATGAGGGTGTTTAACCACTTTTGACTCATTCTATTGAACTTAGTATTGACAGAAAGTAATTAAGGACATTCATATCTGCTTATGTGTGCTACGAGGCGCGTTATCCACATAACCCAAACACATCTGTTATAGATTTTGATAATTACTTCAAAGTGAGCATACATCCGGTGTTGGAAGCTGCAAGTATCAGCAATTCTCTCATTATGTCATTCAAATTATCGAACCGATAAACCAGCCGTCAACATATACTAGTCAAAACGTTGTAAGATATTAGAGTACGTTTGATTTATCTTGGCATACTTTCCGCCAGTGCAGTGGTTGGCCTTAAAGTATTTTCTGCCAGCATTCACGTGAACGTTTAAATCCAATAGATATCTTATTGCTTTTGTCATGTATGTGACGTTAGTTTTCAGCCAGCCCATCAACTGAAGTCATTGCTGTTTGGCTAGTATATGAAGTGCTCAGTTGCCACACGCGAATAGGTGTGTTACAGTGATTTGTGAATGGTGTCGCGTTTTGCTGTATTGTAACTGTCAACTTAACCCTGCCGTGGCAATAATGCGTTTGCAGACAGATCCATCCTTTAGGCGGGAAGCGTGCCAAGATAAAACAAACGTACTCTAAAGCAATTTCATAGGAGGTGGCACCATCAGTCATACAGACTTAACTTATTTTCGTTTAACTTCTACATATTTGATCCAATGAAGGTAATCTTACTGGATAGAAGAGCCCTCTACCAACAGGAATAACGGGTAAAAGTATCGGCTGATCTTGATAATAAGCATATTTCATTACTATACTTCGGAAGAGTTTAACTTGAAGATCTAGGATTATAACAAAATTCCAGGGACTATTAAAAAAAATCATGTTCTTCCAAAATACAGAACCTTATAGTTATGTGGCAAATATCTGCTGCCGTAGCAAAAGACTAAATAAAAAATAGCACAGTAAACTTCAGTCCATACTCAACAGTTATCTAAAAATTCAATCAGCCATATCAGAGCTGAAATAGTGATATATGGGTGTATTGTACCATGTCAAAGACAATGGTAATTATATTCTGTACTTACTACAAGTAGTGTGTATTTTGGTATATGTTGGAGTTATTTATCCTTTTCTGCACCGAAGCTATATGAGGCGTAGACCGACAGTGGAAGGTAAATATCGAACCATCATAATGTGTTCAAGTTTCAAATCTTTTCCATGGGAATAGACCACAGACCTCATCCGTTATCGACCAGACCAACAGGCAAGCCATTTCAACTCTAGATTTCATTACTACGCCAAAAAGTGAGTGAAATCTAGCGACGAAGGTAACATCGTTTATCGAAATCGTTTTGAATACTAACATTTAATTCCAGACGCAATAAAAAAGGTAATTTGTAAATTTCCTTTGCAAATAATCCAGCTTTCAATAGTTAGTTTTAGTGGATAGCTATGTGCCAACAAAATAAAAAAGGAACATATGGGACTAGGGTAGGAATTGAAAATTGTATCCATCTTATCGTGCCGGTGCGATAACTAATTCACTACTCAACTAGTTCTGGATCATAAACACAAACTTTTAAATATCACCTTCACCGTCACAATAAACCGCAGACCATAGTCTGCGTCTCGACTCCGTTCCCCTACTTTCGAAATTTCATTGAATTCGCAACAAATGAGGATAGTGTAACGAAAATTCTATTACCCCCTCCTTTTTGATAAGTCACAGTACATGCCTTTGGATAATGAGCCAAAGACTTCATTGTATTTCACTTAAAGCTGATTTGAAGAACGAGATTTAAAACATAATATGTTTGCACAACTTAGGTGCATTGAGTCCTTGGTTCTATCCCAGCTCATGGCAAGCGAACTTTGCAGAAGACAAACACAGTGTCCGTGGGTTTCCTCGGGGTTCTGCCGTTTCCTCCCACCTTCTTCATTACTCCATTTCATTCCTCATCATCACCGTCTCTTTAGCCCAGCTGGCATATCCGTGGTACATCAAACTTAAATTTCATTTTATTTAATGTTTGTATAAAGGCGAAAATACTTAAAAGTATTCTATCCCATTTTCTTGAAGAAGAATATGTTATAATTTGCAATTTCAAGATGTAGCAAATAAAGTGCTAAATGTATGTTCTCCACTGTCGGAATTGCAGTTAATAAAATATTCTAGAAAGAACTCAGAAAAAAACATGCCATGGTATTTGTCCACTAGGAAACTCACATGGCGGGAGGTGGAATTAAAGTCAGGGAATCCGGACGCCAGATGGGAAGTTCTACCACTAAGGTTTCAAATATTTAATAGTTGCAGCAGATAGTGCAGTCAAACTACCAAAAAGTAAGGAACAAATTAGTAACAATCTGAAACTTGGTACAGGATTTGGAAATTATGTTCTAAACAATATATTAAAAGTACTCTGAAATCCAACGTGACCTTCGCCGCCATATTGGAAAATGGCCGCTGGAAGTGTCAAAGGAACAATACCCAGATAAAAATATAAATATCTTCGCTACTGTTGAACATATAGAGATAAACTTAGTGTCATTTTATTTGGAAAGCCAACAACATGGGAGATAATGAATTCAACAAGCTTGCAAGAAAAGACTTCTTGAAATCACTTGCCTGACACCTTCTTGCCTGTCGAATCATGCGCAAAGAAGAATAGCTGCAAACTATCCAATCGTAGGTCAATAAAGGACAGGCTAGTTGAAATATTTCAACTTCAGCCAATTAGGGAAGAACCTCAAGTAGCACCTGATCAACGAGTTCACTATAGAGTTTGCGGTATCTGCCCTCGTAGAAAGAACAGGAAAACTACCGTCTTATGCATCAACTGCAACACTCCGAAATGCAAGGAACATAAGGAAATCATATGCAAACTGCACCGAGCGTGGGCAAGGACCAGCTGCAAACGATAAGGACTGAGAAGGTGACATGTAAGTATACGTTCTAAATATACGTTCACTGGACTAGTTTCATAACATCACTGTTCTAGTACATCAATGATGTCTTTGTACATCTTTTGTATTTGTACTGATAAAACCTGTGTCAATATGACGGAGAAAATTTCCTATAGCCCAAATAGATTATGCGGCAATTATTTGCTCACAGCGCGTTTTCTGGCGTTACTTTGTAAATTAAAGAGTTCAGCAATATGCTAACGTGGCGTGTTCTTGTGTAGTAATAGAAAATTCAAAAACTGTAAAAACAACAAAAATTTTCTCAAAATCTTTAGGTTAATCTTTTCTAGGTATTGAAAGTGTCTATAATAAGCTAAGAAGCCAAAATTTCATAGAATAAATTTTTCACTCTCAATAAAAATGTACGAATATTGATATTAACTATCAAAACTTGCGTGAGCAAATTGCCGTCATGGCGTGTGCTCATGTTAAAATTGGGGGCGTGTACTGACGTGTTAATTAAATTTCTTTGCTGCACTATGCTTTTTGGGTTGGTTGCTATTTTTTCTTTAACTATGATTAGTAACTAACTATAACTCCCTCATTCTATCTAGATGTTATCTTTTGTTATTCTTTTGTTTAATAAAAGTACATTAACAACGTATCTTTTAAAATCTCATAAGTCTATACTATTTTATGTTTAAAATTAGACTTAAATATTCTTTTCTCGTATTCTAACTTTACAACATTTCCCTATTTGGATTAATTAAGTATATTGTTTTAGTATGTCCTATTTATCTATATTGTTTGTGTAATATTGTGTTGATGCTGTGGTCTTTTTCTCACAAGCTGTTCTAATGCTTTTTCTAACATTTTATTTTTCTTAATTTTTGTTGCTCAATGATTTCTTCTCTTTTATTTTTTAATATGTTATTTTTATTTAATTAAGTTTCTGTTTACTACTACTTTGTTATCCCTATTCTTAATGTTATTTTGAAATGATTGTAATTTTTATTATTTTGGAATTTCTATATCAACTCTGTTCATTTTAATATGAAAATAATACTGTCAGCGACAATTAAATATTATGTAATGTTCAGAAAAATTCGTCTAAGTTAAGGAAACGTTGAGGGTGTAGTATGAAATCACCACAATTTAATATACTTTGAAACATATTTGTAAAATAGTACTATTAGTAATATCTTTAGAAAATTATTTTCGTTAAAACATGATTTAATATGCCTTGGTACGAGATTTCAAAATGTAAATACACTTTTTGTGCGAGATTACATTTTTTGAAAGTATAAATTCCGCTCAGCAAGCTGTGGTGCACACTATACAACTAGTAGTGCTAAACTAAAGACCTTCCTGTTTTTACGTTACGTGTTGCGATTGCCAAACTTAAAACAGCTAGATAAAAATACGGGACTTTGTCATTTAGTGCTATTGGAAATTGATAGTAAATTATCCGGAATTTGATTTTCGGTAAACTGAAAACTTACATGGTTACAATTATCAGGATCTAGTGTAGGATTTGTTGATGAAAATTTAATCATATTTATGGTAAACAGTATTAGTACGGGACTGGTATTTTAGAAAGTATCGGGAATCTTCGGCATTCTTCTCGCAACTTTGAGTAAAATTCTTGGAATTGAATAGAATTCTTGGAATTTTTAATATCTACGTGAATATAAGATAGGAAAAGTTGCGGGGTAAATCAATATTTGAGAAGAATTTGTACGGTGAAGACGTCCCTGATTGTACTCTCCGTGTTACAATCATCAGTTTATTGCGGGACATTGTGGATTACTCTTTTCGAAAAGTAGTGAAGCATTTACCGCTAAACATTGAAGCATATCTTCGGTGAACTGAAAAAATGTTACTGGAATATTTATTATTATAGTTAATTGCAAGTATTAGTGCAATTGCCGGTAAACTTTCAAGTACATTGTCCGCAAACTTAAAACTGAAATTCAGCTGATTTGGAAAAAGTTACTGGAAGTTTTATTAATATATTTAACGGCAAGTATTTGTGTATTTGCCGGTAAGCTATCAAGTGCATTGTAGGTAAACTTAAAACTGAATTTTTGCTGAATTGAAAAATTTACGCGAAGTTTTTTTTATTATAGTTAACGCAGTTTATTTACCAGTAAGCTTTGAAGTGCATTGTCTTTAAACTTAATACTGAATTATTGCTGAACTGAAACAAACTTACTGGCAGTTTAATCATTATAGTTAACGGGAAGTACTACTGGAATTACCAATAAGCAATCAAGTCATTGTAAATAAACACAAAACTGAATTTTCGGTAAATCTTGTGCCTTGACTGAAATTGTAATTGTTTGAAATAGTGAAGTATTAAGTATATCTTTGGTAAACTGGAAAAGATACGTGACATTGTGTTTGACGGTTAGCGGCAAATGCGAAATAATTCTTAAAAGTGTATATTCGTTGAACTTGTGATTCCCATTTATCGTTACGTAGTAGAGTGAAGAAACTGTGAATTTAATTTTAACATATACATTACACAAGAACATAATATTCTAATTACATATGATTTCCACAAGTGCAAACGACCTATGCCAGGTATCAATCCTGGCACAACGCTTCGGATATAAGGCTCCTGAAGTGTTTTGTTATACTTGGAAGACAATAGTGAAGAAACTGTGAATTTAATTTTAACATATACATTATACAAGAACATAATATTCTAATTACATATGATTTCCACAAGTGCAAACGACCTATGCCAGCTATCAATCATGGCACAACGCTTCGGATATAAGGCTCCTGAAGTGTTTTATTACACTTGGAAGACAATAGTAGGTAAATATTTTAGTCATGGGGTACGTGTACGTATTCCTGAGTACGAACTTCTCTTGCAGGCGGTATTTAGGCATTATAGAGTGTTCTGGAATTATTTTGGGATGTTCTGAAAACGCTGCCAATATTATAGACTTATATCAGTGCGGTTTCTTCCGTAAGGGTGATATGAAAAATCAGGCTCGCGAAAACTTCAAGCATCTAATACTAGATAGTAAGACTAAGGAATTATTTCCTGACCCCGCTGCTAAACTGCTAGGTGATCCTGTTAACTTGGCTGAGCCAAGTAATATTATGGTTGTCAATCCATCTACAGGTCATAATGAGGAGACAGTAAATGCACTGTTTTGTATGGGTGAGCCACAGTTTGAAATAGTAAAGAGTACAGACCGTAATTATGCGTGCTTCGGGCTAAAGGGAAGAGTCCGAAATGATATTAAATGACACATACATTAAAGGACATTGATAAGAACGCTTATGTGGGAACAACTATCGACAGTAATTCCTGAATGTCAAATAAACCAATAAACCATGGCACAGAAAATCGGAATTCAACCCGAAGGATCACTTTTCCGTAGTAGAAAACACCCTCAAGAGTAAAGACGAGGTCCTAATCGGGGGTGATGTCATTTTTAAGGTGCACAGTGTGCCGCTCCCAAAGGGAAAAGAAAAAAGAAGTGAAAGGAACCAATAAGAAATATCTTCCATTGGCTAAATTCTTGAAATATAAATTACTTACTATGGAAAAGGACGTGTATTGCCTCCCAAAGAGTGTAATTATTGGGATGACAAGAGTGTAAATCTTCAATCATCGTTATGAGCAAGTGTATCAATTGAAAAACAACACATAACGCTTGTTAAATCAGGAGAGGAAACTAACCATAAAATTGGGAATAAACGCCGTATATCAAAATGAGTGTAGTTGGAACGATGTGAAAAAATACAAAACCACTTGGCACTCAAGATCCAAATCATTGTGTACGAAAGAAATTTTATGTGATATATCCGGGAAGTAAAGGTAGCAAACAAATTTACAGTTTTTTGAGGACAACCATTACCAGTTGATAACTAGTGGCCGTAAAGTTTTGGAGTCAGATGGCTTTTGTGATCATTCCTTGCAGAGGTACAATAAGTATGGTATTTTTTCAAAAATGTCGGTTTAAGTGTACATATTGTGAAAAGGACCATCAATTACCGTCCTCTGATATGCAAAGAAAATGCGATGATTGTCATATATTGTTTCCGACGAATGAATAATTTGATAATCACAAAAAATAAGCGGACGAAACAAGAGTGTATGTGATTTGGTTAGGGTGTGTGATGAATGTGGTGTTATCTATTGTTTGAGACGCCATCATAATTCTGTACATAAATGCGGGGAACGATTGTGTAATTTATGCTGTGATCATGCTGAACGTAACCACGTATAATATGCAGAACCAACAAATGACCCGGGCACAAAAGTATTTGTATATAGTCTTTGATGTAGAGACTATGCTTCTAGATACGAATGATGAGGGTAAACAGCAGGATGTAGTAAATCTTGTTTGCGCACAAATGATTAGCTACAAGTGCAAGGTAGCAGTTTACACCATGCTATGAATGTGGAAATGGAAAAAGAAAAGGTTAGTTTTCTTTTAAGAATATCGACGAGTATATTAGCTTTGTGTTAATATCTCGCCTGAAGTTTGAACTTATAATTGTACTGAGCCATAACGGATCACGGTATGATATCAATTTCTGTCTCAAAAATCTCATTGAATCCTTGCATTTTACACTTTCAATGACAATGACGGGGCAAAAAAGACAGAGTTGCGGGTCAGTAATCATTTAATGTTTCGCGACACGTTTCTTTATATGGGTTTACGTTGTCAAAACTCCCGAAAAAATTTGGCTTTTCTGGAAATCTAAGAAAGAATGATTTCCCATATTTGTTTAATATTTTCGAGAATCAAAATTATGCAGGCAAAATTTCCGACATTAAGTATTTTGACCCTGGAAATCATGCTCCAATAATCGACAACAGTTAATCGCCTTGCAGGGAGAACTTGCTCACACTGACAAGCAGTACGACCTGGAAAAGGAAATGTTGGAGTATCGCCACAATGATGTGAGAATTTAGGCAGAAGCGGTTATAAAGTTTATTATATGGTAGAGAAAAAAACTGGCGGAATCCAGTGATTCACCTCTACCGTAGCCATGGTCAGTCTTGCTATGTTTATATACAGTACTTTGCATTTACCCAAAGAGTTAACTGCGGTTATTCCGCCTCTTGGAATCGATTATCGTGGCCGGCAAAGTGTAAAATCTTCGAAATGGTTGCGGTATATAAGGGAAACAAGAGGTACGGATATTCAGCAAGCAGGAAATGGACCCGAAAGACGATTGGGAAAATACAAGGTGGATGGGTATGAGCCATCTAGCAATACTGTATATGAGTTCAATGTGTGGTTTTTCCATGGTTGTTTCACTTATTACCCTGATCTGTGTCATGAATAGCTTGACGAATTCTCGTCCCATCGTACAACCATGCAACAAAGGTACGAAGCTTGTTGTTGAGTTGATTTTAGTTTAGCGTCCCTTTCAGCAGCGAGGCTATATGAGACGTGGACCTACTGATTAACGTGGAATCCGAACCACATGAGCTCCCGCCGGGAATCGAAAAAGGTACGAAGCAACCGTTATTAAATCCAAATATTTAAACGAACGTAATCTCATGGGAGTGTGAACGGGATGATCAAATGAAGTCCTACAAGTCCATTCCAGAGTTTATTAAGACTCGATGTAATGATATTGTTGATCATGCGATCCCCAAACACGGATTTAATGGCAAACGAACTGAGTGTTTATATGCCTTGTATGAATGTACTGGTGAAGAGTATATTCAATATATCGATGTTACTAGTCTCTACCCTTGGATAATGGCTCGTAAACCGTTGCCAGTGGGTGCTCCAAAGGTTCATAGCTGGCCGGACTTTCCAGAAGTGGAAAGTATTCATGCTGAAAAAAAATGCACTATATTGCTTCCAAGTGGATTCTTTCCGATTCTGCAATATGTTGCACGTGGCCGATTACTTTTTGGCCTATGTCGTACATGTATGTAGGAAGAAAATGTGAGCGAGTGTTTTCAAAGTGAAAATGATCGTGCCATCACTGGAACGTTCTGTACCCAGAACTTCATAGAGCACTACAAAATGGATATAAGATACTCCAAATAAAGAACATTTGAGAATTTAACCCGGTTGGTGGTGAGGAAGAAATATCAGATAGTCTGTTCAAAGACCATGTGAATTCTTTCCCTCAAGTGAAGCAGGAGGCTTCATGATTTCCTGCCTCATGTCAAACTGAAGGAGGGAAACAAAAATACATTGAAGGGTGTCATGCTCACGAAGGCATAAGATTAAATTACAATAATATTAGGAAGAACCCTGGTTTGAGGTATATTACTAATATATTCCACAACTCGATTTATTGAAAATGGGGGCAGAGAACGATCTTACACATTCAAAAGTTGTTGATACTGAGGAAAAAATTTTGACGTACGCGTTGTCACCGCACTACGAGGCACAACAGTAACACCCATTGGTCAATGAAACCTACTGAACACATACAAAGACTTGAAAGCGAAAACAAGACTTGGAAGTTTTCAAATGTAGGGCTTGCTTCGTGCATACATCGTGGGTAAGTCTTCGGCTTCATGATCTTGTGACTGCTGCAGTATCAGACCACGCTCTTTACTGCGACACCGCTAGCATTATGTTTATACAGCATCGTGATAGAAAATCCAACATTACAACCGGATCCTACCTGGGAGAAGTTCCAGAAGAGTGGGAAATCGATATGTTTATTGGGTCAAGGGCTAAAAATACGCATATACGATTAAAAACTTGGTACGGGAAAATTTCAGTATGTATTTAAAATTAGAGGAATAACTTTGGACAGTAGAACGCTGAAGGAAATTAATTTTGAGCACTTTTACGATTTAGTTCGTAACAAAATTCAGAAAAAAAGATTAAAAATTTAAAGGGAGGATTATGCGCTTTGTATAGTTTCTAAAACACAGGTAAAAACACAGCGCAAGGTAAATAACAAAAGAAAAGACTAAACCCTGACATTGATACAGATTACGTTACGATTCCATACTGTTATCGAAGTCAAAATTTTGCCCGGCGATGAGTGCATGAATGAAAACAAATATGAGTGTGTTGTAAGTATGTAACTATTATTATAAATATTGTATGTATATTAATTGTATGAATGGCAGGAGATGACTATGCCACAAAACAATGCTACACTGCCTCGGATATAGCATATAATTATTTACATCGTTGGGTTTCTTTCTTACATTCGCAAGTACTGGTTATTATATCATCCTTATAACATACCTGCTCCTCCTGCACCGCCCGCTCATTCTGTAAATATTATATTATATAATATTTTTATAAATAGGATTTTTAATATAGGATATTGTAAATAGTTTTCATATAGCATATTTCAAAGCTTAAATTATTTTTTTGTTAATTCAAAATCAAGTAAACGCAAATGTATTTATATATAATCAAGCATTGATCGAAATATATCAAGTAAAGAATATTCAATTACTTTTTATTTTTATTTTTTTCATAGATTTTTTAATTTTTGAATATTTTTTAAATTACATTAATGCATTTAATTTATACATGCTGTACAATTACAAACAAATAATCGTATGGGGTGATTAATACAAAAGTATGCGTATTCTATAAAAGATAAAGGAAGATTACATATGCTACATTTAATATTATATAAACGTTTATCTACGTACGTTAATAATATATGTATGTGCATTCTATATAAGATACAGGAATAATATATATACTTCTTATCCACAAAATAGATTATCAGTTATCGTTACGTAATCATTAAAGGCACGATACTTTGCCTATTTTTAATTATAATATCAAATTCATTAAATTATTATTTTATTAAAAATAACATCATAGTTTACATCATAGTTTAGCGTGAGGCGTTAAGATAAGGAAACTCCGAATATTTTTTATATCGTATATGAAGTATTCGCCACAGAAGAAATGAAAACGACCAATTAGCAAACTAATGTTCGGCGTCAATAATAAATGTAAGTAAGGTAAGTAATTAAACAAGGTAATGAAGTCACATGTATGATCATACGCGATTAAATTAATTCTAGGAAATCATTTGTGATTGAAGAAATGAATAGGCGTTTGATTAAAGGGGTAATGAGAGAGTAATAGTAATTGAAATAATTTACAAATAATAAAGATATGTAATTAGGGATTAGTGTCATTGGTTGGAAGAATATGTCACGCATAAATAATAATTACATATGTAAGAAACGCAAAAAATGATTCAAATTATCATTAACATGTCACTAACGCCTACGCGTTCATGCCTTCATTGCTCTAAGTACAAAAACTATGAAATAGATCAATAAACGGCAAGTAAACCTGATCCCTGTCATCAACTATGACAGGTGACATAACGAGGGGAACAATAAAACAAGGTAAACCGAACCCTTGTTAACTATTATGACTTGTAACATAACAATAAACCACAGGTAAAACGGACCCTTGTCAACAATTATGGCATGTGACATAACAATAAATCGTTGGTAAACCGGACCCTCTTTGTACCAGTACTTTCCTAAATTCAATTTCAAAATGAAATTACAGTCTAATTGAAAAATAATTACGCTAAGTATAATTTTCTTCAGATTTTTATACCATACCTACTCGAGGGGGCTCAATGATAGAGCGTTCAAGTTCTGTGCGTGGGGTCCGTGGTTCGATCCCAGTTGGCGCCGTGTGGACTTTGTAGTGGATAAACACCGTGCTCGTGGGTTTTCTCGGGGTTCTTCCTTCCTTCCCACTTTCTTCATTATCACCATTTCATTCATTTGTCATAATCACCGTCTCCTTTAGCCTAACCGACATAAGCATGGGACGTAAAACAGAAAGATTTCATTTTTCATTTTAAAAATAACCAAAACTTCTGTACTGCGTACATCAGAGATTGAAAACCTCAGGTTTCGTGGGTCAAGATTTGTGATTGGGTCAGTAGGTCGTGGGTAAGCAAGGCGTGACCCACTGCTACCCACCACCCACTATGACCCACTCACACCCAGCGTGACCCACTCGTGAGATAAAAAAATTCGCAAAATTTCGGATCCCCATTCCCTCTTTAGGATATGTATTATAATTAAAGGAATATGATAACATCCATTAAAATTTGGGCTTAACAATATATCAATACTAATTTCATTTGGCTATGACATATGTTCGTGATGAAGACGCACATATGGCTACAAATAATTCATACATTAGGAGTGATTCAAAAATGTTTTTTCCAGTTGTTAACTCTTGAAAAAAACGCACACGCTGTGCCTAGAAAGCAAAGTAGTAAAGTCTATTAATCTTTCACAGTTATAAATATATCCAAAAGTCCCTGAACTTACTTTTTCTCTTAGATATACTCATTCCAGGCAAGTACATAGAAACAAATTAAAATGGAAGGTAAATCGAGATCTTGAAAATAAATCATTGACAAATTCACCAATGTTCAGAAGAAGCTGTTTACAATGCAGTGATCAGAGAAAGTCGGTGAGTCAGAGTGGGTCACGGTGTGTTGTGATCAGTGAGTTGTGAGTCACGGTGAGAGGTGGGTGCGTCACTGGTTCGTAGGTCAAGTTTTCATTGACCCACGCCATCTCTGGTAAAGCACTGTTTCTCTGTAATTGAGGGGCTTGGTGGAAAAGGGGCGTATACAATATTTTAATATTTTCGAGAAGCAAAAGGTTGTGCGTTGAAACGGACAAACGTTTTTCTTTGGAAGAAAGGTACATAATTACAACCACACATATTAGAGGAAGGTGTAATATGTTTCACAAAAAATCATCATGCATCTTTAAGAAGAAATAAACATAAGATATGCACATGATCTTGTTTGCAAAACCAATACGAGCTTTCTACATTAATCGATCAAAATGAAAGTTCCAATACTCGAACATATATAGAAGGTACAGAATAACACAACAGACTAGACCATGTTTGTCTCTGTAAATAACGTTTACGTACTTTACTCCGTCAGAAAGAAATACACACAAGTTCGTGTCGCGACTCAAATAACGTTCTAGAGAACAAAAATATTTCCTTCGTACGGCAGCACCCTAATATGCTAGAAACATACACACTGTAAACACAACGCTGGAGACAAGTATCATACATAATATACTGCACAATAAACCATTATACAAGGCACAATACTCACGTCCCTGAAGAGACATTTCACTTCAAACTACCAATCAATATCGCTACTGTTAATATCACTGTTCAACAACGAAAATGTAAATTCAACAAAATCAGTTAATTCTTATTGATTTTGTGGTGCTGATCACGAATTTGGAAATTATATTCGAATATTAGCTCTACTTTCAGTTTTACAGTCATGTCTAATAATAACGCTTTAAAAATAAATATATTCGCTTCGTTTGGGGTAAAATGTTACACTGATCTGGCAAGACTGGAGAAACTATATGAACGCTTGGTTTCATTGTGTTCCTTATCTCAGTAGTGTTTTGCTATTGTTAGAAAAGACAGGCTTAGTGCAGTTATCAGCGTTTTGGGTGTGACGTTTGAGTAGTGCAGGACATAAAAATACAACTACAAGTACGCAAAAATACTGTCATTTCGAATGTATATTTTTAAATAGTTGTCGGAACTATTTTAAGTGACATTTTGAGGATTTCAATAAACAAAAATGCCGCAAAATTGTGTAAAGAGTGCGGATAGCTTCTGCTACGTGTGTGGGGAAGTGACATTTTCCTCACAAAAGCAGACTATAACACCACTAATAAGAAAAGCCTATCAATATTACTTTGGTTGTAAAATTGGAGACCAAGATAAATCTTGGGCACCCCACATTGTGTGTAACACTTGTGCCAGCAAGCTAAGAAATTGGATTAATGGGAAGAGGTGCTCAATGCCTTTTGCAGTACCCATGATTTGGAGGGAGCCAAGCGACCAAATCAGAGACTGTTATTTTTGTATGGTTCCTTCCGTCAAGAAGGGAGTTTCTACGAAAAAGAAGTTGGCCTTGATCTATCCTAACATTCCTTCTGCAATGCGCCCTGTTCCACATGGGGAAGAACTACTTGTTCCTGACCCACCTAAAGAATACGATATTTTTTCTGATGATGATCAAGAAGTTGAAGCTCCTGAACCAAGTACTTCGAAGTACCCTACGTTTGTTGCAGTGTTGTCAGATTCAGAAAAAACAAATTTCCCTTTCAAAGCCCTGAAATTTCCCGGATGCTTGCAAAATTTCCCACCAAGGAAGAATATCAATCATTAATTAATTTAATTAATTATTAATGATTAATTAATTAATCATTATATTAATAACTTCAAGTTAAAATCAAATAGCTATGAGAAATCAATCAGAAGCAGCCTACATCTTTTAAGGAGAAATCCATCATAGGGCTATCCTTCTATTTTCTATCTGGAGTTTATTTGGTATAGAGAGAAATATACATTTTGTGTGTGTGTGTGTGTGTTCTACTTCCAAGCATACCCTTTTTCCCTATCCCTCACTTCAACCTAACATTCCATTAATGACTGACTGGTTATAACAAATATAGTAAGA
Organism: Thermobia domestica; assembly: GCF_964235325.1. Lineage (NCBI taxonomy): Eukaryota > Metazoa > Arthropoda > Insecta > Zygentoma > Lepismatidae > Thermobia > Thermobia domestica. The sequence goes on from NC_137457.1 coordinate 144,564,818, forward strand.
AATGGGCCATAAACCTTCCCTCCCTTCTTTCTCCTCGCAGAAAATGGATATTGGCGCAATTAACAATCAGTTCCATTTGGTTCGGTTTATAAACCTCTCTTGCTGTTCTGGTTCTCTTGATCTTCAAAGACGCTTCCAATCTATGAATTATTCCAAGTACAAAAAGATTAAGATAAGGAGTGAGAAAGAGATGACATGAAAAGGAGGAAAAGTTGACAGAATTTCCCGTTTTCAACCAGAATTTCCCGCATTTCCGCAAATGTTAAGAATTTCCCGTTTTGCGGGAAATTTCCCGCCATCTGACAACACTGGTTTGTTGTAGAAGAACCTCCATGTGAACCACATAGACTTACTCAAGAAGAACTAAGTGATCTAATCAGAGATTTGGACCTCTCGAAAAGCAAAGACGAAATTTTAGCGTCACGCTTAAAAGCAATGGAATTTATTGCAGGAAAAAGTAAATATTTCAGTGTATCGGAATAGGGAGAAGATGTTAACTTCATTTTTTACTATGGAAGACACACTTGTGCCATGTACAGATGTAAATGGTCTCATGAGGGCACTTAAAATTAATTACGAACCTACGGAGTGGAGCTTCTTTATAGATTCGTCCAAGGTGAGCTTAAAGTTAGTGCTTTTACATATTGGAAATGAACTTCCTTCAATTCGTGTAGGTTACGCAGTTCATATGAAGGAATCTTGAAAACTTGAAACGTTTACTTCAAGCCATTAAACATTACGATTTTCAGTGTCTCATTTGTGGTGACCTTAAAGTAATAGCACTGTTGCTAGGTATGCAGTTAGGGTATACAAAGTATTGTTGCTTTTTATGTGAATGGGTCAGTAGAGATCGTGGATCTCATTACCGCAAAAGTGATTGGAGTACCAGAGAAACCCTTCAGCCGGGAGTGAAAAATGTGCAGCATGAACCACTGGCAGATCGTAACCGAATTTTGCTTCCCCCTGTACATATTAAATTAGGTCTTATGAAAAGTTTTGTTAAGAGCATGAACCAAGAGGATGAGGCCTATAAGTACCTAAGAGGACAATTCTCTTAATTAAGTGATGCCAAAGTTAAATTGGGTATTTTCATAGGGCCACAGATTAGGCAACTATTCAAAGATCACAAGTTCGATTAAATTCTCCAAGGTGACGAGAAAGCTGCATGGGAAACCTTGAAGAGTGTTTGTTCACAGTTCTTGGGAAGACACCGAGAAACAAATTACAAACAACTGGTAGCAAAGTTGTTATTGTGCTACGAAAATCTTGGTGGCAATATGTTTCTAAGACCCCACTTTCTTCGTTCACATCTGGACTTCTTTCCCGAAGATTGTGGAGCAGTAAGTGACGAACATGGTGAGCGTTTCCATCAAGATATTGCAGCCATGGAGAAGAGATATGAGGCAAAGTGGAGTTCTAACATATTGGCCGACTACTGTTGGACTATTGGAAGGGATGCTTTAGATGTAACCTACAAAAGGCAAGCCAAGCGAAGAAACTCAAAATAAAATAAACATAATCCTGTACAAGAGATCACTTGAATCTTTTCTCTACATTGCAGTGCAGTTCTTGCACAAAAAGATGTTTGTACATATTTTTCTTTTTTGATGTTAATACTGATTTTTATTACGGAATTGTTAATGTTTAACTTGACCACGCTTACTTTATTTTCTGTATCGCTGTGAAACTGGTATTTGCGCAATTTTGAAAAAGGAAGTACAACGGTATAGAAAGCTATAGGTTAGGGTACTTCTTAACTTCCCAGCTTATCACATCACAGTGAAATAGATAAAAAAAAGTGAAATGTAGGTTTTTACAAGGATTTTTCTTAAATTTTATATAAATATTAATACATTTGTATATATACAGCTACTGTTGTACAAGGGCGTTTTTTTACCACCCCCAGCTAAGAAAATTTTTCTATTATCATTTCCTTTCATATTATGCTTAAATGAATGTAAAAATCGCAATTTCAAAGAATTTACATACTTTCGATCAAAATTTGTTGAACAGTACCTGCTCTACCCCTACGTAGTTCGTCTCGTCATTGTTGCATTTTAGAAATCTGTAATACTCGTGGTGGATGGGTGCAATGTAGTTCAACATGCTCATTAGATTTTTATACTTAGGCTTCTGAATACGTCTTTCCTCAAGATACTTGGATACCGTAAACCATATCTTGCAAAGAGCGCGCTCGTCCTCTTCCTCGCTGCAAATGTAGAGTACTTCAAGGCTCACATGTTCAGTATGTGTATTTCACTGGACTAATTGGCTGCCTTTCATAAATTTCATGCCAGTCATTGGGCTCATATTGAAGACTTTTCTATCTTCTGTTTTCTTGCGAAATATCATAACAGACAGCGACGCTGAAACAACCTTTATGTGTTCTGTTGTCATTTCAATGATTTGAAATAGTTTTATTTTAAGTACCGTGTTTATCAGAGTGACATGAGCGAGTTGTACACAGATTGTGTTTTCCTCTTCGCTCTCTCAATGATACTGAAATCAGCATCACACGGGAGAAATATATGTCCAAGATCCAAAAATCTATGTTTTATTGTGTGGAGGTCAATGATATCTAATAAATATTGTCAGAGTCCCATAATTACCAAATTTTTAATTTGGTCAACGCACGAATCACAATACACTAGTACATATAATGCGAATATCTCTAGTAGGTGCATCATGACTCGAATAATACAGCTTGGAATTTCATTACTACCACGGGAAGCAACAGATTCTGGCCATACGCACATAACAGCAAAAACATCATGACAGAAATGGCTCCCTAAACAATATGTGCACAACTTCCGCAAATAGAAAACAATGCGTGCTTATCACCGGTGTTGGTAGTGCTTGTTTCAGATCCATAGCAGCAACTATGGTGATGCTGTTAATGTACTTGCATTCCTGTTTTGCATTTCTCAAAGATTAGTAGACTCCTTCGGCTTGACGAGAGTGTACAAAATATTCAAGTGATCTAGGTTCTATGTGTAGCATCGAATCACAAGTTTTGCATGTGTCTTTGCTTGCGATTTTAATGATTTGTTAAGTTCATTATTGAACACATACCAATATGTATGTATTTCCATTAGACCGATTTCCCTTTGTTATCATTGTTCTACGTACAAATCGTACATTTTTTGTACAAAATGCGAAAAAAATATATATGAACGTTCAGGGTTTGCAGCTCGGTTCTAGTGAGAACAGTATCTTGGAAACGACCTAATGTGACTCCTGTCAATATTTAGTTTTTCTTCCGAAATAGCATAGCGGCGGTTGTGATTTTTACTTGGGCGGTCCTCTTTGGGAGAATGTAACGGTTTTGCAGACATATCATTCGTATGTGCTCTCGATTCATTTCGCTATGAAATTTGCTCGAAATAGTTTGAATGAATTTTAAAGTAATGATGCTGTGCATTGTAGAAGCGAGCGAATTTTTTACATTTTCATCGCATTTCCTCTCATCAATCGTGTGTCGCATTATTTACCTTAATCTTTTTCTCACCACTCAATCAATACATCATTCACTCATGAGCGATAAATGACAATTTTTTTGTCTGCCATTTTAGGAGAAATAAGTGGTGGGAGACAAATATTACGTAGTTTTAGATCTCAGTAATGCGTATCTACAATTTGAAGTGATGAGAAGTCTACTAAATATTTGGTAATTAACACTCCTTGGGATCTTTTCAGGCAGTCAAGATTACCCGTTGGTTTAAATTGTTTGCCGCAAATTTTTCAACGTTTTATGGATCAAATACTGCAAGGATGTGACGGAATTGCAACTTACTTGGATGATATTTTAATTTGGGGTCAAATAGTAGAGGAATCCTACGACAGAACTGCAAAAGTTTTAGAAAAATTTAAAGAATTTAATGTGAAGGTGCGGAAAGACAAGAGTATATTTTTAGTAAAGAAATAACTTATTTAATATATGATTTGGATGGAGATAATATTTCACCGGCCAAATCAAAGTTGGAACTTATTGTTAATGTTCGGCTCCAAAAGGTGTTCAGGAGTTTCAATCATTTTTAGGAATGGTCAATTTCTATCATCGGCATATTCCCGGTTTATCTATGAAAATGCCTAACTTGCTGAATTTACTGCATAAAGGAGTGAGATGGAAATGGGAACAAAAACACCAAAAGGAATTTGAAATAATTAAAAAGGGTATTGTAACGGCTCAAGTTTTACATCCTTTCCAGGAAAATCAGCAGGTTTTCATTATGACAGACCAATCGCCCACAGGAGTAGGAGCGGTACTCTTAAACCGTACTAATAATCATTTTCAAACAGTAGAATGTGCGTCGGCAACGCTGTCCCATGCGGAATGAAATCACTCCCAATTTGAAAGAAAAGCATTGGCAGTGGTATTTGCGGTAGAAAAATTTCACAAATATATCTATGGAAGACAATTTAAAATTCTCACGGATTCACAACCGGTGAGATGGATATTTGGAGTTTAAACACCGCCATCCACGATTATGCCACCGCTTTTAAGATGGTACTTGCTGTTAAATAATTACAGTTTTGATATTGTGTACCATAAAGATGTGAAAGTGGCTGATTTCCTTTCACGATTTCCCTTGGATAATTCGACGCAAGATGAAGAGATATCGAAAAATTATATAAGTCAGTTACAGACATTCCTGTTAACAGAACATGAAATAGCATTAGAAATGCAACAACATAGCTGAATGAAGACTGTATTCAACTGGACGAAAAATGGTTGGCCGAAGAACATGCCTAGCAATCTTGATACCAAAAACATAAAAGATTTTTTAAACATAGATATGAGTTTGAAATTCAACGAAATTTGTTATTTTTTCATGGAAATGTGATTGTACCAATGAAACTACGATATATATATTTAAGTAGATTACACGCAAATCACTTAGGTACTGAAAAAATATTAAGTATGGCTAAAATGCAAGTGTGGTGGCCAGGAATAATTAATGATATACATGATCTTGTTAGCAGATGTAATTACTGTAATGCATGTCAAATGCTCCTCCCAGAACAAATTATATTTGTTGGCCAGAGGCAAAACGACCTTGGCAAAGGGTACATTTGGATCATTTTTCAATTTTTGGTTTTACATTATTATTGTTAACCGATGTTTGGTCAAAATGGATAAAAGTATGGGTGGTGAAAAGTACAAAATGTGTGGAAACAATAGAGAAATTAGAGGAAGTATTTCAATGGTGTGGATTTCCTAATATGTTAGTGACAGATAATGGGCCTCCTTTTGCCTCAATATAATTCACGAATTTTTGTAAACTGAGAAATATAAATTTAATACGCACACCTCCATATCACCCGGAAAGTAATGGTGTTGCAGAAAGAGCAGTTCACTCAATAAAGAAATTATTGAAAGTAAAATTTATGCAGGAAAACTTCAGAGTAACACAAATTATGTTTGACAATTGGATACGTGAGATAAATTATCTATTTTACATACAAATTCAAAACATGTACTAGAAACGCCGGCGGAAACACTACTTTCATTTAAACCACGAACATGGTTGACGATTCAACGTCATGAGCCGATTTGCAGGCAGAAGGAACCCGAAGGTATAAAAACTACAGTGTGGGTTAGAAACCATCAGAAATCCATACCGAAATTTATTAAAGGTGAATTGCTAGGTCAAGTTGGAAGAAATACGTATAGAGTCTTAGTAAACGGATATACACGTTTATATCATATACATGTAATGAAATTCGATTTTAAAGAAAATAGATCCAAAAAGATAGAATCAAACAGTAGTTCGAAGGAAGAAAATAAAAAGGATATCACGATGCAAGAGGATCATATTCCTCCTAGTCGGTGGAGAAATTATAGTAATACGTCCGGGACAAATTACAATCAACGTAATACAGTATTACAGGAGAATCTCCGAAGATCCACACGACAAAGAAGACCGCCTGACAGATGGGGTTATATGTAAGGTTGCAGCTTTACAGGAAAGCAATGGTTACGGAAATGAATCATTACATTCTTATTATTTAGATTTAAACTAATGGATCATGTAGATATAACTCTACATTTGTATAGGGGGGAGAATTGTTGGGTGAAAAGTGTTAGCTAATACGTGAGTGGCCGGTACGTTGTTAGGGAAGTTTTATGTGTAAATAATATAGATGATTATGTCTTGAGTTTCGAGTTAAGTTTTGGATACGAATGATACTAAGAATTTCAGTATAGTAATTGCAGTTTTTTTTTATTATTGAAGTTAGCGTCCTGTTTTTGCTCAGATTCTATATGAGACGGGATTGCAAGATGTACCAGTTGCAATCCGAACCAACACTACTTACTAATTTTTTACCTTCCAAATAATAATAATAATAATAATAATAATAATAATAATAATAATAATAATAATAATAATAATAATAACAATAATAATAATAATAATAATGTCAGGTACTATGAATTTATTATTGGAGTGACTTTGTACCCTTTCCGTTGAGTTATATCAACTGTCAGCAGCAGATATCATTGACAAGCGTGTAATTCATAAAAGTGGATGAATTAATTCTCTTCTCTGGGCCGCGGCGTTCAGTGGTAGAGTAGTAGTGACATATAGTATATATATAGCATGTGTGAAATTTTTTGGGGCTCTGGTGCGTAGTAGTGACTAGGGAAAAAAGTAATAATTTTTGAGAACGTTAGTGAAGAAAAATATTATATTATTTCCGTCTCCTCTTGACTAAAGGGCATAATTGCGAGATTTTAAGCTGAAAGCTTTCACTTTTATCTTTTTATGTTATTGAAATAAAGAAAACCGAAGTTGGTAAAATCAACTCCCTGTTTACTCGTTAATCTTTCACCGATTTAAATCGCAACCCATAAATTATTATAGCCTTTTGAAGTATTTTATGAACATTCACTCAATCAGCTATTGTATCAAGCCTATTTATCGTAGGATCATGGTTCCTTACACGTTTTGTTTCCAATAAGCCAGTGTTTGGAACTGCATCCATCACATTCCCTGTTTTGTACCAAGTGCGGTAAATGTCCGCTCAAAGTGGGAAAAAGGGAAATTCTGAAAAAAAAATATTGCAAATATCTTCCTTTTGGTGCAGGACACGATCATGCGAATGCTGCTAAAAATTGCTTAATTGTGAAGAGAATGAGATAGAAAGAGTGTTCCTGGGATGAATAGTTTTGATGCTACAGCCGATCTACATATTTTCCCTTGATAATACGTTTTTGGACAATTTCTATACTATCGGCTTCTTCATTAAGACTGTTCATTATGGAACATGAATTACACATCCTTCTCTTTGGCGTAAAGCCGCCTTTTGAACGGTACTACTCCCATGTAAGTTTCGTGTACCATAGTGAAAAGAATTTCAGAAAATGGTAATTTTTGTGAAAAAAATCTTTTTTTCCGATTTTGGGCCCCTAAGGGCGGCCCCTGTGTTAACGCACAGAGCTCAAAAGATCTGCATCATACTACATACCATATGTAATAACTGTGCGAAGTTTCAATGTTTTGTGTTTACATCTAAACGAGGGAAAAATATTACCCGATGTGCAAACAATAGCAACTTTCCTCTATGTGAGAAAAGAAAAACAGATTTTTATATAAAAACTTCCTGACATCCCTAATTATCGTAGAAACATGATTGGTACAGTTTTGTTTTGCGCAAGGTATTCTTTCAAACAGTATCACTTTCATGTCTCTATCATGTATTGTAGAAAAAAAATTCCATTCCCCCGATTTTGGTCCCCTTTCGCGGGCCCCTCTGTTAACTTGAATAATCCCAAATAATCCCAGAAATAATACATGCTATATACAATAACTCTAAGAATTTTCTGTGTTATATGTTCAGAAATAAGGGAGATAAAAAGTATTACTCCATGTGGAAACAATACTAACTTTTTCTTACAAAAAGGAAAGTTCCTATTGTTTCCACATGGGGAAATAATTTTCTCTCTCTTAGTTTCAACATATAACATTGAAATTTCGTACACTTATTACATATAGTATATAGCATGTTTGAGATTTTTTGGGGCTCTGTGCCTTAACACAGGGGCCAGCCAGTGGGGCTAACATTCGGGGATAAAGGGATTTTCTCAAATCTTTCTGCCTATGGTACACGAAATAGGCGTGTGACTACAACCGATTGAAAGGCTGGTTCATGGCAAAGAAAACGAGGTGTGTATCATGATTCAAGGATAAATAGTTATAATAATGTAGATACATTACTATACTAATTGATTTAAAATGTGTAAAAAATGAAAAAAATATAAATTTTTTTACACATTTCTGGTAACCCTAGCAACATGAGTCGTACCTCGTTCCTTTCAACGTGAGGCAGCCTTTCAAATGATATCACTCACATTTCTCTATCGTGTACCTGTGAGGAGAAAATTTGCGAAAAGGGAATTTGTTCCTGAAAAAATCCATTTTTTTATTTGGACGGGATTTTCTCGCTTCTGGCTCACGATAGGGAAATTTGAGTTTTTATCAGACATTTTTAGACAACTATTTTAGACATTTCCAAAGCCGGTCTCATAAGGAAACCAACGAGGTACAAACTACGCTTTTTAAAACCCATCGTCCATGATTGTGACGTCCCTGCCCCGAAGCTGAGCACGCGAGCCTGCAAAATGTCCATAAAATATGTTCTATCATGCTTCCATGCTTCAATGAATGCAAGAAACCCGGTCTAAAAAGATTTACTAGAGATTTATAAAGCTAATTCCGAAGGTCAACGATATGGCATCTATAGTTGCCATATAATTTAAAAGGGTTAAGAACAACATCTCATACTCAGTGGCATATTTACGATTTTGTTGCGTGGGGAAGGGGATTTTGCTGAATTAATTCCTGGAAATATGAGAATTCTGCCAGGCATTTAATTTACTTTAAAATAGAAAATAAAACTTCGGGATGGCTTAAGATCGGAAGCCCCCTAAAATAGGCCACAGGTCATACCAGTAACTCACTCCTACTATGAAGATGTTGTTTTCTTTCAGTACTTTAAAAACTTTTTACGAAAAAGACTTAATATAGGCATCCAAAACAAAGCTGTGTCCTGTATCCATTAAGAAAAAAGTACTTCTTCTGTCGGAAATGTCACTGAGGTTTAAAATACTATTTTTCACCAAGTACATCATGCATAGAGTTTTGCAGTGACATCAATCAAGTTTGATATTTATCATTTCTTTGTATGTACTTGTAGGTGTATTTTGAAAACGTGTTTGTTATATTTGAATTATTCGACCTCCTTCAAGTTTGCACAGTAGTGATTACACCGTAGTCCTGCGCTATGTTGGGAGTTTGAACGTTTACTTACTACCTAGTTTGTTGGTACTGTCAATGGAATTTTCCAGAAACGGTCTGCTTAAGAAGCACGCCGATATGATCATACATTGTCACTTCAAATCTCAAGAAAAAGAGAAAACCACCTGTATATTAGCCTTTCATCTTTGGTGACCTTTCTACAACAATAGAATAGAATGTCAGGGCAAACTAGTGCTTTCGAAGCTTCCACATCTGTCTCGTTTGTTCTAAATATGAAGTAGTGTTCCAAAATACAATACTCTCTATGGCGACCAGTGGTAATACAGGACACTGTAATATCCAACACTTCCTGCTTGAATAAAGGGATAAGGTCCAATTTAAACTAATTCGTAGGAGGGTGAATTTGTATCAAAATGAAATTTCACGCTAATTCATTCTATTTTTTTCTATAGAGATCAAGATTTAAAGTGCAAGTAGTAGTTGGTTTCCATCACTTCCGGTTTGAATTCAGAAATAAATGCCAATTAGCTGTGTCTTACCACTATTGCTCTGTGAACATTAATATTGAAACTGAAAATAGTAGGAAATTTCTATCACTTCTATTTGCAATAAGTCATGGATTTAATGTTTTCTTGCCATCTCAATCCATATTTCAATATTGTTTCTTGCCATTTACCTAATTGCCAATTACCAACATTTCACTACGACAATCAGTGACGAAACTGGAAATTCCGAGACAGCGTCTCTTCGATTATGAATCGACCTCAAATAAATATCTCTTACCGTTTGTGTTTTATGAAGAGCAATACTGAAAATGGAATTGGTGGTGAATTGTACAACTTCCATTTATTTTGGAGCAATCTAGATAGAGATGGAATCAATTCTTGAAATTCTGAATAGTTTTAGAACGAAATAGTTCATTACCATCCTTACTGATACTTTCAGACGCTCGATTTCCAGTGAATATGTGATCATGAGATTAGGTGGACGTGAAGTCGGGTTTTTGTGGAGTACCATGGAGGAAGCATCAGATTGGTGGTGCGAGCGTCAGGTCTCGTGATGTCTAAAGGATGTTGTGAGCGTGATCTGAGATTGCTGTATCGTGAGCGTGTGGTTGAATGAGATTAGACCAAATTGACACCTACATAGACCTAATTTTTGTACAAACGTTTACCACTGCCAAGAAGTTTTAGAATAACAGAAAGTAATTTATGTCTAAATCAAAGTCAAAATCCGCCCTACTATATGGCTAAAATGTCAGCAGGAGAAATACTAGCAACTTGTTGCGAAACAGAATTTCTCGTTTTACGTTCCATGATAATGCTCTGAGGTTACAGGAGACATTGATGCTGAGAATGAAGAAAATTTTACAATCAAGAAGGTAGAAGGAAACGAGGAACTCCGAGGACATCCAGCCACACAGTTTTTGTCCATGAACCAAGTACCCACGAACACGATGAGAGAACTCTACCACTGATCTATTGTGATTGAAGATGTTGCAAGTAACAAGACAGAACTAAGTAACTCAAAGACATTCCTGCTAATAAAAAAATTCCTTTTTAAGTATGTGCTTTTGACATAATTTAGGAACAATTGAGAAATTGAAAAATACCGTACCTTTTAAGTGCAATAGCAATTAATCCCTTGTGATAGGCTGCTAAAATATATTCAATTGAACTATATTGTATCATTTATTTACAGTAGACATTCGTACTAACTGAAATACGTGTTTTTGGGACGAGAAGAGTAGTTTTATGGGAAAGACATATGTCCATATTTCCCTTACGCTACGCATTTGGATCATAGTAGAAAGAACAGCCCAGTCGAAGTTGAGAGTTTGTAAAAAAATCATTTCAGAATGTGCAGTAAGTATTCTTTGCGAAAAATATAAAAACCTTTCCCCTTTAAAGATGCGCATTTCAATCAAAGCGAACTAATGAAATGATAGGTCAATTTACGTACTAACTATGTATAACTAGGCATAGTCTGTCAGGAAAGTAAATATACACCTGTTTTTCAGTCTGGCATTCCTGCGCTCCATCCATGGAGAGTTTGAGAATTCAATCAATCAAATGTTTACTGAGGGGCAAGAAGAAAAGTTTAATCTGAATAAGACATTGCAGTGCGGCACAAACTGTGAGTATGAATAGTGCATAGTGTAAATAAAGGACGACACAGGAAAAGAAAGTCAGTAACAGCTGCTAAACGGAGAAAAAAGAGTAAAAATTGTCGAGGTGGGAACATAAAACACAAATAGAACAATACGCCGACAACTAAAAGTACACCGAATCATGGTCTTGTTGTAGTGGTTAACGTGCTGGCTTACAAATGCAAAAAAGCCAGTTCGAATCCCCTGCAAGGAGATTTTTAAAAATTTGTTTTTAATAATGCATACAGTTCATGGGTGATGATAAATGAAGTCGTATTTAGTCTTTCGTAGCAATTATTATTGGTAATGTTTAGTACTGATAATACTTTTTGTGTTTGCGTATTGCTTTTATTCTTGTCTTCATTACGAAACAGAAGAATATCCGAACAAATGCCACCAAAATTCCTCTTTTTTTTCATGTAAACGCCATTCGCAATTAGTAAAGAATTAAATTGAACGATTCGACGTAGCTGCAAAAAGTAAAAAAAAAAAATGGAAGTGGAGGGATGCAAACCGATACTCGGGATTACTAAAAATGCAATAACCTCTCGACCAAGTTTCTACGTAGAGTTTTCGACGGTTTCTGTTTAGTTTAAGCTGGTCAATATATTTTGCAAAGAGGCCCGGTTTAGTTCTGACGCAGCACAGGTGCGAGAAGGGAGAAGAGTGCAAGGCATTTTTGTCTCTCTATGTGTGTCTATTAGGGTGGTCGAAATTTATATGAGGAAAAATAAATTTAGAAATTTCTTTGGACTCACCCCCTGAAATGGTTGCATATAGAACCAAATTAAGCCAGGAGAAAAATTAGATTCATTGAATAATTTAGATGGTGCCCCAAACGACTTAAAATTTTGAATGCGTTTACAATACGTAGTGTATGGGGAAAAGCTGGAATAAACTTTCGTAATTTAGAAACGGCTCAAGGGAATAAAAAGATGTATTGTATAATGGAACTAGAGGAAGAGACTAACCTAATCTTGTATACTTTATCATCGCTGCCGCTTTGAAGTCCGCCATCTTGAATACAGGTCAAAATTTTTAAACAATAAGAGGGTCATGTCACATACCTTTTTAAGGTAGCATTTCACCAGGTGCACAAATCTGGTATTATTTTCAACTTACCTATACACATGTAAGAGTTATTACGTGTGAAAAACAAAATGCTTCATGTAATGTTATTTTATTGCTGTTATGGAGCACAGATATGTAAGAATTTTGGAAATCTTTTACATAAACTGAAATAAACTGCTTGTTTCGCTTTGAATTACAAGTAAGTGTTCTTTTCCACCAAGATGATTCATAGACCATTATGAGGAAAAAGAAAAATTTTAACTTGAAATAAATGGAAATATCCCTTATTTATGTAGTATCTGTTTGCTAAGTTATGAATCTTTTTGCTACATATTTCACCTTGTCGCATATAGGAAAAGATTGTCTGTGGGCCTTTATTATCTGCAAAAGAAACTGTTTGTGCACCTCATTTTTCGTAAGAACGTTGTTGTAATCTTCTATTAGTTACACTCTCATTTCTGCACACCACTTGTTACGAGGATGAAGTAAACTATTGTCTTTCCTTGAAGATAGTCATTGTTATTTGGCCATGGAGTCGGATCACACTCAAGAAACCCTTTAGGTATTATAAATGTCCCGGAAATGTTGTTTGTTGTAACAAGAACAGTGATTTCTCTTTTCACAAGAATTTTTGTAGTATCGTTTCTTGCGTCAAGCCGCTTTGCAGCTTCACGGTTTCCCGTAATAGCTTTAATTCTTTCAACCATTTTTTGCTTTTCCATTATGGTAACTAGATCATAAAAAAAACAATGCTACGTGTTCCTCCGTCAAGTACGAGAGTTGACGTGAAAATCTAGAAAGAGCCACTTGATATAACTAAGCATGTATTTGTCTTTAGCTGTACAAATCTTTCAAAAATTGAAGATCTTGTAATGGTGAATGGGATGTTTTATCACATTTAAGCCAACTGTGAACATATAGTCGGATCAGAAAAAGCATACTCTCCGAAGACCCGTGTCTATTTGCTTCGTTAAACGAAATTGTTGGCGAAAGAGAAATATTTTTAATAGTAGCTTGTTTTTCCCATCCACCTTACATGGTGAATTGCTCCAGGCAAACGAAACAAAACTCCTCAAAGAGGTATGCCACCCAAGTATATGATGGTCAGTTCTAAAAATTCCCTGTAATCTTTACCTGCTTCTACAAGTTTGATAGCAAAATTCAACGCTTCATTTCTTACATCGAAAATATTGTATGTTACATCATCATAATCAATTTCTGAATTAAAGTTAGGGCAGTCTATTCTAGAGCACTCGTTTTGAAAACACTTCAATAGGACGTCCGGTCCAGATGCAAACGAAACACAACAGTTATCAAATACATATTTTAAAACTAATTCATAAATGTGGTGTCTACAAGGAAGGTATATAAGATTATTTTGGAGCTACTGCTCTAGCAGAATGCAAGCACCGTTGGCAAGATCCACATTGTAAGGAGTAGTGCCACAATAAACTGCCTGAACGAACTTTACCAAGTTCCATTCCTCAAGTGAATGTACTATAGTAGAATCAATATGTTCTTCTCTTGATGACGACAAAATGGGAACACCAATTAGCCTCTCATGACAGGACTAGTTTAGGAGAGTAATGCTCCCGGAAGTAGGAACGAAAAACACAGTTCTGATTGGTTGGCGTTATCCATTTCTTGCCACGTTGCAATTAAATAGCAGAAATCAAATGATTGTTGCTGTCGGTCTTCGCGGACGAGTGGGCTAGTGCTTTATGCTAGTAATGAAAATCTCTTTTGGCGTGAGTTCAAACCCGGCTGGAGGATATTTTTACACTTTTTATATTTTTATAACACTTTTTAAATTAAAATAATATAAAAATAATACTCAAAATAGTGATTTACTTACTTTTGTGCAGATAAGTAGTAACATGTTAGTAGTAGTAGTAGGAAAAGGTTGGAAGCCCCGCAGGGCTGGTTTTGTTCCCCTTGTACTTCATGATATAGGGTTCGTTTTTTCCCCTTGTACTCCATGATATAAATTTTGTGACCAACTTAAAACAACTGGCTAGGATAGCGCGTAAAACAGCTGGCTAGAGTAGCGCGCGGAAAACCGTACTTCCGGGAGTATTACTCTCCTAAGCGGGTCGTCTCATGACTATCTCATATAATAATTATTGATAACCTGCTGGCAGTCTCTCTGCCAGTCAAATTCAGCAGTAGTTTTCCGTCCCAATGCGCAACTAACGCACTTGATGCACTCTGAAATTTTTTTGTAGTTCTGTGCAACTAGACTATAGGGTTTCTCTCAGCATCGGTGCACGAAAGACCCATTTATTGCTAATTCCTCTACATTATGGCCTAATGCCACTGCCGTCGCTGTCAGAATATATATTGCTGCTCTATGAGTGATCTTTTATCGATTAAGAGCAACACCAGTCTTTGAGTAATAAAATTATTTTTTCCCTTTTTTACATCTCTTGGACGGTCCGGGCACACACGCATTCCTATTTACGTTTTCTCTAACATTCTCAACTGGGTTTCCCTCTTCATTACTTGAGCTGCTCCATGTCTTTTTACGTATAAATTCCAAACAAATCATTTTCAGAAGTGCATTTTCTTTCGCGTTCCTCTTTCGTTTGAACCCGTGCATATCCCTTTCGTTCTTTTTACATGGAGGCTAAATCTTTTTACAGCTAATAATTCTTACATGACTAAAGCTATCTTTAAAATTGTGCCAGTTTTGTGCTTCTGGTAAAACGGTACCTCAAAACGATATGTCACATGACCCTCTTTCTATTTAAAAATTTTGACCTGAATCCAAGATGGCGGATTTCAAGATGACCGCAATGGCAGTACTATACAAAATTGGATAAGTTTTTTCCTCTATTTCTATTTTCCAGGGTATCTTTGCATTACCTTTAGCTGTTTCTAAATTACATGAGTTTATTCCAGATTTTTTCCACATAATATGAACTATAATCGGATTCAAAATTTTAGGTCGCTTGTGACACCATTTAATATTATTCAATCAAGCTAATTTTTCTCCTGGGTTAATTTATTTCCATATTGACCCTTTTTAGAGAGTGAGACCAGTCCGATCTGAAAATTGATATTTATGGACTACCCTAGTTATCTGTATATATATATATATATATATATATATATATATATATATATATATATATATATAACGCTATTTGTGAATGCCATAACCACCGTAATTTTCAGCGGATTGAGACCAAACTTGGCACAACCATTAATTGTTGAAATATCTTCAATGAGTTAGTTAGCCAGAATAATCAGATGAAAATGTTCAAAATGGCGGCACTTCAAACTCTAAAAGTCAAGGGGAACTAAATTTCGCCCATAAATGGGTATCCAGAATGTTTGAGTGACTTTTCCTCTTTTACTGAAATATTTGTGTGCAGAGACTCGTCGTCTTTTATTGAAATATTGGACCCGATTAATCACCTATAGAAGATCCGCGCCCTTTCCCTACTGTCAGGTTTTTTTAATGCAGGACGGGGATATTTTCCTATCGGAAAAAGACGATTGTTAGCGATGATATGAAATTACAGATTGAAAGTGAAGTAACTTTTGAAACGTGTTTTTTGAAAGAATAATATAATAAATGTGCTTTTCCCTAACACATAGAACTGTAAATAATGTATTTCGAGTTCGGGAGTGTGAATGGCGAAGAGTGTTTTTTGATTTGCTTTTTAGTAACACGTGCATTGCAAATAGTGGTAGGCAGCATCAGTGGTAAGTAAAACAACAACAACAACAATAATAATAATAATAATAATAATAATAATAATAATAATAATAATAATAATAATAAATGTGTTGTTTGTGGAAACGCAATATCTCCCTCAATTTTTCATCAAACATAATGATTGAAACACCATATCTCCCTTACAAACAAAATATTAACAATTTATATAGAGAGAACGGGAAATGGTAGAGTGACGGGAGCAACGTTGGACAGTATGCTCTCATAGTACTCAGAAAAATAAGCGATTTCAATGCAGAAAGAACGAAGAGTCATTGTAATAAGGAGTAATGGGCCACCATAGAGCCCTCTTTAGGCAAAATGTCGATAACTTATATCGAGAGAACAGGAGGTGATAGTGGGATGGGACAAACATTGGACACCGTGGACCCATAAAGCGCATCCTAAAAATTATGGGAGGGGGACGCTAGCCAGCCATACTTATTTCCACATGATAATAAAAATATATTGTGCGAAATACACATACGAGTTAGCTAGTAATATTTCATATTTTTATTATTATCTACAGCGTCTTTTCATTACGTGTGCATGTTTGACATGAAACCAAAGAGAAGATCCATCATTCGTAGAAAGAATAAGAATAGACAGTTACTTTAACTGTGAAGGACGACGAAAAATACGAAAGTAGTGACTACCTGTAACGAAAAGAAACATTACATTCTATCAAATGGATACAAAATCAAGCCAAGATAGATTCGAAATCGCATGGAAGGCGTGAAAAGCAAGTATGTTTTTTAACTGACTCACCGAACGTCTTTCAGTAACTTACTTATTGCTAATTTTACTTGCTTCACTCGTTTAACTTTCGTTTCCTAATAACTTATAACGACAGGGACACGAACACAAAAACATCGGAAAGTTAAATATCATAAAGGCTATCCCACCGGGAATCGAATCTGGGACCCCGTACACCAAAGACACACGTGCTAGCCACTAGTTAAGCGCGGAAGACCACCCACCCACTGTCTCGTTAGGGATTACAACCACTGTATTAACAGCTATCACATCCGTGGGTTGTATATTATGATCACATGTTCCTTCTTTGCTGGAAGATTTAAACCTACATGTTATGTAATACATGAGGTATTTAGGGGGAAGAGAAAAGAACATTCTCTAGACAAAACGGAAACTATGGGCATCATAAATATTTTTCTACGAGGCATGCGCAGTAATATAATTCAGAATAGTTACCCTTTAGTTCAGTAAACGAAGAAATGGGTATAGAAAGCAAATATGTCGCGTCAACGAGATCGACTATAGTTGACGGTCGAGGTGTAGTAATACAACAACTTTGCTTAAATTGATAATTCGTTCTGTGTCCTGTAGTAGATCGTATCACAACTTTACGGGAGAGCAGAGAATGACTTACTAACCCTATCATATAGAAAGCTTTACTAACCCGATCATATAGACACAAATGGGTGTAACTGTGTGTACTACAACTTGGATTTAACGAAAGCCGTTTAGACATTCAGTGGTTTGCAGGGTTGTATAAGACACAAAAAGACAAGACACAATACAAATCTTCATTCATCAGCTTCCAGCAGCTATATATGCAATTTCTGGTTAGATACTGAAACTACTGTCGGATTTTAATACATGACGTATTGCAGGATACAAAATGCTTTGCATTACTTCTTCGTTTGTAGACAGCTATTAGTTTAGTGTTCTGAAAGGTTGTGTGTAAACTAGGGATGACCAAAAACGGAATTTTTACTTTCCGGACTCCCGAAAGTAAAACCGGACAAATTTCTTAATTCGGAAGTATCCGATTTTGGAATAATTCCAGAATTCGGAAAACTCCGTAACTTAGAATTTTTTGATTTCGTTAACATTCCGGAATTCGGAAAAAATCGTATTTTTTACAAAATCCGGGCTTTTTTCTCAATTCCGGAAGTTTCTAAATTCCAGATTCTTTCCGTGTACCGGATTTTTCTGAATTTCGGAGTTTAACTGAATTTCATAATTTTCCGAAGTCCGGAAAGTGAAAGTTCCGCTTTCGGAAAATAAGTCTTTGGCCAGGTAATGGCGAATGCTTTGAAAGAAATGCCGAGTATGAGAATTAAATCTGTCTATCTGTACTTTCGTGCGGAGAAAAAAACAAACTTCAGAACCAAAGGTTAAAGAACAACTAACTAACTAACTAACTCTATGGCCTATGGAACCCGGAGGTTCAGTGCCGCGTTCACAAAAGCTCTCCACTGACTTCTATCCTTAGCTAATTCCATCCAGTTTCTACTTTGTATTCCTATCTCTGTGAGATCCATCTTAATATTATCCTCCCATCTGCGCCTAGGCCTTCCTAATGGTCGTTTTCCTATGGGTCTACCAGTCAAGACTTTGAAAGCGTTTCTACTTTCTTCCATTCTAGCTACATGACCTGCCCACCTAAGCCTCCTAGACTTGACAACCCTAACAATGTTGGGTAAACCGTATAAACTATGTAGTTCCTCGTTATGAAGCTTCCGCCATTCCCCATTCTCGTTCCTCTTGGGTCCGAATATTCTTCTCAGGATCCTGTTCTCAAATACTTTCAGTCTATGTTCTTCCCTCAGAGTAAGCGACCATGTTTCGCAACCATACAGAAAAACAGGCATGATTATCGTTTTATATATTTTAAGCTTCAAATTCCTCGACAGAATTCGCGACGACAAGATATTTTGAACCGAATAGTAACACGAATTCCCTGCTTTTAGTCGACATTTAATTTCTTCGTGAACAACTCAAGTTATTAATATAAAGTTTGGCGAAGATTATTCACAAAAGAAATACGAAAGACGTTTTGAATCGAAAAAATATAACATACAACTTTGCAAGCGGAGACAAAGAAAAATAACGTAACCAGACTAAAGACAATCGTTTAGCACGTAACGATCGCGGTTGACTTGTCAAGGTGCTTGTTCGAATCCACGTCGCACATTTGATTTTTTTACTTTAGGATTTTTGATGGCGATTGATCGGCGATGACACGTTTTATTATATTCATATATTTCAATACTAGGATGTTTCAATACTTCAACTATCAAATCTTCAGGAATAATAATAGTAGTATTAATAAACTAATAATAATTATTTTTATCTCGTAGAAGATTAAAAGCTAGGAGCTTGTATGTCCATTCTTTAAGTAACAATTGCTCTGTAGACTGAATCTCATAGGCTATTTCGTTACATTGTATTTCAGACCTCATTGAATTATGGTCTGTGTACGTATTTTTCTAGCAAAGCTTTTATAATTACCTCTGAATTTCGAAAAACTAGCTTATTATATGCCTTATTGTTGCGTAATATTCAGTTATTTTTATTATAGTTATTTTCCTAGTAGAATACTTTCTACATGAAACTTTACTGGAACGCTCTAGTTTAAAATGTTGGTAGTTGCAGAGATGTGCCTTGAAGGTACAGAACCCTTTCCCCGACATCTCTGCTTTTATGTATGCTTTTCCAAATTTTAGGACAATTTTAAGACTTTTAATATCATTATCATTATTATTATTATTATTATTATTATTATTATTATTATTATTATTATTATTATTATTATTAATGAAATATTGTGAATTGAATGGTTTACGCTGTTCCACCCAGTTTCTGCCTAGTAGGCATTGTGCTGAACAAACAACGCGTGTTTGCAGGTTTTCTCCGCGTTTCGCTTACTCCCAGTTTCTTTATTCCACATGAAATTTGCCTGGAAACTTTCCCTTATAACATTTAGCTATTTGGAACGACGTTTGCAGAGGGTATGTCCTAATGATCCTGAAACGTCTCTCCAATCTCGAAAATTTTGGAAGATTTGTCTAACGCTAGGGGCGCGTTTTTAGATTTTAATACAATCTCTGTTCATAAGTAATTTATATTCTATATTATTATTATTGTTATTCTTATTTTTCTTCTTCTTCTTCTTCTTCTTCTTCTTATTATTATTATTATTATTATTTTACTTACCACTAATGTTGCCTAATACTATATGCAATACAATGTGTTACTAAAACGCAAATCAAATAACACTCCTCGCGATTCACGCTCCCGAACTCGAAATCCATGATTTACAGTTCTCTGTGTTGGGGAAAGCTCATTTATTATATATTGTTTCAAATAAAACGTTTCACAAGTTACTTCACTCTCAATGTGTAACTTCGTATCATCACTAAGAATTCACTTGTTCAGATAGGAAAATATTCCCCTGCATAAAAAAGCCTGCCCGTAGCGAAAGGACGCGAACCTTCTTTAGGTGATTAATCGGGTCCAATATTTCAATGAAAGAGGACAAGTCTCTTGCACACAAATATTTCAGTAAAAGAGGAAAAGTCATTCAAATATTGTGAATACCCATTTATGGGCGAAATTTATTTCGCTTGGAACTTTTAAAGAGAGTGAAGGGCAGACATCTTGAACATTTTCATTTGATTATTCTGGTTAACTAACTCACTCAAGATATCTGAACAATTAGTGTTTGTGCCAAGTTTGGTCTAAATCCGCTGAAAATTACGGTGGTTACGGCATTCACAAAGAGCGTATCTCGTATATATACAAATAGACAGATAGAGAGAGAGAGAGAGAGAGAGAGAGAGAGAGAGAGAGAGAGAAAAGTAATCGCACCTTTCTTCCTTCTCGCACCTGTGCTGCATCAGAGCTAAACCGGGCCTTTTTGCAAAATATATTGACCAGCCTAACCTAAACACAAGCCGTCGAATACTCTACGTAGGAATTAGTGGTCGAGAGGTTTAAGGCATGTAGTGATTGTATTTTTAATAACTATGAGTATGGGTTTCGAACCCCTCCACTTCCATTTTTTTTACTTTATGCAGCTACGTCGAATCGTCAATTTTATTCTTTAGTAATTGCAAATGGCGTTTACATGAAAAATAAGATGGATTTTGTTGGCATTGTTCGGATATTCTTCTGTTTCGTAATGAAAACAAGAATAAACGGAATACGCAAACACAAAAAGTATTATCAGTACTAAACATTACCAATAATAATTGCTACGAAAGACTAACTACAACTTCTTTTATCATCACCCATGAACTGGATGCATTATTAACATTTTTTTAAAATCTCCTTGCAGGGGATTCGAGCTGGCTTTTTTGCATTTGTAAACCAGCACGTTAACCACTACAACAAGACCATGGTTTGTAGAACTTTTAGCTGTCGGCGTATTTGTTCTATTTGTGTTTTATGTTCCCACTTCGACAATATTTACTCTTTTTTCTCCGTTTAGCAGCTGTTTCTGGCTTTCTTTTTCGGTGTTGTCCTTTAATTACACTATGCACTATTCATATTCACAGCTTGTACCCCTCTGCAATATCTTATTCAGATTAAACTTTTCTTCTTGCCCTTCAGTAAACATTTAATTTATTCAATTCTCATACTGTCCATGGATGGAGCGCAGGAATGCCAGACTCAAAAACAGGTGCATATTTACTTTCCTGACAGACCATACAAAACTTCGTTTGAAACTATTCTTACGTATTAGAAAGTGCATATTTGCCTCTTTCAGGAACGGAATTTCTAAAAATGATCGGGAATCATCAAAAACTATTTAGTAAGGAGCTCATATATAACTCAACGCCGAGAGTGTAAAATTGCACCCTCCCTCCATGCTCTTGTAATGTACCATTACAGTAGGTGAAATGAAATTTTTGTTCGGAGGAACACAATAGTGTTTTAACGTACTGTGTATTATAGTTTTTTCAATATATATTTTTCGGTCCATGTAGTAAATTAATTTGTCCTTTACTTAAATCAAAATCTTGTGTAAGCTTCGGAATAACCCAGTAGTAATTGTATTTCGGGGAATAACATCTTTATTCAGACATTATTTTCGTGTAAACCCTCAAATGGGCATTTCAAATGGATGAGTATTGAAATTATACACTTAAATGCTATACGAAAACATACGCCCGTAATTGGATAGAAATTCTCGAACTTACCCACCAATCTGATATTTGGCAAAACAATTTGAACCCCCTTCGTCCCTCTGAGATGCCCATATCCTCCCAGAAATCCAGTTTCATCCAGTTTTTTACTATTTTCAATTTGCTTTATATTTTCCACTGCCAAAAGTCTGTTCTGGTTGGAATTATTTCCGAAGAGCTAGTATTAAGGCATGCTTGTTCTCACTGTGCTACCTTTAAGGAATCAAGCAACATCCTGCTAGTTTAAACTCTGAAAAAAAATTGGACTGTTGAGGGGAGATGCTGTAAAATTCAGTCAACGATGCGCATAATTGGTAAATAAACACTCAGGAGCTAAAGGGAATACAAAAGAATATTGAAATCATATCGGAAAAGAGACCGCAAGCAGTAAAATAAATAATTTCGAGAAGTTGAAACCATGTTGGTGAATATAGATTGTGATGGACAGGATTCGTTGTGCAGTATATTAATTTTAATCTTTAAGTGATTTTTCAATTAAGATTCAATGATTTAAAACGTTTAGAATATTCCTGTTTCACCTTCCAAATTCATTTAAGTTACGATAGGCATGTAAACTTATACTTTTGTATGTAGTATATGTGACTTTTTTAATAACATGGCGGTATTTATAGGCTTCTTTGCAGGTAAGCTGAATCTTACTAAGTCAGTGTAAGTTAGCAATGAGACTCTCATTTGTTCCTAAATTGACCAAAACCTTCAACAGAAATGGGTTGAACGAATTTTTGGTTACGGCTCTTTCCCTTCAGGAGAGGGACCATTACCATTAGTAGTTTCAATATGTAATTTCTGGGGCATTGAAAGATTTTGTGTAATTGGAAAAAGATGATTTAATTAGTAGAAGGGCCATTGGGCTCTGATTATTCCGCTTCCTTTTCCCAGTTTATAGAGCCGGTTTAACATGTTGAAATTGAGTGATTTGTTTGATTCACATATATGTCAGTTGTGTGACTTTATGAATGAACATGTGTAGTGATATGTATTAATATTTGTTTTCTTAGCTGTACGGGGGATGTGGCATGCATGTGCATGTAATTTTAGTATTTTCACAGTAGTAATATGAGTGTGAAAATTTGGTTTACTTTCTTATGGACAGTGTATTTTCAATTAGTCATGTTTTGTAATCTGTTGAAATGGATAAACCTATTCTCAACTACAATTCATAGTAATACTGTACCGTAATTACTCATTAGATTGCTTATGTTTATCGAGGACAAAGTACAAGTATTATTTACTAGTGAAAAGTTAGTTTTCGTACTACTAATACCATCTTGTGCCGATTTGATATAGTGATGGGTCGAGGCAGTTCATTTGGTGGGGCTAGCTCATTCGCTCGGGCACCGATACGGGAGTCGTCCAAATGTGCCAGTTCCTTTTCGAACGGTTGAGAGTTGTCGTTCAAAAAAGAGCCTGTTCTTGTTTTGATTGGTTGGGAGTCGTCGTTCAAAGGTGCCAGTTCTTTGTTAACTGGTGTTGTGTCATTCAAAATGTAACGACTACGTTCACTGAGTTCCCATGGTTCCTAACAGATAAAGCACATCATCTGCTTTGTAGCATTTTCGCAGCCAAAGATTTCCTCTGTCGAAAAAGACTGGTACTAACGACCAGCGAATCGTCACATAACGCAGATCTGTCTTCAGATTATGAAGAACAAAAGTATTATCTACGTAGAGTTGCCATATTTCAAAAATGAAAATCCGGGACGCTACTAAATTACGAGAATCTTTGAAATGCTTAAAATGAAAGGAAGTGTTATACACTAATTTACTTTCTTCCATTAGATAGAGTTATTCAAGTATTACGTAATCACATTTTTAGTCATTTTATTTTTCTTCTTGAATCGTCAGCGGAAAATTGCCAAAAATATCGGACAGGGATTATTGATTAAAATATTTCAGAAGTAAGATGCAGATTGAAACAAGTACTAAAGGTAACAATACGATTGAGCAAAGCCTTTTGTTCCTGGCCCAATGAAACGGATAGACCTACTTCGTTTAATGTCAAAGTACTTAAATCGTGAACTTAATTAAATTCATGTTTTATGTATTCCATTTTGTTTTTCAACTATTGAATTACCATACTCAGAAGTTGAATAGAATAATTATATACCTAATCCTGCGAAAAAGGCAAATTATAATATTCTCTACCTTTCTTCTTCGCTGAAATCCGGGACATTTTAGCGCCCTGAAAAATATTTTCGGGACGCAGATCTCGATTCCGTGACAGTCCCGGATTATGATGGGGCGAATGGCAACCCAATATCTGCGGCTACAAATTTTCCATAGCAATTCACAAGAAAAGATTTTTTGGATACTGGTGATACATTGTCGAAGCGAGCGACCCTACCTCTTCCCTTTGATAAACATCAAACTGTAAGAGTGTCTCTAATCTCGAACAAACTACACACTATGTTTTATGAAAACAAGTTTTTGTACGAAATGTTCTTTGTAATATTTTAATTACAATGGGAAGGGGGAGGCGGTGAGAGTGGAGTGGATTAACTCAATCATTATTAACACATTTCAACTCCAAGCAGTAAAAACGATAAGATTCCTCAGAAACATTTACTCGTTATTTCATCAAAGTCGAAAATTTTAATTTGCTAAAACTATTGTGAATCCTAAAAAAATATACTATTTGGGGAGGGTGCGGTGAATGACTCCTCATGTTCGACCAACTACAAATCTAAGCATCTGTATTTGTGATAACCTAAACAGAAACACACAACATATTTTCTCAAAACGCAAAATCATATATATATATATATATATATATATATATATATATATATATTGAAGTGGGTAATCGTGGAACATACTTTTCACACCGGGGCGGGGGAGGAAGAAAGGATAGTTTACCTCTATTGGTAGATTTATTTTAAATCCAAGTAGTGGCGATTATTGTTGTAGCCTAAAAACAGCACCATATTGTATGAAAGTCTATTTTTTCTTTTACGATGATTATTTTTAAATACTTTTAAATGGAGGGGGAGGGCAGAGTAGAGTCCTGATAATCACAAGCGCTGAGGACTGGGAGAAAGTCCCAAAAAGTGTATGCATGAAAATTGTATCAAAGTCGAATAATAGTTCTGAAAGTTATCGTGTATTTTTTTAAAACAAATCGAGGGGGGATGGGGTTAATGAGCATATATTTACTATTCACTGATTTGAGCTCCACTCAGACGGTGATTAGTTGGAAGGTTCAAACAAAATATATTCAGTATATTGCATCAAAATCAAACTTTTTAAAAAAAGAAATTACAGCAGAGCATACTTTATATATTAAGGGGGCGGGCAGGGGGTTCATTCACCCCGTATTGATTATATCCGTATACTATAACTTGCAACATGGGGTTAATATTTTACCCCATTAGACTCCTTTGTTCTTAATGCAAAAACGAAATCTTTAGTTTAACGTCCCACGATTACGCAAGCGAAGTGCCATAGGAGACGAATGAAAGAGCAAGTGAATGATGATGAAAGAAACGGTAGAATGAGAAAGTGGGAGGAAACGGGGGAACCTGAAAAACCCACGGAACACAATGTCGTCCACAACAAACTCACTTAGTCTGGGGTCGAGTCAAGGACCCCTAGAACCAGAGGTGAACACTCTACCACTGAGCCACCGTGCCCCCTGTTCTTAATGGGTTTGAACTCCAGGTAACAGATTTATGTAATAATATGTGTACTAAGCCCATAACAGGCGAACCCTATTGGGAGGACATTTGTCTCCAGTGACTACACTCCTATTCCAGGCTTATACTTCAGAGGGCATTTTCTTTCGAGTTAACTAGCCACTCCCCCTCCCGGAGGATTATATATCGCTCTTATGCAAGTCACGTCCTTTAGCAAATACTGCCGCAGTGCAGCAAGGGTGTCATTTCAGAGTTTGCTGGGGGAGGGGAGGGGACAGACTACTCGATATAAGCATAATTTCACGTTTTCCATTGATATATTACTACCCTATTAATGATGTATATAAAACTCAAACTCAGTGGTGAGGGAACAATTGCCTCCCCTTGGATGTCCAGATTACGTCCTGCAGTAGAGCCCCTTATATTTTGATTTTTTGCTCCCCTGGACGAAGTTTATTGGAAGAAAGCCTGGTCACCCTGTTCTAGCGTAAGACAGAAACCCTCTGGAGAGGGGAAGGGATGGTTATCAATGCAAGTGTTTGTTTTTATGTGTAGTGTGTGTTCTTCTGTAGTTGAGAGAGAACACGAATCAAGACGTTGCTTTGGCCTCATATTGTTGCTCTGATAAAACTCTTAATTTGTTTTATCTGTGAAACAAATTAATCTCTAACAATTAACTCTTAATTTGTTTTATCTGTGTGTATCTAGTAATTGCAGTGTGTTGTGCAGAAGTTGAATTTTATGACATTCTGTAGTTGTGTACTATTGTGTGTTTGTGTTTAGTTAATCTTATAACGTTTATATATGTCTAGCAGTTCTAGAAAAAAAAGTGAAGTGCGGAACTGTTTTAGTGTCTTGGGGGACGGGAAAGCTAAGTGTAATTTCTGTTCGAAACAAATTTCATATAAAGGCGGAAGTACATTTAATCTTACCCGCCATTCACGCAGAGCCCACCCCACAATTAGCTTGTCAAGACAACGGATAATCCCCGCACAAGACGATAATCCTGATGAGCCTTTGGCAATAATTGGTGAGAAACGAGATTCCGGTTTATCTGCTCCCGGTTGGAGTACCGCTGATGGAACATCCCAGGCTTCAAGTACACCGGCACTATCACAAGCACCCTCTTCGGTTCATGGAAGAGGCCGGTCCCAAGAGACTATCAGTAGTTACCTTCAACGGCCTCTTTCCAATAAAAAATCTAGAGACATAGATTTTGCCCTTTTGGAGACAATTGTAAGAAATTACCTGCCATTTCAGAAATATTCAAGTCTCCTGAACAATTGATATAAAATGCCTACAAGGAAGACCTTATCCACAAACCTTTTGCAGGAAATGTGTGATATAACGAAGGGCAAGATTATGCAACAATTCGAACAATGCGAGGCTGTTACGTAGACAACTGATGGATGGACATCGAGTGTTAATGACAGTTACCTCTCAGTCACTGCGCACTATATAGGAAGTGAAATAATATTACATTCCTCTCTATTAGAATGTTTCTCATATGAACGTCGGCATACTGCAGAAAATCTGTGCGCTGAACTGAAGAGAGTAGCCAGGGAATGGAAAATAGAAAATAAAATCGTCGCAGTCGTAAGTGACAATGCAGCAAACGTTGTTCAAGGTATAAGGCTAACAGAATGGAAGCATATTCCATGCTTTGCACATACTCTAATTAAATTGTGCAGTCTTGTTTGCCCTCAACCAGTGCCACTATTGAAAAAATTAAAAAGGTGGTTACGTTTTTCAGAAAAAGTCCACAGGCTTCCACCAAACTGAAAAACATGCAGGAAGAACTGGGGGAATCCGTACTAAAAATAAAGCAAGATGTTGTTACCCGCTGGAATTCAACATACGACATGCTGCAACGCATAATTGAAATTAGGAGTTCTCTTATGGCTACAATTGCTCTAAATTACCACGACCTGGAAAATGTCACAAATGAAGATATAGTGATAATTCAGCAGGCATGCGAGTTGTTGCAATTCTTTAAAGACTGCACAAAAGAAATGGGCAGTGAGAAAAATGTCACGGCCTCGAAAATAATTCTTATGTACAATGCCATGAGAAAATGGTGCCTGAAATTCCAGGGGCTAGCAGACATACATAAGAATGTAGAGACCATGGCTACGAAGTTGTCTGAAGAATTAGAAAGACGCTTCAAGGCCATTGAAGAAAATAGGCTTTTTGCAGAGTCTACATTTCTAGATCCCAGGTTCAAAACAAAGGGTTTCAGCCAGGTCAGATACGTTGAAAAAACAAAACAACAGCTTTTTAATTACTGCACAAATTTCCACGGAAAAAGAGTCGTTGCGCCAGTTCATCAACACACGAATCCTGTCCAGAAATCTAGTAGCTGACAATAGTTCGATGAATCAGTGAGCCAACTTATCTACAAACCATCACCAACTGCAGCGGCAATTGAAGAGGTGGACTTATTTATAAAAGACCCAATAGTCAAAAGACAAACAAATCCTCTTACTTGGTGGGATGAGAAGAGAACCACATTCCCTGCACTCGTAACGTTAGCAAAGGCTAGTTTCTGTATTGTGGCTACGTCTGTGCCTTGCGAGCGAGTATTCTCCAAGGCAGGGCAAATTATTGCAGAAAGGCGCAACCGACTTGGTGCCAAGGGGGTGTCTCAGATACTGTTTTTGAATGCCAATATGTAAAGGACAGCCGAGAAAATCGTCGATCTATTATTATTATTATTATTATTATTATTATTATTATTATTATTATTATTATTATTATTATTATTATTATTATTATTAAATTTGTAGTGTCTCAATGGAAATAAAAAAATTACTGTTCTCCAGTAGGCTTCACGAATTTTATTATCGCACTTGTAGGACAATTTTAGTGTGCCTAGCCGTCATTAATTGGTATTTTATGTGTTGAAACTAAGTGTCAGTTACATAAAACACTTAAACTTACAATATGGATAAAGTTGCGCTTTTCTTAAATGTGCAATTATTACAATTCAATATAAAGTATAGAGTGCTTAAACAATGTATTCGGTAATCTAGAATTACGTGTACGATAGTTACGGAAGTGTGCGAAAGGTGAGAAGAGGCACTGTGCAAGACATAAGGAGCAGATTCTCATCTCCAGCTATTTGGCGTCATGGTAAGTTTTTCGTTCCATCCTATTTTAGTTTCTCTTTATAATATTCGCGCTGTTACATGACTATCACGTTCGATCCTATCGTCGGGGGGAAGTGAAAAAATCTTACAAAGAAATGGTAGCACGGCTGATTGAAAATTATATATGAATAGGACAGATCTTCTGCATTCTGAACATATAAGTGTGGTTCATTTCGTGTCTGAAGTAACGTGCACAGAAATAAATGAATCATACAAGGTAAATTATTCACTTCACCCCACACGTACACCTACATGATGTAAAGGTTCATAAGCTATTGTTGTAGAAATGCTTAAGAAGCAAATAGACATACCAATCCGAGATCGTGTACAAAGTAGCATCTCGGGGGCATTGAGTTATCTGACATTACAAGAAAGAGCACAATGTTTGAGTTTACAATAGGTCTTGATACAATTTTTTTTGTTACGTTTGGTAAATCCTAGTTAGAATTTTTTCTATTTTATCGAGTTTACTCTAGTTTTCCATACTTTACTCGGAATTATTATTAAATTCTGAGGGGTCGGATATGTTTTTTTTAAATACAGACATTCTAAATTAAGAGACCGCACTGACACTGGCGGTAGTGCCGGAGTCTCCAAGGTCTCGGCCGGATTACGACGCGAAGTGAAGTTTCCATAAAGCCGCTGTCTTTGTGGAAATTTCGCTCAGGACACCGACAAGAACGTGGCCTTGGAGATATTTATCTTAGGCTACGCATTTAGTAGGTCCCATTTTTGACATATGAAAGAATATTTGTCTTTGGATTGTTGTATGTGTAAATTTGGCCACTTATCTTTATATTTATAGTGTCCTAGTTATTCCTTTGTCGCTGCGTTTTCTTTTCTCCCTCTTGTTCAGCTAATCCTCTATTCTCTTCTACAATATTTTTTTTTATTTTTACCTTCCCCTAGTATTGAACTTCATATGTATGAACCATTAACATATATCATTTGAACTTGATTTAACAACTGAAATATCACGAGACAGGATTCGTTTAGGTATTCGTTGATGTGGAATATTAAGAAAATGTTCCATCATATTTCAACCCACAGCAATAGCGACTGATGGTTCAGTACACAATAAAATTTTACTTTTTCTTCTTTTCCAGTATTCATTTGAAATTCCCAGGGATTGTCAGTCATATCTAATATTGGTTCCATTGGTAACCATAAGTATAAATCTGGTTTTAATTGTCATGGGCCAGAAAGCAATGTTAACCTTTTAGAGCCATATGTTTATACACATTATGTGTTTACTTGCCTGCCATGCGAACTAAATGTCTACCAGTTTAAATAAAATGCTGGAGCATACTAGTTGTATCATCATACGCGGTCAGTTAGGTAAATTTTGTGATACATTTCTTATTATTATAGTTCCGGAATATCCAACAAATATAAAATGTTAATGTTAGAATATACCGCCGCATGATATATATATATGCTCATGGCATTGTCAAGGCTCTATATTTGCATTTTACATTTAAAATTGAAACCGGGTGTTTCTGGCTGCCGTATACGGTTGCCCGATCATCACCCTTGTTCTTCGCGCGCAGGGTCATTGTAAGAACTGAAAACGTACCCTGTACACAAAAAGTTTATGGTTGTGAACTCGGAAAGCCTGGTACTTCTGCTTGTCAAGGTAAAAATGTTAGAGAAAAAAGCATGCGTAGAATGTAAAGAGAGTGCAAAAGTGACTCATACTTGTAAGAAATATATTCATTTGTAGTTCGTGCACATCCTGCCGGTAGCGCTTCAGCGTCACAAAGTATATTGTAACTGTATAACTCTTGTACAGCGCTAGTAGATCTATTGGCGTAAGTGACGACCGAAACTATGTTCTCAGCCCTGACTGCGATAAGGCACTGCTGTGCTGGTTTTGCTTTTCCTTTTGTCCTTTCTCATTTCTGAGATGACAAACATGATGCATTTGCTTGTTGCACGCGCTGTTGGGGTACCTGCGGAGCGAAGTATTTAACAACTTGACTACTTATTCTTATTTACGATAGAAATATCATAAGCATTTTGAATTATAATACGGTTTTAAATTGGTTAACTGTTGAAAACAAATGCGAAAATAAAGCTGTACTGGTAAACGTATCTTAATCGAGGACGTAGCTATTGACAGTTTTGATTACAGATTTTCTCGTCGAAGAATTTCATTGCACTAAATGTGAAAAGCAGACGTCCATTTTTTAGGCAGAACATCCCATCTTTTCAAACTCAATCGGAAATGGTATCAATCGTTTGTACAGAAATGTGCAGGCGAAATTTTCGTTTGTACACAATTAGGGGCGCCGCCAGAACGAAAACAAAGTGGGGTCTGTCTGAACAGTAGCAACTTCAACATGTCCAATTCAATCACAAATTCACGCAATCGTTTATACATCGTTTGTATAACAATGTGCAAGGGAAAGTTTCGTTTGTATAGAATTAGAGGTGTCTGCAGAACGAAAACAAAGTGGGGGCAGACTAAGTGGTAGCCCTAACCATGTCCAATTCAATAACAAATTGTCGCAATCGTCTGTACATAGTATTTACAGAAATGTGCAGGCGAAATTTTCGTTGGTACACAATTATAGGCGCCGCCAGAATGAAAACAAAGTGGAAGCTGTCTAAGTGGTAGCCCAACCTCCATGTCCAATTCAATCAAAAAAAAGTCTTAATCGTTTTTACATCATTTGTAAAAAAATGTGCAGCCGAAATTTTCGTTGTACACAATTATAGGCGCCGCCAGAACGAAAACAAAGTGGAAGCTGTCTAAGTGGTAGCCCAACCTCCATGTCCAATTCAATCAAAAATAGTATTAATCGTTTTTAAATCATCTGTAAAAAAATGTGCAGCCGAAATTTTCTTTTGTACACAATTAGAGGCGCCGCCAGAACGAAAAAAAATAGGAGCTGTCTGAATGGTAGCCCTATCACCATGTCCGATTCAATCACAAATTGTCACAATCATTTCTACATCATTTTTACAACAATGTGCAGGCGAAATTTCCGTTTGTACACAATTAGGCGCTCCGGCACAACGAAAACACATTGGGGGCTCTCCAAATGGTAGCTCCACACCTTGTCCAATTAAATCACAAATCCTTGCAAACGTTTGTACATCGTTTGTACAGAAGTGTACAGGCGAAATTTTTGTTTGTATACTATTAAGGGCGCCGCCAGATTGAAAACAAACTAGAGGCTATAAAAGTGCTAGCCTCCCACCATGTCCAATTAAATCACAAATAGTCCTAATCATTTGTACAAGGTTTGTAGAGAAATGTGCAGGCGAAATTTTCGTTTGTACAAAATTAGGTGCGCCGCGAGAACGAAAACAAAGTGTCGGCTGTCTGAATGGTAGGCCCACCATCTCCAATTCAATCACAAACAGTCGAAATCGTTTGAACATCGTTCGTACAACAATGTGCAGGCGAAAGTTTATTTTGTATACCATTAGGAGCAAGGCCACAACGAAAACAAGGTAGAGGACTAACTAAGTGTTAGTTAGCACCATGTCCAATTCAATAACAAATTGTCGTAATCGTTTCTACATAGTTTGTACAACAATGTGCAGGGACATTTTCGTTTGTATACAATTAAGGGCGCCACCAGAACAAAAAAATGGGGGTCTTAAAAAGTAGTAGCTCCTAACATGTCCAATTCACTCACAAATTGTCCCAATCGTTTGTACAAGCTTTGTACAGAAATGTAAAGGCCAAATTTTCGATTGTACAAAGTTAGGGGAGCCGGCAGAAAGAAAACAATGTGGGACTGTCTAAATGGTAGCCCCCACCATGTCCAATTAAATAACATATCTTCGCAATCGTTTGTGCATCGTTTGTAAAGAAATTTATAGGCCAAAGTTTTGTTTGTACATAATTAGAGGCTCCGCCAGAACGAAAACAAAAGTGGGTTTTGTCTAAGTGGTACGCCCCCACCATGTTGAATTAAATCGCAAATCGTAGCAATCGTTTCTTCGTCGTTTGCTCAGAAATGTGGAAGCGAAATTTTCGTTTGTGTACTATTAGGGGCACCGGCAGAACGAAAACAAACTGGTGTCTGTCTAAATGGTAGCCCATCACCATCTCCAATTCAATCACTACCAGTCGAAATCGTTTGTACATCATTTGTACAAAAATGTGCAAATGACATTTTCGTTCGTGCACAATTATTGGCGCCACCAGAACGAAAACAAAGTGGGGGTTGTCTAAATGGTACGCCCACACCATGTCGAATTAAATCGCAAATCGTAGCAATCGTTTGTTCGTCGTTTGCTCAGAAATGTGGGAGCGAAATTTTCGTTTGTGTACTATTAGGGGCACCGGCAGAACGAAAAGAAACTGGTGTCTGTCTAAATGGTAGCCCATCACCATCTCCAATTCATTCACAAACAGTCGAAATCGTTTGTACATCGTTTGTATAAAAATGTGCAGGTGAAATTTTCGTTTGTACAGAATTACGGGCTACGCGAGAACGAAAAAAAATGGAGGCTAGTTGAATGGTAGCCCCTCCACCATGTCCAATTCAATCACAAATTGTCGCAATCGCTTGTACATAGGTTGTACATAAACGTGCAGCCCAGGAATTCGTTTGTACACAATTGGGGGCGTCAGCAGAACGAAAACAAAGTGGGGGCTGTCTAAATGGTAGCCCCGCACCATGACCAATTAAATTACAAACCGTTGCAATCGTTTCTACATCGTTTAAACAGAAATGTGCTTGCGAAATTATTTGTTTGTACAAAATTAAGGGCGCCGGCAGAACGAAAACAAAGTGGGGTGGTCTAAATTTTAGCCCCCCACCATCCCCAATTCAATCACAAATTGTCACAATCGTTCATACGTCGTTTGTACAAAAATGTGCAATTGTCGTTCGTGCACCATTAGGGGCGCCGCCAGAACGGAAACAAACTAGGGGCAACTAAATGGAAGCCCCAACCATCTCCAATTACAGACAGGCGAAATCGTATGTACATCGTTTGTACAAAAATGTGCAGGTGAAATATTCGTTCATGCACAATTATTGGCGACGCCAGAACGAAAACAAAGTGGAGGCTGTCTGAATGATAGCCCTTCGACCATGTCCAATTCAACCAAAATTGTCGCAATCGTTTCTACATCGTTTGTACAAGAATATGCAGGCGAAATTTTCCTTTGTATAAAATTAAGGTCGCCGCCAGAAGGAAACCAAGGTGGGGGTATAACTAAGTTGTAGCTTCAACCATGTCCAATGAAATCAGAAATTGTCGCAATCGCATGTACATAGTTTGTACCGAAATCTGCAGGCCAAATTTTCGTTTGTACAAAATTAGAGGCGCAGGCAGAATGAATACAAAGTGGGGCTGTCTAAATGATAACACCCCACCATCTCCAATTTAATCACAAATTGTCACAATCGTTCGTACATCGCTTCCTCAAAAATGTGCAATTGTCGTTCGTGCACCATTAGGGGCGCCGCCAGAACGAAAACAAAGTAGGGGCTGTCTGAATGGTGGCCCCTCCACAATGTCCAATTCAATCACAAATTGTTGAAATCGATAATACATCGTTTGTATAGAACTGTGCAAGCGAAAGTTTCGTTTGTACATAAGTAGGGGCGCCGGCACAACGAAAACTATGTGGGGGTCTAACTAAGTGGTAGCCCCACACCATGTCCAATTAAATCACAAATCATTGCAATCGTTTGTATAACATTTGAACAGAAATGTGCAGGGAAAACTTTCGTTTGTATACAATTAAGAGCGCCGTCAGAACGAAAAAAGTCGGGGTCTAACTAAGTGGACATTGCTACCACCATGTCCAATTCATTCACAAATTGTCGCAATCGTTTGTACAAGGTTTGTACAGGAATGTAGAGTGCAAATTTTCGATTTGACAAAATTAGAGGAGCCGGCACAACAAAACAAAGTGGGGTCTGCCTAAATGATAGCTCCACCATGTCCGATTAAATAACAAATCGTCGCAATGTGTTGTACAGAAATTTGTAGCCATATTTTCGTTTGTACATGATTAGGGGCCCCGCCAGAAGGAAAACAAAGTGGAGGCTGTCTGAATGGTAGCCCCTCAACAATGTCCAATTCAATCAAAAATTATCGCAATCGTTCTACATGGATTGTACAACAATGTGCATGGGAAATTTTCGTACGCACATAATTAGGAGCGCCGACACAACGAAAACAAAGTGGGGGGCAGTCTAAATGGTAGCCCCACACCATGTCCAATTAAATAACAAATCGGGTAATCGTTTGTACATCGTTTGTACAGAAATGTGAAGGCGAAAGTTTATTTTGTACATTATTTGAGGAGCCGCCACAACGAAAAAAAGTGTTGGCTGTCTCAATGGCAGCCCCTCCAACATGTCCAATTCACTAACAAATTGTCGCAATCGTTTTACATCGTTAGTATACAAATGTGCGGGCGTAAATTTAGTTTCTACAAAATAGGGGCGTCGACAAACCGAAAACAAAGCGGGGGCTGTCATAATGGTAGCTCCTCCACCATGTCCAATTCAATCACAAATTGCCGCAATCGTTTCTACATCGTTTGTATAACATCGTGCAGGCGAAATTTTCAATTGTATACGATTAGGGCCGCCACCCGAACGGAAACAATGTGCAAATCGTCGCAATCGTTTTTGCATGGTTTGTACAGAAATGTGCAGGCGAAAGTTTCTTTTGTACACAATTAGGGATGCCGGCAGAACGGAAACAAAGACAAAGCTGTCTAAATGGTAGCCCCCCACCATCTCCAATTCAACCACAACTTATCGCAATCGTATGTACATTGTTTGCACAAAAATGTGCAGGCGAAATTTTCAATTGTGCACAATTAGGGGCGTCGCCAGAGCGAAAACAAAGTGGAGGCTGTCTGAATCGAGGCCTCTCTACCATGTCCAAATCAATCACAAACTCTCGCAATTGTTTCTGCATCGTTTCTACAAGAATGTGCAGTCCAAATTTTCGTTTGTACATACATAAAAGCGGTACCCGAACGAAAAGAAAGTGAGGGCTGTCAAAAATGGTAGCGCCCACAGTCTCCAATTCAATCACAAACTGTAGCAATCGTTTGTAAATCGTTTGTACAAAATTGTGCACGCAAAATTTTCGTTTGTGCACAATTATGGGCACCGCCAGAACGAAAACACTGTGGAGGCTGTGTGAATGATAACCCCTCCACCATGTCCAATTCAATCACCAATTGTCGCAATCGTTTAGTAGAAGTATCTGCATCTGTATTCCACTTTCAATTACTGTGTCGCCTTTTTCAATTAGTTTCTGTATTTACACTCTAGGTACTCTATGTACATATTCTAAGTAATTTTGTTGAAGTAATGAATATTGTAATTACTCTAAGTACTCTCATTGAAGTACAAAGGTTCAATTGTAATTGAATTATTACCGGTACTTTAGGTACAATTACTGACATGTAATTATGCTGTACCGGACTGTAGTCTCATTATTTTGCGTACGTAATAACGACCTACATATTTTTTGTTCACTTTTTTTTATATGCGTTCCTTTGTAGAGCATGTTAAAGTGACAGGATGAATTATTTTTGATAAAGGTTTAAATAGGAAATTGAACGAAATGGTTGGCTGTGCTTGTACTTTATGTTGATTAATTATTTTTGTGTACTTTGTAACATTTTGAATGTCCAAACAGAGCTCGCCCATATATAAAGTGATAAGTAAATGCATTTGTAATGAGGGTGTGACATTAGATGAATTGAATCGGCAGACTTTGTAGTGCTTTGAATTATAGCGACAAATTTAAAGAAAACAACATTAGTTACTGAAAATAAATTGTTTTGGGTTTAAATGAGAAAATAATGTTAATTTAGTTCTGGGTAGGGTGGACATTTTAATATAAAGGAAGTAATAATGTAAAGAATTCACGCATGGTTCTTGAAGTGTATAATTAATGTCAACCGTTTGATTTTGATAGACTTTTTTGAAACGGAAACGGAATCCTTTAAAGATTAATTGTTTGGGAAAAGAACAGGTAAACTGCAACGCGAAAGGTTCAGGACGCGACAGGAAAATTAATTCAGAACGACAAGGGTTCTTTAAGAAAAGAGACCACCATCTGTTTAAGTGCCCGCAGGGGAGGTTGGGCGACACAGAGGATGTAATATATGAGTTATGGAGAGTGAGAGTAATAAAATCATTCTAGAATTTCGTAGAATCTTCTGGATTTATTTTCGTTGGTATACAAACTTTGATGCAAATCCAGTGGTTTCATTTGAAGAAATAAAAGCACGATGCGTTTGAGTTGGTGGATTGTATTCTATAGAAGTTAACAGAGAAGAAGAATTTATCTGTAAGTACTGGCTTTGTTTTTTTCTTGTTTTATGTTTATGTTTTTTTTTTCATATGAGAAGGGACATTGGAAATGAAATACACGCAAAACACTTGTAATTGTTGGGAGTATAGGGGACGGAAGTGTTTTTTTCTTATCAGGAATTGATTGCGGATTTTCCGGCATTAAAAACCATATGACTCGCTGTATTTTTATGGAATTATAAATTAACTAAGGTGTAGTGTAATGTAGTATGGAGGCTACAGGGAATCAAGATTGTTCATTGCACCGGGAATCGAATGAGTATTCTCCCAGGTGGAGAACCGTACGCTAATTTTTTTTTTGTTTGATGGAGTTTTTACTTATATGGCACTAAAATTGAACACAACCTGTGACTTGCCGGGAATCGAATCATGATCTTCCGCGCCGAAAGCCAAATACAATAAAAAATAGCAAGAAATTTTTGATTGTTTGGACCTCTCCGTCAGAACGAGACGTAGTTATTATTTTACATATTAAAACAATAGTTGCATAGACACAGAGACAGATAAATTTCAAAATAAATATGCGATTATTTTCTTGCTGATAGAGTCCCAGCATCTCTTCAGAATATAAGAAGTTAATGTTACATGAAAAGACCATTAAATGATGGGTGAAACTGATTATTTATGTAATATAGTATTAATTGTTTATTATTTTTGTGTGTGGTATTAACATTTACAGTAGGGGAAAGGAACTGGGTAACCTACACCTGCTTTGAATTTTATCTTTAGTAATATTGAACTGAACATAAGTTTGAATTTTGGTGACAAATAATACTTTTATAATTGTTAGCATATGTCAGTGGTTCCCAATCTTTTTCATTTTGAGGCGCATCTGGAAAAAAAATGTTAACTTTGTGAAATGCAGGAGCTGAATAAAGCTTGGTATGTGATACTTTTGTAATCATTTTATGAGAAAATTTAGATTTTTTCTTATAGTTTCTTGAAGGTACAAGTAATCGTATTTGATTTGAAGTTTAGCGTCCCTTTTTTTTTAGCACCATAGTTATGTGAGACATGGACCTACTGATTAACGTGGAATTAGAATCCTTGAGCTCCAGCAGGGAATTCAATCCCCACGCCAAAGGCGCGTACGCTAACCATGTAGCCACAAAGAAGATTTATTCGTGTTTAAAACCGTTACGTGAACTAAAATACGGTATATAATTAATTTCTTTTGGCAAGTTTTGTGTTTTACATTATATATTCACCTCGTGATTTACAGCGGTTGTAAACTAATAGATAGGAGTTTTGTGTTATAAATGGGAGGAGAGTATTTGAAAATGTTATTTTGCTCAAAGTCACGTCTCAGTTTCATTAATTGAATGCCGGACAAGCGCCTTTTGTATGTATAGAGCATATGGTTTTTTACTTTAACGCCTTAGGGTTACACTTCCTGGCTATGAAAGATGCGAAACTAATTTAAAAAGTAAAACGATTACTATTGTTTATATGAAAGAAGCACCGTGAATCAAACTTGGGCCTACGTGTACGAAAAGCGCCCATGCTAGCCATTAAATTATCGGAATATATTAGACAGTATGGAGAACAAGAATTCGTACTAAGAATGTAATTTTACGTGCGTATGTGACATACAGGTTGGGACGTTTTTATACTAACATTATCAGTGAGATTATTTTGTTTTGCTAGTATTATATATCTAGGGTTTAGGGTAAAGTAGACGGGTGAAAGCGAATACTTATAAGTAATTGATGAAGGGAAGAAATAATAGTGGTAGAGAGAAACAGACATAATGTTTCTTCGGATGAAAGGAAGACATTTCGTATGAGACATAACCATACTATTTTATTGAGGCATTAGGTCATAGATTTTTTAGATCAAGAATTTTTAGATGGGGATAATGTAAAAGTAATTAGAACATGATACGGTATTGGTTAACGAAGAATCCTCTTTATTGAAATTTTGTGTATGAAATTAGTACACAGTACTAATACTGCGTACTGCAGTGCGCTAAAATGATCCGAGAATAATAAGTTGTCTAATATTAATCACGTTGATTGCATGGTTTAAAGGCACCTTTTAAATATAGAAAACATATTTGTTTCTCGCCGAGCGACTTGGTATGAGAAGTGACTAGTAAGAGGAGATATATATGTAATAACACGTAGTGTACGTCAGGGACAACTTGGTGTCATCTAAACTAGGTAGGTAGCGACCTTTTTGTTACGGAATATAAGAGATAAACGTTTATTAGGCAGCGCAGGTAACTGCATCTAATAGTGTGATTAATGCACTTATTATTAGAATTAGCCTTATATATTGATTATAGTATTTAAGTTTATGGCAAGATTTACTAGCTTTGAAATTCTGTAGGACGTCTGCAAATTTCCTGTACAGTAGCGTCATGTTTGCCGTCAGATACGAGGCAGCTCAGATAATAACAACTATTGGCTTAACCTTCCTATTAGAAATTATCGTGACTGAGTTACTGAGACGCCTTGCTGTTACATTAAGGATAGTAGTTTTAAATCGGTAGCAATATCTATT
Organism: Thermobia domestica; assembly: GCF_964235325.1. Classification (NCBI taxonomy): domain Eukaryota; kingdom Metazoa; phylum Arthropoda; class Insecta; order Zygentoma; family Lepismatidae; genus Thermobia; species Thermobia domestica. The sequence continues at coordinate 144,604,582 of NC_137457.1, forward strand.
GTATAAAGGCTGCCAGTTATGCAGGCAGGGCATATAGTGAAGTCTATTAATGTGATATACAGACTGAGACATGCTGTTTATTATTAGGATAACAACATGGTGCACCGTGGTAAATAGAAAAACTGTTTAGAATTTGTCCGACATACTTGACATATTTTGCATTATCATCAGGGTAACAGAGTTGCCAACTTAGCATAAAGGTTTTTTTTAAACAGAAGGTTATTTTGATGATTGAAATAACTAATTAACTAACTAACTCTATGGCTTATGAAACCCGGAGGTTCAATGCCGCGTTCACAAAAGCTCTCCATTGACTTCTATTCTTAGCTAACTGCAGCCAGTTTCTACTTGGTATTGCAATCTCTGCGAGATCCATCTTAATATTGTCCTCCCATCTGCGCCTAAGTTTTCCTAATGGTCGTTTTCCGAACGGTCTTCCAGTCAAGACTTTGAAAGCGTTTCTACTTTCTTCCATTCTAGCTACATGACCCGCCCACCTAAGCCTCCTAGACTTAACGACCCTAACAATGTTGGGTAGACCATATAAATTATCTAGTTCATCGTTATGCAGTTTCCGCCATTCCCCATCCCCGTTCCTCTTGGGTTCGAATATTTGTCTCAGGATATTGTTCTCAAATACTTTTAGTCTATGTTTTTCCCTCAGAGTAAGTGGCCATGCTTCGCAGCCATACAGATCAACAGGCATAATTATCGTTTTGTATATTTTAAGCTTCAATAAAATTTTTATGAAAAAATTTTGAACTGAATAACACAAATTCCCTGCTTTTAGTCGACATTTAATTTCTTCGTGAATATGCTTTCGGTTTGATCCTAGATATTTGAGTTTCCACTATGTGGAAAGTATTATTTAATATTTTAACGCATCCATAATTTGCTGTATTCCGGTCCCGACGCACTTCCATGTATTTAGTTTTCTCTGCATTCACTTCTAAACCCATGTCTCTGCAAGCGTTTAATAAGATGATGATTGAAATTAATTGTGAAAAATAAATATATACATTACTTAAGTATGTGATAATACACAAATTGCTTTGTAATCACTTATTGTTGGAGTTACAAATGAGAGGAGCTAAGTTAAATAACATGTAACAGTAAGGGAAGTAATGAGTTGTACCTTAAAATTCTTGAATATTAGAATACACTTGGAGTTCAGGAACACTGTGGCATACAGAATTTAGCTTACAAAAGATAGATTGATGTTTTATGCATATATGTGTCTATCTGTCCTCTCTGGATACATTTTCTAAAGCGCTACTGTACAATAAAACCCTGAAGTTTTATTCTTACGTTCATGATTTGTGGGACGTTTGAGAATTAAAACAAATAGTTGAGGAACACACTCCATCACAAAAACCATTTGATGTATACTAGTATGGAAGCAGGCGTTCCACGCATTAGAATTGAGTGCTCTACTCTTAAGGTAACACAGCCTCTTCAATTGATCGAAGAAATCGATCCCCACTTTTCCGTTATTTTTTTCTTTGAAACAGGCATAGTAATAATTCTGCTTGCACACTTTTGGAGGGCACTAAATTAAAAATACCGATAGGAGGTATTGTTGGATATTCCTTTTTCCTCTAATATAATTTTGAACACATATATAATACATGATTATACTAAAAAAAGCTTCAGATATTCGACTTAATTCACTATATTTTCTATTATTTCAGTTGCATATTTTACACCTTTTTACTATAATTCTCGTATGAGCGTTGTCCATTGCAATTACAAATGACTTGATTTTCATACATAGGTAATAATAACATTTCAAACGTGGAATAAAAGCAAGGATAGAAATGGCAAAAGAACCCTTTAGGAGGAAGTTTATTCTGTGCTTCCGTGAATAATGAGAAATGGTTCGTGTGATATGAAAACAAGTACGTGAAAGAGAGTACAGTGTTGAAACTATGGGTGTCGAGAAGAATGAAGAGAATTAGGTTGCGAACCAGGCAGTTTCAGAGAAGAAACTGTTTGAATAGAAACTGTATAATAAGAGAGTGTATAATGTCAGGGAAAACAGAATGTCATACGCTATATCGTTGCGAAAGTTGACAAGAACAATATGATAGGTTACGGGAAAGAAAATCTTAAGATGAACGTAGTGAAATGAAAACTTTTATAGTGTGAGATAATTTATATATTATCGAAAGATGACCAGATCATTGACGCACAATGTTATCAATTGGTCCATAAGATATTTGCATAGAGAAATGGAAGTCATTGGTGAACGTTTCGTTATTGTCGACATTCTTTCTTACTTATCATCTTCATGTAAATTGACATGATATTATACATATAAGACCGTTTTACTTTTTCATTCTTTATCCTTTCGTCTTCTTTAATTTCTACTAATTATGTGTCACTGTGTGAATCTGATATTGAAGATTACGTTCCCTTCTCTGTCTCCGTCTTTTTCAGTTACGTTGATATTTGATTGCGTATTGCGTATCTTGCAAATGTCCTGTCCTGGAATTCCTTTAGAAGCTAATTCGTTCAGTTCTATGCATTGTACCTCTTTCTTCACATACTCTTTAATACTTATGCTTACACATTCGTTTGTTTTTTGATTAAAAGCTTGTTGTAGAAGTTTCGTTTCTTATTAGATAATTCTATTACAATGATTGATTACCTCACTTTATTTTTCCTTGTTCTTTATCATATCATAAGCATATGAATAGCATTTTAATTGTCTTGTATACCTTTTATTAAGAATATTATTGCTACTATATATATTCTCTTCATGATTACATTTCTATGGTTGATCTTTATAACTTTTTAATATATCCTGTATAAATTTGACTGCTATGCTTTTCTTTCAACACTATTTTTATGGTAATCTTATAAAATATATGTATTGAAAATAAGAATAGTATATTCTTGTGCAATAATTGTTAGAAAAAAAAATATTACATTCATACATTCTTAGGAGATACATTTATTCATAGAAATGTATCTATACGCTTAAAATGTTTTACTGTTATAGCTCAAAATTGTATTTATTACTACATCTAACATTAAGATTGCTACTATTACTACTAGTATCTGAATTATGAATAGTGTTTTACCGAAACATGTGATTGAGTAATTACTACGAAGGTAATTATGTTTGGAGTAATCTATATAACATGCTGAAATAAGTCATAATTTGGAAAACAATGAACTAAATAAGGCGATAAACTTGTTTGTTAGTCTACTACACGCTACAAAGACCAAGAAAATGACTTAAATGTTATTTAAGCGTAAACAATAATTCAATAAAATAAAGGTCAGAAATTAAGATAATGTTTTACTTATATATCTTTAAACTGCATAATAGTGAGAAAATCTAATGACTAAGGAGAAAAGTAGAAAAGAGAACATCATTATGATTTAAGCAAGAATCTGTTACATAATTAATTGGAACTTCCAAAGCACTGCCTTGTAGTTGCACAAACTATGTAATGTTGCACAAACTAATAGTAATGTTTCTGCTTTTCGAATTCATTTCTTCAGCGCCCTGTACTATACATAGTTGCTACTTCCTTTCTAAATCTTGAGTAAAACTGAAAGAAATATACTTTGATGATTACACCCAGAACAATACAAAGCAGTGAATTGCAACTGTATTGAAAGTTTGTCTAACTTAGCTATAACCGAATCTTTTCACTCTCGTCCATAGGATTACTAAACAGTTAAATATGAACACCCGAATCTTAACTGAGAAGAAAGAGAAGAGGGTAGACTGTGGAAGAGAACTTAGAAATTTATTTTTTAATGATAAATAAATAAAAATTAAGGTAGAGACAAATATAGATAATTGTAATTTAAATAGAACATGAAGTCATAATATAATCTTTGAATCTATTACAGTGTTGCACACAGATATTCGATTGTTGCATTCTAATCAAGTTTCCTTGTAACCACGATTTGACTAAATTGATTGGTAAGTAACAGTACTGATACTTTTATTTGGTACAATTTACAAATAAAATTTATCAACGGAAAATTCTGTCAAAAAAAATGGAAATTCATAGATAAATGATAAAAAAATATTTTTCTTCCAAGTTACTAGTTATTCTTAGCGTCTGTAGCAACACTATGAACTTAAATCTTAACATTTAACTAAATGTCTTTAATTTATTACTTATTTCTTACTGGTAAATAACCTTCCGCAATAACTATTACAGCATTTCAATTGAAGTAATATTCCGAACTTAGTTGCAAATTTAATTATATTCCTATTTTTTCCGTAACTTCAAAACAAATGAAAAATCTTACGATTTTGAACACAATACAAAATTACTTATATTTAAAATGAATGTGTTAACTTGTCTAAGAACATGTAATGTAGTTAAACTTTTTTTAAACTAAAATAGTTTCAAGTATTATTTTCTAAGAATGAAATTTAACAATTTGTCTTTTCATTCAACTGATTTACAATATTTTTCTTGTTATACTAATTACTATTATTATTTGTTCTTAGTGTTAATTTCTTGTGTACAATAAAGGTCAATTTTCTATTTTAACTTAACTTTTCTAACTTTTTGCTGCTAATTTTCTATTTTCACTTTTCAACTTTTCTTGTTTTTACATTTTTTTAATCTTTTGTTTTTACACTCGTCTTTTTAACTTTTCTGTTAAACTTTCTAACTTATCTATTTTAACTTTTTAACACTTCGTTACTAACCTTTCGTTTGAACTCTTGTTTTATTTCTTTTAACTTACTTTTTTTTGAATTTACATCTTTTGTTTTCACTTTTTTAAGTTTTCTGTTTAAACTTTATAACATTTTTAGTAGCCACTTTTCGTTTGAACATTTTTTCATGTCAATTTTTTCTATTAAGATTTTGGGCTTTATTTTTGTATTACAATATACGTTAATTTCCCTAAGTGTAATGCGAAAAAAAATCAGTAACTTTTATTGTTACAACGATGACAAAAAATTTTCTACTATCGTTTGTGTCACTATAGTTATCCATAACTTATATTTTGTTAGTATGAAACTGTTTGTTTTATTTTGGTTGAGGTTCAGTAATTTTACAGTTTATATGTATAAAAGTGTAAAATTTACAATTTTTAATGTACGTTTAATTTTTATTCGTGTAGTCTTTTGTTTATGATAGAGTAAAACATTTTCGATAAAATCAGAAACATTTTTTACGGAAAGACAGATTATAGAGTAGTACAAATACATTTTTTTGTCTTTATAAACACATGAAACTTCAAATAAAATGTATTGATCAATTTGAACTATTATTAATTAAATTGAAAATGCTATCATTATAATTAAATTAATGAATGATAAATACTAATTAGGAATATGTCATGTGGTGTTTTTCTATATTACATATTTATTGTGCATATAACATTTTACGGGAACGAATACGTTATAATTTATCGGAAACCACGGGTCCGTTTCCCGATACTTTTGTTATCTTCGGTAAACTTCAACTACTTTGTCTTATAAATTTTGTATTTAAAACATTACCTTCGATAATAACTTTCCTTTTTGAAATTTTGTATCTTTGCTTCGTTAATGTTTGTGTTTTCACTTCGGGAAAGTTCGGGCCTTCAGCTGGAGAATGTTTGGGTCTTCACTTCGAGAATGTTTCGGACCACTTGGGGAAATGTTCGGGTTTTCATTTCGGGAATGTTTGGGTTTTCACTTCGGATATGTTTGGGTTTTGACTTCGGGAATGTTCGGGTTTTCACTTCGGGTATGTTCGGGTTTTCACTTCGGGAATGTTCGGGTTTTAACTTCGGGAATGTTCGGGTTTTAACTTCGGGAATGTTCGGGTTTTAACTTCGGGAATGTTCGGATATTTTAGGGTCTTGTGATGGTATAAAAGTGACACATCTCTGTTGAAATTTCAGTATATGTCTGCGCTTGAGTAGTATCTACTCTATATTCCGTGATACTTGGTAATTCACCGAACGTCAAAGTTACCCTTTATCGGCAAGTTCAGGAGCATTTCCCGATACTTCAGTCATCCTCGGTAAATAACTCATTTTCTATCGTAGAACTTTCGCTGATACTCTGTCAATGTACAGTCTTGTTACGCTTAAATTCAGCTGATACAGTATTTAGCTTAAATTCTACACGTAAATCAGAAATCTAATATAACAAGATAAAGCAGATACAGTAATTAAGAGAATTGACTTAAATTAGTGTCTATGTTAATGTTCTGATTAAACGCTATTATTATGTAGCGACAACAACAAATTATTTTTCTTATAGATTCATTGTCATTACGAATCAAGAAAGAGCTATTCAGTTCACTAATATTATCAAGTACTAATGTAAGTAATTGTTTGAAGTTTTAGACATACCTTTATATTTTGCATCAAATTTTATTTTTTATTTGATTAAAATTAAAACTTGTTCCATTACGTAGTTAATATTTTAATTACTATTATCGTTCTAATTACTGTTCAATTCTTTTTATTACAATTACGAATTTCAGAAATATTTTGATTAATATAGCATATATTTCTTGCTTACCATTTGTTTTGAAATATTGTTCTTAAGTAAGTGATTAATTTATTTTTACAGATGGACGCCATTCGTACAATCAATACCATATTGGATTTCATAGAGGCTCGAGACTACTTTGACGCTGAAGAGGTCTTTTTCTCATGGGAAATTGTGACGCGTTGTCATGCCACTGGTGTTAGAGTTGACACTCTTAAATATTTTAAATTGCGGCGTGCGTTATATATTCACTATTATGAAACTCAAGATGTTGTCCTGAACAGTTGTAAGACGGCAAAAGATATCATTGATCTCCATGAAGCTGGATTTTTTAAACATGGAGAAATAAGGGATCAAGCGCGTGAAAAGGTAATGCAATTGATATCGGATTATAAAATTTCTGATTTAACTCTATCCGACTTTGTTGAATATATGAGGGACACTGTGAATTCACCTAGTCCAAGTTCAGACACAGTATTTTTTGGTACGATTCCATCAACATCTTCATTGTATGGTACTGGTGGTATACAATCTGACTTTAATGTTGTCAAATTACATCTAAGCATTACTCCTACTTTGGTTTACAAGGAAAGGAAGTGACGATTCGGCGTGATGCTAAACTTATCAAAGATCCGGAAACGCACATTCGAAATCTATTTGATTTCGTTATAGACAATACGCTTAGTGACGTTGACAATGACACGTATGTTGGTATAACTATTGAAAGTTCTGCTTGTAATCTAAACAAACCCATATACATGTCATGGCGTCCAAAAGCGCAATTAAACCCCGATGTACTCTTCTCTATAGTGGAGAACACTTTAAACAGTAAGGAAGAGTTTCTTTTCGCAGATGAGGTTACATTTAAAGTACATATCGTTGATCCTCGTAAAGGAAGAGGACGAACCCTTGGTACTAAGAAATACACTGATTTAATTACTTACCTAGAACAAAATGTAATTCCTGTGGAAAACGATGTGTACTGTCTTCCCAAAAGTATTATTCTTGGGAAGACTAAAGCTGATCATAATCGTCAACAATTGTATCGTCTTAAGACAAACCCAAAACGATTGTTAAGGCAAGCCAAAATTCTATGTGCAGATGTAGAAATAGATGTTGTGAATAAGAATGGGTGTACTTTAGATGACGTGAAAAAAATTCAAAATCATCTGTTACCTGAATACCAAGTTATTGTTTACGAGAAAAATGCTATGACTCGAGAATTTAATGTAATATATCCTGGAGTCCACGCTGGAAAGCAAATTTATATTTTATATGAAGATCAACATTATCAGTTGATTACGAATATCAGATCACTCTTAGGGAAACAAGGATACTGTCATCATTGTTTAGAAGCTTATCATCATGTACAAGATCACAAATGTGCATACAAATGTACGTATTGTGAAAAATATCATGAAGTGTCTTCCTCAGACAATATAAAACGCGAATGTACAGATTGTCACAGACTGTTTCCTACGGAAAAATGCTTTATAAATCATAAAAGTGTAACAGAAAATGGGAAAAGTGTTTGTGATAATGTCAAAGTTTGTGTTGAATGTTGTGCTCTGTATGATATTCGGCGACGTAAATCTGCTCACACATGTGATGAACGATTTTGTAAAACGTGCTATAATCATGTCGATCGAGATCATGTATGTTTCGTTCAAAAAGCAACACCATCTCATGTAAACGCACTTTTGTATATTATATTTGATGTAGAGACGATGTTACTCGATAAGAATGAAAAAGGTGAACAAGAACACACTGTTACTTTGGTGTATGTAATGCATCTTTGTTCGGATTGTAAGAAAAAATCCTTAGATGAACCATGCCTAAACTGCGGAGATAAAGATGGAAGTCGCGAGTTTTCTTTTAAGAGCATCGAAGACTTCATACGTCACGTACTCATGGATCGACCCGCCTTTAAATCAATTGTGACGTTATCTCATAATGGCAGTAAGTATGATATGATTTTCGCGGCTAAGACATTGATCGAAAGTCAAAATCTTTCACCTTCAATAATAGCACAGGGACACAAAATTATTGAGATAAGATTAGCAAATAAAATTATTTTTAGGGACACTTTCCTGTATATGGGTATCAAATTATCTGCACTCCCAAAGACATTAGGCTTAAATCAAAATTTAAAGAAGGGATATTTTCCATATTTATTTAATACAGAGGAAAACCAAAATTATGTAGGAAAGATTCCTGAGTTACATTACTTTGACCCAGATTCACGAAGTCCGGAAGAACGCAAAGAATTAATAAGTTGGCACAAAGAATGTATAAAAAACAACATGCAGTACGATCTGCAAAAGGAAATGTTCGATTACTGCCGCAATGACGTTAGAATTTTAGCGGAGGCAGTGATTAAATTTTCCGATTTAATTGAAGAAAAGACTGGTGGACTCCAGTGCTTTATCTCTGCTAGCACAATCGCAAGTACTTCAATGTTAACTTATCGGTCATTGCATCTACCGGAAAATACTATTCCAATTATTTCACCCCTTGGATTTGATCATCGTGACCGACAAAGCCTAAAAGCATTGCAGTGGTTACGATATATGGAACGTACCAGAGGTACGAAAATCGAATATTCCGCCAATGGATTGGAAAGACGTTTCGGTAAATACAAAGTCGATGGGTACGAAAGTAAAACAAACACAGTATTGGAATTTCATGGCTGTTTTTGGCATGGGTGTAAAATTTGTTATGCTAATCTTCGTCATACAAGTCTTGATTCATCTTCAAATCATCGTACAACCATGCAGGATCGATATGAATCAACGATCACAAAAATCGAGTATTTGAAAAAACGAAAATTTAATGTTATTGAAATATCGGAATGTGAATGGGACGCCAAAGTAAAATCAGACAAAACAATACAAGATTTTATTAAAGATCAATGTGATGATCTTGTTGATCATCTTGTCCCTAAAGAAAGTTTTCACGGTGGTCGTGTAGAATGCTATAAGGCACTGCATGAATGTAATGATGACGAGACTATCTCTTACTTATATGTTACTAGTCTTTACCCCTGGGTAATGGCTCGTAAAGCTCTCCCAATAGGTAAACCGAAAATTCACAAAGGGCCGTTTTTTCCAGAAGTTGAAAAAATCCATGGTCTCGTAAAATGTACTGTTCTTCCACCATCCGATTTATATTTTCCAATCCTTCCTTACACATGGAATGGAAAATTATTATTTGGTCTATGTCGATCATGCATGCAGGAAAATAATATTGGAGAATGTACACATTGTGAAAGTGATCGCGCCATTACAAGTACCTTTTGTACTCCTGAATTGCATAGAGCAATGAAATGCGGATACAAAATACTGAAAATAAAAGAAATTTGGGAATTTGAGCTTATGGGATCTGAAGACGACCATTCAAATAGTTTGTTTCGTAATTACGTGAACACATTCCTTCAAATGAAACAGGAAGCTTCAGGCTTCCCTGCAGAATGCACTACAAAAGAAAAACAGGAAGAGTACATTCAAGAACATTTCAGACATGAGGGAATACAGTTAAATTATGAGAACATAGAGTACAATCCCGGATTAAGATATATTTCGAAAATATTTTTGAATTCGCTGTACGGGAAATGGGGACAAAGAACAGATCTTTCACAATCTGTAATCGTCGATACTCCCGAAAAATTTATGTCGTATCTATATGCACCACAATATGAGGTGCAGTCTGTAATACCTATAGAAGAGAAACATTTAATTGTAACATATAAAGACAGAGAAAATGAAAACAAACCAAACAAATTTTCCAATGTTGTGCTTGCAGCATTCATAACATCATGGGCAAGGGTTAAACTTCACGATCTACTGACTACTGTTGGACCTGACAACGTACTGTACTGTGACACAGATAGTATTATATTTGTTCAACCACGACATGAAAAATCTAAGCTTAGAATAGGGTCTTACTTAGGAGAATTAACAAATGAGGTTCCAGAAAGGTGGGAAATAGATGTCTTTATAGGGTGTGGAGCAAAGAATTATGCTTACAGAATGAAAAATATTCAAACTGGAAAATTCGATTACGTGTATAAAATTAGAGGAATTACTTTAGATTCTAGGGCACGTCAAGTAATTACCTTTAAGCATTATTATAATTTAGTACAGGAAAAAAATTGAAAATAAAACATTGTTGAATCCACGTAAGATTACTCGTAAGCCCGGATTTACTATAGTTACAAGACCTGAAACTAAAATGCATAGAGTAGTAAACAATAAGAGACGCCGATTAAATCCTCACAGTAAGACAGACTATAGAACACTACCCTATGGATACCAACGTTAGTCTTACTTAGTGAGTCATAATGCACGGATGTATGTAAATCTTGACCTACAACCAATGAAAATTTAATTTTACACATGTGAAAAAAAATGAAAATGTTTGTAATAATCATACCTGTTGATTCAACTTGATAATATTTTGTATATGATATAAAATTACATGGACATTTTCATGTATTAAATAATGTGTACGTATCATATTAATTATTAGTCAACTGTACAATAATATTATATGTATATAAATATCTTGATTACCGAATGTATGTACCTTGAATTGTACTCATAATGGTAAATGACAAACACATATTGTACAATATTAATTTCTTATATATATTTAGTAAATGTATATCATGCTATATAAGAGTTACTGTATGAATAACTACATATGCAATTCATGTTTTTTTACTTTCTAACAATATAATTTCAATAAAAAAAATGCAGCTTGTAATTTTTTTTATTTATTTCAACCTCATAATACTCAAACATTTATATGATTTTTCAAAACTCATGCTAAGTCTATATACAAATCGAAATGATTCTTCATTTAAAAAATATATTTATGCAAGAGGTCAACATCGCACAAAACAATTCTAAAAGATCGCACAAAATACGATAATTTCTACCAAACAATTACAAACAAAAATAATTAATATTTCGCGCATTAAAAAAAATCAATTTTATATATAAATATAAGAGAGTACAAAGCGATTAAACTAAGCAGGTTTAACCTTGGAAATGGTGTTCAAATAAGAAAGTTCCGCGCAAAACATCCAAAAAGGGTGAATATGAAAGGTAAGTAAGCTTTACACATACATTATTATCAAAAATACTATCATACCTAACGGAATATCACAACTTTGATTCAAATAAAGGGTACATTACGGGTACTTATGAACTTCAATTACAGTCCGATAATGAAATTACATACGCGAAATGCTAGATTACATACGAGTAATGAGAGTATATATATTCAAGGTTACATACATACAAAAAGTAGCACAGTAAGTAAACTGATAGTACAAAAAACTAAATATTTTCAATGTTACATACGCGAAGTAATGAGACTACAGTCCGGTACAGCATAATTACATGTCAGTAATTGTACCTAAAGTACCGGTAATAATTCAATTACAATTGAACCTTTGTACTTCAATGAGAGTACTTAGAGTAATTACAATATTCATTACTTCAACAAAATTACTTAGAAAATGTACATAGAGTACCTAGAGTGTAAATACAGAAACTAATTGAAAAAGGCGACACAGTAATTGAAAGTGGAATACAGATGCAGATACTTCTACTTCGTTTCTATTTCGTTTGTACATCAATGTGCAGGCGACGTTTTCGTTTGTATACAATTAGGGGCGCCGGCAGAACGAAAACAATGTGGTGGCTGTCTAAATGGTAGTGCCCCGCCATCTCCAATTCAATCACAAATTGTCGCAGTCGTTTGTTCATCGTTTGTACAGAAATGTTCATGCGAAATTTTGGTTTGTACACAATTAGGGGCGCCGCCAGAACGAAAACACTGTGGAGGCTGTGTGAATGATAACCCCTCCGCCATGTCCAATTCAATCACAAATTGTCGCAATCGTTTCTACATCGTCTGTACATCAATGTGCAGGCGAAGTTTTCGTTTGTATACAATTAGGGTCGCAGCTAGAACGAAAACAATGTGAGGGTCTAACTAAGTGGTAGCTTCTACCATGTCCAATTCAATCACAAGATGTCGCAATCGCTTGTACATAGTTTGTACAGAACTTTCCAGGTCAAAATTTCTTTTGTACAAAATTAGGGGCGTCGGTAGAACGAAAAAAGTGGGTTTAATGTAAATAGTATCCCCACACCATGTACAACTAAATCACAAATCGTCGCAATGGATTGTACATTTTTTTTCACAGAAATGTGCAGGCAAAATTACTGTTTGTACAATAAGGGGCGCGGGCAGAATGAAAACAAAGTGCAGACTGACTAAATGGTATCCCCTCCACCATGTCCAATTCAATCACAAATTGTCGCAATCGTTTGTATATCTTTTGTACAGAAATATCCAGGCGACATTTTCGTTTGTATACAATTAGGATCGCTGCCACAAAGAAAACGAGGTGGGGGTCTAACTAAGTGGTAGCTCCCACCGTGTCCAATTCAATCACAAATTATCGCAATCGTTTTTTACAAGGTTTGTACAGAAATGAACAGACCAACTAATCGTCTTTACACAATTAGGGGCGCTGCCAGAACGAAAACAAAGTGGAGTCTATCTAAATCATACCTACCTCCACAATGTCAAATTCAATCACAAATTGTCGCAATTGTTTGTATATTATTTTCACAGAAATGTGCAGGCAAAGTATTGTTGGTACACAACTAGGGGGACCGCCATAACGTAAAAAAAGTGGGTGTGTATAAATTTTAACCCCCACCATGTCCAATTAAATCGCAAATCGTCGCAAACGTTTGTGCTTCGTTTGTACACAAAATGTGCAGGCGTAAATTTCGTTTGTACACAATTAAGTGGGCCGGCAGAACGACAACAAAGAGTAAGCTGTCTAAATGGTAGCCCTCTACCATCTCCATTTCAATCACAACTTGTCGCAATCGTTTGTACATTGCTTGCACAAAAGTGTGCAGGCAAAATTTTCATTCTTGCACAATTAGGGGCGTTGCCAGAACGAAAACAAAGTGGAGGCTGTCTAAATTGTAGATCCTCCACAATGTCCAAATCAATCACTGATTGTCGCAATCGTTTCCACATTGTTTATACAACAATGTGTAGGCGAAATTTTCGTTTCTATACAATTAAGAGCGCCGCCAGAACGAAGACAAATTGGGGGTGTACCTAAGTGGTAGTTCCCACCATGTCGAATTCAATCACAAATTGTCTCAATCGTTTGTACATAGTTTGTACCGAAATGTTCAGGCCAAGTTTTCGTTAGTACACAATTAGGGGTACCGGCAGAACGAAAGCAATGTGGTAGCTGTCTAAATGGTAGTGCGCCATCATCTCTAATTCAATTAGAAATTGTCGCAATCGTTTGTACATAGTTTGTACAGAAATGTTCATGCGAAATTTTGGTTTGTACACAATTACGGGCGCCGCCAGAACTGAAAAGTGAGGTCTGGGTAAGTGGTAGCCCCCACCATGCCCTATTCAATCACAAATTGTTGCAATGGTTTGTACATGGTTTGTGCAGAAATGTGCAGGCCAAATATTGGTTTTTACATAATTAGGGGCGCCGCCAGAACGAGAAAAATGTGGGGGCTCTCTAAGTGGTAGCCTCAGCATTACCAATTCAATCACAAATTAACGCAGTCGTTTTTACAACGTTTGTACAGAAATGTGCAGGCGAAATTTTCGTCTGTAGTAAATTAGGAGTGCCGCTGGAACGAAAACAAAGTGGGCTGTCTTAGTGGTAGCCCCCACCAGGTCCAATTCAATCACAAATTGTCGCAATAGTTCGTACATCGTTTTGTGAAGAAATGTGCTGGCGAAATTTTCTTTTGTACATAATTAGCGGCGCCGCTAGAACAAAAACAAGGTGGGGGGCTGTATAAATGTTAGCCCTCTCACCATGTTCAATTCAACCACAAACTGTCGCACTTGTTTGTACGTCTTTGTACATAAATGTGCAGCTGAATGTTTCGTTTGTACACAATTAGAGGTGCTCTTAAATAACAAAATATAGGGTGCCTAATTGGTAGCACCTCCCCACGTGGGACTTAAATAAAAATTATTTCAATTGTTTGTACATCCTTTGTAGAGTAATGTGCACGCGAAAGTTTGGTTTCTACGCTATCTGGTGCGTTGACAGAAGTAAAAGTAAGGGGAGCTGTCTAAGTGCTAGCCCCACCATTTTCGATTGAACCACAAATTGTCGCGGTCGTTTATACATCGGTTGCGCAGAAATGTGCAGGTAAAATTTTCGTTTGTACTAAATAATATACGGATGTGAATATTTTTAATATTTGACCTAGAATTGAGGAAAAAGGATGGGGATTGTAATTATTGTAATTATGTATATATCTCGGGATTGCTCAAAGTTAGAGATATGAAAGTCGTTATTTCGACTTCTCATTTCAAATGTTATAACAGTGTATCGCTTTTTAACGTTTTTTGATACTGAAGATAGAAAGTAAGAAAGGGGGTGGGGCTACAGCTATGTATTACAGTTTTGGCTGTTTAGCGATCAACGTTAATCTGTTTGAATAACGCTTGCTTAGATTGAAAATGGGACCTATCTCCTTAGTCCACAAAAAAAGTCTTTTTTTCTGGCATACGGATGAAAATACCTGATTCGAAAAGGACTTTTCACGTGGAATTTGAATCTGCAATCAGTGTTTCTCCATCATTTTCAGTTTTCCCGTGACAGAGGGATTTTCGGGAAATTTCCACTCAAATTTCCGGTTTTCTTTTCTTTTGTTTTTTTTACGATTTTCATACCTGTAGCTTGGGAACCTTAGGTATATAAAGCCACGAATTACATTGTATGTTAGCTTGATTTATACTTAGTATGCCCTCTAAGTTTCATAAGAATAGTATTATTCTATCTGGAGAAATAAACATATTTATATAAAAAATATGCTGTGTGTACTGTTCATTTTACCATACTCATTAGTGCAGATGAAATCACATATAAGTTCCACGAAAATTACAATATAAGCACGGTTTATATCTCATTGGATTTGAAATAAAACATATTTTCAATGATGTATACACCGTGTCACCATTTGATATCTACTTAATAAATAATACAAAAGAACTGAGAGGTATCTTCTTAATAAATGAACACTAACTTACCTCAACTAATAAGTTTTAGTTGTCGACTTTCTCCTGTGTTTGGCTTCTGGAACATCTCTTTTGAGTGTCCAACAGTAATCAGCTAGCAGGTATCTCCACTCTCACTGGTATCTCTTCTCCATGGAGGAAATGTCTTTATGAAAACGTTCCGCATACTCATCACTAACAGCACCAAGGTTTTTAGGAAAGAAATGCGGGTGGGAGTCTAGAAAGTGAACTTTAAGGGACATGTTACAGCCCATTTCTTTGAATGATTGCAGGAAATCACTCACAATTTCATGGTAATTTGGCGCTTTCTTGCTTCGTAAAAAAAATTCTCTGTTAAACATTTAAATGAACACCAAACTGCTATCTGAACCAAAGTTAAGAGATCCTCAAATTTTTGGTCAAGAATCAAATATCTTATTTGAGGGTCTAAAATAATCCCTAGCGTCACTAACCCGAGGAAATTTTTCCTTGAGGTAACAAAATCCTGCATTACTTTTGTACATTGCCTTAACAAAGTTTTTGAAGAGCCCCAACTTTATGTGAAGAGGAGGTAGAATTATCTAATCAGGGCTCACCAGTGAAAAATAAACAGCCTTCTTTTGCCCAGGAGTTAATCCATGCGTTGGCCATTCCTTCTTGATGTAATGTTCCGCTTTGTTCCTGCTGCCCCATTCGCAGAGGAAACTACAATATTTCGTATAACCAAGCTGCAAACCCATTAACAAAGAAATGACTTTTAAATCACAGTAAACGTTCCACTTGTATTTCTCATACTGAATTCTTTCTAACACTATTTCGATAGGTTTCCTTCATATTAGTTGCTTAAGCCAAAGGCACTGAAGGAAATTTGTTCCCATTGTTCAAACGGACAGCCTTAAAACTAGTTTTTCGAAGAGTCAATAAACAATCTCCACTCTGTACTTATATGTGCATGTCCAAATGTATCCATCACAGAACAGACATTATTACAATACACTAAATCATTTTCTTGAGAATAATAGTTTTGAAACTCTGTATGAAGGTTTCAAAAATTACACACTTTAGTGTCACGATGGAGCAGATTCCAGCCTTTAAGTCTAAACGCAAGAAGTTCTGTCTGTATCTTAGAGAGTTTTAAATCCCGTACGAGGTCATTTAGTTCACAATCAGTTATCAGATGGGGATCCAATGTAGATGTACTTCCTACATAAGTAGGATCATCTTCTTCATTTGGAACTTAAGTAGTTGCCTCACGTACGTAATCCTCATTTACCGTAAGATGAGCAGGAGGTTCTGGTACAGGTAATTCTGCACTGTGTGGAACTGGCCTAATTGCTGATGGCAAATTAGGGTACGGTACTGTATGGTTAGATTTACTGGTAATTTCTTTTATCTGTGTGATACAAAAGTAGCAGTTTGAAGAATGATCTTTTGGTTCCCTCTAGATCATCGGTATTGCGAAGTTCATATTTTGTTCACTATTTGCCCAACCAGTCAGACATTTCTCGCAAGTACAACAAATGTAGTGAGGAGCGAAATTCTTATCTTGGTCTTCTACACAGCAACCAAAATAAAACTGATAACACTTCCTCACAAGTGGAGTAAAACATCGACGTTGCGATTTAAATGTCAGCTCCCCACATACATAACAGAAATTGTCCGGTTGATTTACACATTTCCTCGGCATCTTGTAGCCTATAAGGTATCACTCACATATATACACAGGAATCTACGCTCCATCAAATTCCCACAAAATCCCTCTAGAAATTCCCTCATACAAAAATTGCAACAAGGTGTTCACATCATTGAAAATATGTTTTATTGGAAGTCCGTTTTATGAGGTATAATATGTTTTATAAGGTATAAACCGTGATATGTTCTAATTTTCGTGGAAATTATATTTGTTGAAGACCGACCCGACCCGACCCGTGACCTGAATTGACTATCCCGACCCTGATTCGACCTGATTGACCCGACCCGACAATCCGACCCGATTGACTCGACCCCACATCCGGACCCGAGCTGGCCCGATTGACCCGACCCGACAACTCGACCCGAGTTGACCCGAGTGACCCGACCTGAGGTGACCCCACCCGAGTTGGCCTAACCCGACAACCGACCCGAGTGACCTGACCTTACTATCTAACCAGTTTGAGAGAACTAGAACCTTACAAAGCTGGCACCAGAAAAAAATGCTGGTCAAATCGTATGCATAAACCATTGTTTCGGCTTGTTTATTTGTTGTATAATTATCTTCCTCCTCCTCCTCCTCGTCAGTGCTCTGCCATTAATGACAGGCAAGTTTCCGTGAACTAGGTAAGAAGCTTCCATTTTTTAGATTTCCCGCTAATATCTTCCTCGCAACCCAACATAATATACTACCCTCCTTATTAGAATCTATCAATTGGAACCTTCTTACACACTCTCGCTCTCCTGATATCACCCCGTTTACTACATCTCTCAGAATGCAATCCCTAACAAGATCGAAACTTTTGATCCGTCCATTCTTTCGCTTCCTTATATCGTCCAATATTGCTCTCGTCTTTTGCATTTTTGAGCATTTCCTAATTCGTTTTCCTCTCTACCGTGCTAACCTTCTCTATTTTCCTCCACATCCAAATTTCCAAGGTTAAAATTTAGGAATCAACTTCGAAAGTCGAAATAAAATTTGAAGTTCTGAAGACAAAATGATTTTCTAGTAACGAATGTATATAGAACTTCTTTTAATATTTTTTTGCTCTGTAATAATCAAAAATTTCATCACGTTAACATTCCGATTTTTCCATTTAAAAAAAGCGTTGCTGTCTGATACAATCATATGGAACTAATTGCACTGAAACATCATTCTGTACGGAATTACCTTTTAATTTTTTCCTGATTAAATTATCTAGAAGATATTTGCAACGTTATATTAAATTAGCGAGTAATTTAGTGCCGAGAAAGTCAAATCACTACCGCAGCAATAATAATAATAATAATAATAATAATAATAATAATAATAATAATAATAATAATAATAATAATAATCTGAAGGTGAACAACAAAGTTCTGTCTCTTTTTGTGGAGATCTGTGTTCAATTGGCCCTCACACCGTAAGTTGAATGTGAATTGAGATAAGGTGAAGGTCAGTTGTTGGACGAGACGAGGCGAGAAAGAATTTTCATGAAGGGGTACGAGATGAGACAGAGCTCTTTCAATAGCAACATATGTACTTTTCGAAACGAGACTACCTTCACGATA
Source organism: Thermobia domestica (assembly GCF_964235325.1). NCBI lineage: Eukaryota > Metazoa > Arthropoda > Insecta > Zygentoma > Lepismatidae > Thermobia > Thermobia domestica. The sequence goes on from NC_137457.1 coordinate 144,623,375, forward strand.
CATTTTCAAGACGAGAATGCCCAAACCTGGTCTCGTGAGCAACTCTAGTAAGTATATCCAACATACTACCTGGTTGTGGCTGCTCAGATACACAATGAACGTGCGTAAGGACTGAGTGAACATGTGACCTTAACAGAGTGTCATAAGGGCTTGTTTGCTGTGCGAGTTCAAATTGCTGCTCCGCGGGGCGGAAGATATTACAGGCCTTTGGTGAGGGTGTAATGACTACGCGGTGAATGCACCGGTAGGACGGTTTGAGGACGGTGACGAAATACTCGAAGACGCACCACGTGCCGGAAGACAAACAGATGTTCAAAATAAAGATCTTCAGGTAACAATTGAGGCGAAGACAGACATGTGAGGAACTGGCATTGGAAATCAGTGTGCGTGGAGAAACCATTCGGCATCACAACCATCAACTTGGGAAGCACTGCAACTTGGGTTGATGGGTCCTACATGATTTGACTTGGGGCCAGAAAGCAACGCGAGCAGACACCTGTGTTTCATTGGTGTTTCATCTGAGGAAGTAGCAATTTCTGGAGAGAGTGTTGACATGTGATTGGAAGTGGGTCCTGTACGAAGCTCTACGGCGCCGTCATCATTGGTTAGCATCCCATGAACAGGTTCAAAAACAGCCCAAGCCAGCACTACACCAGAATAGGGTTCTCCTGTGAATTTTGTGGACTGCTCGCGGCATCTTCCCTCCTGGTCAGGGCATCAATGCAACTGTGTACTGTCACTGTCTAGATCCAGTACTTCTGAATCGCAAAGGGATCCACCTGTCACAAGGCATCGCTAAGCCCCAAGTGGCTAAGATGACCCAGGACACCATTATACGCCTTGGATGGGAAACACTATTGGGTTCCGCCATATTCCATTGACATTGTGCCGTCCGAGTATCACCTGTTCTATTCCTTGGACAATCATCTTAGAGAACGCCAGTTCAAACCGCTAGTAGAGGTTCAATATGCACTTGATAACTTCTTCGTTTCACGTGCCACCAAGTTCGACCACGATGGAATCCATAGCCTTCCAGAACGTTGGCAGAAGGTCGTCGATGCTGATGGAGACTATTTTTGTTATTCCAGGTACGTCTTAGGTTACGTATCAATGTTCGAAGGTGTTGGTGAAAAGGCGGCGGAACTTTCTTGGTCACAAACTAGTAATAATAATAATAATAATAAAATAATAATAATAATAATAATTTGTCCTGCCCAAAGGCAGATGTTTGACCCGAAGGCCCATGAGTATTGATTCCAGCTTGTACCATGTAAGTTTTCTGGTGGACAAACACCGTGTGCATGGGTTTTCTCAGTGTTCTCCCACTTTCTTCATTCAACCACTTCAATTATTTCTCACAATCACTGTCTCTCTTAGCGTTGGTGCTTAACGTGAGAGGTTAACTAGATATTTTCTTTCAATTTCACTTAATGTGACATTTAACTTGACATAAAAAACGCAGAAAGAAAAACGTCAGTCGTAATATTAATTACAATTACCATGCCAATTATTTAATATTGGGTTAAATTAAAATTTTGTTACTATTTCAGCTACAAACAGTCACAATTATCATTCATTCACCATCTTCGAATTGAATTCTACAACAAAGCTCCTTATAGTATTTCAAAATAAGTGAAGAATGTGACAACCCGACCCTAGCTGACCCGACAACCCGACTAACCCGACCCGACCCGACCCGTTTGAGAACACTATCAGAGGATTAAAATTTACAGTACAATTTATTTTGTATGGTTTAGCATACTTTAAGGCTACCATATTTTTTGAAAACAGAAAAAACGGTAGATATTACAAATTAGTAGTAAATATTACATTTTGTATTAATATTATCTTTCGAATTTTACTACAGCATCGCACTAATCACACAACTTAAAATAATGTATTAATATAGTCCATACTTAATAAACAGTGCTAAAAATTATTATAGAAGCTAGAAGCTGTTATACAATATAAACGCAATCAGTGAACATACAAAATTTAGGAAAAAAATTATATTTTCAATATTATTACACATACCACCTCACATGCTCTACATGTCTATAAAGAAAAAAAATCCAGATTTATGAAGTTGTTTCCAAATTTCAATGGACTCATTTATTTTTAACTTGAATTGCGTACTAAAAGAAAGCAATTTGCATTATAGTTTTTCTGAAGCAGAAAAAAAGTGTTTTCGGGGCTGGTCTACGTCACAAGAATTTGTTGCCACCTCGGGGTATACATTCTTACTTAACATTGCATGTTATATCCGGGGAAGCAGCGATTGGAATAATAATAAAGATTAGAATGAAATTGTTCCTATAGTATTGTCTGAATCAAAAAGCAAAAGAAATAATCGATTTTATTATATTTTCCGAACTTTTGATATGTAATTAATAGAAAAAAAAAACAAGAAGGGAAATTTCTGCACGCCGGGACAAATTTTAAGAAACCGGCACGTATGGTAGCCTTACATACTTATTTGCATGCGCAATGTCAGTACGGAGCCACTACGTAGAAGAGGTGAAACAAAACCTCGTAAATAGGTTGCCAACTCAGGAAAACAAAATTACCGGCAAACCCTCAAAATTCTCTGTACAAATGAGAAACTGAAGACTATTGATAGTTATTGTATTTACCAGCAATTGCCACTTTTTTAAAATTAACGAAACAGACGTATAATACTGGATATTAATCTTTACGTAACAATCGTTGATTCATAAAATAAAATTTACTCTATAAACTTACACTTCAAACAAAGGAAATTCCTTTAAAAATAGATTTTCTACTTTCAATCAATGTATAAAATTATTTTACAATAAAATCTAAGTGTTATCAATTTTCTTATGTTAAATAAATAAAAAACTGCCATAGATTAAAAAATATCGACAATGCATAATACAACAGAAATTTGTGTTTGTAAAGGCACTGTTGAAAAATTTCGATGTTCAATGTTATATTCTGGATTGCAGATTCCAAAATACCGGTCAGAAGGGGACTAATAAGAAGTTTGCTCCGGTCACCGGCCTTAATCAAAATCACAGTAATACTCCCAGCCAGGCCGGAGAGATACCAGGTAGTTAGCAACCCTACTCGTGAATCAGAATGCTGAATGCACCAAAATACTTTACCATGCATTCTATAGTTTCTGCAAAATGAGTTCCATGAAGATGTTTAAATAAATCAAGATAATGTGTTATAATTTTCCCTTTCACAGTTTACTTGGTGAATTTGTTATATCTTCCACTTATCAATTTCCTGTACGAGATGAGAATAACGGTTTCTGCGCAAGTTAGAAAGAAAAAATGCATTTTTCTCCTAAGGATTCAGCTCAAGTAAGAAATAATAAATAAGTTTAATAATAAGAGCCAAGGAGTGATAAACTAACTCAGCAATAATGATTGTAAGTATAAATATAAATATAAAAACAAAAAAACACTCAATTCTATCATCGTTAGAGTAAGATCAAAGTAATGAATCTAAGGATAGAGTAAACATACCAATCGACACAATAGTATGTACAAAGTCTTGTTAGAAAAATACTCCATAGTATGTGCCATATTTTTTTTAATATTTCTACCATTTAGACAGGCCCCACATTGTTTTTGTTGTGGCGGCGACCCTGATGGTGTACAAACGAAAATTCGCCTTCACATTTCTGTACAAACGATGTACAAACGATTGAGAAAACTTGTGATTGAATTGGGCATGGCACGGTTACCATTTACACAGCCCCCACTTTCTTTTCGTTCCAATAATTGTGTACAAACGAATATTTCACCTGCACATTTCTGTACAAACGATTACGACAATTTGATTGAATTGGACATGGTGGGGGCTACCACTTAGACATCGCCCAGTATGTTTACGTTCTGGCGGCGTCCGTAATTGTGTACAAACGAATATTTCCCCTTCACATTTCTTTACAAACGATGCACAGACGATTGCGACAATTTGTGATTGAATGGGACATGTTGGTGGGGGACTGCCATTTCGACAGTCCCCACTTTGTTTCCGTTCTGACCGCACCCCTAATTGCCTGCACATTTCTGTACAAACGATTGTGACAATTTGTGATTAAATTGGGTATGGTGGGGGCTACCACTTTGACAGCCCCACTTTGTTTTCGTTCAGGGGGCGCCCCTAATTGTGTACAAACGGAAATTTGGCCTGCACATTTCTGTACAAATGATATACAAACGATTGCGAGAATTTGTGCTGGAATTGCACATGGTGGGGACTACCGCTTAGACAGCCCCACTTTCTTTTCTTTCTGGCAGCGCCCCTAATTGTGTACAAACGAATCGTTTGCCTGCACATTTATGTACAAACGACTTACAAATGATTGCGACAATTTGTGATTGAATTGGACATGTTGGGGGCTTCCATTTTGACAGCCCCTCACATTGTTTTCGTTCTGGTTGCACCCCTAATTGTGTAGAAACGAAACTCTTACCTGCACATTTATGTACAAACGATGTACAAACGATTACGAAGATTTGTGGTTGAATTTGACATCGTGGGGGCTACTATTTGGACTGCCACCCGCTTTGTTTTCGTTCTGGTGGCGCCCCTAATTGTGTACACACCAAAATTTTGCGTGCACATTTCTGTACAAACGATGTACAAACGATACAATTTCCGATTGAGTGTTGAAAGGTGTGGGGGGGGGCTGCCTAAATGGACGTGAAAAGCAGTACTGCAAAAATACATGTAATTGATATTGAGCGCGATAGGAGGCACTGTTCATTTTAGATTTTCCAGGGCGGGGGAATTGAATTAACGATGGCTGAATATAGTACTGTGAAAATTCTGGTAACTCAGATTGAGCACGCTCGGGAAATGACCTAAAGGGAATTTCGAAGTTCTAGACCCAAGAGCCACCTCTATAATCATCACTGACTGCCATTTCAATAATGTGTTTTATGGTCTTATGTCCGTGTTCCCCTCCTTTCCCTGATGGGATCACTGGATACTTTATTCTTTTTCTATTCCAAATTTTTGTGCTAGTTTTCTGTCGAAATCTTGAGTTTTGTACTCTGATCGGTTTCGAGTTAGTTAATTATTTAAGTTTTTGATTCCCTTTCTGCATCGAGGTTATATGAGACGTAGAATCAAAGATTATGATGAAATTCAAACACAGTAATCGTCAAAAATTTTGTAAGCTCTATAGTGATCAACGTTAAAGTCGGAAATTATCCATTTCTACCACTTCCAGTTGGCGAATCACCTCCATTAAGGAACTCCCTCGAGATGAACTCCCTAAATTAAAAAATCGTATTCGTCCAAAGTTATCGTGTGAAGTAACGGCCGCTCGTATGTACGCACTAATATCGATAAGATCCACTACGCGATCCGAATTATTACTTCATACACCCCCGCCACACACACACACATACTAGCATTTGTACACACGAAAGTATACTTGGTAGTATCCACACGCTTACGCTTGAAACTAGAAACACACACACAGACAGAAAGACAGAGAGAGAGAGAGAGAGAGAGAGAGAGAGAAATCTTGTTGTACCTTTATACTGAATGCACCATTACTCACAAAATCAGTCAAAAAAGAAAAAGGAAAAAGGTTGTAAATGAAACTTTCAAAGAAACTTGGTACCACTGCTGCGTGTAACACATGAAATTGTTCCATAATGATTGAATCGTAATATGATGTATATGGGTTTCTTAATGGTAGTATAACAAAATGCCTTCAAATTGACCACAAAATAAAAACTGAAATTTATTTCTCAAATTTTGTAAAATCGAAGCCGGTGTGCATTATGTGAACCGTCTACAACAACAATATATCCAAATAAATATTGATATACTTCACGTTCTCCAGTGGGTGCAAGAAAGCTTCGAATAGTGTTTGGTGTCATAATCATTAGCTGATGTAAATATATATATATATATATATATATATATATATATATATATATATATATATATATATATATATATTCTCTTTAATCTTTGTAATATTCTTAACTAACCTATGTAACAGCTACCATGATCTGTATTACACTAACTGCATGTAGCATGGGAAAGATCGGCGTAACGTTAGTGTGTTATTAAATCTACCTTGAAGTTAGTGAAACGAAATCCTCGTGTATAATTACATTTCGATTCCAAGCCTCCAACACGAATCCTCAGACTTGACCACTAATTGTGTTTTCGATCTCTTTTGTAACGATTCATGTTTTCTCAAGATTCAGAACGCTTCGAGAAATGGATTCGTACAAGGGTGAAAATAAAAAAATGAAATTGATTATAATATTAACAATATTCTTGATTTTATAGCTAAAAATAGACTGTTTATTCTTAATTAGGAATTACTGCAAAATTTATATCAATCAGCCTTAATTCACTCGTTATTATATATTTTTTTTTAAAAAAAAGAAGAAAGAAAAAGTATTCTTTAAAAGGAATGATAGATTTGCTCGCTGTAGTCTGAGCTGCTGGAGAAAATAAGAATAAAGAATTCTGCGGGTTTATCCCGAGCTGAAGGTTACGAGCCAGCGTAACACGATTTGTTCGCTGAGTGGTTTCCAAATTCTTCGCCCGAACTGATCTTCCTGTCTTGGTTCTGTTTTACTTTCGATGTCGAGTCCCTTCGCCGAAGTGTGTTTTAGTGGAAATGTGAGACAATTTGGAAGTTAGGGCCCGTGCAGCGAAAATTGTATATTTAATAGGTGATTTATAGGCCAGGAAATTTCTTCGTTATCCATGTTGAAGATCTGTAAAGTGAGTTATGTTAAATGTGCATAGTAGTGGAAAATTGATCGATCTGGAACAGTATTGGCGAACATCAGACAACTCACAAGCCCCTGGGAAATTGACCACCGTACACCGTGAGCCCACGGTCTTTTACGACCTCCATTTTAGGGGTGAATTTATTCCCTTTTATGAACACTTTTTAGGGGGTGTATTCATTCTCTTTTACGAGCACATTTTAGGGGGCGAACTCGTTCCCTTTTATGAGCATATTTTCCAACCCATACGAACACATAGCAGAACATCAGACTACGTAACACATAGCAGAACACATTACACATAAGACTCGTTCCCTTTTAAGAACACTTTTTCAGTTGTGAACTCGTTTCCTTTTATGAGCACTTTTCCAACCCCTATTTTAATTATGAACACATAGAAGATCAGATAACATAAGAATATGAAACACACAGCAGAACAGATAACACATAAGAGTACGTAACATTACAAGGGTGTATCTCGTTCTCTTTTATGAGCACTTTTCCAACCCCTATTTTAACATAACAGATAACACATAACATTACGAACACATAGAAGAGCAGGTAACACATAGCACTATTTTAACATAGCAGATAACATATAAGATTACGAACACATAGCAGAACATAAGACTACCTAACATAACAAGGGTGTATTCATTCCCTTCTATGAGCATATTTTTCAACCCTTATTTTAACATAGCAGAAATTACACTGAGACTATGAACACACAGCAGCGCATAAGACTATGTAACATAGAAGAGCTAATACAAGAGTATGACTTATTTTCCAACCAATATTTTAACAGAGCAGACATTACACTGAGACTACGTAACACACAACAACCTCCATTTTAGGGGTGGACTCGTTCTCTTTTATGAGCATATTTTCCAACCCTTATTTTAACATAGCATAAGACTACGAACACATAGCAGAGGTGTATTCGTTTTCAACCCCTTAGCATAAGACAATGTAACATAACAGTTACGAACACATAGCAGAGCAGATAATAAACACAACAACCTCCATTTTAGGGGTGTATTCATTCCCTTTTATGATTACTTTTCCAACCCTTATTTTACCATAACAGAGACTACGAAACATAGCGGACATAGCACAGGGGGTGTATTCATTTTCTCCACCCTAATTGAACATAGCAGAAATTACACTGAAACTACGAACACACAGCAGACAAGAGAATACATTTTAAGGGGTGTACTCGTTCTCTTTTATGATTACTTTTCCAACCCCTATTTTACCATAGCAGAAATTACATACAATTTTTTTTCAACCCCTATTTTAAGACAATGAATACCTATGTAACATAGCGATTCGATACGCTCTTTGAACCGATTTGGATTAAACTCGGCATATGGGGGTTTTCGACCATGCTGAGTATGAATATCCTACTTATTTTTACCTGGGTCCTATAGTTTATGTATCATACGCCCTTTGTATGACACTTAAAACCTAATCACTCGTAAACGAAGCAACATATTGAGGTGTTGTTTCCACATTTAGCAATAGGTCATCAGGTACTATATGTCCCAAAATTAGTGGTCATCGAGGTCAAAGGTCAAAATACTTAAAACCCAATAACTCAAAACCAGAGCCCCATATTTAGGTGCTGTTTCCACATTTAGTAATCGACCACCAACTACTACAAGTTCCAAAATATTGATCATCGAGGTCAAAGGTCAACATACTTAAAACCCAATAACTCGAAAACGGAGCCACATATTGAGATGGTGTTTCCAAATTTAGTAATTGGTCATCAACTACTACAAGTTTCAAAATAATGACCATCGAGGTCAAAGGTCAAAATACTTAAAACCTAATAACTCGAAAACGGAGCCACATATTGAGATGGTGTTTCCAAATTTAGTAATTGGTCATCAACTACTACAAGTTCCAAAAATAATGAAAGCCCAATGAACCAATGAACGCAAATAACTCTTAAGCAGAGCAACGTATTGAGGTGCTGTTTCCAAATCTAGTAATACGTCATCAACTACTACATGTTCTGAAAACACTGACCATCGAGGTTAAAGGTCAAATATTTAAGCTTTAATAACTTTAAACAATGCCTGTCTGACCTATTCAGTTTTGCACCAAGCAGAGAGAAGTGAAGAATGAATAAATATGACTGGCTTACGTCGAGAAAGAAAGCAACGATATACATTTTAACTAGCTGCGTATTTTAAATCATTTTGTACTATTTAAATAAACAATCGGATAAATTTAACCGGCTCAGAAGTTCAATACTTTTTTGTACTCTTGAGTGAGCTTTCTAATTTTGTAGCAAGAAGGACAATTTTTTAAACTAACTCAGAATTTCATTTCATTTTGTAATACTCAAATTTGGATGGAGTGTTTAGTTTTGTACGAACCAGAAACATTTGATTGGATTATTTCCTTATGTACCAACTGGAAAAAGTGAAGTGTCATTATTCAAATAAACGAAGGAATAGAGTATTTAGTTTTGTACCAACTAGAAAAAAAGAAGTGAAGTATGAATAAAATTTAGGTGGGCTATTTTCTTTTGTACCAACTGGAGAAGAGAAGAAGAGCTACTTTAACTGTGTATGTGCTGTTTAAGGAAACGAAAATTGACTATTTAACTAGCTCAGAATTTATGTAAGAATAATTTCGATGTTCTACTTTTTATACCAACGAGAAAAAATGAACTAGCTGAATATTTAAATATACGAAAAAATAAATTTAAGTGACCTATTCAATTTTGTACCAATGAGAAATGGCATTTTAACTGGCTCAGCAAAAAACGAGGAAAGACTATTTTATATAATTTTACTACTCAAATAAACAATGGAGTATTTACTTTTGCACCATTTTGGAGTATTCAAATAAACAAAGGAATTATAATTTGTGTCAACTCTAAAATACCATGTTTTCATTTTATATAAGTTGTGGCTAACGTGGGTTCCTGTCACCACGGCATGGCGCGTCCTCAGGTTGCGGATCGAGGAGACGGCCTCTAGATATAGAGGTTAGCTCCGAATATACTGAATAAGCAGTCGCGGACAGACGACTAGGAGTGGCCCTCCAGCTTGGGGGTTTGGGTAAGGCTAACACCCTCATCCTGTAAAAAAAGGTATTTGTTCAGAAACATTCACAAAAGCCTCGGACAAGGACTGATAACTTGGCACGACCTCAGCAAAAGAAAATGGACATGAGATTTGGAACATGGAATATTAGAAGTCTTTATAGGGCTGGCGCGTTAAAATCTGTAACGAATGAATTAGAGAAATATAGGATGGATCTTGTAGGAGTTCAGGAAGTTAGGTGGGAAGGAAATAGATCTGAGAATTCTGGAAATTTTACGTTCTTTTACGGGGAAGGGAATAAAAATCACGAGTTAGGAACAGGGTTTTTCGTTCACAAACGAATATTACCAGCAATTAAACGGGTTGAATTTGTTACTGACAAAATTTCTTTTATTACTCTCAAGGGACGGTGGTGTGATGTAATAGTTTTAAATGTACATGCTCCAACTGAAGATAAAGACGATATAAAAGACGTTTTTACGAAGAAGTGGAACGGATATTTGACCAACTCCCGCGATACCATATGAAGATTCTATTAGGGGATTTAGGGGAGGTAGGACGAGAGGATATTTTCAAACCGATTATAGGAAACGAAAGATTGCATAAGGAAAGTAATGACAACGGTTTTAGACTCGTGAACTTTGTAACATCCAAAAACCTAATCGTGAAGAGTACAAAATTCCCACATCGCGACGTTCATAAATACACTTGGACATCACCAGACGGAAAGACACATAATCAAATTGACCACGTTTTAGTAGATAGAAGAAGGCAATCTAGCATAATTGACGTCCGGTCTTTTAGAATGGCTGATTGTGACACTGATCACTACCTGGTAGTAGCGATAATACGGGAGAGATTATCGTTCAATAAAGGTAATATTCAAGGTAATATCGTTCAATAAAGGTAGGAACAAACCATGGTTCGACCAAGAATGCATTAAATTAGTAGAGAAGAGAAAACAGGCAAAATTACGGTGGCTACAAAATCCGAATGAAATAACTACACAAAATTTCGCAGATATCAGGCGGGAAACTTCCAAAACTTTTAGAACAAAGAAACTCGATTTTTTGAAAGCTAAAATTAAGGAACTTTAAGATAATATTAAAAATAAAAATATTCGGGACATGTATAAGGGGATCAGCGAATTTAAGAAAGGCTATCAACCTCGTGCTTATATGTTAAAGAACGCTGACGAAACAATTCTCACTGATACGGATAGCCTCTTAAATAGATGGAAAGATTTCTTTGACGTTTTGCTGAACACGCAGCCAAAAACTAATGTGCGTGGAGAAAAGGAGATACACACCGCAGAACCGTATATTACAGAACCCAATCGAATAGAAGTAGAAGCCGCTATAAAGAAATTAAAGAAACACAAATCTCCGGGTGTAGATGAAATTCCGGCTGAGTTAATTTTAGCTGGAGGCGAAAAATTGTGGAACAAGACACACAAACTCATTCTCCTTATCTGGAACAAGGAAGAATTGCCACAAGAGTGGAAAGAATCAATCATTGTTCCAATTCACAAGAAAGGCGACAAAACTGACTGTAATAATTATCGAGGCATTTCTCTTCTGTCAACATCCTATAAAATCCTTTGAAATATTCTATTAGCAAGATTGACCCCATACGCAGATGAAATTATTGGAGATTACCAGTGCGGATTTAGACGAAATCGATCAACTATCGACCAAATATTTACCAGTCGCCAAATACTCGAAAAGAAGTGGGAATACAATACCCCGGTACATCAAGTATTTATTGATTTTAGAAAGGCTTACGACTCGGTTAGGAGAGAAAAATTATACAACGTTCTTACAGAACTTGGAATACCGAGAAAGCTAATTAGATTAATTAAGATATGTTCAAGTGAATCCCAAAGTAAAGTCCGGGAGGAAAATTTTTCTCCACGAGCTTTCACGTCGAAAATGGCCTGAAACAAGGAGATGCGTTGTCGCCATTATTATTTAACTTTGTGCTGGAATACGCCATAAGGAAAATCAAAAATAGCAACCAGGGCCTACAGTTGAACGGTATTCACCACGTTATGGCATATGCTGATGATGTAAATTTAATAGGGGATGATAGGAGAAAAGTAGGAATAAATGCAGAGATCTTACTAAACGCTTGCAGGGACATGGGTTTAGAAGTAAATGCAGAGAAAACTAAATACATGGAAGTGCGTCGGGACCGTAATACGGCAAATTGTGTAGGAGTTAAAATATTAAATAATACTTTTGATAAAGTGGATACTTTCAAATATTTAGGATCAATATTAACAGACGAAAATCATATTCACGAAGAAATTAAATGTCGACTAAAAGCAGGGAATTCGTGTTACTATTCGGTTCAAAATCTCTTGTCGTCGCGAATTCTGTCGAATAATTTGAAGCTTAGAATATATAAAACGATAATCATGCCTGTTCTGTATGGTTGCGAAACATGGTCGCTTACTCTGAGGGAAGAACATAGACTGAAAGTATTTGAGAACAGGATCCTGAGAAGAATATTCGGACCCAAGAGGAACGAGAATGGGGAATGGCGGAAACTTCATAACGAGAAACTACATAGTTTATACGGTTTACCCAACATTGTTAGGGTCGTCAAGTCTAGGAGGCTTAGGTGGGCAGGTCATGTAGCCAGAATGGAAGAAAGTAGAAACGCTTTCAAAGTCTTGACTGGAAGACCCATAGGAAAACGACCATTAGGAAGACCTAGGCGCAGATGGGAGGATAATATTAAGATGGATATCGAAGAGATAGGAATACAAAGTAGAAACTGGATCCAATTAGCTAAGGATAGAAGTCAGTGGAGAGCTTTTGTGAACGCGGCACTGAACCTCCAGGTTCCATAGGCCATAGAGTTAGTTAGTTAGTTTGTTAGTCAACTCTAAAATCAATTAAACGAAGTAATGCATTTGAGTGAGCTATTTAATTTGAAAACCCGAAGTTGAGTATTTTATACCATTTTGTATTATTTCAACAAACAAAGGAATAAGCAAAAAAAAAGTATCATTTAAACTAGTCTAATAAACGAAGGCATAAATATGAGTGAGCTATTTAATTTTGTAGCTGAGTATTTTCACGAAAGAACAAAATTGTACTAATCAGAAAAAGCGAAGAAGAACCATTTTAACTAACTGAGAATTTCTGTACCTTCTTGTACTATTTAAACAAACGATGGGATAAATTTGAGTGACCTGTTTTTTGTACTAACCAGAAAAATCGAAGAAGGTACCTTTATACTAGCTCAATGAACGAAAGAACAAATTTGGGTGTTCTACTTTTCCATTTTAATTTGCTGAGTATTTTATACCATTTTGTACTACTCACATAAACGAAAGAAAAAGCAAAAAAAGACCTTTTTAACTAGCGCAGAATTTCTGTAACGCAAAAATTAATTTGGATGGAGTAACAAGAAAGAAAGCAAAGACATGCCATATTAACTATTTAAATAAACGAAGGGATAAATTTAAGTGATCTATTCCATTTTCTACTAAGGAGAAATACCATTTTTATCTAGCTTAGAATTTCTAGTGCATGTTGTATTATTTAAACAAAACGAAGGGCTAAATTTGAGAAAGCGAACATGGATCATTTTACTCAAATTTGGATGGAGTATTTAGCTTTGTATGAACCAGAAAAAAGTGAAGAAGGACCATTATATCTAGTTCAATATTTCAGTATAATTTTGTACTACCCAAATAAACGAAATTTTATTTTTGTACCAATCAGAAGAAAATCAAAGAAGGGTCATTTTAAATAGCCAAGCAGAAAAAAAGAAAAGAATTAACACTTTGTACTAATCAAGTAAACGAAGGTATAAATTTATTGAGGTGTCCTATTTCCTTTTTACCAACGAGAACCATTTTTAACTGGCTTAGAATTTTATACCTTTTTGAAAAATTTGTATCAAATCGAAAAAAGCAAAGAAATACCATTTTAACTAGCTCAGCATGTTACAGCTTTTTGTGTTTTTTGTCTACCCAATTTCTTGACCAATTTGTACTATTTAAACAAACAAAGGAATAAATTTGTGTGACCTATTCACTTTTATAGCAAGCAGAAAAAGCCCCTTTTAGTTTTATACCAACAACGAAGGTCCATTATACCATTTTGTATTACGGGTGGTCTATTTCATTTTTGTAACAATCAGAAGAAAAGATTAGAATTTTATACCTTTGTGGTGTTACATTTTGTATATTTTTGTGTCACCCAGAGTACAATTTAAATTGCCTCTCCCTGACAAGTCAGTTGCCAGAGTCCAATGTTTGTAATCTCTTAAATTCTTAATATTACAATACTACAAATTGATCCATTTATCAGTTCAATTCTCTGTAACATTTTGTAATTTTAGCCCTAATATGTTCTATTCATTCACAATCAAATGTATATGCTACAGTGTCTCAGTGTTCATTTACAGAATTAAATAATTGTTTATCTTTCTCTAAAAATATTTCTACTATTTTGTTGATATAATAATCTCTCTGTAATGTATTCCTATACCAGATTAATTTTTTTTTTCTCCAAAGTATAAGTGTTCTTAATATTACAATCTTTAAAATGCTTCTTTATATAAAGTTTATAGATTTTCTCTCTCATTTCACATTTAATTAAGATCGTCCACACCTGTTGCAATAATTCGTAATCATACTGCAGCAAACAGTTGTGATCTTTTTCATTCTCATTATGTTTAGAACATGCTTCACATAATAATACTGAATTTGGTGTATACTTATTAAATAATTGTATAACACATGTATGACTAATACTTTCACTAGTACACTCGCACTCATTAGCTTCCAGTTCAAAACAGGTAATATTTGAAACACTATCATCATCACTTTCCGGGAGTATTTCATCATTATATCTATTATAGCGTCTAAAATAATACACTTCTTCTATTTCTTGTGTTGGATATATGATTCTCACTTTATCACGTAATTCATCTGGCAAATCGGGGTCAGACGGTTAAATTAAAAGTATAGGTTTCTCGTTTTCACGCTGAATTTCTTTTTCTCTAGGCGAAACATAAGCAATTTCCATGCTAGTCATTTTTCTGCTCTTCAGCAAAAACAAACCAAATAAATAGTTTTCTCACGTGTTGTATGCATTCTCCGTTTTTAATAATATGTCTTAAAACAATACAACATCATAATTTATGTTCTATTATTTCCAAATATACTCCATAAACTTATATTACATTATAATAAAATATATAAATCCAAAAATATATATTTGTCTTTTTGACTTAGACGAGGAAGGAAAGTCTATAAATAATTGAATCGTTGAACAATAGGCAGTACCTTAGCAATACAAATGTTAGGTAACGCATTCGTAACGTTGCTTAAAAATCTGCAGCAACATGGAACTTTTAAAACTTTTCTTACTTTGATATGATCTCTTCTTCTGCTGTGATCAAAAATGGCCATGCATGATCTTTCTTCTTTTTTCTTTAGTACGCAAATTGCTATGGAGTCTGTTCTACACAATTATGACGCAACTCTGGTTTGTTAAATCTCACGTTCAAATATTTTATGAGCCTTTCTTAGTGACGGGAGAGGCAATTTAAATTGTTCTCTGGATGACACAAAAATATACAAAATGTAACACCACAAAGGTATAAAATTCTAATCTTTTCTTCTGATTGTTACAAAAATGAAATAGAGCACCCGTAATACAAAATGGTATAATGGACCTTCGTGGTTGGTATAAAACTAAAAGGGGCTTTTTCTGCTTGCTATAAAAGTGAATAGGTCACACAAATTTATTCCTTTGTTTGTTTAAATAGTACAACTTGGTCAAGAAATTGGGTAGACCAAAAACACAAAAGGCTGTAACATGCTGAGCTAGTTAAAATGGTATTTCTTTGCTTTATTCGATTTGATACAAATTTTCCAAAAGGTATAAAATTCTAAGCCAGTTAAAAATGGTTCTCGTTGGTAAAAAGGAAATAGGACACCTCAATAAATTTATACCTTCGTTTACTTGATTAGTACAAAGTGTTAATTCTTTTCTTTTTTCTGCTTGGCTATTTAAAATGACCCTTCTTTGATTTTCTTCTGATTGGTACAAAAATAAAATTTCGTTTATTTGGGTAGTACAAAATTATACAGAAATATTGAACTAGATATAATGGTCCTTCTTCACTTTTTTTCTGGTTCATACAAAGCTAAATATTCCATCCAAATTTGAGTAAAATGGTTCACGTTCGCTTTCTCAAATTTAGCCCTTCGTTTTGTTTAAATAATACAACATGCACTAAAAATTCTAAGCTAGATAAAAATGGTATTTCTCCTTGGTACAAAATGGAATAGATCACTTAAATTTATCCCTTCGTTTATTTAAATAGTTAATATGGCATATCTTTGCTTTCTTTCTTGTTACTCCATCCAAATTAATTTTTGCGTTACAGAAATTCTGCGCTAGTTAAAAAGGTCTTTTTTCGCTTTTTCTTTCGTTTATTTGAGTAGTACAAAATGGTATAAAATACTCAGCAAATTAAAATGGAAAAGTAGAACACCCAAATTTGTTCTTTCGTTCATTGAGCTAGTATAAAGGTACTTTCTTCGATTTTTCTGGTTAGTACTAAAAACAGGTCACTCAAATTTATCCCATCGTTTGTTTAAATAGTACAAGAAGGTACAGAAATTCTCAGTTAGTTAAAATGGTTCTTCTTCGCTTTTTCTGATTAGTACAATTTTGTTCTTTCGTGAAAATACTCAGCTACAAAATTAAACAGCTCACTCATATTTATTCCTTCGTTTATTAGACTAGTTTAAAATGATACTTTTTTTGCTTATTCCTTTTTTTGTTGAAATAATACAAAATGGTATAAAATACTCAACTTCGGTTTTTCAAATTAAATAGCTCACTCAAATGCATTACTTCGTTTAATTGATTTTAGAGTTGACACAAATTATAATTCCTTTGTTTATTTGAATACTCCAAAATGGTGCAAAAGTAAATACTCCATTCTTTATTTGAGTTGTAAAATTATATAAAATAGTGCTTCTTCGCCTTTTGCTGAGCCAGTTAAAATGCCATTTCTCATTGGTACAAAATTGAATAGGTCACTTAAATTTATTCTTTCGTATATTTAAATATTCAGCTAGTTCATTTTTTCTCGTTGGTATAAAAAGTAGAGCATCGAAATTATTCTTACATACATTCTGAGCTAGTTAAATAGTCAATTTTCGTTTCCTTAAACAGTACATAATGATCTAGTTAAAGTAGCTCTTCTTCTCTTTTCCAGTTGATACAAAAGAAAATAGTACACCTAAATTTTATTCATACTTCACTTCTTTTTTTCTAGTTGGTACAAAACTAAATACTCTATTCCTTCGTTTATTTGAATAATGGCACTTCACTTTTTTCCAGTTGGTACATAAGGAAATAATCCAATCAAATGTTTCTGGTTCGTACAAAACTAAACACTCCATCCAAATTTGAGTATTACAAAATGAAATGAAATTCTGAGTTAGTTTAAAAAATTGTCCTTCTTGATACAAAATTGGAAAGCTCACTCAAGAGTAGAAAATAGTATTGAACTACTGAGCCGGTTAAATTTATCCGATTGTTTATTTAAATAGTACAAAATGATTTAAAATACGCAGCTAGTTAAAATGTATATCGTTGCTTTTTTTCTCGAAGTAAGCCAGTCATATTTATTCATTCTTTACTTCTTTCTCCTTGGTACAAAACTGAATAGGTCAGACAGGCTTTGTTTAAAGTTATTAAAGCTTAAATATTTGACCTTTAACCTCGATGGTCAGTGTTTTCAGAACATGTAGTAGTTGATGACGTATTACTAGATTTGGAAACAGCACCTCAATACGTTGCTCTGTTTAAGAGTTATTTGCGTTCATTGGTTCATTGGGCTTTCATTACTTTTGGAACTTGTAGTAGTTGATGACCAATTACTAAATTTGGAAACACCATCTCAATATGTGGCTCCGTTTTCGAGTTATTAGGTTTTAAGTATTTTGGCCTTTGACCTCGATGGTCATGATTTTTGAACATGTAGTAGTTGATGACCAATTACTAAATTTGGAAACACCATCTCAATATGTGGCTCCGTTTTCGAGTAATTAGGTTTTAAGTATTTTGACCTTTGACCTCGATGGTCATTATTTTGAAACTTGTAGTAACTGATGACCAATTACTAAATGTGGCAACAACACCTCAATATTTTGCTCAGTTTTCGAGTTATTAGGTTTTAAGTATGTTGACCTATGACCTCGATGATCAGTATTTTGGAACTTGTAGTAGTTGATGACCAATTACTAAATTTGGAAACACCATCTCAATATGTGGCTCCGTTTTCGAGTTATTAGGTTTTAAGTATGTTGACCTTTGACCTCGATGGTCATTATTTTGAAACTTGTAGTAACTGATGACCAATTACTAAATGTGGCAACAACACCTCAATATTTTGCTTAGTTTTTGAGTTATTAGGTTTTAAGTATGTTGACCTTTGACCTCGATGATCATTATTTTGGAACTTGTAGTAGTTGATGACCAATTACTAAATTTGGAAACACCATCTCTATATGTGGCTCCGTTTTCGAGTTATTAGGTTTTAAGTATTTTGGCCTTTGACCTCGATGGTCATGATTTTTAACATGTACTAGTTGATGACCATTTACTAGATTTGGAAACAGCACTTCAATATGTGTCTTAGTTCCCGAATTATTAGGTTTTAAGTATGTTGACCTTTGACCTCGTTGATCATTATTTTGGTACTTGTAGTAGTTGATGGCCTATTACTAGATTTGGAAACAGCACCTCAATACGTTGCTCTGTTTAAGAGTTATTTGCGTTCATTGTTTCATTAGGCCTTCATTATTTTTGGAACTTGTAGTAGTTGATGACCAATTACTAAATTTGGAAACACCATCTCAATATGTGGCTCGGTTTTCGAGTTATTAGGTTTTAAGTATTTTGACCATTGACCTCGATGGTCATTGTTTTGAAACTTGTAGTAACTGATGACCAATTACTAAATGTGGCAACAACACCTCAATATTTTGCTCAGTTTTCGAGTTATTAGGTTTTAAGTATGTTGACCTATAACCTCGATGATCAGTATTTTGGAACTTGTAGTAGTTGATGACCAATTACTAAATTTGGAAACACCATCTCAATATGTGGCTCCGTTTTCGAGTTATTAGGTTTTAAGTATGTTGACCTTTGACCTCGATGGTCATTATTTTGAAACTTGTAGTAACTGATGACCAATTACTAAATGTGGCAACAACACCTCAATATTTTGCTTAGTTTTCGAGTTATTAGGTTTTAAGTATGTTGACCTTTGACCTCGATGATCATTATTTTGGAACTTGTAGTAGTTGATGACCAATTACTAAATTTGGAAACACCATCTCATCATGTGGCTCCGTTTTCGAGTTATTTGGTTTTAAGTATGTTGACCTTTGACCTCTATGATCATTATTTTTGGAACTTGTAGTAGTTGGTAATCGATTACTAAATGTGGAAACAGCACCTCAATATGTGGCTCAGTTTTGGTGTTATTAGGTTTTAAGTATGTTGACCTTTGACCTCGATGATCAATATTTTGGAACTTGTAGTAGTTGGTGGTCGATTACTAAATGTGGAAACAGCACCTCAATATGTGGCTCTGGTTTTGAGTTATTGGGTTTTAAGTATTTTGTCCTTTGACTTCGATGACCACTAATTTTGGGACTTGTAGTACCTGATGACCTATTGCTAAATATGGAAACACCATCTCAGTATGTTGCTTCGTTTACGAGTGATTAGGTTTTAAGTGTCAAACAAAGGGCGTATGCCAGATAAACTATAAGACCCAGGTAAAAATAAGTAGGATATTCGTACTCAGCATGGTCGAAAACCCCCATATGCCGAGTTTAATCCAAATCGGTTCAAAGAGCTTATCGAATCGCTATGTTACATAGGTATTCATTGTCTTAAAATAGGGGTTGAAAAAAATTGTATGTAATTTCTGCTATGGTAAAATAGGGTTGGAAAAGTAATCATAAAAGAGAACGAGTACACCCCTTAAAATGTATTCTCTGGTCTGCTGTGTGTTCGTAGTCTCAGTGTAATTTCTGCTATGTTCAACTAGGGTGGAGAAAATGAATACACCCCCTGTGCTATGTCCGCTATGTTTCGTAGTCTCTGTTATGGTAAAATAAGGGTTGGAAAAGTAATCATAAAAGGGAATGAATACACCCGAAAAATGGAGGTTGTTGTGTTTATTATCTGCTCTGCTATGTGTTCGTAACTGCTATGTTACATAGTCTTATGCTAAGGGGTTGAAAACGAATACACCTCTGCTATGTGTTCGTAGTCTTATGTTATGTTAAAATAAGGGTTGGAAAATATGCTCATAAAAGAGAACGAGTCCACCCCCAAAAATGGAGTTTGTTGTGTGTTACGTAGTCTCAGTGTAATTTCTGCTATGTTAAAATAGGCGTTGGAAAATAAGCCGTACTCTTGTATTAGCTCTTCTATGTTACATAGTCTTATGCTCTGCTGTGTGTTCATAGTCTCAGTGTAATTTCTGCTATGTTAAAATAAGGGTTGAAAAATATGCTCATAAAAGGGAATGAATACACCCTTGTTATGTTAGGTAGTCTTATGTTCTGCTATGTGTTCGTAATCTTATATGTTATCTGCTATGTTAAAATAGTGCTATGTGTTACCTGCTCTTCTATGTGTTCGTAATCTTATGTGTTATCTGTTATGTTAAAATAGGGGTTGGAAAAGTGCTCATAAAAGAGAACGAGTACACCCTTGTAATGTTACGTACTCTTATGTGTTATCTGTTCTGCTGTGTGTTTCATATTCTTATCTGTTATCTGATCTTCTATATGTTCGTAATTAAAATAGGGGTTGGAAAAGTGCTCATAAAAGGAAACGAGTTCACAACTGAAAAAGTGTTCTTAAAAGGGAACGAGTCTTATGTGTAATGTGTTCTGCTATGTGTTACGTAGTCTGATGTTCTGCTATGTGTTCGTATGGGTTGGAAAATATGCTCATAAAAGGGAACGAGTTCGCCCCCTAAAATGTGCTCGTAAAAGAGAATGAATACACCCCCTAAAAAGTGTTCATAAAAGGGAAAAAATTCACCCCTAAAATGGAGGTCGTAAAAGACCGTGGGCTCACGGAGTACGGTGGTCAATTTCCCAGGGGCTTGTGAGTTGTCTGATGTTGGCCAATACTGTTCCAGATCGATCAATTTTCCACTACTGTGCATATCTCTAATATTGAGATTGGAGCCAGAACCGGGTTTTTTTCTCGTGGATCTGTTGGAATTCGGAGGTAAAGTAGTAGAGATTGTTATGAAAGTAATTATAAAGACGAGTGCTGTTATTTCTCTAATTAGTGAAGGCTCTGTGCCTCATAAAATTGTGCTCGCTACGAGGAATAATGTCTATCTTAAGCAGTATTTGGAATATTCATTTTGATTTAGTGAAACTGAAACTGAGTTAAATGCCGGACGTTTTTCTACTTCTAAACCTGTTTTCAAGTAGGGCCGCTCTAGTGCTCGTATAATTGCCTTATGCTTTGATCTTGTTGTTAATTATGCGGGAAATATGCTTGTATTAAACTACGGAGTTTTCATAAACCTTCAGAAAGTAGGAAATTTCAGACGAAATCGAAAGAGGAGGGAACCATTAGATCACGATTAAATAAAGGTAATACGAAAGATTATAGAACTTCTAATATGGTGAGTGATATCTCAGTTTAGCACTAATAAATAGTTGTGTGAAGTCACTATATATTTTGTGCGGTTGTGAAATTTCGCTTCCAGAATGTTCGGGTTAGGACTTATTATTTTGGCCCTATATTTCTCTCCTTTAACTGTTTTGTCCTCTCTTAGATTTTACGAGATTTCTGCGTGAATCGACCTCGACATTAAAAGCGGAGTAATGTTTAGAAGATTTATCTGAATGATCCAATATTTTTTCGTTTAATGCTTTTTCTTACAGCTTATTGTAAATTTTTATCTTTCCGTTTTAGATTGATTTCCGCTCGAACGATTAATGCAATTTATATTTCTAATTTCTCCAGCAGTTAACGATTTGAGTCGAGATGTAATTTAGTATTCAATTGTAAATCTTGAAACTGAGAATTATTACTTGAAGTATTGAAGATTCAGACTCAATTTATATGTATTGTTCACGAATATTCAGGAGACTTATTGCGCGCATAGTTCTCTTATATTCATTGTAGGCCGGCTATCTATATTCTAGACTGTCGAGCTATAACAGATATAGACTGTAAAATTGTAGAGAAAACACGCCAAGTTTTGGAGAAAATGAATAGTTGGATTTGAGGTGAAGACAAATATTCACTATAATTAATATTCTTTCGGAGTTACCATTTGGTTAGCAGAAAATTTTATCTCAAATAATTTTCAAAAGTAATTAAACTCTGTTGCATTATTTCACTTAATTTTAGTATTTATATGTTATTTTATAGGTGTATATATGTTCTTCTAACGAAAAAGCACGTATGCACCCTTGCATTATTGATGAATAAAGTTGTTATAATAATTGAAATTTTTGTTGTTTATTTAGCATACGTATGGCTCCCCGAGACTTCTATTCTTTTTTCTTTTCTTCTTTTTTTGTTGTTGTTGGAAATATTGGATCATAATTTTTGGTTGTTCAGGAATCGAGACAATATTGATCTGGTCCGCAATACCCATCTCCTAGGCCAGTTCTCAATGAGTTTGAATCCACAGTTTTATTATTATTATTATTATTACTAGTAGTAGTATTTTTATTTCTTCTTTAATAAGACTCTGCGTTTGGATTCGATTCGATTTGGCTGGGCGGAGGTGGACGTTACACTTTGGACCTGGAAAATCTCTCATTTCTCAATACACTATAAGAATATAACGACAAATGTGTGCGACTGGTAATATAAAGAGATTGAAAGATAACTAGTGAATGGAATAGTTATTCGAATGAAAGAATAAGTAACATAGTCATCGTCATTTTAGTAAAAAAAACTTTACTCTCTAAATCCCAAAATAGGGAGAAATTCATCGATGTCCACTTCTATGAACTGCATATGTGTAGTTTATGATAAATAAATATAACCTCATGTGTGAATCTTAAAATGGAATGAACTTAATGATTGCAAAATAGAAAGGGTGCTTTAAGAATGCATTACTGTATGACGGAGGTCATGACAGATAATGAATTCTAAAGTAGTTTAAATCGGCTCTGCGAGAATAGCCAAAATAACAGGATGTGCCTGAATAACGAGAGTTTTCTCAGAAATCTCAAAACTACTATTTGTGGAAAATATATACATTCCTTAATATTTTCTTGGCTGATTCACATGTGTGTTCAATCTCTATTATAAAATATTCAAATAATAGATGAAGGCTATTTAAAATTTCGAAATAATAGACAAATGATTAAATTAAACTCCTCGTCATCTGGGTTGGGTCGGGGAACTCCCACTGGTGCAGTTGAATGGGTTGACGTCGTGGTAGTATGAGGGAATATGTGTCTCTTCGGGATCACTTCAGCATTGATCCTCAAGTAATAACCTTTGACTATGAACCACCCCTTTTTGAATAGCTGTTCAAGTTTCTTTACCATATTTCCGTAAATATATAGTAATCCTTTATCTTTATTTCCTTCTTCCTTCCTCCTTTTCCTCTTCCTCTTTCCGCCTTTCTACTATATCCTTTTCTTCCTGACATATTTCACTCTTAGAAGCAACATTTAATACTTTTGGACTCACAACTACGTATTTGCAATGAGTTATAATATTATATAGAGTTTTATCTCCCTCACCACAAGAAGCTGTAGTTTTGATGTGAACCTGGTTGAAGCCTGGCTTTACAAACCCTCTTGAATCATTACAGAAAAATTACTGTCAAATTTGCAGTACCTAGAAAAAATCCTATTTTTCAATATAATCCTCCTGTTCCGCCATTACATACTTCAATATCACCACCACAACTAGAGAAAGAAGATCAGAAGTCTAACCTCAACGTCGTAGAATCTCCACACCAGCAGAAAAATCCTGTTTAAAAAGATTTTTCTTCCCTGGCCAATAAAATGGCAGAGCCCTTTTTAATAGGTGCACAAACCAGTTTGCATAACCAAAATAGAAAGAGAAATTAAGGGAATAAGCGACGAAACAAAAAAAAACTATTAGAATGGAATGAAGTATAGAGGAAAACAGGAGACATCACAAAACCTTCAACAAAATCCACAACAGAAGATCAAATACTGGACTTCGCAATATGCAGAAAGCGTAGGTACTGTGCTTCTACCTATTTTAAACGTTCAAAAAGCGAATAGGGCCGATCTTTGTTCAGGAGTCAAAGATCAAGCAATTCTAATGACAGAACAAAGCCTATAAATAGTCACTAAATTACACAGACGAGTGCTACTGGAAACCGGATCCCACATTTCCATCTGGTCTTTCGAATATATACTTCCTTATGTTCAATTAATACCACATAAAACAGCGGTTAAAGGGATATGAAATAAAATTATTACCTTGAAATATTTAGCAATGGTATCATTCAAAGTTGGGAAACGACATTCTCTCATTACTTTCGTATAAGGAAGAAATCATGTATTCCAATTATTTTTAGTTTAGACTTGCTTAAACGCTTGTTACAATCGATTTAACAAAGAATCTTATATCTCTATTTAAAAATCATAAGAAGCCAACATTACCAGAAAAGAACCAGGAAAACATTTTATCACAACACACGACTCATATACTTAGACAAAGACAAGCTTGCTCTTTTATGGACAAACGCATTACGATAGTTCAACTTTTCCACGCATTTATTCCGGTAATAGCATAAAGACAGATTGAAGATTATACATCTTTCTTCGTATCGTTTCTATACGACTTCCTTGACAAGGTAAACCAAATGACGTAATTTCCAATCCAAATAATTATCCTGTAAATTTAAGGAAAAATACGTCAGTGGTGGGTTAATCTTTTCAAGCAATGATAGCGTACAAAATATAAGAAAATAAAAATTGTACAGGAAAAGAGGAGATTGTCATTTCTTTTAAGTATAGATAAAAATTTTCAAAACTGATGTTTTTGCTATTAATCCTAATTTAAACCAGTCGCAGAAACAGGCCATCCATGAGTTATTATACAAACATAAAACTGTTTTTATACACTCTGGACGGAATTGGACATTATAGGGGCTACAATCACAAAATAAGATTCCCTAAATCGGCAGTGTTCTCCAAATCTTCCCTCATCCGAAAAACCGGTGATACATGATCATCAAGGTCAATCACACAAGAAACTCTTACAAAATTCTCATATGCGTGATGGGTCATAAAACTACCACGCAAGCTCTCTTAATTGCAACTAGGATGATTTTACATTGATTAACGAATAACATCTTTTGCCGATGACACTGTGCTGGGAGCTTACAGTTTTCAACAATAGCTATCGGAATTTTATTTTAAAAATTAAAAAGGTTTGTGCTTCACCTAAGACAAACTTATTTTATTCAAAGCTGAATGTTTTCGGATATTTAGTATGAGACAATTCTATTAAAATCTCTGCAAGAAAGCCAAAAATACAGAATTCAAGATTCCACCAACAGTGAATTTTCAAAGTTTTACGGGCTTATGTTCCTACTTACTGGCACGTATCAAGGATTTTGCTATGAAAATGGAACTTTTTAACAAATGTTTCCACAACAATATTTGTACTTTTCAAATAATCTTGTGGATTATATTCCTGATGTGGGGGCTGTAGGGTTCCGTACCTTAGGCGTAAGCAACTACTATAAAGCATGCTTCATTAACGAACACGTGTTTTCTATTCAAAACATAATCACCAACAGACGGTGGAAGGAGAATAGAAGAAAGACGCAAAGTTGGTTCCAAAGGAAATCGAAGATGGCCAACCCTCTCCTCACGATCTTTCTTTTCAGATTACAGCCATAAAAGAAGGCCTCAAGTGGAGAGAAGAGTAAGTTCCAGTGCTGGTTGCTAACCTTCCTTAACTATTCCTGAAATCGTTTTGTGTTAAAGAGATTTCCTTAAATCCAACTTCTAAAGCCGTAATATGCAAAAGAATATTTCTATAACTACCTGCCCCGGAGCACGTATAAGCAGAGAGATACAACTATACTATCTTCTAAAACTACGATAAGTAAGAAAGATATCCTTTAAATCACCACCCTAGGCCGCTGTAGAATAGAAGATTTTACCTTTTAATCTGAAGCTACTTATCACCATCGACTTCGGTAGAGGCAAAACCATTACAGCTTAATCGCATGGTGTTGCTACTGTTGTTGCAACCATAACACCGATCTGAAAATAAGCTAGCAATTATTTATTTCAAACTAATTTACGACTTTAAACTTGATCCAGAGGCATATTGAAACGTGTGTCGCATGGATATTGACTGAACCCTCAGATATTTACAAACCCGACTATCTGTCCGAAACTTGATTCGTGTTGCAAGATGATACACTAGACTTACCTGTGAAATCCACAATGTTCAACTTCATTAGGGGATAAGGAAAAGTGGGATCCTTCTTGTTTGTCGTCTGCAGCGAATCCATGTTCTTCATATATGACCGAGAAATCGGAATCTTCTTATATGGTAGAGCGCCATACCATATAAGAGGCAAGTTGAAAGAAAAAGTGACTTTAGCAAATGAAGTAGCAAAGTAAGGTCACAAGAAGCTAATGAACCACTACACAGACAACGAGAAAATATTAACAAGAAAGCACCACTAAATGTATAATTTGTGGTGAAACGTTCAATGAATTCTGGGTGTAGTGTGAATCCTGCCATGGCTGGGTACATGAAACCACCTCAATTGAATCAACATATATCCATTACAAGTTACCACTGTTAGCTTCGTGGATAGGTTTTCTTATTGTTCCTTCTAGGTGTAGAGTATGATGTTTTTCAAACATCTTACGTGTTCGTTAATGCTCGCCAATATTCCAAATATGTTAAATGTAGTGATCTGTATTGCCATTTGTTTATTTCATTATTTTAACATTTATGTCGATATGTTCAGTTTGTTAATAAAGTTCACATTCCATATTTCAGGCTAATTTAGGGGCAATTTTACATATTTTTACCAAGAGGCAGTTCAATGTGTTAAAATGTCTGGGGCTACCTCTTTTCCCCTAAAAATGTGAAATAATATTCACGTGTTTATATTTCCAGGTTTACTTTCGGAAAATGCTTAGCACTCTTGACTTAGGTACTAATTTCTGCAAAACAAAATGTTGGACACCAGTCAACTCCTTTTCTGAAATTGGGGGAGGCAGTGCTCCCTTACACCACCCTTCCGTCTTGTATGGCACTACAAGTTTTATGAATCCTGATGCAGGGACAACCATGTTTTCAATGATTTTGTATCCATTCAGCACAGGCTGCTCGTATAAAACAGATAATTAGGCCCAAATAAAGATCAATAATACAGTGAGAGCAGCTAGATTCACTTCTTCCAGTCTTGAAAAAAATTCACAAGACACGGTTACTTCCCTTTCCAGTAATGCTACATGATTTGCTATATCTATGCGATGTGCATTGTTAAATCAGTGTACAAAAGCATTTTTTCTCGCTACAAGTGAATGCCGCAACAGGTCAACGAAAGATACAAATATCTACCGAGACAAACTACATAAAATCAATAGATTTCGTTCTGAAACAATCACAGGAAAATACGGATGTTATCAATATGATTGTTTAGCATGTGGAAAACATTTAGATGTCAATGTTCAGCTAGGAGCGCACAATGTAGGAATTGCAACGAATATAATCATTTTGCACACTATTGCCCAAAAGGTATACAAATAGGTACATAAGAGTTACCTGATGAAGATATTCAGAAGGAAGACGAGATCTTCATCCTTACTGAATTACAGAAGAATTAGATGACAGAAGCAAATACGAATGTAGAAGATGAACGAAATTTTACTTCAATGGAAATTATATGTTAAGATCCATTCAGGTAGCCAATACAGAGAAGAAAATATGTTCACTAATAATTAATCGAATTTAATTGGTAAAACGAAATTCAGAGGATAAACACGAGAATCTTGAACCAGAAAATCGATAATAGAGGAACGAGGTCTGTAGACACACCGACAAACATGTAGTAGAAACGGAATACCTTAGTATGAGTCAGGAAATACCTACAAGGTCAACTATAATAGAAGGAAAGAATACAAATAATAGAAGTCCAAAACAAATATGGTAAACAGGTGAGAATAGAAAGAAACAGAAGAAACAATACAGAAATGTAGATTGTGGAATAATAAGGATGTGTAAAAATAAAAGAGAAGGCGAAGATATAGAGGTATTAGACAAGAAAAAGATGTAGAGGATAAGTTTAAAGAAATGATATAAAAAGATGATGGATGGAAGTCTGAAGAATTGAAGCAAACCGTTGATACACAGGTGAAGAAGAGAGTCAGGAAGAAAAGGAATACGTACAAGTTTACTTTTGGCGCACCACTAGAAACAATTTTTAAAACTTATAGTTCTTTAACTAATTTCCTTCTTATTGTCCCCTAAAAGGTTTCCCTTGGCGGCATAAAAATGTCTCACTTGGCATAGATAAAATACAGGGATGAATAATTAAATATGATAGTGCAAAAACTCAAACCAACCTGTGTTAGATGGCCATTAAAACACGAATGCTATCCACGCGGGTCAGAGAAGAATAAAGCTGGTGGGCCCGTACGCTAGCGTGGGATTGCGTCCGAAAAGAACAAGTGTGTCAGCAGTCGGTGATATGTGCGCAAGTCAAGATGGAAAGGAATTGGTTTTGTCAATGTTACGAATTTCAATAGCACTAGTAACGTTGCACTTGAACACATAAAAAACAGGTTTTGTACATTGTGCAAAAATATGTTGCCAGTTTAAAATAACATCTAATAGTGCCATCTTTCATATACACTCACTTATTATTTCCGGCGTAAATCACTTGTAATCATTTTAGACTAGGGACACTACACTTGTAAACCTATAAAACGGAGTATTACTTTGTATTTCATTCTGTCGCCTGCAGATATTTCTTCCTTATAAACATGCCTATCCACACAAAGAATTGAATTTTACATGTAAATAGTTCAAAGTGTCGTGCGCCAAAGTTACACGTGCACATAAGAATGAGATACAGTTGAAGACGGGAGTCAACAGGGAAAGAAACTGCAAAATGGAGTGAAAAGGGAGAAATTTTTCTATGATGGTTATTAGTAGCGAAAAATACATTAATGAAGTGTCCTTTGACAAAGTAGAACAAGGAGAGAAAACGGAAAAAAAGTTCTGATATAAAACAGTTGAATATTTGTTGTTTGTAGTTGGAAGATAAAGTGTTGAATGTTTGTTGATATCGGCTCCTATTGCCTATTATTTCGTGTGCTTGAAGGAACCCAAATGATGTTTTCGAATATCGTAGCTTTTGATATGTTAATAGTATTGAGTGAAGTCGGCAGAATTATCGCGAGGCTGCGCGACTATATGTTCAACGGTTTCCCAAACGTGCTGGGCAGTCGAGGAAAGCATTTCGTCTCTTGCCCTTGGTGTGGAGAGGACTAGGCACGTCCTTCCTCAACACAAAAGACGTCAGCAGATCAGGCGCAGTTTTAAGGATAAACGGTCTCCCGGCATCTTTGCTGCAGTCCATGTGGTTCCCCAAATCTCGAAAACACGATACGCCAGGGATGCTGCGATAAGCAACATGACGGTTTGGAGGATTGTGCTCAACAACGTGCTCCATCTTGACCATGTTCATCTGAATCAGGAACTCCGAGAGCAAGCTTTACATATACGTCTAGAGTTTTGTCAGTGGATGAGTGCCAGGAAACCCATGTTTCCACCGGGACATTCTGAGGACAGATGAAGCGACCTTAAAGAGTAATGGAGATGCCATCATATACAACGCACACTACTGGTCCAGTTTGAATACTTTTTTTGAAGTGTCCACGTGTACTACGAACAGAGAAAAATGCCTGTGCCGGGTGGACTGATAGTAGGAATTCAACTTCAAATAACAGACGTAGATC
Source organism: Thermobia domestica (assembly GCF_964235325.1). Lineage (NCBI taxonomy): Eukaryota > Metazoa > Arthropoda > Insecta > Zygentoma > Lepismatidae > Thermobia > Thermobia domestica. The sequence goes on from NC_137457.1 coordinate 144,653,224, forward strand.
CCAAACCGCAGAATTTAACGAAAAGTGTTTCCCGTTAAAGTTGTTTCTATTTCAATAACACTTCCAAAGAAATCGAAATTGATACCAATTTCCATTTGAAATTTTGTAGTTGCCCACCGTGGATGTATCCCCGCTACGCCACTAGATATAGAAGCATCACCATTGATTCTTCACGTACGATTTGGTCATTTAGTTTTTGTTGTTGTTTGAAGTGTCTGCGTGCACTACGAACAGAGGAAAATGCCTGAGATGGGTGGTCCGAAGTGGCAATTCAACAACAAATAACATAAGTAGATACCAAACCGTATAATATGACGAAAATGTTTCGTGTTAAAGTTTTTTCTTTATCAGTAATACTTCCAAAGAAGTCAACATTTTGGAGTTGATCCCTTTGATGCATTCCCGCTACGCCACTGGATATGGGAGTATCACCATTTTATTCTTCAGATACGATTTAGTCATTCATTTTAAGTTTGAAGAGTCTCTGTGCACTACGAACACAGAAACGAGTTTACCGGGTGGTCTGATAATAGCAACACAACAAATAACAGACGTAGATCCGAAACCGTAGAATTTAACGAAAAATGTTTCCCGTAAAAGTTAATTCTTTTTCAATATTACTTCTAAAAAATCGAAATTGATGTCATTTTCCATTAAAAATTTTGGAGTTGACCCCCTTGATGTATTCCCGATACGCCACTGGACACGGAAGTCTCACCCTTTGATTCTACATGTACCATTTGGTATTTTTTTTTGTTTCCAGAGTCTACGTGCACTAGAAGCTGAAAAAAAGGCATAAGACTGGTGGTCTGATACACCCTTTTCCCCTCCCTAAATTGCACCGCCAAAGTAAAATCATAAAAGTCATCCCAGGTCCTAACTTCATCTTGTTGAAAATTTGAATGAGATCGGTTTCGTGGTTCCAGAGTTATGAAGTTTTACTAGTATATACCCGCTTCGCTGGTTGAAATGAAATTTTAAATGCGCAATTCCGTGTCTCATGTGTTTTGTACCCGTGAAATATGCTATTTTCGTTTTTAATGGCATCGAATTAAACGGCATCGGAAAGATCGTTGATCACCTCGGCGACGCTATTAATCATTTTCGATCATTTTATTATCTCCCCATCTCCCAAGCTTCGGGGCTGAGTTTGGTTTCAAACGGGATCGGAAGTTTCATTCTTTACCTCAGCGACCCTAAAAACTACGGATCAGCCACTAATGTCGGATAATTTTGAACATTTTCATATATCTCCCCTTCCTCTTCTTTCATGTTTTGCGGTACGGCATTCGATGTTTCACCGGTCACCTCAGTGACCCCGGAAACTATGGATTCGCTACTACTCTATGTTATTTTTTTATTTCCCACTCTCCCCTCTCCCAAGACGCACGGCTGAATTTGGAATTAACACCATAAGAAGTGTCATTGTTCATCTCGGCGATCCCAAAAACTATAGATTCAACACTAATTTCGAACCATTAAATCCCCCTCCCCCATGTTGAAGCCCATGTCATCGGAAGTGTCACCGTCCACCTCAGCGACCCCAAAAATGTGGATTCAGCACTAATATCGGTCATTTTCGACCATTTTTAAAACTTTTACACCCCTCAACCAAGTTGAAGGTTTGAATCTGAATTTAAACGGGATCGAAAGTATCACTCTTCATCTAAACGACCCAGAAAACTATAAATTCTACTGATAGTGGACATTTTCGACCATTTTGATATATCTTTCTCCCCCTCCTTCAACTTGTGGAGCTGATTTTGGATTTAAACCGTATCGGAAATGTAACTGTTCATCTTAATGATTCCGAAAACTATGGATTAGACACTAATATTGGTCATTTTCATTCATTATTATATACAGCTCCACCTCCCCCTCAAGTGTGTTGCGGCGCACGGCATCAAAATTGTCACTGTTAATCTCAGCAAATCCTAAAACTATGGATTCGACACTAATATTAGCCATTAGCCATTTATAATGTTTATTCCTCTCCCCTACGTTGCAACTTCCCCCTCTCCAACTATCAGGGCTGAACTTTGATTGTTACAGCATCAGAATTGTCACTGTTTCTCTCATCGACCCCGAAAACTATGGATCAATACTAATATTGGTCATTTTGATCAATTTTAAATTTCTCCTCCTTCCCCCTCCCCTACGTTGCATTACCTACGTTTGGCTACGTTTGGCTACAAAGTGAGTAGCCAAAAGTAATGCCTACCCGAAAACTCATGTATGTTGAAAATTTGATTGAGATCGGTCAGATGGTTCAAGAGTGATAAAGTCACAAAGGCAGTCATTTTTATTTTTTTACATATATCTTCCCCTCCCCCTCCCCTATGGTGGCTCGTCATAGTGAAACGATAAAAAAGCACCCAAGATCCGACCCTCATACATGTTGAAAATTTGATCGAGATTGGTTGGGTGGTTCAAAGTTATTAGTTTTATTGTTTTTATTCATACCTTCCCCTCCCTTCCCCCTTCGATAGGACCTACCGTTAAAATGAAACTACAAAAATGTTTCCAGATCCCAACCTCATGCATGTTGAAAATTTGATTGAGATCGGTCGGGTGGTTCAAGAGTGATGAAGTCACAAAGACATTTTTTAACATTTATCTCCCCCTTCCCTATGCTGGCTCGTCATAGTGAAACGATGAAAAGCACCCAAGGCCCGACCCTCATACATGTTGAAAATTTGATCGAGATTGGTTGGGTGGTTCAAAAGCTATTAGTTTTATTACTTTTTATTCATGTAAAAGTAAAAACCATTTCGAGCAACCACTAAAAATGCTCGCTTTGCAAAAATTGCTCACGGTGCGGCTGTGTAGACCGATCGATCTATAAAGATTGGTGGGTACACCAACGCACACACACACACACACACACACACACACACACACACACACACACACACACACATTCATTCATTCTTATTTTATTTATTTTTGTATATCTTTATTGTGTTCTCTTTGTCATTATTCATAGTCACATTCATACTAATATCAAGTAAATTTATTTATTTATTTATACACTGTATTTATAAACTGCATTTCCGGCATCTACGGACTTCCGCCCATCACATGGGAATGATGTTTCCCGCCTAGCACAATGTCCGGGGGAGGGTAAAGATGGAAACGAATTGAGAGGGAAGGAAGTGGCCTGAGACCTGTAGGGTACCACCCAGCATTGCACTCTAGTGAATAAGGAAAACTCAAGAAATACTTACTCAGAATGATTGGCCTGAAAAAGTTATTGCACTTTCTTTACGAAGTGACCCATTTTGATATGAACCCGTGACTGCTCGCACCAAAGGCGAGAGCTTTAGCAATTACTCAACGGGGGCGATGTGAAATAAATTGAATTTGATCATTGCACTGAAAAAATGCTGTAGAGATCTAACATATTACTTCTTTTCCTAATGTAGAATAATATGCTAATTACATATAATAAAACAGTCTGTGTCTGTCATTCTCCGTTATTAAGATATAGGGTATTAAATTTCCAATATAACACCGAATTGGAGATCTATAAGGTTTGAAGGAAGTGGTATGCACATAACGATCAAACCAAAATTCTAATTAAGCGGGTTATTTCAAATCCGGAAACGATTATTTAATTTCATTAGTATTGTTGGCAGATGAAACAGAAAGTGTATTTTTCTTTTTTCCTTTTTTAACAAAGAGGTGAAATAGCAAAAGCACACACACACATGGATATTTCTGTTGTTGATTTCCAGTTTCGTTGAATGGAGTAGATCATATCAAGGGTAGAGAGAAACGTGTGTTTCATATCTACCGAAAAAATGAATGAGGCTTCTGTAATGGTTAACAATAGAAATGGTTGTGTTTATAAATTAAGAATTAATTTGTTATTGAAAACAACAAAAATATTTTTTAGAAATAGATAAACTAGACTATAGTTTGGTATTTATTATTAGGAACCGTATTAAAAAAAATAGCCAATCCTCAACCCACAAAGAAAGATAAAATTGCAAAATAAGAGATTCAAAATAAGATATGGAACATAACAGAGGAATATGAAGAAGAGGAATGCAGCTGATTCGAAAAATGGAAGATAATATTGGGAATTAAAAGAGGAAGCTGAAGATGGAAAAATGTGAACGAAACATTTCCAGACCAAAACCTAACACACACACTCACACCCATACCTCCTATTATTACCGGGACCTGCCAAGAGGCAAAATACTTACTACTACTACTACTACTACTACTACAACTACTATTACTACTACAACTATTACTACTACTATTTCTAATAATAATAATAGCCGGTACTGCGGAAGATAAATCTTGAGAAAAGGAAGTTTTTAATACTTTTTTCTTTGAAAATATGGGTAGAGTAATTATTTCGCAAGAGGTAGTTAATTGAGGTAATTCATGAATCTAAAGTGGCAGAAATCAACAATTTTCAAGTTTTAACGTTGTCCACTGTTAAACAAAGACGGTAATAAATAACGAGTAGTGGTTTGCTGCAATTGATTAAGCATTCCAAGAATGCCTTCCATCTCTATTCCTAATACTGAATTAAAACCGAAAGTTTTAGAAGTAAACCATTATCGGTTTTACGTTGATCACTACAGAGCAAAATCGATAATAGTAACCAGTGGTTTTCGGTAACTGCTAATTCCTTTAGATTATATCTGACAAATGATTGTCTAGAAATAAAGTACCACACACAAGTCGTTCCCAGAACTTGGCCGAGCTCAGCCACCAAATGTAATGTTCTTAATTATATAGGTTTGGACTGCCCACCGCCAAAGTTAGTTGGGATTCGGTCAGTAGTTATAAAGAAAAATCAAAACAAAAGCCGAGCTCGGCCATCAATGATAACGATGATTAATCCTTAAATGATGTGTTAGTCCACCAGCAAATTTGGTTTAGATGCTGCGGGTAGATACCGTCAAACAAAGTACCGCATAGCGTGCAAGCAGAGCTGAGGCAAACTGAGCCGATAACGTCCAAGTACAGCGATCTTTTTCGTAATACTATTGGCTAATTAAGTAGTTATCCAGAAATAAGGTATCAAATTCAACCCAAGTCAAGCCTCTTCTTGGCTAAGCTTGATAAAATATACCAGCCTTTATTCCTTAGGCAATAGACTACTAGTTTACCAAACATGTTAAAGATCCAGTCAATATGTATTCAGAAATGAACTTTAGTAAAAAAAACGTAAAGACAGTTATGACATATGTTCTCGATTAATGTGGAAATCGGAAGTTGCAGTCCATTTCTTTCCCTTTCGATTTTATTCTTGAGACACTTGTTCTTGGGACACTTATTTTATTACAGAAAACAGCTTTCCAGCATCTATTACCGTTTCTATTCTAGGAGATCAACACTAAAACGGAAGTAGTTTGATTTTGCTACTTCTGGTTAGAATAAGAGTTTAAGAGAGATTATACCAGTTTCTACATCACAAAATCGATTCCAGAAAACAGTTTCCACCTACATGTTATATAGTCCAGTCAATATAGCCCATTTTTCTGCCAAGAAAGGAACAAATTAGTAACAAGCTGAAAATTGGTATGGTAGTAGGGGGATGTGTCAGGAATAACATACTAAAAGTCCCCTAAAATCCCACTGTAGCTTTTCCCGCAATTTTGAAAAATGTCCGCCATCTTTAGATGACGACAAGGAATTTATGGAAATCGTCACCCTTTATGTTTATTCTTCTAGCAACCGTTCTAATTATCACAAAGCCATGAATCATATATGGTTGGAAAGCTTGAAGGACAGAGAATCTAAATAAATAACATATATGTCCATCGTGCTAAATTTCTAGAAGAAGAGGAAGAAGTAAACAGCTTTTTTATTTTTAAAAAAGGTATTTCCAGAAATCATGAGAAGTTTGCAACACTGACAGTTATTGCACACCAACGAAACACCATCAGTAGATACTCTTGACATTTATATTAATCATAGCCAACAATGACACAAATCGGTGCAATACAAGCCGAGAAAAAAATATAATTTATGTTACTTTCTGACCTCTTTGTACAAAAGTGCATAAGGTGACATACACTTTCACGGTTCTAGTCAGCTTCTTTTATTACATAGGACCAAGAGTTATATACGAGGAAATCTTAGATCACTAGAAATCTTAAGAAACATAAATTCGAACGAGGTAACACTTATACTAATCAAGCCCAATTTCTGGAAGGAGCGCAAAACCCAAAATTTCGGGACAAAACGTGATTTTCACATACATTTTTCAAACCTTGCAACACTGACAATTATCGTATGTTAACAAAACTCAGCCACCGTTTTCACTATCGTCATTATTAATTTACTTTTAAAATGGCCAACGTTTTTCACAATGGAGTAAGCTTTTATGATATATAGTTTTACATCACTTAAAAATAGCACAAAAATTATTTATTGACAACATTAGAAAGTAGCAGAAATTGGTAGTCTCCTATTCATAGGAAAATCGTAATTCACATACTTAAAATCACTCTCAACTACAATAGTCATTTGAATGTAATTTTTTAAAAATATCTTGTTTAAACTAGAATGCAATTTTCCTCGTAGTATCCTTCAAATCAACTTAATATTTACATTAGACGTTAGTATGCACTTTAAGAACATTTTTGTAACTAGTCCATTCGGACTTACTTTATTAGAAATCAATGAGGTTATCATTATCTCGTTCATCTCTATGGTCTTCATCATTTGGTTCTGCATTCATACATCCAATTCCTCGACAATGAAATAAATTAGAGCACACAATTCTTGCTTTCCGAGAACCGTACATACGTTCACAGCCCTTTTTACAGTTACTGGATATCACACGGAGTGGGTCCTTGGTCATTCTTGCTGGTGCGAGAATACCTCCTAATGTTGTCCATCCATATTCAGTCGCTCGCAAATCATTTCCACGGTACTATTGAAACTGATGATATGGTGTTTCGCAGCATCACCGGTGGGTGGCAGTTTTTCCAATTGCATTTCGTTCTGAATTTTGAGCGACTTACTGCAAGAGACTGGAATTCATCCAGTAAGGTTATTATTGCTGGATAATCATAGTGTGTTAGTAGAAATGATGTGCCAGCTTCATAGATTGTACATTAGCATTATCATGGTTCAAAACTTCAAGTGATCTCCATAAATCTTTCCGTTTTTGAAGTAATCGCAATGTTTTTTTCTTTCCCTGTCGATACAAACCACATGATGTATCGCATCCAGTTAAAGCATGGTAACTGAGAAAAACTGTTAATATACTTGTCTGTGTATCTTACAACTTCTTAGTACTAAATTCTTTACTCACGTCTTGTACACGCCCAATGTCGTACTGATTATTTCGAAATGTGATGTCGTACTGATTATTACCTTGTTCAAGCAAAATGATTAAAATGTCAACATACTCGCCATTACTACGACGTGCCTACAAGGATTTCAAGACTTGGCTACAGCAGTTTTAGCTATAAGTGCGTCAGCATCACTCCTTGCTTGCTGGGTTTGAATTCCAACTTGTGTCAAATGAACCATTAACTCACGGGTGAAACAATCCTTATTTTTGAAATTACCTAAGAATTTATCTTTTTTGTTAATAATATGGTTTCATTTGTGAATAATACCAAAGTTGATTGAACCTTTGACTCACGTTGCTCCCACTCAGCGGCTTTTGTACAGTTTTCAGTGCAATACCCATAAAAAAATAATTGTTGCTTTCGTTCCTGAGTTTGTGAGTACATAGGACACATACGAGTTGTGCACGTCAAGGCATGTTCCATGTTGTGGCCAAACAACATGATGTAGAAGCAAGCCTTCATCTATAACGTACACAGTGTTTTTAATTTGAGTTTTAAAATTTGTCCGATATTCAAACATGTCGCACAAAGCGGACTTTTTCGTTTTTCTTATAGACATTTCTGTGAAGAAAGTGAATAGGGTGCAAGCTCGTAAGCAAAACACTGCTGGAGTTCTTTTTCGGACTTCTACTCATACGATTCAGTTGAAGTATGGTGTTTACAGCCAGTAACTCAACACGGATACGCACTACATTGTGCATTACGGATAGTGGGATGACTTTATTATTTTGTTTAAGTTTCACATTTCCCAAAGTCTATCCAAACATTCCTTCCATAGCAGCCAATCCGATTTCCTTAGATTTATCAGTTGACCATTTCATTACCTACCATGCCAATGTTTAGGGACGCGAGCTCCGGATATGAAGGGAATGGAGAATGCTGGCAAAACCAACGCAAGAACTTCTTTAGATGTAATATGTCACGCGATTGACTGCTTTGGTACAGGTCCACATGCCGACCAGTGTGAAGTTCATGCCTATCTTTTTTAATAATTTTTCAAGACATTCTCGTAAGTGGCACGCTGCTGGCATACTTGACATACACCTAGATATTATCTTTTCAGTCATGTCTCCCATGGGTCAGTCCACCGCTGCTCTTCATTGCTCTCGCTAAAACCTGCTCAATCGTCATATCAGACCATGTACCACTCCAAAATATATCTTTTCTACGAATAGTGAAGTAACCGTCTCCTGCAAATAGCTGGAACTGATGAAGATCCATTTCATCCTCCAACCGCAACATTTCTTGTAAGTACAGATGTGCGTATTTGGCATACAAAAGATGCTCAGCTGCATAGAAGTATGGTAACATTTCTTACATGCAGTGAAGATCAAGATTCAAGTCTCCAGTTCTTTCGAATTAAAAGACGCATAATTTCTACAAGCTGAAAGTACAGAGCGAATAACTTAGAGATACGGCTTCTTTCTGCAGCAGTGTCAATGATTAACTTTAGGTCATTTGCAATTTTGATTGACTATGAATGTTGAACAACTACATGAGTATCGATATCTTCTTCAGTCATCAGAGGAATACAAACATCTCGCAATTGACGCACAAACTCCTCAGTGCCGTCTGATTCATTAATTAAACAGTATATATTGCAATTGCTAAGGGCCGTGTTGTGTTAAAAAAAATGAGCTCGCAAAGCACGAGCAATAAGAATGGCCTGGCGTTATCTGTGGCATGGAGTTACTAGCATACACACAAGACCAAAGTTCTTCAATGCCACTACCTTTCATTATATATGCAACTGTTTCCATAAATGACATTATAGAGTGAAAACCCCCAAAGTCTAACAACCACTGACGGTAATTCACCAGAATTTCTACATGCTGCTACATTGTCACATGCTTTAGAGTACAAAGGTTGATCCAACGTGACTAAGCACGCTTTTTTGCTTATTTCCTGTACATTCTTTGCTGGCAAACATAAGCGCCGAGTATACAGCATCCATGCTTATTGGTTGAAGATTGATAAGAGGTTGAATTACTACTTAATATGTTCGATACTTATGGTTGTTGCTTGTCACCAGCTGTATAAATCCATTCCTATTCGGGCAAGTTAGTGTCTTCAACCTTTTGAGAATCATCCATGTTACATCGTACAGAAGGTGGATTTCAGTTTGGATATTCAGAACACGAAGGTATCTTATATCTTCAATGATTAAATCCGAAAGGCCATTACCTTTTCGTGTGTATGTTAAAAGTGGCATATTCCATTCATCCTTTGACAGTGTACGTTTTTTGAACCCAGGTATTGCTCAATGATATGCGAGCGACTGAATATGAATGGACAATATTAGGAGGTATCCTCGTACCAGCAAGAATAACCAAGGAACCCGCTCCGTGTAATATCCCGTAACTGTAAAAAGGGTTGTGAAAGTATGTACGGTTGTCGGAAAGCAAGAATTGTGTGCTCTAATTTATGTCATTGTCGAGGAATTGGATGTATGAATGCAGAACCAAATGATGAAGACCATAGAGATGAACGAGATAATGATAACCTCATTGATTTCTAATAAAGTAAGTCCGAATGGACTAGTTACAAAAAATGTTCTTAAAGTGCATACTAACGTCTAATGTAAATATTAAGTTGATTTGAAGGATACTACGAGGAAAATTGCATTCTAGTTTAAACAAGATATTTTTAAAAAATTACATTCAAATGACTATTGTAGTTGAGAGTGATTTTAAGTATGTGAATTACGATTTTCCTATGAATAGGAGACTACCAATTTCTGCTACTTTCTAATGTTGTCAATAAATAATTTTTGTGCTATTTTTAAGTGATGTAAAACTATATATCATAAAAGCTTACTCCATTGTGAAAAACGTTGGCCATTTTAAAAGTAAATTAATAATGACGATAGTGAAAACGGTGGCTGAGTTTTGTTAACATACGATAATTGTCAGTGTTGCAAGGTTTGAAAACTTTATGTGAAAATCACGTTTTGTCCCGAAATTTTGGGTTTTGCGCTCCTTCCAGAAATTGGGCTTGATTAGTATAAGTGTTACCTCGTTCGAATTTATGTTTCTTAAGATTTCTAGTGATCTAAGATTTCCTCGTATATAACTCTTGGTCCTATGTAATAAAAGAAGCTGACTAGAACCGTGAAAGTGTATGTCACCTTATGCACTTTTGTACAAAGAGGTCAGAAAGTAACATAAGTTATATTTTTTCTCGGCTTGTATTGCACCGATTTGTGTCATTGTTGGCTATGATTAAGACAAATGCCAAGAGTATCTATTGATGGTGTTTCGTTGGTGTGCAATAACTGTCAGTGTTGCAAACTTCTCATGATTTCTGAAAATACCTTTTTTAAAAATAAAAAAGCTGTTTACTTCTTCCTCTTCTTCTAGAAATTTAGGACGATGGACATATATGTTATTTATTTAGATTCTCTGTCCTTCAAGCTTTCCAACCATATATGATTCATGGCTTTGTGATAATTAGAACGGTTGCTAGAAGAATAAACATAAAGGGTGACGATTTCCATAAATTCCTTGTCGTCATCTAAAGATGGTGGACATTTTTCAAAATTGCGGGAAAAGCTACAGAGGGATTTTAGGGGACTTTTAGTATGTTATTCCTGACACATCCCCCTACTTCCATACCAATTTTCAGCTTGTTACTAATTTGTTCCTTTCTCAATCCTATCTTTACTGGACTAATAGTTTTTGCTCTCTGTATATTAAATGAAATAGGAAGTTAACGGTAATTTATAAATCTTCCTTTTCTCTGGGGCATTAAGGATGAAAGTTATTCTTGGAAAGCTCTATCAGTTCCCGAAAATTGTATCTTACTATCTATTAATAGTTTCGCACCATAGTGATCAACGTTAGACAAGGAAATGGTCCATTTCATCCACTTCCGGTTTTACTACGGTGTTATGGGTAAAAATAAAAGTTGTCTTGAAACTTATAATCCTTTCCAAAAGCAGCGTTTCTCAATAACACTTTCTGGTCTCAAAATTTGAATCGGAAATGACTTAGTTCTATCACTTCCTGTCTTACTAGTTTTGAAACTGAAGATAAAGGGCGTCCCTGAAAAGCTTCATCGATTGCCTAAACATTTCGTGGTTATCTATTATCGTGTTTGCTCTGTAATAATAAACGTTAAAACAGGAAACGGTTCATTTCTACCTTTTCCAGTTTTACTGGAATGCTAATAATGAAGATTCAGGGCTACTCTTGAAACGTTTAATCGATTGCCGAAACCCGCGTTTTGCTCTATCTTAACGTTTTATGTGTATAGTGCTCAAAATTGAAACAGGAAATGGCTCATTTGTACCTCTTCCTGCTTCACCAGACTGTCAAGTATGAAGATGAGAGTATCTTGTAAACATGTAATCGATTGCCGAGTACCAGTGTTCCCTATTAATACCGTTTTTGTTCTATAATAATCAATATTAAAACGAAAAATGATTCATTTCTAGCACTTTCGATTGGCAAATCATCTATATTAAAGAAATCCTTATAGATAATCACTGTATCTATCTATTACAAAATACAATTTAAAAATTTGCATCCGTTCAAATGTTATCGTTCGGAGTAACGGACGTACGTGTGTACGTACGCACTAATATTACGATGTTACAAGTTCCAATACTTCATCCTAATAGTAATATCCGCACGTAAGAGGATCACGTAATATTTTCTCAATTGATTTCAAACCAGAGGTTCAAGTATATTTGTTTCACTTCTAGTTGAGTAGAAAGATTACTGTCGATATGGAATATACTGTTTGGTACTTAATGAATTATATAAGACTCCTTCTCGCTCTCCATTCAATACCACTCAATGTTTGTACTGGAAGTGATTGATTTCTGCCACTTGAGGTTTTAGCAGAAAGGTTAGAGTCGAGTTAGAACATTCTTGGCACTTCATTGACTACAGAAAACGCTTATCGCTATTTATTGCGGTTTCCAACTCTCAAGATAATATTTAAAGAAGTTTTAAATGAAACTTTCAAAGAATGGTACCACTGCTGCACCTAACACATGAAGTTGTTCCATAATGATTAATTCGTAAGATGATGTATGTGGATTTCTTAATGATAGTGTAATGAAATGCCTTCAAATTAACAACAAAATAAAAAGTTAAGCTTATCTCTCAAATTTTGCAAAATGGATGTCGAAGGGAACAGTCTACAATGACATATATATATATATATATATATATATATATATATATATATATATATATATATATATATATATATATGAATATTAATATACTCCACGCTTTCCGGTGGTTGCCACAAATCTTCGGATAATATTTGGTTTCATAATCGTAAACGGATATATATATATATATATATATATATATATATATATATATATATATATATATATATATATATATATATCCTGCATTATATTATTGAGATTATTAATTCTTCGAAATTCAAATATATTATTTAGGCTATTTTAGGACATGCACTTTCTTGACATAACTCATTCATATTTTTTCTCTGGTTGGAAGCCATAATGCTAACATTTCACTAGCGATATTTAAGAGTGTATAAACTTGGCATGCTTTAGCAAGGAAATAATTTATATACGTATTTGTTGAAATGAGAATAATTAACTGATGTAAATATTAAGATGGATAACTTGAGGCATATATTTTCTTCTCATATATCAGTTTACGATGCGACGCGCTTCATTATTCTCACTTTTGTACTACTTCTACTACATTATATGATGCCATTTTTATATGCTGCCACCGCCAATGCATGCTGAATGTACTTGTAGCATTTTTCTTTTAAACTCAACAATACTTACTATCCTACATGTAATGAATTATGAGCAACCTAGCTGGTTACGTTGAGATGTTTGTAAACCAACGAGTCAAGTTTTGAATTAATGAAATATCCAACTTTATAATTCACCTTCCTTTATTCTCATCATTTAATACATCTCCAAAATATAAGTGTTGTTTATATTGCAAGATGGAAATTGAAATAAGTAACCACACTAAAATTAGTAGCCTTTTACTATGGAAATACAATTACTATTGAACTACGATTACTATTGGATACTGTGGGTTTCACCCGGACATCATTATTTTAGTTGAGTTGACTTTGAGTTTAACTTCCCGTTGAGCAGTGAGGCTATATGAAACGTGGACCTAGTTATTAATGTGGAATCCGGATCACATGAGCTCCCGCCGAGAATCGAACCCGGGTCTCCCACGCCAAAGGCGCGTACGCTAACCGCTTAGCCACGGAGAAATTCAGATCTTTATTTGAATTACCCAATGTTTCCTGGATACAAGTGATACGTAATACTTGACTATTGAACTGGAAATATATTAATTGAGTGCCTGGTATGTGAAGTTAATATCAGAAATCGATGCGTATTACCTGATTTGTGATAGTAGAGGCCACCATGCCTTGCAAAGCAATGTTTAAGTCTTGAACTCGAATTGGGACAATCTATATCATGATGGAAGGAATATTTTAGAAAATTGCTGAATGCAATAATATAAATGGACGGTCTGCAAGCGCAAAGTGTAAACTATTTGCTTGTAACAAAACATAAAATTTTAGAGACACAAAACATATTTTTTTGTCTTTGAGCGATGGTTGGCAATATAAGAGACCATATTTAGTTAAGGACCAGAGGAGAACATTTCTTCTGATTTTAGATTATAGAAGTTATGATCTTAATTACCTTTAGCATCGCATTTTTTGAAACTTTTGATAGGTAGGTAATGATGCTATCATGTGGAAGTAAGACCTAATTAATGTGTGTTCAAATATATTTATCTTGCCAATTTTCTACCTAAGTTATGTCAAAAGTACTCAAAATCATTCTCGTGTCTTGTTTTGAACTAATGCCAATACTACTTTAGTGATCAGACTTCTCATGTGTACATTTTGAATTCTGAAGGTGTGTTTAAAAATGTTGTTACTCAACTAACGAAAACAATAGTAATACATTAAAAATGTTATATATTTTTTAAATTTCATAAAATGTTTAATGGATTATAAGCTGATAATGGAAATCAAACTGCCACTTATATTTGGAACTTTATGTTACTTTTTCCTTGTCTTCCTTTCTTTCTTCTTTTCTTTCTGATTGTAATAAAATGTTTTGTTCAACTGCAGTTAGTGCGTTTTTCATTTAGAAAGTGTCAAATAATGTACCTCATAAACCTAATTGTTTGTTGTTTTGTGGAACGAATGGTGCTATGAATGAGATTTACTTTTAAGTTTAGCAACCTAAGATGATATTGAATGACCGATTTTGTTTATTGTATAGCTATAAAACAAAGAAATTACATGTGCTTTTAGAAATTAAAGGTTAACAATAATAACTACAAAGCAAAAAAAATAAATTTGTTCATTTTAATATGTGGTGGCCAACTCTGACTTTTAGTTTCTAATGAACGTAGATAAGGGCAATATTTTGACAACAGTTTCTAAACCTTTAAAATTCTACTAGGAACTTCTGATGAATAACCTTATGCAGTATTCAGGAATGAAAACTATTTAAAATTTGCGTTTACGACTTTCAAAACTTAAACTATTTAGAAGAGAGTACAAAATTGCCGCATGAAACAAGCTACATATGCACGGTCTCTACAAGAGTGATATAATTTTTCATCGACTGAGGTAAATCAAAGCTACTCAATTCCGTAAATTACTTTTGATCTAGTCAGTGTTGTATGTATTAACATGTGTGTAGAGTTGCAACAGTTTCATATATGGATTTCTTTCTTTCGTATTCTACGGAAAGATTGATAAATGAACAGCGTATACGACCTGTCGTAAGCCTTTGAAAATATTTCAATAATTATCCTGATATATTTTCATTCTTCTTTCCTTCATATATTCTTCCTTTCATACCTTTATCATAAATATTTCTATTATGTTTTCTTTACCTACTGTCCTTTCTGATGAACTATTCTAAAAGAAGTTATTCTTATTTCTCCTTTCCCTTCTTCTACTTTCATCTTATTAGTTTTAGTGTCTTTATGTATTTTCTAATGTAATATATAGTTTTTCCGTTATAGTCGTGTACTATTATACACGATCTAATATTTGATTAAATAAAATCTTTGGAAGTCTGATGACTACTTTAGACAAGGAAAGGTGACCGTTCAACAGAGTACATGAAGTTACAGAAAACGACCCACAAAATAAAATTGTTTTCATATTACATTTTGGCGACAAGTTTTTCATCATTCCTACACGACTCCGAATAACGACACATCTAACATTTCACAACTGAAGTTTAAGGAAAAAAATACGAGACACTAGCCATGACTGGTCATAAATAAGTGACAAAATGTGTATGTTCAAACATATTGTTTAACAACTGTTTAACCTACAATCAACTTCTTAGTAAACTTTGACATATCGCTGGACGTTTCTATTTTTGACATTACAAACACAGTAACAGTTACTATAGATCATTGCTTGGCGAATGTTTTGCTCTCTCCTGCGCTGGCTTTACTGATTTCATGAATTCCTTCATAAAGTTGTAGGTGTCTATGATAATTAAGGCGACGAGTGCATAATGTGAGCTTGTTTTACAACGAATTAGTCTTAACTGAATCGAATTGGCTGATTTTGCAATATCCTGAGGATAGATCAGTTCTCTTCTCTGACAAACTTGGAGGTATATGCTTTCAAGTAGCATAGTTTATACTAGTTGTCACAGTGATTGCAAGTTGTGGTATTAAAATTTAAAGAAGATAAAACAAGGCGAACTTTAGTTATATAGAGTTATTAAGTATATTAATTACAATACAATTCTAGACACGGATACAACGTTTACATGTTTTATTGAAGCTTTATTTTGTGATTTGATCTTTTCATCTGCTTTCTACACTTAATAGAAAATTGTGTGAATATTTCCAAAGTCAGACACATCACCAGGAAAATAATCATCTTCTGCAGTGTACACATTATTATTAATTTCCTCTTAGAAATGTTATTTATATATCAGTTGTTTACATGAAATAAAGCTAAGTATATCAATATTTCGATTTTCGCCATTATCAATTACAGTTTCACGTAAATTTATCTCATATACATTTAAAGATTATATATATTTACCTACATAAACTGAATTAAAATAATTTGCGCCGTCACCAATAACTTCCAGTATAGAGTTTTTCTTTTACGTTCTATAGTTTACTCCTTAATATTATAAATATTGAATATCAAAATTAAGCTGCATAAATTTTCGTTTACAAAACTAACATGCCAAAGTAAGAAGTTTATAATCAAGTATGAATTTAAAAAGAATCACAAAATATTTTAATTTCTTAAATATAACAAATATAGGTTAACAATAGAACGAACTTGGTGGTTGGTTTTCTGTTGAGAAAATAAACAGACAAATTATATATACACCACTCGAGATTCGACACGCATCTCATGGATAGAACTTTATGTTATATTGTTAAAGTATAGCACCTACATATTATGAATATGGTAAGCTTTTCTTTTCTTTTCTTTGATCTTGTAGACGGTGTACCTCATTGCATTGTCATTAGTAAATATATTCCCCATCACAATTAATTTAATGAAGATAAATGTGAAATAAGATTTGTTCCTGTATATTAACAAAATTATTATTTATTTGTGTTAGTTTTGTACGTAAATTATTGGTGAATTTTGCATATTGCTTCACAGAGCTCGTTCCGCAAGTTTGTTCTTTTATTTCATTGTATCTATATGGACACATAAATCAATTATTTGTATTTAAGTAAAAGCAAATAGAATACAATATCTAACAGTATATGTTTTAGGTTAACTGACGTAGATATTTAAGAGTACTTATTACCATGGATTACTTTGAATTATTTTTAATTAAGAGTCCAGTAATTTTCGTACGTCGTCTGAGAAATTTAAGTTAAAGAGGTGTAGAGAAGTGCCAGGAGCAGGGTCATATTTGAGCAAATATGGTTTTGAAGGATTTACATAGTGGAGGATGCCAATGATGTGAATGTATTCGTAAGTCGAGAATGATTCCAAATAAAACACAGACTTATTCAAAATCTGCTACTGAGGTAAAAATTAAGTTGAAAAAGACGCTACGATTATTTAAAATTTAGAGCAAATGGTACGAAATACTCAGCAAATATTAGGGAGGAATATGTCAAAACTTCATGAAAAATAATCATTATATTTTTTAAGCTAGCTTCAGCGGACTGATGGAAAGCTACAATTAAAAATATTTGATTGATACATAAAGTCATTTAAGAACGGGTAACACTTCGTACTTATCTGTTACATAAATAAGGAAGGATAACACATAAATGATTAATATTTTAAAAGATAGAATCATTTGATTTAAAATTCGACGAAAAACGCCGAGTAATTGTTCGTGTTGAAACATAAACGCATCTCGAAGTACTGTATATTCCCAATCCTAAAACATATTATTATCACTACCCTCCGAGAAAGATCAATGTACTGGTGCGGAAAAAATACCGCTAAGTAAAATTCAACTCGAACGTAAAATTTGTGAATTTATTTAGTAAAATTAATGTTCGTACCTACAATAAGAATAAATTCTCACATTAACATCAAGATTAAATAAAGGCTACAAAATCACAAAAAATCAACAAAACTTTTAACTATATTTCATCAATAGTCAATAACACATTTCCAAGCATTATGTTAATCTCATTATTCAAATCCACAATGAAAATGAAAATGAAATCTTTAAGTTTTACGTCCCATGGTTATGCCGGTTAGGCTAAAGGAGACGGTGATGATGAGAGATGAGTGAAATGGTGGAATGAAGAAACTGGGAGGAAACGGGAGTACCCCGAGAAAACCCACGAGCACGGTGTTTGTCCACCACAAAGTTCACTTGGCTGGGGCTGGGATCGAACCCGGGACCCCAAACACCAGAGGTGAACGCTCTACCACTGAGCCACCGCGCCCCCGAAATCCAGAATGAGATTATTATTTAGTATCTTATATTATTTTTGAGTAATTGTTTAACAATTGGTCAGATGATCTCCGTTCGTGAGATATTTGTGAATAATGAGAATTTTAATTCCCATTGGGGAAGTATTTACTTTAAGAAAGTTCTGAAAATCAGTAGGCAAAAGGTTCACGAGTAATATTATTCCACCTAATTAGATTTTGAAAGAGATTATTCTATAAATAAAAACTTTTATCTTTTTAATTCTACTCTGGATATAGTATTACACAACTCAGTAGTACTGTGAATGGCGATACAAAAAGAGTGAAAAACGAAGTATTATGTTTTCTATTTCTAGCAATATAGTAAAATAAGCTGAATATTGAAGGAACTCTTCTTTATTTGTTTTGCTCATGAGCTATGGTTCTACGTAGTAAACTTTTACTTTATATTTTGCACACATGAACTTTGCTAAACGATCTTCTTACTTTATGGATATTTAGATTGGATAGAAAAGGAACACTGTTCTGAAGTTGTCTTCCCCTGAGTATGTAATTGTTATTTTCTGAAGTGCAAAGAATTCATTTGTATAATTGTGTGGATATCATGAAATAGGATTGAGAACTAGAGTGAAATATGGCCTGATGAAATGAAATTGCATGTAGATAATGCTACGAGTTCGCATATATGCTTGACATTTTACATGAGCCCTAGATTCAATGAATTTAATCCGAAATTGTTACGAAAATATACGTAATGGTGAACGATGATCGTTTCTTGACACAGAATGAGTATGATATCTGTGTCCAAAAACTAAAGAAGCCTCTCATGACATTATACAATGGAATTATCATAATGATTCTGACACGTTTTCCATCACGGGTTTGATCGTGAGTTTTAAAATGTTTTTCCACTTTTTTTTTTCATTTAAAGGAACTAAAGGGAACAGTGTGCTTGACATTGGAAACAATATTTGCAGTGTTTCTTTTTCATCCATGATACTCTAGTATTAATAAGGAACTTTTTGGGTTATTAAATTTAGATTTTTCTCTTCATTTGCAAGCAATTATTGTGATAGAACTTAGTAACAAATGGCAGAGAAGTGAACAAATTGTCAAACGTATATTTTTTCTCTCACATATGAACATACTAGTTAATTCTACGAAATAACACTAGAACGTAGATACACAATTAGAAGTTGAATCACTCCTGGTATAAATTTATGGATTTAAAATATAGAATATCACAATATCACACAACGTCAGAATCATTATTTAATAATATTTAAAAGATAATAATTTTGTTATTAATGCGTCCCAGTAAGTAAATTTATTCAGCATTATTCTCAAGACACACATAGTTTTGTTTGGTTTAAACTGGGCGATAAAATAAATTACCTAATACACACAGTTGATTATTCATCTAAAGTTCAATTTTGCTCAAAAAATAAAGCTTTTTCGAGAAGTTAAAATCTTGTTAGTGACATGGTAAAATCAAGTATAATACTCTTTCTTACTATGAATCCGTTCTTATAGCTTTCGTAGTCGGTTCTCAAGCACCAACTGCTCAATATAGTCAATAAATTGTTTTCAGCTCCGAGACATCTGTGTCTCGAATAAATGATTCGTTAACTGACCTTGCAATAGCGATACTATTTCTGATATTCTTTCATTTCGATCAATAGCGTACGCCTTAACTTGATAGTAATTTTCTATATTTCTGTGTCTCGTGAGATTAATAGCATCATTTATACTGAAACAAATTACACACTTTCCGTCCGGAATGGACTTATTTATACATATCTGTTCTCAAGAACATTATATATTATAATGTTTGAAGCTGCTTTACATTCTTAAACCCTTTACCACTACTCTTATATTTGTTTTCTGAGCTCCTAAGTGGTTAGCGTACTCGCTTTTGGCGAGGTACATCTTGGTTCGTCTCTCGGCGGGATGCTATGTGATTCTGATTCCACGTTAATCAGTCGGTCCATGTTTCATATAGCTTTGCTGTTGAAAGGAAAGTTAAACTCAAAATCAACTCACTGCTTACATATATATATATATATATTACCGTAGGATACATCTCAAACATTAATGTATTGGTGATGATATTCCTATTCAGTTTTCAGAACATGCTGGAGCTGAAGAATGATTTCGAGAAACAAGATCATTAAAATTTTAAGAATCACTTACATTACTTTTCTTAGACTAATCATCTTCTAAATTTCAATCTTATATAATGTCTCAAATCGTTGGAATGAAATTAGAGTTTTTATCATCAGCTTTGAATTAAAGTGTTATCTTAATATAATCCTTACTGAGAGACTGCAAGTATTTTTTCATACATTTGAATTGATCATTGTGTAAAATTGTACCGTTAAATAACTCACACACACACACACACACACACATATATATATATATATATATATATATATATATATATATATATATATATATATATATATATATAAGTTATTACCTCATGAAGTTCATTCAAGCACACAAAGCTATTAGAGAATTTTCGCTTAGCTAACAGTCTCGTGGGCTACTGATGCACTCCAAGAATGCAGGTAGTGCTTTTTTTCTGAAACAGATATCACTAAGCAACTAACAACTAAAACTTTAGGGCCAAGTAGAAAACTAGAGAGAGCTACAAGTCAGTGGTGATATATTCTTTAAAAGAGTCAAAATAAAAATATATAGGATGCAATAGTACTCCTGATTATTATTATTAAATATTCTGCCTTTCGGCAGGTCCAGGGACTGATGAGGATTTTTTTTCAATTTTAAATCTTCGCCTGGATCTGCACCTTCCTATTTTAACTTCCAATATTTCCTAGTATCTTTCAAATCATTGATCAGCTGTGATCTTCTTTTCCGTATTTCTCGCTTCGCTTCCATCTTTCCTTCTATGGCGGTGTGAAGAGGACAATTTTTTCGCATGATGTGTCCAATACAATTGGCCATTCTACGAACGAAAATGGCTAGAAATGTCCTCTTTTCTTCTATTCGTCTTAAAACATCTTCGTTTGTTGCTCTCTCTCTCTCTCTCTTTCCATTTTATCTTCTCTAGCTTCCTCCAACACCACATTTCGAAGCTCTCCAAATATTTTCTCTTTAACTTCCGTAATGTCAATGTCTCTGAACCATACAGTCCAATGCTCGATAAATAACACTTAACCAACTTCTTTTTAAGTCCAATATTGGTCCTGCTAGTTAAGAGTAATATTTTCGTTTTGAATGCTTCTTTAGCTATGTAATTCTTGACCTGATCTCTTTGGTGCAGTAGGGGCCTCTCGTCAAAATACTTCCCAGATACCTGAAATTATCGACATCTTCAAATTCTCTTTGCTCTACTCTGATCCGTAATGGCGTGTTACCACGGGAAATTCTAATGACTTTCGAATTTTTCGATGCTAATTCCCATTCCATATAGTTTTCCAGTACCAACTGTTTTGTCAATCATCTCATATAGTATTCTTCGGTTTAGCTATTATAACCGTATCATCTGCATACCTGGTCTTGTTAATGATCTGCCCTCCAATCTTGAAATCTCCAATACCCATTATTGCTTCTTTCATTAAACATTCTCTGTAAATGTTGAATAATTGGACCAACAAACTACATCCTTGTCTGACTCCTCTTCCAATCTCAACACTATTGGCCTCTCCTTGATTCAAGCGCAGCTTTATTCGTAGTTCTGTGTACAGGTTTTGAATGAGTCTTCGATCTCTCCAGTTGACTCCTATTTCTTTAAGTATTTTCAGAAGTTTCGTCCAATTGACTCGGTCGAAAGCTTTTCGGCAGTCAATGAAGCACAAACACAACTCTTCCTTTACATCAATAATTCTTTCTGATATAATTCTCATCAATCCAATAGCATCTCTGGTGCCTTTTCCTTTCCGGAATCCAAATTCATCTTTTTCTAATTTCTCATCTATCTTACTTTCCAGCCGCCTATTCAGTATGCGTGCAATGATCTTTCCAGTATGGGAAATTAGGCCAATGGCTCTGTAATCGCTGCACTTCTTTTCTAGGTTTTTCTTGGGCAATTTAATTATGTAACATCAACAAAATGCTTTGATCATTCTCCACTCAGGCATATCTTCTTAATAAGTGAAGTCAGTACTTTCATTGCCTTGTCTCTTAATCCCTTGAGCAAATCTACTGGTATGTCGTCTTCTCAAGTGACCTTTCTCCTTCGCATGTCTTTGATTACTTGTACTCTTTAACTTTTCAATATACTGGGTCCTTTTGCACTTCCGCCACCAGGAGATTGTGATCCGATTCAATGTCCGCTCCTGGAAGTGTCTTCCCGTACGCTATTCCTGAAACGTTGCTTCACAAGAATGTAATCGATTTGGTAGAGTTTCGTATCTCCTGTCCTTTTCCACGTGTACAGCTTGTTTTTCGTTTTCTTGAACCACGTGTTAATGACCAGCAGATCATGTTAACTTTTGACCTCGTTCGTTTCTTCTACCTAGTCCAAACGGTCTCACTACCTTATTCTCAGCTCCTTCTCCTACTACGCTGTTGAAGTCTCCCATTACTACGGCGTTGACCTTACCTCTTCCTTCCTGATGCAATATGTCACTTATCTGATCATAAATTACTTCTACTTCATTATCATCATGGCCGGTTGTTAGCATATACACTTGTATTTATCAAAATATCCACTGGTTTTGATGGAGTTTAACAAACACCAAGCGGTCACTGCAGTATTCCACTTTGGTTACACTTCTTGCTACTTTGTTCTTCATTGCACTCCTGATAGAATTTACAAATTAAATGAATAAATGATTCTGTAAATTGGTATATTTGCCCCGATTATCACACGTTGAGAACTAGGTGAATATAATGTGTTGTTGCGAATAACGTCCACCCTAGAATTCGGAATGTTCAAAATTGAAATATACAATTAGCACCTAGACCTGAATCATGCTCTCATTTCTAGAGAATGTGTTAAAGTTATATTGAAACACGAAACTTCCAAAACACAGTTTATTGAAGTTCTCCTAAAGAAATGAATCAACACAGACCCTAGTCTAGAAGTAAATAATGTTAAACTATTTCTTGACTGACTGCATCCACAATATTGCAAATTTGATGTTATTCTCTCATTGAAATGTACGCTTTTAAAGATCTCAAGCCAGTATCAACATTTTTGGTCATTTGTAATACAAATGAATATTTAATACAAAAAATAAATAAAATAATGTCCAGTACCTTTTTAGTACATTTGGTGCTTAAAATAATCAGAACCTATATTACGCTTGATGGTTTTCATGTGCTGGATGGTGGTCGCTTACTTTAAGAGAAGAGATTAAATAGAAACTACTTTGAAACCAAATAATGACGTGTAGTATTAAAACAGTATTAAATCACATAAAATACAGTATTTCACTTTGGCTTGACTAATATCGACATGAAAGTTATAAATAAAAGAAGCACTATAAAAGTTATGCTATTACAAGTCAGAAAAAATATAAAAATTTTATCCCCTTTAAATCTCATGTAGATATTATTCAGAAAATAGCATTAATTAGATTAAGATCAAGCACAATTAAATAACTATATAAATGTGATGAACATAATTTGTTAGGTTCCCATGAAAACATTTTAAAAATCTAGAAAAAGACACGACTATTAACTTAGATGTGATGTGCATAAAGCCATAATTACGGAACTAATTAAACAATTTGTTAATTACACATACAAAATTATAATTTGTCTTTATTGGTTCCGATCGCGGAGTATGCTTATGTTGAATGTTTTCTATGCAAACTAGATACCTACGAATCTAATTTATTCAGCTAAGAAAATATTACATTCACTTCCAAATAAGTCTTGCTATAGTATTAATCATTGAGATGAACATCATAATGTTCAAGATATACATATTACGCGAATGAAAAAATTATTAACATTTTGCAAGATATTCAAAAAATCAAGTAAAGCAAGTAAAAATAGAATTGAAACAAACCGAAAAATGAAATATTTCAAATTACTCCCACGGTTTGAATTGTAGGATAAAGGAGATGTTGATAATGAGAAATTAATGAAACGGTAGAATGAAGGAAGAAAAAGGAAACGGAAGAAGCCCGAAAAGAGCCACGCACACAGTGTTCATTTAAACATACTGATGTATATATTTCAAGTTAATTTAAGAATAGATGTACTCAATGTGAATATTTAACAACCATGTGAATGAAACTTAAATGTATGTAGCCACAAATTAAGAACAAGTATTGCTGAAAAATATAACGACAAACTATCAGATGTTGGGTAAAATAAATGATAAAAATAATAGTCGAATTAAATGCCAGTGTAAAGTTAATAAGAATTTGGCAATTATATGCTCATCACTTAACTGTGAAATTAAGAGTTTCAGCTCAGTTATTGTAATATTACAATTATAATCGTAATATTGCTTCGTTATAAGTTTGCAAATTGATTGTTTAAGTTATTGTTCTGTTTCTTAAAATGTTAGATAAGGATAGATTAAGGATAAGTAAGGTTAGAATTGATATGTATTAAAGATGTAAGACATATTACTGTTTAAACACGCCGATATAGATACGAGGAATACTAGTAACTTTAAGATTACCAACTCATTTACGGAAGTGTTGATGACATGTGGATTGCATCTTGTTAGTCCTGTAGAGCAACAGAAACACTAAACATCATTACAACTCTTAAATAATATACTTGACAGAAGTAATTAAGAAATAATTATATCAATATGAGTGCAATAAGTCAACAAAATTTAGTAAATGGAACTCACACTGCCAAATGCATTACATAATAAGTACAAAAACATCAGAATAATGCAAAGAAACTTAAAAGTGCTTTTGGGATATTAAGCTATATAAACATTTCAGCAAATCCTTCTTACAGGTTATGGTGTAAAGAAAAGAGAGAAAGCTATGTAGTATTACCACTAATAACTTCAGATATAACATGACGCATCCTCAAAGTCACAAGGTAAACTTTCTTTTAAAAATCTAAAAACTCACCTACTAGTTGTTTATTTTAGTGTTAGTCAATTACGTCTACCTGAACAATGGGCCATATTGATGTAAAAATGCTATTTTTAATATACTTAGGAAATAAAGTAGTGGGTACGCGGAGGCCTTTCATTTGACTATTAATTCATTCGAACACCATTATGCAATTACTAATTAATAAGGCAATGACGAACGAATAAAAACATTAATTATTCTAAATCTAAAATCATATCCATAACTTAAAAAGCATTAATGTAATAATCCAGAAAAAATAAATATTAAATATATCAAATGGAATAGTATCAATATGAAGTGGCTAATAATAAACTTAAGAGTAAACTTAAGAGATGAAATCACACAATCTATTACGTGTTTAAAATATATATAGATAAAAATAATGCATTCAGATAATAATAAGTTACAGGAAGTACCATTGATGCACTTTCCTAAAACATTAATTTCTAAATACCTTATAAGGTCATATTTTGAGAAAATCGATGCTATGAAGAGTTTTAATTGGTTTCGTCATTTCTTAGTTGTAATTGGCATTAGTATTTTTAACTTTTAACTACTCTATTTAGAATACCAAAACTAGTTCTTAACAAGCATTCTAAACTTTCATTGATATTTATGTACTATAATTAAAATATCATATTTTATTTCTAGGTGACACAACATATAGGGATGTTCAAAATCACTATCATTTTATTGACTGCGTATCACTTGGCCCCAACTGTTTCTCATATTAAACATGGTAAGGTTACGATACAATTTAGCGTTAAGATCAAAACATTAATAATATATTTAATGTCAATGAAGTTATTTAATGCTAATGTGCCTCTAAAATACTAACTTTGTGTTCAGAATAAATGTTAAACACCCACGGATCTTGAACACATACTTCCGTTATTACATAATTTCAGTTGATTCTTTATAAAACTGTTACAGACAATTAGTGTATGTAAAAGAGTTTGTTTTATACTCGTTTTCCAAGCTCGAACTGAATGTGTTAGAACTAGTATTCTCTTAGAGATATACCATTTACTTGATATGAAACATACGTTTTAGATTGGATACTGAAACATTCTCTAAATATATATATCTTTGTTAATGTTGATCTTAATTAATTGGTGCTGTTGATTCCATACTTAATCACTATTTTGAAGTTGTTTTTGTGTTTCTGTCAAACGTAGCATAAAATTTGCTTATATATTGAACAAATTCAGAAAATTATTCAGTTCACAAACTGTGCTAGATGTTTCTGTTTAGACAGGATATATTTAAATATACTAACAATCGATT
This sequence comes from Thermobia domestica, assembly GCF_964235325.1. NCBI lineage: Eukaryota > Metazoa > Arthropoda > Insecta > Zygentoma > Lepismatidae > Thermobia > Thermobia domestica. Next base: position 144,679,763 of record NC_137457.1, read on the forward strand.
TTACAAATTGTAATCACAACATTTATAAATTCAATTAATTTTGTTTCACATGGTTACAAAATGACCTTGTGGTGTGGATTTTTGAAGGAAACTGATTTTAATTGGTCGGCAGATACTTCCCACTGGAATATTGTTTTGTACGTTTAGCTAGAAGTAAAAATGATTTCATGTCAAAACTATCTCGTCAAATTTAACAAATGCAATGTAACTTATCCTTATAAGTTAATTAGTAACATATAATTTACCTATGTGCTTAGTAAATCGTTAAGGGAACGTATTAATATATCTAATTTTTATACGTCTTATTGTATTGAGTGGATTGCTGTGGCTTAAAATTCAATGATGTGCTTGATTTGTACCTGAACTGCTTCATGTATCAACGTCGATTGTGATGATTATTGAAAGTTTCTATTAATATGAAAAGGTGCGTTAATAATTTTTACAGCAGTTACGACCCTCTCTCACTCTCTCTCTCTCTATACATATATATATATATATATATATATATATATATATATACGACTTTGAAATGAATGTATACATAAAACGGTACAGAAACACATTTTACAAAAAATAAATCTCTGCATTTTGTAATATTTCATTAAATAAAATTATGAATATATACATATTTCATAATTGAATAAATTTATATTTAATTATCTTTGTTATCTGGAATAGAATTTTACATGTAGCTGATAAATTTACTTTTATCGATAATCAATAAATCTTTGTCTGTTTCTTGTTTTGGTTTCTCCTTTCATTTCTGCTGTAACTATGATGTAATTCTTTTATTTTTTATTAATTCTTTTTAAAAAATCTACTTTGTATCTTAATGTTATGTTGTGTATCATAATACATGCTTAACGCAATTTTTTTTCCACTAAGATTACATTACGGTTAAAACTTCCAATACTATTTTGTATTTAATTCAAAATTCCATTTTGTAAAACAGACTCTTCATAATCTTGCTTCGTTATCTCTGATTTTTGTTTGTTTTTACTTTATTTAAATACATGTTTGTTATTTTTTTCAAAACAGTATGTGTTTATTATATAAAACTTACAATTTTGAAACAGTACAAATTTATTATCAAAATTTCTTAATATTTCATTACTTTTATTTCATGTCTTCATGTTTACTTGTAACACTACTCCAAGTCGATCTATTTGGAGAAAATTATATTTTTATGTAATGTTTTCATTTCTACGTAAGATATAAAAGCATCAAATGAAATACTACATTACGATCCAACGATCAGGGAATCCTTACGATTTAAAATACGCCTTACCATATTATTTTCTAATTAACTTTATACAATATGTTTATCTTTACATTTAGTAAGGCAAATCGAGAATCTGTCCTTTTTATCACAAAATGCATAATGTAGCAAAAGTTTTCCAATAAGCTTTACAACTACTGTACACTACTCTGTTAAAATCGGCCAACATCTTCCACCGCAAAAAAGTTTTTTTTTTGTTTTCACTGTTGGGCCGCGTTGGCTCAGTAGTGGAGCGTTCACTTCTGGTGCTTGAGGTCCGGGTTTGTTCTCAGGCCTCGCCAAGTGAACTTTGTGGTGGACAAACACCGTGTGCGTGGGTTTCCTCGGGGTTCTCCCGTTTCCTCACACTTTCTTCATTCCACCATTTTATTTATTACTCATCATCACCGTCTCCTCTAGCCTAACCAGCATATACGTGGGAGGTAAAACTCAAAGATTTCATTTCATTTTTTGTGATATTTTGTTCTACACATGTTTAAGGTTTTAACGAACATTACCACATAGTATTATATTAATTTGCATTTGTTGCTGCTGTGAGTGTAATAATGGCTTTGATGCAATTTATGACACTGTTCTTTATAATAACATTAGAAGGGAAAGAAAAATATTATATGAAAACCACAAATAATTTTTCTTTCTTATTCTTGTCCAAATAGTAAATAAAATTTATTTTATTTTGTCCGTTTCCAAATGTAAAATTGCATTTCCTCATGGAAGAAGATACACAAACATTCAACATCCATCGAATTATCTCTTTTTTGTCGGAACCAATAGTAGTGTTTTAATCTTTTAACAGTAAATGCCTATTGAGTTTGCCGAAGGACAAAACTATGTAACGTCGTCACAGTAAAAATTGCATTGCGCGCTAAATCGAGTCTGGACATTCCAAACCTGGATATCATAAGTTTTAAGCATGTAACCTCCACACGAGGCACCATTGGTAATTCGAAAACGATGCATATACTTTATCATTATTGTTGATGTTACTCAAACAACTTGACTTTTAGCTATGTTTTGTCAATATTTACCTCACGTACTATACAGGATCTCTAGTCTTCTTATTATGTTTTTGCAAGAAGTTTCCAATTAGACTTCTCCTTATTACAAATTTTGAGATATATGAACAACTTAACTTTTTCATTCATTTTCCATTGACCTTAATGCTCATGTGCCGTGATGTTTTACCATGTTCCATCCACTGTAGAAAAATTTCTTTTTTGAATGCAGAATCTACTACTCTTCGATATTTAAACTGCATGTCAGCCATCTCTCTCTTCTTTTTGTGAATTATTTGTATTTCATTGATTTTACCATTGACATTAACATTAATGTTTCAGGTTTTCTTACTATATTCCATTCATTTTACAATAATTTGCTTTTGGAATGTAGAATCTGCATAATATTTTCTATATTTCAACTGAAATTTGGAAGAGTGTATTCACATCACTGCAATCGATTAGGTTTTTTTCTGTTTAAGAATGAACAACCGTATCTGCAAAAATATTGTGTTCTTCAATTTTAATAGCGAACTGTACGAAGTTCTATTTTTAAGCGCGGAAAATTTAAACTGAACTTCTACAAACTTGTTTCATGAAATCGTAGAAAATAATAACCAGTTCGAATTCAAATTCAAGGTTCAAACTTGTATCAAGAGAATTAGTACAATATCAAATATTGGGAGCCACTGTGGCTCAGCGGTAGAGCACTCAAATCTGGTTCAAGTGGTTTACCGTTCGATCCAACCTCGAGAAATGTGAGCTTTGCGGTAAATGAACACCGTGTGCATGGCTTTTCTTGGGGTTGCCCCGTTTCCTCCGTTTCATTTTTTCTCCTCATCACTGTCTCCTTTAGCTTAAACATAAGAATTTCATTTCATTTTATAACCGTTACTAGGTTATATAAATATTTTTTGTGGACTCTCTGTATATTTTGGAAAGACAGAAACCTTTCTTCGATTTATACTTTATTTTGCGACGCAAATAATTCCTTTCTTCGAAAGAAGTTGCTAGTAACCGATTTCTTTCCCACGAATTACAACAAAGGTGTCTTTCATCGTTCACCAATACATACATATGAAACTTTTTTTTTTTTTTTTTTTTGCGGTGGGAGGATTAGAGTGAGTAACAAAGACCACACTCATTTTCTGAACTATGTATATGAAACAAGTATTTCTACTACTTCGATACTTTAGTGTTTCTTCCTTACTCATTAATATATAAATAATACATTATATAGTTATCTTTTTAAGAAAATGAAGTGTTTTCGGCAATTACGTATGGACATACTAGCATGGACAACTTCGACCTAATCAGTCTGTAGCCTGGCAATATTGTTCAGCCACACTTTATCTAGAGTTCTCACGACCAAGTTATCGTCGTTTCTTCTATATTGTTGTAAATGAACTGTGAATTAAGGCAGATTCTTTCAACATTTAATTCGCATATCTATACAGGTGATTTAATCTGATTATATTTTAAAATGAAATGCCAACATTGGTCAATTGGTAAAGCCAACTCATATCTGGAGCATATCAACTCTAAGAGTTTTCTCCGTCTGTGTATTCAGACAACATGTTCGTTTAATTCTCTACAGAATTAAGTAAAGCTGCGAACGTCTAGTAGCAGCCCAATGACTTGTACAGCTGTTTTCCCCCGTTTAGCGAAGTCCCGGTTTCGCTGACCTAGTGTGAACCAGTTTACGATATTTTTTTTACTTTTATAGCATGCCAAAACATGTTCATTTCATCGATACCTCAATTTAAGTTTTTGGTGCATTCTCAGCGTAGCCGAAAGGAACTTCCGGTGTTAATCCACAGTGCAAATCGCAGAGAACATTAATTAACGGTGTGAGAAAAGTATTTGTGGCGAACTCCCAAATATCATATATGTATGTATGTGTGCGTGTGTGTGTGTGTGTGTGTGTGTCTGTGTACGTGATACAATTTTAAATGACTACAGCATCGTAAATTTTGAAGTGTATTTTGATATCTGTGAAAATACTTAAATCTTTATATCCATATCAGTGTTTAGTGTTCTGATTGTTTTTCTTCTATTTATGTTTTTACACAGAGTGCACTTAATAAATAAGCATAGTATTATTTTATTTAATGAGTTTACGTTGCATGTGTGAATTATATTTTTGTGTGTCTGGGTCTGAGCAATCATCTGGATGTCCGTGAGGATTTCGAGACGAGACATCCGAACCTCTCGGTGCTTGATACCCATCTCATTGTTGGGACCTGAGAGCGATTCAGGAAAGTTCTGTAATCCCTTTTTGGAAAAGTTCTTTAATGTCTTAACCCTCTAAGTTCAGATCTCTTGAAATTACTCGTTGGTGGGACAGCAAAAGGCAAGTATGCAAAAGCGGTTACAATATCGTTTCATGACAAATATTCGGGTCTGCGTACAGTTTTAAGTAGAATATCTTGCTAACTTATGCTAATGTGATTGGATGATAGCAATGAATTTCGCAGAAATAAAATGATGTATTGAAATCATAAAAGAAATGGAGGAGAAATTCAAGACCATTGGAAGATTGTTCTCATCCCCGTCATATCTCACCACGTGATTTTAGAACGTTTAAAACGTTATCACGAGGAACACATGAAATTCGTGAGACTAAAGAAGAGAAGAGATAGAAAAATATATTAGAAGTAAACAACTGAATTCCGAACAGGTGCTTGATCAAATTTGTTCGACATCACCATAAGTAAATTCAAGTTAATAGTGTGATAACACTGGACCAAATAATTATTTTTCCCGTTCATGTACCACGGAACTTAAATAAGAATTAATATTGTCTCGTTGAGTATCAAAATGACACGAACATTAGTACTAAGGGCACTGGGAAGAGTAAGAGAGGATGAAAGTGGACATCATTACTAATCTGAGACACATCGGTCTATTTGCTACAAATTTAAACATCATTACGGTCACAGTTCATCGTCATCAACTACTGGATAACATTGGGAATCTATTGAAGCCTCAAAACTTAAACCAATCTTGCACTTCATTATCATTTCAAACTGTGATTCCTACCAAGCTGAAGCAAGTAAGAATCTATAGCAAGATGATCTCCAGCACTGCGATACGTACGGAGTCTCTGATCGAGCAGCGCTTGTCTCTCCTCAACTTATTCAAAGATGTGAGATTAATCTTGTTCGCAGATACGTATCATGTAATCGAAGAAAGGAAAATAATAAGAGAGTTTTCAAAAATTTAACTTTTCCAAAGGTTTGAATTTTATACAATTAAGATCATAAATTAAAAAAAGGAGCATTCGTGTTTCAGTCAAGAAAGGTAGTAAATATTATTGCTTGAAACGGACTGAAGAGCATACAAACCTTGTCTGATAATCGATAAACGAATACTACGTAATGTCACACCTCAAATATACCATTCACTATATTTCAAGAAACTACGTTTGAGTTATCTTCTAATATCAATGTATTGATGTTGGCTGTCATTGGACGTGATGTTAATGTGACTAATATGATCACGAATAGCAACGTTATATGATTATTGAAGGAAGAACTGGACAGACATTTGCACGGGCAAGAATGTCTGCTTCTGCCAATGTACTCCCCATTCACAGATTGTTCCAATATTTATTTAGATGGTGCCACAACTCGGAAATAATCGCAAAGCAATTTGAAATCTGCAACAACTTGCCACTGACGTAATTGTTTTTTGTTCAAGCAAGGCGCCAAATCTGCGTCAGAAATAGTTCTAGATCTAAGCAAAGAACATAAATATCCGTACAAGAGTTTTAAAACAGTTGTTACTCAGGATTTTTCCATGAGTTTACTCAAAAGAAAACCTTTATAAATATGTAAGATGCTAGGCAAATAGCCCAGCCCAAAAGATGCGTTAGTACAAAATTGAAAACTATTGATCTTGCATACTTTCTGCCACCATTTCCCAAGATTGCTGATTTCCCTACTAAACAGAGAAATATGTATTTTGGCAGCCCGGAGAATATGTTACTGACTATGATGCACCACAGCAGAAAACATATTCGATAACTTCCCATTAAGATAATTAAAAGTCAGAATATGTGAGGCCGCAACCGTTGAATGTTAGAACAAGGAATAGAAAATCACAAGTTTGAAATTCGATTTTGGAGATTACACGAATTTCGTTTGGTGTCAAGACTGCAACGCAACAGAGTCTCCTGCCACTTTCTCTCTATCACTACCAGAATTATTGCAAGTAGATCGGACAACGCGGGAAGTACCACGATTTCATTGCCATACGCAAAACTTGAAAAGGAACCTGAAATTGTCAAATGAAGCTTCCGATTCCGTTTCCGACCCTGATACAAAAGAGGGATTTATTGAGAACAAGATCCATTAACGTAATGTCATGTCACCTTTGAAAACAATGTTCTTTCATAAAGATGTCAAGTAGTTCCTACGCTGTTGCTGGTTCCATAAAAATAACATGAAACAAACGCATGTTATTATCTTTAAGATACAAAATGATCAACGAGTTAGAAATTGAATTTTTCTCTTTGCGATATTTCTGTAGGTTTCAATGAAGATATATGCGATAACCGTAGCTTTACAAAGAAGAAAATATTATCTCAAAGTAGTGAGGAAGTCTATTTTATAGCATAAGGGCACAAAGATACTGTCCAAATTTCACATGGTAATTATAACATTTAATAAGAAACGTTTGGCGCCTTAGTGGTTTTTTGACTTGAGATATTATCGCAATCTACCTTAATCCTAGGAACAACGAAGTATTTTGGATTATATCGAACACCAACGCGGCTTCTTTGATGTCCACACCATAAAGGTCATTATTTCTCACTCAAAATAAGTTATCTTGTTTTGGGACGTCTAAGATATCATATATTTTTATTCACAATTAGTACTAGGTTTCTGAGTGCAGTGTTGCCAACCATATGTATGTAATATTTTATGTTACAATTTTTCATTTATGTCAGTAACTATGACCTATTTATTTTATTTGTTTGTGTAGAAAAACTATCAAACTTAGATCAATAGCAACTTAGTACAGTGTAGTATATGTAAAAAGGCTGCTTCTAAAAGCATTTTGGTGGTGATGCAGTAAAGTGGAGTAGAATGGAAAAGAGTGGGGTATGCTTCAGTATTTAAATGAAATAAGTATCATTCTTTTATAATTCCATCCCAGATTTCCTTGGAATGTCGAAATTCTTTCAACTTGTGTTTCCGCGGAAAGACAGACAGTGTCATGGACGTTCATTAGACACTATAGGGGATGCCACCAGAGAAGCAGTGTCGCCAAAACAACATAAGGTACAATTTTTCTAGTAGCACAACGTCAGATTTTTGTACCTAGGGAATGAACATGTAAAACGTAAGCAAACAAGCTACGACTTCTCTGACAGTTTTGTAAACCAAGACAACTATAACATCAAGAATACTAAAAGGAATCCACAGCAGCAAACATACCACAGCTTCTATTTGTTCCATTTGCATTATCAAATAAAATATTCAAATGAATGTCTTTTGCGTCAAAATCTGACATGGTTATTTCCACTTTGCTATATTTGAGATCACTACCTTCTATGTCAGATTCACTTTAAAGTTCTTTAAGTTCTTTCTCAATTTAACTTTGGGGAAGAGCATGATTTAGAATTTTTCCAATGCTGCTACATATTGCTACATGGAGTCAGAGTCACAGAATAACGAACTGATAATTTCCTATGAGACATGAGCCTTCAGTCAGTGTTGCAGACTGCTACTTGTAGATTCTAAGATTAAAAGTACTGGATAACACCAGATATGCATGCAGTATAATTCTTTCCAATCATTATTGAAACTTGATTCGCTCTCCCTTTCTTTACACACACACACACACACACACACACACACACACATATATATATATATATATATATATATATATATATATATATATATATATATATATATATATATATATATATATATATATGGGGGTGATTATAATATGCAGTAATATATTTAGGTGGTAGCAGGTTTGAAGGAGTAAACTAATAGAAAACAAAATACTTACGTGCCAAAAAAATCAGAAAAATCTATATACTAAATTCTATAATGTGCAGTTGGCAACACTGCACCAGAGTAATAGCTCAGAGTGACCCTGTATGTTGTAACACCGAATTTGTTTCATAGGAAAATGAAGCAAATAGCCAAAACACTGGAATATAACAGTTAGCGTATGCGGTGAATAGCCCTTTAGTACTTCCAAGGGGGGCTCTGAGTCCCAAAACACTTTCTTTATTTATTAATAGAGAAAAATAAACCACTAAAAACTAAGTAAGTATGCTTCATGTTGAATGGTGTCAAGCTAAACAATATTATTTTTTTCGGATTTTTTATGCAATTAGAAATGTTACATAATGTATGATAAATAATTTGTAGGGCTCCCATGCTTTCCCTTGGGATTCCAAGGCTTAATAATGAGCAACCACATCAATAACATATTCTTCCCTTGACCAGTCCTCTCTCGAACAGACCCGTATGTTTCCTAATGTAACATAGTGACAGATTTTATACCGAGGAATAGCCGATTCACTTTTATTATTCCTAATGTAGAATTTTTCCAATAATAATGTTCATAACACTGGCCAACGTCAGTTTAGTTACAGAGAGAAAAGCCTCTGATTCTGACTAATTTCAGGATCTGAATTCCAAATTGATTCGAGATTGATTGCCAATTTTGACGTTTTTAGGGACGGCTTCAGTTGTCATCCAAGTAACCGATCTGACAATGCTATTTCAGTAAGAAAAAAAAATTAGAATTCACTCAGTTGGCGACAGAGAGGACCTCCTTTTGTTGGCTTATATATATATATAACAATGAATACCGGGAGTACGGGGATGATTGAAATGCTGAACACTTGTGTTCCTCCCCCCTTTGTTTGTTTGTTTTTAACCCTTATCCGGGCAACCGGGGTCTCACAAGCCCAGTAACTTCATTTTCTTCGAATTTCTCAGTAACCATACATATTTCGATGACATAAAATTCTGAATTCTTCTATCCTTAGTCGAAGTTAAAATCATGAATATATCGAGTTGGTAAAGCTAATGGATTATTTTTGAAAAAGTTGAAAACCTTTTCTTGACGTAACCTGGCAACCGGGCCCTAGGAGGCCCCGTAGTCTTTAGTGCAATTCCTGTGAAATACTAGTTCAAATCGTCACATAATTATATATTGAACATGTAGCTATTGTAACCTTTAGTCGGAAAAGTATGCGACAATTGACATTGAATTTTACGTGTTCTGCACGTAAAATATATACTGGGCCTGACAGGCCCCTATTACCCGTTTACGTTACAAAAATGTCTGTACCGGATTTGCTATTCTGTTTGGCTTAGAAAAGGGTTACACAAAATGCTGCTTGACAAAAATATATATATTCTAGATTAGTAAGAACAGTATGCGACAAGACATTGAATTTTGAGTGCTCTGTACTTAAAACATGTACTGGGCCTGACAGGCCTCGGTTGCCCGTCTACGTTACAAATATGTCTTGCCCGGATAAGGGTTAAATCAGTGAAAGCGGTTTAAAAAGTAGGGTCTATGTGGCAACAATGAGCGGCAGGATGACGCGGGCGAAAAAAGCGCCGACTGCGCCGTTATTGCGTTGCTCAGTCTTGCCTTTTGCATTGCAGTAAGTAATCTCTCAAGTGTATAAGCATTTTGTCGGGAGAATTGACTTGGAATTTTTACGTCAGTAACTTCAGTTTTACTTTACCGTATTTTTAGAACAGTTTGCCTGTGTTTTCAGTACCTTTTATTGCGTTTATGTTATAAGTGGTTGTGCTGTTGCTGTAAGTTTCGCTTTCTTGTGCAAAATGTCAAGTTCTTCCCGCAGAGGATGTAGAAGCTCACTGGACAGATTTTGTTATATCTGTGGCGTATTTATGTTTAAGTCGAAGATTAGATAGATAAATGATGACGTTAGGAAAGCATATTATTTTTATTTTTGCTGCAAGATCTGTGATCAAGATAAACGCTAGGCGCCTCATGTGTGTTGTTTGATGTGTTATGCGACTCTGACTGCCAAGCTTAAAGGATCCAAACGAAGGATGCCCTTTGCTAATCCGTTGATATGGAGAGAACCCCGGAATGATTATGATGATTACTATTTCTGTATGACGAATACAGCAAGAAGTAATCAGAAGAAACAACGTGCCATCGAATACCCAAACTTGCAATCCGTGATCAGACCACTGCCCCATAGAGAAAATTTATATGTACCTACTCCTACGAAAGATTGGGAAGTTATGGATATTAGAGAGTCTACAGGAAGCGATGAGGACACCAACTCAATATCTGCAGATGAAGATCCGAGAGACAGTTTCTTCCACGTAGTGTCACTTGATCGTACAACATGAGTTGAATGATCTAGTGAGAGAGTTACAACTTTCGAAAGAGAAATATCAACTTTTGGGTGCTAGACTCAAAGAGTCGAATTTACTGGCTCCTGGAACTACTCACACTCACTACAGGAAAAGGAACGAGCCCTTTTCAGAATATTACAGAATGGAAGGGTCCCTTTGCGTATGCAAGGACATCAATGGTCTGATGAATGAATTAGAAATTGAACATGATCTATCTGATTGACGTATTTTCATAGATTCGTTTAAGTACAGTCTGAAAGCAGTTTTACTTCAGAATGGAAATAATCTGCCGTCTATTCCTATGGCACACTCTATTTAGATGAAAGAGACTTACGAGAATCTTGTACTCATTTTAAATCGTATTAACTACGAAGGATATGGTTGGCAAATATGCGGAGATTTGAAAGTTATTGCAATATTACTTGGTCTGTAAGTTGGATTTAGAAAGTACTGTTATTTTTGTGTCTTTGGGACTCATAAAAGATTTCATAAAAGAAAAAAATAAAGCAGATGATGTTATTTGCAGCTCTAAACATTAGACATTATAAATTACTCTGTGTATGTAAATGCTAACATGCCTAGACAAACAGAATATATAGTTTTATTAAACTTGTTTGATTCAATAAATTAATTTTACGAATTTTTAAAACTGAATGTCGTTCTTGACCAACTGTCGAAATAAAGTTGATTTCCTTTCGGCACGCAAACAGCTCATTGGCCGGTCCACTTCACGATAGCACATTTTCCCTATTATAGTAAATCTGGTAACTATACGTTTGACAAAAATGCAAGCTAATGTAGTAAAATGGATATCATATTCATGGTCTTAAAATTACCAGAATCAGTAGGTTTTGTTTCTGTAACTTTTCAAAAGTGTAAAAAGGTCGTCCTGTGTAATTTTATTTATTTTTACAGGTTCATACCACTTGTTCGGTAAGTTTTAATGACGTAGATATTACTGACTTTTGTAATACATAAATCTATTTATAATTTGTTTAAATAACGTGGTTTCTTCCACATCTGTTTTTGAAGAATTCCATTAAATGTTTTACGTTAAAAGCCTTTTATACCACAGTAAGTTCAATAATAATTGGTATTTTAATTTCATCAAACTCTTTTATATAAATTTATTTTCCTTAATTTGTTTACAGACTATAATTATCTCAACTTTATTATTTCGTTTATGGAGTCAGCATCAATAACAGATCTATCACTAACACGAACAGCAAATATATATTGAGAAACAAAAGAAATATAATCAGTAAAGTAACGACGTTTAAGGATTTTCGAAATTTCTTTTAATACTCTTATATATTAGAGAATCATCTGTATGCCACAAATTTCCTATTCCTTTCTAATAGCATTTAATCGTTGAATATTTTCCTTGATTATCTATGTTTTCCCAAATTCTATCATCTCTAACACATTCAGCTTTCTCTAGTCATTTGTTATTATTCGCAAGTTGTTAATTAATACAATATACATCACACATACATTCTTTAAATATGTATAATCATTTTTCGTTTACTTCTATTTTAATGATACTCATCTCAGTATTCATATGACTTATCAACTTAACGAAACATGCCATAGTTTTCTTTCGCTTAATCGAACTTAATTAATCCTCCTTTTCTGTACATATATATATATATATATATATATATATATATATATATATATATATATATATATATATATATATATATATATATATATATATATATATATATATATATATGTATGTATATATAAAGATAAAGATAATAACAATCCTTGCATTTCATCCATAACAGAGTGTATGTCTAATTGACCATAATTGCCTTCCTCTTTTTAGAATAAAATTGAAAATAATCAGAGTATGATTATTTAGAAATTATTTATATTAATTAACTCTTTATTCTATATGATTATAAAAATGTTTAATTAGAATAACTAGTATTGTGATGATTGGATATTTAATAGATCTTTATCTTAATCGACACAAATTTTTTATACGTTGTGTATTTATGGTTACATCAAAAGTGTATTTCCTCATCATTTAAAATGTTCTTTCTAACAAACATATTTCCAAAATGATTAGAACAAAATAATCTAAATTTGATTATACTTTTAATTTATGTTATGTAAATGTTGGTCTTAATATAGATACTGATATATGCATTTCATTTGAATTTTAAATTGCTCGTAAATTCTCAATCTCATTAACTATGTGATTACTATATATTAGTGTTGTTATTATTTATCTAACACTAGCAACTATATAGTATCATATTAAATATGTGTTACATATATATAGGGAGAGAGAGAGAAAACAAACTTAGCAGAATAATAGCATATTCAAAAAGAAGTAAAAATGTACGGAACGTGGGGGAAGTACCGTCCCATTGAAGAGCGACTGCGTGTCGAGAGGTTGGGAACATGAAGTTAAGAGGCCAGTAATTCAAAATCAATACACCGCTAAGAGTGCTGTCAAAAACGTCGCTAAGGAAGCCATTCCTACTCTATTGTTGAAAATGGGCCGCGGTGGCTCAGTGGTAGAGCGTTTACCTCTGGTGCATGGGGTCCCGGGTTCAAACCCTGCTCCCGCCAAGTGAACTTTGTGGTGGACAAACACCGTGTGCGTGGGTTTTCTCGGGGTTCTCCCGTTTCCTCCCACTTTCTTCCTTCCACCATTTCATTCATTTCTCATAATCACCGTCTCCTTTAGCCTAACAGGCATAACCGTGGAACGTAAAACTCAAAAATTTCATTTCATTTTCTATTGTTGAAACATTCATGATTAAAATCGTTGAAATGCGTGTGCAAGTGATTCTTCAAAGAAGCGCAGGGATTCCCAGATGTTCTGGGAAGGAAACTGGTGTGCCACACTTTTTAATGAAAGTGGGTGCATAATGAACACGATTTCGTTAGTACCCAGCCTAACTGAAGAAATTGCAAGATGGCGGACGTTTGGATACTAGAGTACCCGGAGTCACATAATTACACCAAGCAAAGAACCGAATAAGATTTAGTGCGGGTTGTCATTCCGGCCTAGACCTGGTGAAACTCAGAAGAACATGACAAATGTCAGAATGCTCGAAACGAAGTTGTACATTGGAAGTATTGTGTGGCACTTAAAGTTTGATATAAACTGTGCTGGCCGAAATCTGAGACAATAACGTCCCTCAGCTAGCACATTGTCTGAGAAAAGGATGGTGTCAGATAGCAGGATATTCGTTGGATAAGTACCATTGATCTTGTGGCACAGCGGACACAGTCAGATAACCTGCGACGGAAACAACGAAAGTAATAATTAAGAATGATTGTAAGGAGGGAGGCATGAGTTGAGTTGACAATAATAATAATAATAATAATAATAATAATAATAATAATAATAATAATAATAATAATAATAATAAGATAATGAAGAAAAAAGAGGAGGAGGAGAAGGAGAAGAACAACTTAATAAAAATACATAGTAAATGTGCTCTTAACAGCATAGCTTAATACACGAAAGCTTTACGTACAGTGTTTAAAAATGAAACCTACAATGCATAGCAATAAGGAAATGGCACAAACAAAATCAATAAAAGCGACGTGGATAGATGTTATTGCCACATCACTTTGTATAACATACTGAACATCAAGGAAAAACCGCAGTAGGTGAAAAGAACCAAAGAACTACACACTAAAATTACTCAACAATAACCGGCAATTTTAATTAGAGCGTTCGTCCAGTACACGAATAGTATGTAAACTTGAGTTCTGACGTTGTCGTATTGAATTTCACAGCTATACTTGCTGAAGGTTCACAAGAAATGTTGGAAGTTTCTTATCTATACGTTAATACAGCCAACAATTCGCCGCATCATGTATCGCGGAAACTACTCCAATCGTTCATCTTGGACCCTAAGCAAAATCGAGAGGGTTGAGGTCAGGTGACCTTGCGGCTTGTTCAACAGGACACCCCCATACAATCCATTTGACGGGAAAAATGTTTTCGGACATTAGTGAACCGTTCGACGGAAGTGAGCTGAAGCTCTGTCAGACATCACCCACATGCCCCGTCGTAGTTTTAGTGACACAACTTCAAGTTCAATAGGAAGAATCTCCTGCTAAAAAGTCCAGATACGTCTATCAACCTAGACACTGTGGAAGAAATACTGGTCCAAGTAGGTGATCATCAGTAATCCCAGCCTTAATATTGACGCTGAAACGGTTCTGATGGTACAATTTAAGCATTCTATAGGTATTTTCTGTATTACACAGATGGCGGTTGTGCACTAGCTAATGATGCCAGTCTTATCGATCGTTGCCATATCTACTATGATAATCGACAAAAGGAATCCATCAACGGTGGTGACCTTGTGCAAAAAAGTGTACCTACAAAACGTTTTGTCTGAAGGGAATTCACCAAGTGATAATGCCTGCACACGTTGAGGTGAAAGGTATAGTAGTCATTATCGTGAAGAATATTCAGCAAGACGTTTAGCTGATATTTTAGCGGAGCGTCACGTCCCTAGGTGCCAAGTCCCTACAATACAATAGGATCCTTCGTAATGTTTTGTAGCGCTAGCTCATCGAGGTCAATTGTATAAACATAATTATGACGTCCTCCACGTTCACCCGTTCCACCAGAAGAGTCTTTCACACAAACACAGGAAAATTGCATCAAAAGATTTAAGAGTCTGTTACTGTGAGTGGAAATATTGGCAATAAATTAGTGCTGCTTATTGACCATTGAATTCTGATTGACTTTAAGCGAGTACGACTTCTTCATGTTCTCGACATGAGTAGCGAACCATTTTAACTACACCACATAACACACGTTCACTCTGTAGTCACTCTAGTATAGCACTATAGCGTAACAAAACTGGATGTGCAGTGACTGAAATACTAGGTTGAATGGCGATCCTCAGCTACTCTGTGCATGCAGAACTTCACTTTGGCAGACAGGTAAACTCCAACAATTTCTGTTGTTGGTTGAAGTTTAACGTCCAACCATTGAATGATATGACTTGTGGCAAGGATGGAGCGGATAACAATATGAGGACAGAAGCTTCAACAGCCGTATTATGAAGTACCATGTCGGCATTCCTCCGGTGCGAATTTGAACAAAATGCGAAACCAGATGTCAAGATAGTCGTTTATCAGAGTTTACACCCAGAACCTTCCTAATGCTAAGACACGAAATCTTAGAGCCATGCCATGCTAAATTCTTGTTCAGTTCGCAGCCAGTTTCAATTGACTGACTTTCGTGGCACAGGTTTCATTGAAGATTTTATTTGTATCATTTACGGTGTGCTAAGCATTGCAGGCGACCTTTGAATCACCGTGCTGTTGTGTTTTCGTGTATTTCACTATGCTATTGCGAACACATTTACATTGTATTTGTCGTTACTCATTATTTCTCTTCTTATTCTTATCTTTATTTTTTTAATATTAAAATTCAATCTCGCCTTAGGTCACCTAAGCATTATTATTCGTTGTTTCCCTCGCATTTTTTACCTGTACGTGTCCACTATAATATCAAGTGAATATGATAATAGTACCTATTCATGGCCTAGGCTGCTACCTGACACCATCCTTTCTTCGGACTGAGGAATGTTATCTTTCCAGATGTTCGGCCATCACATATCAAAAGATACACGCATCACAGCTCATATATACCACACAATACTTACATTGCGCAATTTCGGTTCGGTCTTTCCAACATTTATCAGGGTTTTCCTCAGGTTCACGAGAACAAGGCCGGAATGACGACTGACACACGCTCTTTACTTGGTGTTCTTATGCAACCCTCTATACTCTAGTTGTGAAACGTCCAGCATTATTTAACTCATTAAGATATTGCTGTAAAACTATTCTTTATACACTCCCTTTATTCAATGAATGTGGCGCACTTGTTTCATTCGCAACATATCCGATAATCAATTCGTTCCTTTGTGGAATCCCTTACACGCACATTCCAGCGTTTTTCAATATGCATTATTCAATACAGTAGGCATGACTTCCTAAGTGACGTTTGTAATCACACTCTCTACGGTGTATTATGAACTAATGGAGTGTGCAGTTTATGTCCCCACGCTTTTGATACGCTGGAACTCCTGAACGGCGGAATTTCCCCCACGTTCTTTACGACTTTTCTTTACTTGTCTTTGAATGTACTGTAAACACCCAAGTTTGTCACCTTACTTAAAATTCTCCCTGTATAATATTAATTTAAAAGTTTGTTGCTTATTTTAGTATTGTTGACAATAGAGTAGAGACCGTTTCTTAGTATTTGCTAACTGATAACTGATATTTATGATTTAGCCTATTATAATTCAAGTCAGGATCGTAGTTTATTGAATTTAATTAAGAAACTGCACATAATGAATCATTTTCTTAGAAGTTTCTACAATTTTATTATTTCTTCACCACATTATTTTGATCAGTCCAACAATATTCATGGTTACTTAATAGGTTTATGTATTGCTCACTGCTATATGAATTCCTTTCTTCATATGAAGCATGAAGCCTCTCGTTTTCCTTCTTATTGTAAAACTGAAGAAGACAAATAAAATATATCGACGAATATTATGCCCATGAAGGCATACAGCAGAATTATGATAACATTTGGATGAAGTCGGGATTGAGGCAATGTGGAAAAATCTACCTCACCTTATTATATGGCAAATGGGGACAGCGCACTAATATGTCTCACAGTGTAATCGTTAGTGATAAAGTCACGTTTTTCACATATTTAACAACGGCGCCAGAAGAAATTAAAATTGTGGTCGTAATTAATCATGATAACTTAATTATCACTTACAGTGAGACATTGGAACTGAAAACGTCCCTTTAGGTTTTTCCAATGTAGTACTAGCCTCGTTTATTACTTCGTGGGCTAGACTTAAACTATACGATCTACTGATGAATGTAGAGAAATACAGCAATTTACTGTGACACCGACAGTATCATGTTTATACAGAAAAAAGACGAGAAGCCTTTGTTACCGCTTGGAAACTATTTTTGTGATTTAACACATGAAATTCCAGAAGACTGGAAGTTAACAACATTTATAGGTTTAGGCTCCAAAAAATACGCATATAGGCTAATAAATGCACATAGGGATTTTCGGCATATACTCAAAATTAGAGGTATTACACTAAATTATAAGACGTCTCAGAAAATTAAGTTTGAGAGTTTCTATAATTTATTGAGAATTAATTTTCTATTACTGTAGACTCTAATTGTCCAGACACTAATTTAGTGTCTGGACAATTAGAAAATCTTTGAGTTTTACGTCCCACGCTTATACCGGTTAGGCTAAAGGAGACGGTGATAATGAGAGATGAGTGAAATGGTGGAATGAAGAAAGTGGGAGGAAACGGAAGAACCCCGAGAAAACCCACGAGCACGGTGTTTGTCCACCACAAAGTTCACTTGGCGGGGCTGGGATCGAACCCGGGACCCCAAGCATCAGAGGTGAACGCTCTACCACTGAGCCACCGCGCCCCCCCCCCTGGACAATTAGAGTCCACAGTAATAGAAAATCCAAATAGTATAGTGCGTACACCAGGGTTAAGTATCTTTAGCTGTACACAGACAAAGACACACCGTGAGGTTAACAAAAAAACGTAAACGTATTGACGGACACAACGTGACTGACGATTAAACTATACAAAACGTGCAAGTGTGCCTTACGGCAGTAGGCCCACGAACGAGTGAATGTGTCTTGTATGAATGTCTCTTCTGCTTCTTTTTAATTTATTTTAATTAATGAATTTATTTATTTTCTTAATTCATTCTTATTTTTGTTCTATCGTCTTTTATCTTTTAACTATCTCCTTTCCCGTGGAAAGTCGTTGATAAATATAGTCATTTTAACCTTTTTTATTCTTATTTTCTCAGTGATTTTTTAACTCGAAAGCTTTAGTATTCTTATATCCCAGTGATTTGTAACTCGAAAGTTTTAATATCCTTATTTCCCAGTGATTTGTCGCTTTCTTTTTGCGTGTGTATTTATAAAGCAAAAGCTCTATTGTATGCATTCATTTGAATAGAATGTATTAAAGTTTCAACATCACTCTAAATGCTTTCCCGTCAAGAGCAGGGAAGACATGTTTTCTAAATTGATTACTTAGAGCGTACTCATATGTCTAGTATAGAGTTTAATGATATTGTTTGGTGTTATGATGCAGTAGTACCAAACTTAGATGTACACGCAAAAATACGTTTTGTGGAGCGCATAGCCCAGAAGAATAATTTTGAAATTAAAGAAAATTCATTATTAATACTTGATGCTTTAATGTCAGAAACCTATGGTGATGTTGCTAATTTATTTACAAAGTATGCACATCATAAAAAGTTGACTGTAATACTTATTGTTCAAACTTTATTTCCAAAAGAGAAACATGCACGTGATATTAGTTTAAATGCACATTATATTATAGCATTTAAGAATCCTCGTGGTAAATTACAAATACAATAATTAGCAAGGCAAATAATGGCTAGATATATTAAGGAAATCGTCAATATTTTCGAGGCGGTAACACGTCAGGCTCAGACTTATTTATTATTTGACTTAACACAGAAAATAAACGATGCATTGCGAATACGTACAACTAATTTTCCTAATGAAATCATGCACGTATACGGTAACGTAAAAGACATGCATGCAGAAATTTCTGTTTAGTCTGAGTCAAGATGTTGAAGGTGAAACAACATTACAACATGCCCCGTGCTCTGTGCAAATGCAAGAGTAGAAAACGAAAACAAATTTTACAAAATGCTTCAGGGGATTTAGTAAGAACAATTCCTCAAATAGATAAAAACAAAAACTTCTCAAGTAGCTAAAAATACAATAAAGGGAAACATTACTTTAAATTCTCGTCAGAAGCGACGTTTACGTAGACATAAAAGGATCTTAAGTGCTTTATCTCAACAACGTACGGAATTGAAAAAGAAAAGGAAGTTTTTAGTTCTAAAAGTTGGTGCCTATCTACCATTGATCTTGGGACCACTTCTTGCAGCAGTTGGAAGTAGTATTTTTAGTGGACAACAATGTTAGAGTTACGTAAAATGATTTTAGTTCCTGAAAATGCCGTACATGAAATTCGATCTAATCTTAAATCCACAGATTCGCATGAGTCAGGTTTTGATTAAGAAATGATTAATATTTTAAAACTTCATGACCTTAGTGTATAGCAAAAGTTGAAATTATATTAACAAGCTTTGCAACGTTATTTACAATATAGTTCATCTTCAGAAACCTGTTACATTACCCATAATTCAACTCTTCAACATGATAACAATACTTCTTTTTTAATATTTGTATCAGACACTTTACAATCAGTACCGAAAACTACGTAGGAAAACAGATCTATTACAAAAACAGTTGACAAGTTCTGACAAATTCAATGGGGTAAGTCTGGTATAGTACGTATCCAAGGAAATCAATACCCATTTCAAATATTATAAACTTAGTAAAAGCTGTTCGTACAAGGAAATATACAAGAAATCCTATAAGTATTCATGAAATTAAAGGTTTTAGATCTTACTGTTCTTAAAGATTATTTTTGCACACCAACATCAAAATTAATGTCAGTAGTTGTAGTGGGAGAAGACAACGTAATCGTAAAGGAAGAAAATCATCTAGTCCAACAGCAGTAGCTAATTTATTTAAAGATTGCAAGGAATATAATATGTAAAACGACAAAAATATCAAAAATTTATTATGAGTAGTGTACATATGTATGCTGTACGTTTTTGTGACCAGATTATTTAGACTTAAAAATGAATGAAGTAGCGTTATGCGCAAAAGTGAATAACAAGTATCTACTCTATATTTAATAAATGAAGAAGTGCATTAATTGTAACGAATGAAAACAATACCAAGAGTTCTCTAGAAATGGTAATACAACACGTAATGAGTGCAAAGCATGCTATAATAAAAAGAAAAGAGAGAAATATAACAATAATGAAGTTGAAGAAGTAGATGATGATTTTGAGTTTAGAGCATTTGAAACCTATATTCTCACGAAGAAAGAACTGAATTTATTACAGAAATACCCAAATATTCCTAAGAAGAAACCAGATGATGTATCTCTGTTTTGGTGGAACACCGTTACGGATGGTATAAGATTAAAATGTATAAAGGATTTTGAAATCGAAACAGCTGCAGAACCTCTTCCACAACATTTTAGAGAATGATTTCCTTTTCCTCAGTATAGATATTTGATTAAGCGAGTGATAAGTCTTACCAAAGTTGTTGCTAATAAAGGTTTTACAGTTACTGGCAATGAGATTTTTATTAATGATACAGTGTTCGGGATAAAATATATTGAAGATGATAAGAGCATTTTCTTCCAATAGTTCTTACTTTTACTTCTAGGAAAATTCCCCCCCCCCCGCACCTAACTGCCAAATAATTATGAATCCACCACTGGCCATAGTACTTTAACAAAGAAGAATACCACAAAGTAGATTGAGTAGTTGCACTGCACATAGGCTTTTGCGACATTTAATCATAAAAACTTACATCTAAATCTTATAACTTATAGTGCTGTCTTTGGTTGAAAAAATAGTTTTTGTTTAGTGCAAATCGCTTCAGATATAACTGAATTATAAAAGCTTAAAATTTAGTATATTGCATACAGCTGTTACAGGTATATACAGATGATGATCAGAAAAATGGAAACACATGTAGTTGGCAACACGTCAGATGTATGGGTTGGCAGTGGTGTCGTGGCACCCGCAGCGCCGGGCCGCTGGTGGTGGTGTGTTAGGTCGGTCTCCATACTACGTCAGGCGCAATGGAACAGCAGTGTCCAGTGGCTGCAGCAGACGGAGGTAGTGTAAAATGGGAGACCTCTCAGATTTTCAAATAGGGCAAATTGTTGGTGCACGGTTATGTGGAGAGAGTGTGACGGCAGTGGCTACTGTGTTAGGTGTGTCACGTGGGACAGTGTCGAAGGTGATGACGGCCTACACAACACACGGGAAAACCACATCGGGGAAGCGGAACAGTGGGCGGAAGAAATCATGAGTGACAGGTGTAACGATCTCGTTACGAAAGGATTGGAGACAAGATAAAAGTACAGAAAAAAGAATAAAATAAGTTTCTCCTATGTTAAGTATGTTTTCTTCATTAAAAGAAACTGTTGTAATTTTGTGAGAGACTTTCTTGAATTTGTCATTTCTTTTTTTTTAAAAAAAAGAAAGAAAAGATTGTAGGAAGATTAAATTGACTGAGTATTGGTAGATAAGGAGAGAGGGGGAAGAATTCTTGTGTTGTATAGCCTCAAGGTCGCTTGTGAGTTTTGTGATTTACCTATCGCGATCGTAGCGCCGGATAGCTTCGTGGGTTCGCCCGTCCTTCGTGGAGAGGAAGGAAGTCCCTTGGCTTGTTCGTGTACTTTGGAGTCTAAAGAGCACTTTATTTAATGGGACGATTTGATTCTATTTCGTTTCGTTTTGAAAGTTATTGTCAAGCTTCGCTGTGGTGTGGAATAATATTCGAAACAAGAGTAAGAAGTTTTCGCTGTGTATTTGTTCTGTGAGTTTTTTTTTTAAAATAAGTGCTGTGGAGAGAATAGTGTCACTTTATGGTGAACGTAATTGTGCTTTGCAAATTGAGCCCAGTTGAGTATTCTAGTGAATGGAATCTTTTTCCAGTTGCCTCTCTTTATGTTCGATTTAGTTTTTCAGAGTATTGCTAAACTGCCGTATTTAAATTGTAGAATGCTTGTGTATGACATGCACAAGGAAGTCGTGTGAAACACCTATGTCTAAGCCTGGCACGACCATTGGATTTCCCTATTCAAGGAAATACAAAGATTGTGTTAATTTCAGTTCTCAGTTTGGTGGAATGAGAACGGAAGAAATTCATGAAAGGACTGATGTAGATATCGTATTACAGACGGCTCAAGCATTTCAAAGTATCGATAGTTGTATGCTCTTTAACGTAGTACTTACTTTATGTGCTACTTTTGGGAGTTTAACTAAATGGTGGAATGGGGTAGGAGATGCAAGTACGAGTGGTGTCTAACTTTGGGTTTTGATCAAAGAGGGCTTATTTTTACCACCTCATTAAGTTCCTTTCTCCTAATATTCGTGAAATTGCCTTTGGCCAAGTAGTGGAATGCGAATGTGGGATATCGTAAGGCAGATTATAGCTCGAACTTATAAAGTGAGGAAATTCAAGTCTGAGTATATTTCTATTGGGCTGGATTATGATAATTGTGCAGAAATTTGCATTGAAATTGTTGCAAGGCAGAGCTGGTTGGTGCAGTGATTGTATGTCGATGGAAAATAGGAGTTTTCCTATCTTGTTGAAATTGACCTAAGTTGGTCGGAACTTGGTTACGGCTTACACAATAGCGGAGCGATAACCAATTATTCTTGTTTACGTTTCAATTTGGCATAAGACGAAATGCAGTCCCAAATAAGGAAAAATAAATAGGTAACTATAGAATTGGATTCAGCGTGAGGTGAGTGTCACTTTATTTAAATTCTAGTTGGTTGTCCTTTGTGTGTGTTACATGTTCGTGGGTTGTGAGCTTGTCTTCATTCGAGATTCATTGAGGTCAAATACGTTTTCAAATTTTTCCATTAGAATATTGATCACGTTATAATTCAGCATTTAGTGTACAGGCTATGAGCCATTGTGTAGTTTTTCTTTCAATATATTTTTGGATTATTGGTATAAGCATAGCTCGATTTGGTACCTAATGAATATTGAATATTGAATATTGGAGCATTGAAACAACTTTGAGAGATTTATTACGATTCTTAGATGCGATACATATATGGGGTGAGACGCTACGGTGAAGTTGTCATAATTGAAAGCTAATTAAAGTAACTTTCACCAGACATTTAATATTTAGTCTTTCACTTTGCTTAAGTTGCATTTAGAGATTCACTCCCACCCCCCAATTTTTGACTCTTTTCATTTGCTAGGATATGAGTAAGTTTTATTGCTCGAGATATTGAGGCTATGCAAAGAGTTATTCTCTCTACTTCTTAGGACATTCATTATTGTCAAATATTGAAGAAATTGATATATTTTTGAAATTTCGAGATCAAATAAATTAATGTTAATTGATATTTCATTGAATATTAGAAAATTCAAATTTGACATAGAAAGCTTCAACCTATTAAATATAAACCAACAGAGGATATACTATTACCATTAGATATCTGATTTTGCAGATATCATTTGTAAATATATTGTTAATAAATTGTTAAAGTTTAATTGTTGTTGTTATTTATTAGATATAAGTATATTTTGTTGTTTATATGGTATTTAATCTTGCTTATTTGATAAATGCTGAATTATCTTTCACTGACTACAATTTGCACTGAATATTGCCTGGTGATATCCACTCTCGTAGATCCCTCTGTGGTTGGTTTAGGGTGTTGCTGACGGATCAACATATCTTGTGGCTTCCATATCCATGAATGTTGATCTCTTAGCATCGACTCTGACTTTGACAGCAGATGGGAACGCTACACAGGTCACGCCGGGTATTAAAGGGCATTGTCACGAAGAACCTTCGTGCCACTGCGGAGCAAGTGACGGAGGAACTCAATCAGCACCACCCCCATCCTGTTTCAACAATCACAGTCCGCCGCGAATTACATGACATGAACTTACGGGGTCGTGTTGCACAGGCCAAACCGCTCATCAGGGACCATACCGCTTTCGCACGCCGCAAATGGTGCCGCGACCATGCAACTTGGACCGTTGAGGAATGGAAACGTGTGATATGGTCGGATGAGTCATCCTTCACCCTATTCCCAACCACGAGCCGTGTTTATATGTGGAGAACGCCCAAAGAAGTTTATGATCTGCAATGTCTCCGCCCAACTGTGAAACATGGCGGCGGCTAGGTGATGCTGTGCGCCGCAATATCATGGCTTTCATTGGGTCCTGTGGTCACACTTAGCGGACGAATCACTGCCAACGATTATTTCGCAATTTTAAGAGACCACTTGTATCCTATGGTCCGGATGTTGTTCCCGGACAATGATGCAATCTTCCAGGATGTTAATGCACCCATTCACACAGCTGGCGTTGTTGCAGCGTGGTTTGAGGAACATCGAGATGAAGTTCAACACCTCCCCTGGCCCGCCCAAGCCCTAGATCTCAACATAATTGAATATCTGTGGTCCGTCTTGGAAACACGACTCCGGCGACGATTTCCACCTCCATACTCTCTCACAGAACTGGCCGATGCCCTGCACAACGAATGGTGTAAAATTCCACTTGCTATCATTCACGACCTCTACGCCTCAATCCCACGTTGCATCAAGGCTGTTGTGAAGGCGAAAGGTAGCCCGGCACCATACTAATCTGGTACGTTGCAATTTCGTTCAGGTGGTTCCATTTTTCTGATCACCATCTGTATGTATATACGCTCTAGCTCTCATTGCACACACGCACACACATGCATTCAGTTGAGAGAAGCAATAACATACATGTACATGAGATTTATGATCATTCTCTTTCTTTTTTGAAGCGTGATTAACAATCCAGTTTTCCTTTTTCCTTCTCCTCACGCCAACATACATATATACATTAGCCTCTTTCTTCAATAGAGCTTCTAGGTAGCAGTCGCGAGATGGCGCTGTATCAATGATGTAGTCTCCATGAACGAGACAACACAATACATGATGTCATTGAATCCGTGACGAAATATCTCTTGTTTCTCTTTCTCTTTTCCCTTCTCTCAGCTCTAAACGGCAGAGAGATTTGTGCAATAGAAACAGAGAGAATATGATAGCAGCGAACTAACGGCGATGTATTCCTCGTTTCCCAAATACTTAACATTGGATTTAATTTCTAAGCATTGCACACGCGATGTGTTCGTCGCTCAACTTTCTTCTCGTAACGGTCAGCTTTCAAGCGAATGCATGTTCGCTGTTATAATCTTCCTCGGACGAGTTAGCATCTAGTTCCAAAACGTACCAAATACATGCGCTAGTGTCTCTCTCTCTTTCTCCCCTTTTCATCAGGACTCAGTCATATCAAAATATTAGAATTAAATCCTAAGTTGTGAGACAAATTAAAAAACCAGGTTTGGAAACTAATTATTTTTAACATGTTTTTCCAGATTTTACAAAAAGGACGAATTAAGCTTTGAAACTATTACCAATGAATTACCAACAAATAAAGTAAATATGATAATTTTTTGAACACGATAACCAACCCTGTCATCAGTGGCGTAATGGAGGGCGCTATTTTAAAATCGTTATATGTCCGTTGTTTATTAACCGATTGTCAAAATTCAAACGGCAATCAATAGAGAAATATATCTGCTATATTCTGAGATTATTGTAGGTTTCTGAGAGTTATGATTATTGTAGGTTTCATAACTCTCAGGAAACTACTTTGAATTTTTTATAACTTCGCCAAATATTCATCGATTTTCAAAATTCAAACGGCAATCAATAAAGAAATAAATTTACTATTTATTGAGCGTCTTGCAGGTCGCATAACTCTAAGAATAATATTACAAAACTGAAATAAATCTCTTTTTATGTATGGATCTTTAAAAGTCAAATAACTTAGCGTTGTGTATATCTAAAAATCTCAGCTTTTATAGGTTTATACCCATAAAAACACTTATACACTTAGAACATACTTAAAATTACAAGTTTTTTATACTGATAATGGAATCTTTTGTTAACCTCGTTCTCTATGGGAAACAATGACTTCTTAAACTCAGTCCATTGGTCATAGTTTAAGATGAATAAACAACCATTAATTTCGAAGGAGACTTCTGTGCTTTCTTGAATATTCTTAATGATTACATTGAAATTATTAGTAAGAATAAATTTCTTTTGGAGCTCCATACTAACCACTCTACTTTTTACTTCAGAAAAAATTAATCATTGTTGTTTTTTTTTGGGATTCATTTCTAAAGTAAAACTGATGTATTTTATAACCATTATCTAAATCTTTCAAACCTTCATACTTAACAAACAGCATATATTTTTTCATGTGTTTCAACACTTGCTCAGTATCATCATTATATTTTTGTGGTAATAATGTCTTATATTTCTCATCTGAATGTACTAAAACTCTTTGACTATAACGTTGTGTTTGAATTAATCTCCAAAATGTTATCTCGTGCGGTTTACCTTTTTCTAACTCATTTATGAGAAGGAATTTCAATGCTTTAACGTCATTTTTCTTATTCAAATAACTAGCCATAGCTTATTTGTGATAAGAAAAATGTTCGATTTATGAAAAAATTCATAAAACCGCTTCCCATTTGAAATTTACATACAGAACTCAACAGTTTGATAATTATCTTTTAGACCAGTAAATTTAATTTTTAATCAATCTTTAATGATCTCATTAATCATTTTATCTGTTAAGTATTTTGTAAATCTAGGTGGAAGAAAGACCTTAAACTCTTCGAATTCAACTAAAATGCTCTTTCCAAACTTAGTTTTAATCTGTTCCATTTTGACAATCTCATATTCTGCATCTAATTCTAACTCTCTTAATCCAATAACTTGCTTTTGCTCAAGACTTCCAAGTTTATTTAAAAGCTCAATATGACTCGCCATCGTATTTATTATATAGAAGATCAATGATCACTCTTCAAGTTTTATCTTTAACAAAAATTTTTAATCATTTTTGCTAAATTTAGAATAACGTTTATGGAAGACTTCCATAAACATTACAAAAATACATTTAACTATCTAAAACTCTTCTACTATTTTCTCAGTTTTAGGGTCATATGTAAAGTTCTCTTGCCCAATTAAAATCGCATAGCATATAGTATTATCAGCCATAGCTTCTGCAAAATCTACTACAATGCTTGTGTTTGTTCTCTCATTTACCGATACATTTTTCCTCTTACTACAATTAATCACATACATTGGTCTGTTATCTATAAACTCTTTAGGATCATAGTACATTTCGGTATTGCCACATGTTATTCTCTTAAATGCAGTATAATCTTCGTACATCTTAAAATAATACTTGTTAGCAATATCTAAGTTTCTTGATTCTTTAGGAAATACCTCATTCCTCCCATTCTTAAGATAGATATTCTTTACCTTACAATGATCGAATTTACTTGCATCTGCTGTTTGTTTACCACTTCTATCAGTTTGGAACACTACAACTACGAAACCATGCATATCAAATTGACTAGAATTAAATTGAGTAGTAACATCAAACTCCAAGAAAGAACATTCTTTTGAACACATTGATAAGTATGGAATGAAAACATGATTTTAGGTTCTTTAAGAATATTCAAATTTAACTTGTTTTCATAATTAAATTCGTATTCAACAATAGGCATTCTTATTTCCATACTTTTTATTGTTATTTTTCCATCATGAGGAGCTGCTGCACCTGCTCCTGATCAAGCCCATTTGTACAAGACATCGTTATTGTTGTTAGCTTTTGTAAATGTTATTCTCAATCCACCTTTCCACATAACCTTTTTATAATCACTTAAAAAGCAAGGAATTAATCTTAACAAAACGCTAAAGTCCTTTCGTAGACCAAGTTTATCATCTGTTTCAAATCCTGCTTGTTTTAGATATTCAACTTCTCGTTTGGAAAATTTTAATGTTTCAATAGTTGTAGATGTTATTCCAGGTAGTTCAATCTTATCTATAACAACTCCATGCTTTCTAACCTCAATTTGAGAAAAAAAGAATGGTAAGAAGTTATCTACAAGTTTTATAGTATCATTTGCACCAAATGTTTTTTCCAGCTGATGCACCAACAACTTCTAAAGTCATATAACAATCTGCTTTATTTGGATGTATAAACCCATCCCCCACTTCGAAATCAAACTCAATATCTTTGTTAGCTTCATTCAAATTATTAAATGTTCTTGTGTTAGGTTTAAAACTCTGTAGCTCATAACTCTCAATACTATCCATTTATTATAAAGAAAATCTTCGTTTCTCTTACATAAACAAAGGGTAACAATCCGTTGCTCTTACATAAACAATGGGTAACAATTCGTTACTCTTACATAAACAAGGGGTAACAATTCGTTCCTATTACATAAACAAAGGGAAACAGAAAATCTTGGAAAAAACGCTTTTATGGGGTGTACCCATAAAAGAATTATACATAATATCATTTAGAAACTTATAGTCGCCATCCTAATTTAACCTTAGCATTCATAGCAGTGCCAACTCCAAAAGCAGCTAGTCGTTCACCAATTGATGCATCACTTCTAAATGCTCTATTCTATGCTTTAGTTTCTAGTTCCTTATCTGCAATATGTCTTGACCCTGTATTTTTATTGTCTCTGTAGTATATATCGTGTCTTTTACAAGCCTCATCTAATGGGTTAATATCCTCATCACCTCTTTCTAACCTTTCTTGTAGCTTAGTGCCCGGACCACAGTACGAAAATTCAGGAATATGTAGCTCAAACGGTAATTTATTAATTAAGTCGTTTACAAATCCTTTTCCAAGCTTCTCATCATACGAGAATCGTGGTGGTAATGTATTTAAGATCTTAATCAAATAACCTATACCTTTCGGATCATTAGGAATAAATTGTGAAAGCTAATTATTAATCATACTCACTATACCTACTTTGTCATTATAAAAGATATTATTACCAGCCTTTTTTCTCCATCTATAACTATTAACCGATCAATTAATTTTCTCAGATCATCCATCCATATATATTCTTTAGGTAATTCGTTGCCTCTTTTTATTCCTTCCGCAGACTTTGGTGTTTTCTTTCTTTTGGTGTTGGAGGTAAATATGGCTTAATATAATCATCCCAAATAGGCTTGATAATATTATTGTATTTAGAACCTCTACTAGATGTTTTTTTTTATCCCGATTATATTTTTGGGAGGCAGCATCTGATTCTATTATTATTTCTTTTTACTGTTCAAAATCATCATCATCATAATCTTCAATGGTTTTATTAGTATTCATCGTTAACAATTCCCATAGACATTCTGTTCCTTTATAAGTTTCAGCATTAATTATCAAATCATCACCACTCAATTTAACTTAAGAATTTCCTATCTTATTTATTATTCTTCCACCTTCTTCAACAGCTCTTATTCCAAATACAGTATCATTTCTTCTATTATAATATTTTTTGCAATCTTACCAAATGATTGTGCTGTTGTTAAAGGCTCTACTCTTTCGATTTTCTCTTTAATTTGTTTTCCCATTTGTTTTATTTCTCCTGTTATAGGTGTATCGCTACTACTTGGAGGACTATATTAAGTTATCTTTTAGGTGTTTCTTGTAGACAAGGGTCTATTGAAGCCGTCTTATGTACAGCTGGAACTAGTTCAGTTATTAGAATTTTATTTTGTTCTCCTACTTCTTTGATCTCACTTCCTAAATTTTGGATAACATCAATTACAAGTCGTTCTTGTGTTTTAAATTTATCGTATATACCTGCACTTTTTCTTCCAAAATTTAAAGCCCTTTATCAAGAACTCCTTCAACTTAATATTCTTATTAATTTCTTTCACATTCATTTATTATATAAAAACAAACAAACGTCAAAATACGCTAAAAACGTCAATAAACGTTGAAAAACGTCAAAAAACAAACCGTTGAAACGTAGAAACGTGAAAAAGCGTCAAACGTTTAAGAAGTGTTTTATCTTGTTCCTATACTTTCCATTGTTTACCTTCCTTGCCATATCAATTACTGTAAAACAATAATCTTCTCGCCAACATTTGAAACATATCTCTTTAAATTTATCATAAGGCATATCTCCTCCAACAAACTCGTTATATACATGTTTAAGATTAGTATCATCTTGTCTAAATACGTATAGGAAGTTAACGTTATCTCTTATAAGCTGTTTAGGTACTTTTGAATATATCTGTGCAAGCTAGAAACAGTTTAAAT
Organism: Thermobia domestica; assembly: GCF_964235325.1. Lineage (NCBI taxonomy): Eukaryota > Metazoa > Arthropoda > Insecta > Zygentoma > Lepismatidae > Thermobia > Thermobia domestica. The sequence goes on from NC_137457.1 coordinate 144,710,264, forward strand.
GTCTATGTCTACCTCTCGTAATGTAATTTCTAACAGTATCTAGGTTCTCTAAAATGTAATCTTCAAACACAATAACAGAGTATTTTTCACATTCATCAATAGGTACAATACAATCATTACTGCTTAAGAACGTTGCTATTTGCTTCTTGAACTTTAGTTCTGCTTTTTCAAATCGATCTTTTAATTGTTTATACTTTGGCTGATTCATGCTTTTAGAATATATGTAGAAGTAATTATTATTTAACCAACCTGGCTGTAATAAGAAGTTAAATAACAGAGAAGTCTGACCACAACCAGAGGGCCCACAATAAGACATCGAATATCATCAGGTATAAGTTCTCCATTTCTTTTCTTAGCTGTTGTTTCTTTTATCATCTCCTTTGCATGCCAATTAATAGTTTTCTTACTCATTTATTATAGAGAAAATTTTGATTCAAACCCGCTAAATCGACGGGTCCTTATAAGTTAAGCCCTGGGTGCCAGCATCGTTTTATGATTTTATATCTTTACGTTGTTCGTGATCTTATGCAACGTATTTTTTATACATTCTTCATCCATTTCACCATTTAATGTTATTATCATCTCTAACTTCTCTTTAAATGAGTTAATACAAGTGACAATGATTTTATATTCATCTTTTCTTTTGCTTATGTTTAACTTAGAAGACAAACCTGTTATTATAGCACTTTCAGTTGCAAGAGACGTTGTTAATATTGAGTAAATTGTTACGGATATAAAAATATTAATAAACCCAGTTGTTGCAAAAGAATAACCGATAACGTAATCAAAGTGTAGTATGCATATCTAACAATTCGTAGTTTTCTCTTTTCCTTGTTTAAGCTGTATTCTAGCTTTTGAATGATATCTTCTATTAACTTGATTACTTTCTCTCTTGGAATATCTTTAGGTAAATCAAACTCGTTCATTTATTATATAATAAATGACTAAGGTATTTAAGTTAACGAGTGATACTCTGTTTTAAAGAAGAAACTCCATTACGAAATAGACAACAGTAACAACTATTTAAGTATAGTTCAGTACATATATAACTCCAAACATTACAGAAAGAAATAATTAATTAACATTTTGTAGTAACTTTCCTGACTATACTACTCTTACAAAACAACTTGTAGATCAACATGGTCAATATAATTTAAAAGAGTTAGAAGAATATATTAAATCAAATATTCCATACTCCGCCAATGCTTATAAAAATATTAAGTTTACTGAGGTTAGAAAAAACAATAGAGTTAAAATATTTCACGAGCATTCTGACATGATCTTAGATACCATTAATACAGTGTTAGGTTTTAACGAAAGAAATTTGACGAAAAACATAGAACATGTTGGAGATAATGTGCCGAAGTTTCACCTATTCGATACAATTAATGTTCACTGTAATATAGCAGATGTTATGTTTGTTAAAGATACGGAGTACACACTTAGAGAAACAGGAATTATTAACATCATTTAAAGCAGATGTTGAGTTTAAACATATTATTATTTACAAGCTTACTTACCCATTATTTTTCCCTATATCTATAGACAAAGTTGATAATTTTGAGATAAGGATAACAGATGAGAATGATTCCTTAATTGATTTTGGGGGAGCTACAACAAACGTACTTTTACAAACCAAGATTTTCTCTTAAATAAATAGGAAGATTTGTTCTATTAAAGGTTGTATGTTTAGTTTTCTTTACAGTGAAGTAAAGATTTAAATACCGATCATGTATTAACAAAGAAACAACTTAACGATAAATCCAAGAAAATTAAAGAAGGTAAAGGAATGGATTTAACACTAACTACTGCAAAAATGAAAAAGATTAAAAACGAGCATATGGGAGGTTTTATCTTTACAATTCCAACCATTGTAGCAGTTTTAGGAGCAGTTGGTTCATTAGCAGGTGGTGCAGAAGCGATTACTAAAACTGTACTTGATGCTAAGAAAAATAAACAAGAACTTGAAGGAAAAAACACAATATGGCTATAAAAAAACAAGGAGCAGGTAAACCAAAGAAGTCAAAAACTAAAACCATTGACCAACTTCGATATAGAGAGATTGGGTAAAAAATTAAAAATAAAACGTTTTAAATGTGTATTTATGAGTGACGAACACCCTATGTAAACCCTATGTAAATGAGTGTGGTATAGTTAACTTCGATAAATCAGAAAACATTGGTACTCATTGGATATGCTATTGGAAAGATAACAACGAAAAGTACGTGTTCGATTCTTATGGCGATGTTCCTCCTAAACAACTAGTACAATATCTTGGTACCAAAAACTTATTTTACAATGACGAACAAATACAAGACTTTAATTCAGTTATATGTGGTCATCTTTGTGTTAAGGTTTTAAATGTTCTAAATCAAGGGTATTCTTTTAGTGACGTTATGTATATGACTAAAAATGATTAAATATTATTAAGTGTAAGTGCTTTTATGGTTTGTATCCATAAAAGTTTTGTTTAGGATAAATATGGAAGCTATACACAATAGATTTTTAAATTATTTTGAGAAGCATGGGGATGAACAAGATGCACTAGATAGATATAATTTTTATCAGTATTTTGAGTATGTTAGTCAGATAGACTTAAAAGGTAGAAACAACATATACAAAGTTATTGATTTATGGAAAACGTTCATACCTAAATTTTTGTACACTGATGAAGAGTTGAAAAAGTTTCGTCCACTAATTATCTCAAAGGAATGGTCAAATTATAGCTCTAGACCATTAGAAAGCAGTAATTGTGGTAGTAAGTCATTAACAAAAGGTATGAATAGTTATATTTGTAATGAGTATTCTGTAGAGTGCTTGGGTTTATATTACTAATGGAGAAATGAAAGCTGGTTGTGCAAGAAAACCATGGTATGATACTACAAAACGATTTAAGTTACAGTTATCTCGTTTACAAGCTTTACAGGATAGAGTTATTTCCAAAGGTGTGTTCAAGGTGTTAAATGATGAAATTAGAGATATACCAAAAGATTTAATATCAACAAAAGATGTTCTAGAAGTACTAAAGAAAAACAAATACATAAAATATTATGATGATGTCTATTTAATACCCTATCACGTTACCAATCAAAAACTATTAAAATTACAACATATGGAAGAAACACTTATAAACGAGTTCGAAAACTTACACGAGGTTTTTAGAGAACTGTATCCGAAAAGAGTATTGTTTATTAACTTAAAATGTGAATTGTAATATCTGTTGAAAAAGCATGATGTTCATATTGATATTGATTTTAAACACTCACCTAAACAAATATAGATGCTAAAGAAATGTTTTGAAAACTTAGGATGGACATTTTCTTTATAATAAATGAGCATGGCTATATTTGGCAATGTTGTAAATAGAAAAGGTGATGTTGATATTAGTGAAGAAAAATTAAAATTGTTGGAGCATTTAAATGATGTTGCTAGCGTACGTCAACTTAAGTCAATAGACGCTCAATTAGAGAACGATAGAAAACGATTTGAAAATGTATTAGAAACGTTACAAGACACGTACATAAAGAAAGAAGATTTTCAAAAGATTAAGATTGATACTACTAAATTCATTATGCGGAAAGAAACAATACCTCTATTATATCGATTGAGAACTAAGAATGTTAAAGTCCCAATCTTTAGGATATTCAATCTTTCTAATGGTTATAGGTTTCTCTATAATGGAAAAATAATGCACATGGAATTAAGTTTCGATAAATATTTCCTAGAGATATTTTTAGGTGATATTTTGATTGAAAATATACCTTTTAGCTTTAACAAGAATGATATAATTACGATTAAACCAAATAAACATTCTACTATGGAAGAAGGACAATTATTGTTTATTGTAATATACTTAGAAAGAGAGCTTTCATAAAAACATTTGCTATAGAATAAATATGGGTATTTTTGGTAACATTAAAAGTAAGGACATACTATTACAAACATTTGCTACGAAAGAAGAGCTTAAATTTGAAATAGATAAAGTTTTCACATCAAATAACACATCCTGATTTGATTTTAAGAACAAAAGATTGATTAATGTATACTATTGATAATCAAGATGTTGTAACATTAGAAAAGCTTGAATCAGTGAAAGAAGAGTTTAATTTACATACGCGAAAAGAAATTGTTAAATTACCGATTGGCAGAAGATAAAGTTGGGAAACCAGTCTTTTTTTATATAATTTAGCTGCTGGCAACAAATTTCTTTATAGAGGTAGCTAAATGCATATAGAATCAAGTCTCAATTTATATCTTATAGACATATTTTTAAACGGCACTCTAATTGAAACGTTTCCATTACACTTTAATATAAATGATGAGTTAAAAATTAGGCCATCCAAAGATTCTGAATTGAAAGAAGGTTAATTATTATTGCTTATTATGCATATAGAAGGACAAGATGAAGATGAAAACGAATCAAGTGATTACGATAATGTTAAAAGTATAGTATTAGGTATAGATAAATTTTAAATGTTTTCTTGATTTTCTATACAATAAATAATAATGTTAATGTATTGTGTTATATGTAAGAAGTCAACAGATACAAAGAAATATACCATTAGAATTGAACAAACAAAGAATGGAAGATATCTAAATAAAGGTATAAGTAGTATATGTGGAATTAATAAAACTCAATTCGTTAAAAACAAAGATTGACTATATGATAGTAAAGGTGTTAGAGAAGACATTATACAAGAAATTCACAAACCATCTAGAAAAAACTTTGACAGACTAAGTGTGGTTATAAAGGGTATCGATGATCTTTGGCAAGCTGATCTTGTAGAAATGGATAGCGGAGTATTAACAGGTGTTTCCAAATTAAACAAAGGCTATAAGTATCTCCAAACGATTATAGATATTTTTTCGAAATATGCTTTTGCTGTTCCTGTTAAAGATAAGAGCGGTAAGAATGTTACAGAAGCATTTGAATCCATTTTAAGAGCGAGAAAACCTAGTGACTTACAAACTGATCAAGGTAAAGAGTTTTAAAATAAAGAATTTAAGAAGTTGATGGAGGAAAATGAGATTAATCATTACTGAATCTATAGTGGTAAGAAAGCTTCTGTTGTTTAGAGTTTTAATAGAACACTTAAACAAAACATGTGGAAAAGGTTCACGACACAAGGGAATTACAAATGGATAGAGATATTACCAACATTGGTTAGTGATTATAATAATAGAGTACATAAAACAATTGGTTTAAAGCCTATACAAGTTAACAAGAAAAATTTGCGAACAATATTGGAGAAAGTGTATCAGAAAGAATATAAGCGTGTTAAACCCAAATACAATTTGGATGATCATGTTCGTATAAGTAAATCGAAAGAATTGTTTGAGAAAGGATATACGCCTAATTGGTCAACATAAGTATTTGTTATTAGCGAAGTTATTCCATCTAATCCGCCTACGTATAGAATTAAAGATTTAGAAGAAGAAGTTGGCAAGGTAGATTTTACGAAGCAGAACTATTAAAGACGAACCATAAAGATGAATACTGGGTGGAAAAAGTGTTAAGAAAAAAAAGGTGACAAAGTATACGGTAAATGGCTAGGAATTGAAGATCCACATAATAGCTGGATAGATAAAAGTAATGTTGTAATGTAAATATAAATGTTGTCTTTTATGGAATAATAACCATAAAAGTTTAGTTTGAATGAGACAAGAGTAACGAAACATTACTCTTCAAACAACAAAGGGGAACGATTCTTTCCTCTTAAATGAATGCACCACAGATACTTAAAACAAAGGGAAAAGATTCGTTCCACTTAAATAAACAAAGGGTAATGAAACTTTACTCTTCAAACAACAAAACAATCCAAACTGTCCAAAACGGGCGGTTTGAAATCATGGAAGTTATGTACAAGTAGTAGTTAGAGGTTTGATCACTGGTTAGAAAATAAATATTCAAAAGAGTTATTAAATAAATACAATAACAAACTAAGTTGAGCGAATTCGGGCTACTTTGAAAACTCATTGTTTACAGTAAAACCAGGTGGTAACGAAATAAAGTAAAAAATAATGATTTTCTATATATGAGTACTATGGATAGTTCTCCTAGTTTAAACGATATTTGCTACGAACAGATTAAAGACAATTATTGGTTTGGTATTTTTGTGATTTCAAATTGATTATAGATAAGAGTACAGGATGCTTTAATGCCACAAAACTATGTAATGATGGAGGTAAGAGATTTAAAGATTGGATAGGAAATAAAGAATCAAAAGAACTAATACAATACTATAATGAAAATATTAACAACCCAACGGAAAAGAGCAATGGAGCACTTTTGCTCTGTTGCTCTACATATCTAAAAAAAGGAGGAAATAAAGAAACAATATCAATCATCTCAGGAACATATGTATATAAGAAAATATTTCTCGCTATAGCTTTATGTATATCACAAGACTTATATGACAAATGCTATGACATTATCGAAGACTATTTTGTTTCTAGTTTTGAACAGATACAAGAATACCAAGAAGAGTTGCAAAGAAGAGTAGAAGAAATAAATCAAACAATGGAAAGATTGAGAATTCAAAACGACGGCTTAAAAGAATTTGAAGCACCATATACAGACGGTAGTTCAAAAGATATACCTAATCATATACAAGAGGAACAAACTTAATGATCCTTTCCCTTATTATGCTATCAGATGCCAAAAGAGAAGTCTATATACATCTCTTAATGATGGAGAAGAAAAATATCCGAATCATGAGACAATATACGAAAAGTTTAGAGATCCTAACAGTATTAAGTTATTTAACCTAATGCAGCAAGAACTATATATTCGTAAAGATAAGGGTAATGAGTTTTGGACATCCTTATCGGAAGAAGATTTGGCTAGAGAAATTGATTGTTTATATTATCAGTTAATATCTAATCCTATGTAAGAACTTAATTCGTAGTGATCAAAGATTTTCTGTATAATAAAAATGGAGAAAGAGTTTGATTTATTACATGATAGACTTAAACTAATTCACGAAGATCTTAAAGTCTTAGCAGTACTACTAAAGAAGCAAGCACTGTTAATAGAGAAGCCAATACTGTTAACCCTGGAAAGCTAACATGTTCAAAAAGTTACGTTAAAGCTAACGTATCGTAAAATTTACGACTGGTTACAAAAACTTATCTACATACATATCCTTTTACAAACTGGGATTTTAATAACTACAGTTTGTAAGAGTAAATATTAGTGAACATTTTTGCAGCCAGTTTGGTTGTTCAAACTATTTCCGCGCAGTACACACAGCATTTCCCACGGTGTTCTCAACAGATCGGCCTGTTGCAGCGGCAGCAATACATTGACGTTAATCTCCTCTTGGCTGATGGGCAAATCCCACAAATTGTGCGAGGCAGGTTTTTGGAATGGACAACATTCTTCTATGGCACATGTATATTCAGGACAACAGCAATGGGTTGCCTTAGTTTTCGTGGCAAATTTGAGTATTGAACCCATTCTTGGAGCCATCGCTCAATAAGACTGCTGTGAGTTTTCATGGCGAATTTTCTTGCAGAAACAGGCTTTTGACCCATTTTACAACGTTTTGAACATAAATGACGTATGCATTAACCAGGGTTATGTTTATCATCCCAAAGAACACACACATGTGCCGTCGTTTGGTCTTACGTCTGCACGACATCTGATGACACATTTGGTCCAATGCATCAACGTGTTCTTTCGTTGCATTATAAACTCTCGATAAGGTCACTACCATCAATACGCATTCGATGCATTTTTTAACTTTCCTTGAATAAAAACTATAAAATAAAACCAGTACTTTCACTAAAATGTATCTGTAAGTTCACTCTAGAAGTAGAAAATAGTAGTAAACAATGTAAATCCAAGCGTTACTCCTAACGTATCGTAAATCTTACTAGCGGCTAACGAGTTCATATAGAAATACAGCCGGAAACTGAGCAAAGTAAATACTGCCCAATAATGCAGGCTTAGTAGAGAACGGAACTCAGCGGACGAGTCCATTTTCGCCGGGCGAAGGGAGTGAACATCAAAATAATACAACTCGCTCATAAAATTTACGACACGTTAGCTTTCTCGGGTTAAAATAAAAAGAATTATTAATAACACAACAAAAACACCTGATTTGGGTAGTGATGAATACGAATATAATAGCGATGATTCTGGTGATGAGTAAGTTTACAAAAATGATTGTTTTAAAATGTGTTTATGTAACTTTGATGGGTTATTCGCATGAAAGCCATGTCCTAATACAACGCGTAACATATGTAAACAATGGCAGGAGTGTACAATGTTAAGTGTTGTATTAGGACAAATGAAAATAAAAATAGTACGAAAATGATTTTAAAAATTTTCTTGAAAAAAAAATTGAAGAGTAATAATAAGATTTTCTATATAATAAATAAGATGAGTAATTATAATAAATTTACTGTAGTAGAGTTAAGACAACAATGTAAAGAGAAGGGAATAAAAAGATATTCCCGATTAAGAAAACATGAACTAATAAACCTTCTTAAACAACATGACGATGAACAAAGCAGAAGAAAGATTAGAAATATATTCCCATTTAAACAAGAAGTAATTGAAAGACCGAAACCAACACGTATACTAATTAAGAATAAATTAGAAGAAACAACATTCAAGAAGCGTTTACAAACTATTAAAGTTGTAAATATAGTAGGATATAAAGACGCAATAAAATTTTAGATACAAGTGGAAGAGTTGCTATTAACAAAATTAAAGAGGAATTAAAATTTCGCTCTGTTAAAGTTAACCTTGTTTTCATTTGTGATTATATAAAAGATAAAGAAATACAAGAACGTAATTTCAAAATATCGAACGAGAGAATATTAGAATCAACTGACATAAATGAATATATACTTCATGCAAAACAAAAACTTCGTAGAGAAATGAAAGAATTTGAAGGTAGAGGATCAGGTTTGACATTACATCAAATTAAATACTTACAAATCAGATTAAACAAGTATGTACCATTAAGAGTTTCTTCCTATATTGAACTTCCTAAACCAATTAAAGATAAGAAAGCAGTGATTAATGTTAAAAATAATGATAATAGATGTTTCTTGTATTCTATTGAATGCTACTTAAACCCTGCTGAAATACATCCTGAAAGACCTTCACACTATAAACGACTTGTTGATCAATTAGAAAAGAAATATTGTGATAGAATCGAATTTCCTGTACAATTAAAAGATATTCCAAAATTTGAAAGAAGAAGTAATATTTCTATCAATGTTTACAGCTATGAGAAGAATTATAATGTGTATCCACTTCAAATTACAAAAACAAAGCAAGAAAAACATGTTAAATTATTATATGTAAAAGATGATCAAAATAATAATCATTTTTGTTGGATAAAAGACCTATCACGGTTAATAAGAAGTCAAGTGACAAAACATACCGAGAAGTTATACTTTTGTGATAGATGTTTAACAAGATACTTTCGAAATGAGAGGCAGTTGCAAAACCGTGAGCTATATTGTAAAGAGCATGAGGCTGTTAGAATAGAACTTCCAAAAGCATATGACAATCAAATAGAGTTTCAAAACTATAATCGATCATTAAGTGTTCCATTTGTGATAATTGCTGACTTTGAATGTATCTTATGTAAGATAAAAATAGAGCATAATTGTAGTAAAACAGTAAAATATCAAAAGCATGAGCCAATGAATTTTTGTTACTATGTCAAATATTCAAATGGAAACTATAAAGCCCCTGTTAGTTATATAGGTTCAGATGCTGCAAAAGTATTTATTTAAATGTTACAAAAAGAAGCAATAGAAATTATGAAAATATATAAAAAGATAGTTAGTATGAATCCGCTTACCGAGGAAGAAATAGAAGCTTATAACTGTTCGGATACTTGTCATATATGTGAGAAAAACTTGAATGACTTACCACCAACCGTTGAGAAAAAAATAAATATATTAAAGAAGAAAATACGATTCTACAAGGATAAAGGTGATATGAGTGAAAAAATAAAAGATTGGAAATATGAATTAAGAAAATGTTGGTATAAGATAAATAAAAATAAAGCAAAAGTAAGATATCATGATCATTTAACTGGAAAGTTTAAAGGTGCAGCTCACAGTTATTGCAATTTAAAATATAATAATCCTAAAATTGTTCCAGTGTTTCTTCACAACTTAACTGGCTATGATACACATTTGTTTATTAAGAAGTTAGCTTATGACACACAGAAAATTAAATTTATTGCAAATAATGAAGAAAGGTACATAAGATATGAAAAATATATAAAAGCAGGACCAAAAGATGGAATAAATTTAAGATTTGTTGATTCATTTAGATTTATGTCGAAGAGTTTAGCAGAGTTAACTAGTAATTTAAAACCAGAACAATTTCGAGAAACATTAAAGTTTTTCCCGATTGGTAAACTTGATCTAGTTAATACTAAAAACGATTATCCATTTTATTATATTGATTCATTTGAAAAATTAGAAGAACCTGTTTCATTATCTATAAACAAATTTACAAACAGATTAACAGGAGAAAAAATGAGTCCTGAACGCCATAAGCTTCATGTACGAGTTTGTCGAAAATTCGGTCTGAAGTTAGAGAGAGACTTAACTGAACATTATAACAAAACAGATGTCCTTCAATTAGGAGATATATTTGAAAACTTTAGAGATGTGTGTTTAAAGGCATATGGATTAGATCCTGCATGGTATTATAGAGCACCTGGCTTATCGTGGGATGCAATGTTAAAGATGACTAAAATTAACTCAGAAATGTTAACTGATTATGATAAATACTAATGCTAGAAAAGGGTATACGAGGAGGAATCTCACAGTGTAGTAAAAGATACGTAAAAGCTAACAACTAATATATACAAGATTATAATAAAGATGAGTGTTCAATATATTTAGCGTATCTAGACGCAAACAACTTATATGGATGGGCGATGAGTCAATACATGCCTTATGAAGATTTTAAGTGGGTTCAAACTTACATAGATATAATGAACATTCCAGGTGACTCAGAAACTGGTTACATATTAGAAGTAGATTTAGAATATCCGACGTATCTACACAACAAACATTCAGATTTACCATCAGCTCCGGAAAAAAAGTGTCCACTAGAATCTAAAAAAACAAAACTACTAACAACACTTTACAATAAGGAAAGATATGTAATTCACTATAGGAACTTAAAACTATATATGTCGCTTGGAATGAAATTAAAGAAAGTGCATAGTGCTTGAAATTAAAGAAATTCAAGCAATCAGACTGGTTAAAGAAATACATTGATTTAAATACAAATATGAGAACGCAAGCTAAAAATGAGTTTGAAAAAGATTTGTATAGGCTCATGGATAACTCAGCATTCGGAGAAACAATGGAAAATATTCGAAAGAGACAGCCCATACAATGAGAATGCGATCCTGAAAGAGTAGAAAAAGTAATTGCAAAACAAAATTTTGATTACAGAAAAATATTTACAGAGAATTTGTGTGCTGTATATATGAAGAAAGAGCGATTGACATTTAATAAACCAATATATGTTGGTAAGAAGTGTATTAGAACTATCAAAACTAATAATGTATGATTTTCACTATAACACTATGAAACGTAAATATGGAGATAATATAGATTTATGTTACATGGATACTGATAGCTTTATATATGAGATTGAGACTGATGATTTCTATGAAGATTTAAAAGAAAAAATTGACCAATTTGATACGAGTGAATATAAGGAAAATAATATATATGGAATACCACTGATAAATAAGAAAGTAATAGGTAAGATGAAAGATGAGAATAAGGGTAAGATAATTACAGAGTTTATTGGATTGAGATCAAAGATGTATGCCTGTAAATAGAAAATGAGGGATAAGAAGCTAAAGGAGTAACTAAATGTGTGGTTACCAAGGAGTTGAGATTTAATGATTATAATGAAAGTTTATTTAAAAATGCTAAAACATATAAAGACAGAAACCTCATTAGAAGTTATGCTGTTCAACAACGAAAATGTAAATTGAACAAAATAAGCTAATTCTTATTGATTTTGTGGTGCTGATCACGAATTTGAAAGTTATTTTCGAATATTAGCTCTACTTTCCGTTTTACAGGCATGTATAATAATAACGCTTTAAAAATAAATATATTCGCTTCGTTTGGGGTAAAATGTTACACTTGTCAGGCAACACTGAAGAAACTATATGAACTCTTGGTTTCATTGCGTAGTATTCTGCTATTGTTGGAAAAGACAGGTTTAGTGCAGTTATCAGCGTTTTGGGTATGACGTTTGTGTAGTGCAGGACATAAAAATGCAACTACAAGTACGCAAAAATACTGATATTTCGAATGTATATTTTTAAATAGTTGTCGGAACTATTTCAAGTGACATTTTTAGGATTTCAATAAACAAAAATGCCGCGAAATTGTGTAAACAGTGCGGTTAGCTTCTGCTACGTGTGTGGGGAAGTGATATTTTCCTCACAAAAGCAGACTATAACACCACTAATAAGAAAAGCTTATCAAAATTACTTTGATTGTAATATTGGAGACCAAGATAAATCTTGGGCACCCCACATTGTGTGTAACACTTGTGCCAGCAATCTAAGAAATTGGAATAATTGGAAGGGGCGCTCAATGCCTTTTTCAGTGCCCATGATTTGGAGGGAGCCAAGCGACCACATTAGAGAGTGTTCTTTTTGTATGGTTCCTTGCGTCAAGAAGGGAATTTCCATGAAGAAGAAGCGGGCCTTGATCTATACTAACATTCCTTCTGCAATGCGCTCTGTTCCACATGGACAAGGACTGCCTTTTCCTGACCCACCTAAAGAATACGATCTTTCTTCTGATGATGATCAAGAAGTTGAAGCTACTGAATCAAGTACTTCGAAGGACCCTACGTTTGTTGTAGAAGAACCTCCATTTGAATCACATAGACTTACTCAAGAGGAACTAAGTGATCCTATCAGAGACTTGGACCTCTCGAAAAGCAAAGCCAAAATTTTAGCGTCACGGTTAAAACAATGGAATTTATTGCAGGAAAAAGTAAATATTTCAGTGTATCTGAATAGGGAGAAGATGTTCACTTCATTTTTCACTATGGAAGACACACTTGTGGCATGTACAGATGTAAATGGTCGAATGAGGGCACTTATAATTACTTACGAACCTACGGAGTGGAGACTCTTTATAGGTTCGTCCAAGGTGAGTTTAAAGGCAGTGCTTTTACATATTGGAAATGAACTTCCTTCAATTCCTGTAGGTTACGCAGTTCATATGAAGGAATCTTATGAAAACTAGAAGCATTTACATTCAAGTCATTAAATAATACGAGTTTCAGTGGCTCATTTGTGGTGACCTTAAAGTAATAGCACTCTTGCTAGGTATGCAGTTAGGGTATACAAAGTATTGTTGCTTTGTATGTGAATGGGACAGTAGAGATCGTGTATCTCATTACCGCAAAAGTGATTGGAGTACCAGAGAAACTTTTCAACCGGGATTAAACATGTGCAGCATGAACCACTGGTAGATCGTAACCGAATTTTACTTTCCTCTCTACATATTAAATTAGGTCATATGAAAACTTTGTTAAGAGCATGAACCAAGAGGATGAGGCCTATAAGTACCTAAGAGGACAATTCCCTCGATTAAGTGATGCCAAAGTTAAAGAGGGCGTTTTCATAGGGCCACAGATTAGGCAAATATTCAAAGATCACAAGTTCGACGAAATTCTCCAAGGTGAGGAGAAAGCTGCGTGGGAAAGCTTGAAGAGTGTTTGTTCACAGTTCCTGGGAAGACACCGAGCAACAAATTACAAACAACTGGTAGCGAAATTGTTATTGTGCTACGAAAATCTTGGTTGCAATAAGTCTCTAAAACTCCACTTTCTTCATTCACATCTAGACTTCTTTCCCGAAAATTGTGGAGCAGTATGTGACGAACATGGTGAGCGTTTCCATAAAGATATTGCAGCCATGGAGAAGAGATATGAGGGAAAGTGGTGTTCTAACATATTGGCCGACTACTGTTGGACTATTGCAAGGGATGCTCCAGATGTAACGTACAAAAGGCAAGCCAAGCGAAGACGGTCAAAATAAAATGAACATAATCCTGTACAAGGGATCACTTGAAACTTTTGTCTACATTGCAGTGCAGTTCTTGAACAAAAAGGTATTTGTACATATTTTTCATGTTTTGATGTTTTTTTTTAAGGAATTGTTAATGTTTAACTTGACCACGGTTACTTTATTTTCTGTATCGCTGTGAAACTGGTATTTGCGCAATTTTGAAGAAGGAAGTACAAGGGTATAGAAAGCTATAGGTTTGGGTGCTTCTTAACTACTCAGCTTATCACATCACAGGGAAATAGATAAAAAAAGTGAAATGTAGGTTTTTACAAGGATTTTCCTTAAATGTTCTATAAATATTAATATATTTGTATATATACAGCTACTGTTGTACAAGGGCGTTTTTTTTTCACACCCTGAGCTAAGAAAATTCTTCTATTATCATTTCTTTTCATATTATGCTTAAATATATGTAAAAATCGCAATTTCAAAGAATTTAGATACTTTCGATCAAAATTTGTTGAACAGTGTTATAAGCATGATATATATAGTATAACCCTTCATAAGTTAGCATTAGATTCTTCAGATGATAAAAGACATATATTACGAGATGGTGTCAATACATTAGCTTGGGGTCATTATAAGATAAAAGAGGAGTAGTTGTAGTTTTAGTTATAAATTTTAGATGTAAGTTAGTTATAAGTTTTTAGATGTAAGTTTTTATGATTAAATGTCATAAAAGCCTATGTGTAGTGCAACTACTCAATCTACTTTGTGCTATTCTTCTTTGTTAAAGTACTATGGCCAGTGGTGGATTCATAATTATTTGGCAGTTAGGTGTGGGGGGAAAATTGTCCTAGAAGTAAAAGTAAGAACTATTGAAAGAAAATGCTCTTATCATCTTCAATATATTTTATCCCGAACACTGTATCATTAATAAAAATCTCATTGCCAGTAACTGTAAAACCTTTATTTACAACAACTTTGGTAAGACATCACTCGCTTAATCAAATGTCTATACTGAGGAAAAGGATATCATTCTCTAAAATGTTGTGGAAGAGGTTCTGGAGCTGTTTCGACTTCAAACTCCTTTATACATTTTAATCTTATATCATCCGTAACGGTGTTCCACCAAAACAGAGATAGGTTCTTCTTAGGAATATTTGGGTATTTCTGTAATACGTTCAGTTCTTTCTTCGTGAGAATATATGTTTCAAATGTTCTAAACTCAAAATCATCATCTACTTCTTCAATTTCACTATTGTTATATTTCTCTCTTTTCTTTTTATTACGACATGCTTTGCACTCATTGCGTCTTGTGTTACCATTTCTAGAAGACTCTTGGTATTGTTTTAATTCGTTAGAAGTAATGCACTTCTTCATTTATTAAATATAAAATAGATACTTGTTCTTCACTTTTGCGCATAACGCTACTTCATTCATTTTTATGTCTAAATAATCTGGTCACAAAAAAGGGGGAAATGTGTCCTAGAACATACATATGTACACTACTATTATGATTATTTTAATCCCGATTCTTAATCAAGTATTCAAACATCACAACGCAAAACAAAATTGTCTAAATGAAAATTAAAAAACGGTTAGCTTCTGAAGGTGCTTATACATTATATGAACCTTCTTGTAAAGTTCACCAAATGAGGCATTACAAATGGATTTGGCTGATATGTAGCATATTGCAAAGTATAATATCATAAATATACATTATGTTGCATTGACATTTTTCACGTTATGCGTATTGTGTTCCCTTAAAGAGAAAAAAAGGTCCTGAAATGGCAAAAGCAATAACATTTAAAAAAAAACTTCAAGTTGAATTTGCTTAACGTACAAAAAGACTTAGGCGGTGAATTTTATAATCGCCATGATGTCTTGTTTAAAGACTATGAAATTAATCATAATAGTGTTCATTCGGAAATTAAATGTGCTTTAGCAGAACGATCTATAAGAACATTAAAAGTGAAGTTGAATCGTTACTTTACTGCAAAGAATACTTATCGCTTTTTTAATGTCTTGTATCAAATAGTAAATAACATTCAAGTATTAAAGTGGCACTTACATAAGTAAATGATTTCAATGTTGATCAAGTGTGGGAAAAATTATACGGAAATACAATAAAAAATATAAGTTGTAAATTTAGTCCGGGTGTATTTGTCCGTGTTAGTAAGTATAACATTTTAGAAAAAGGATATTTACTTAAATTGTCACAAGAAATATTTATTGTTGAAAATGTATTACACGAGATCCGGTACTTATAAATTAGAAGATTGGAATGGCGGAGAAATTAAAGGAATATTTTATGCATAAGAATTACAAAAAATAATTATAAATTCAATGAAAACTATTCTAATTGCAAAAGTATTAAAACGAAAAATTATTGGATATATGTAAAATGGTTGGGATATTCGTCAATTATGAATTAGTGAATTTGATCCGATTCTATTCAGTCTGCAACATGAATTCAAACTTTACACATGACTTTTACGTTACTCTTCCTTCAAATGCAAGTAGAAAACTTTTTGATAACAATAATACAGCTTCATTTCGAGTTAAAATAGCACAACCTATTAATTTAATTGTTGGAGAATGGGGTGTTGCATTAACACAAATTAATATTCCGTCGAGTTTTTATAATTTTGGTGAAAATGAAGAAATTATAATTACTACTGTTCTTGATAATAAACTTAACGTTATTATGTGCAAATAACACAGGGATATTACTCATTTATTGAATCAATTTTTCAGTTGACTCCTGAAAATGTCCGCATATTACATTATTTACAAAATAAAAATCAGATTGTTTTTAAGCATTCTTTAAAATTAGAAGATCAATGTATGATTGGTATTACAACGGGATTACAGCATTTTTTGATTTAGTAATGAAAATATACTTGATATTAAAAATATTGTATACAGAAAGTTAGAAATGTTCATTTAATATTAACACGTGGAAAATTTTCATGTAATTTACATTATAATTTTCCCAATACAATTAATTTATGTGTTGATATTGCAAAACAATGACAAAAGATAGTCCGATAGTACGAAAACTTAGTGTATCTAATGTACGGCACGGTCATATAAAATCTTTTGTGTTTGACACACCGTGTTAAGTTAAAGAAATATGTTAATACGATAGAAGTCAACTTGAAAGATGAACACAGTTTAAAATTAGCATTTCGTTTCGGGACTTCAAACTTGACACCACTTTAAACGAAAATGGTTTCTGAAAGTATTGATGATAGTTTTTACATTACACTAGTTTCAAACGCTAGTATAAATGTATATCCTGCAAACGACACATTGTATTAATCAGAGCCTGCAGAGCCTAGCCTATGAAAAGTAAAATGCAGAGCCTATGAAAAGTAAACTTATCGTTGGCAATCCAATCATTCATCAGTCCAATCATTCATCATTTAATAGATGAATTATACACAGTATCAAGACTTACAAGACTTAGTGTTTCAAATATGGCCCACCTTGTATGTCATGAACGTGTAGAATCAGCTACATAGTCACCTATATTAGTTTTACAATCACAATTCTGAAAAATCGGACCTTGTTTAAGTGTGTCGAAGATTCAAACAACTATACTTAGAAATTGGATATCCACATTATTTTTTTATTTATACTTACACGTATTATACAATATCAACTTTTAGGTGATACAAAACTAGCTTAATTATGTATAGCAACACTCTCTGATACTAAATACGGTAAAGTACAAACAATCATCTTTACACATGTTCATTATATCTCTTTACACATGTAAAATTTTGTTTTAACACAATCGGAATACTATTAAAAGATCACGCAGGGCGAAATTTTCCATTTCGATCAGGGACACTGATCGTAGCTCTACATTTTAAAAGCTCTCCTCCATCTGTTAAATAATAATAATAATAAAAATGAGATCAAGGCTTGTTTCTCATCATTGTGGACGTGGAATACCATATTTCTCAGGACCTGTATACCAAAAGGGACATGGTATATGTAGTTCCTTTAAAGGGTTATTTTGTTTGGCTCTATCATTTCTTAAACAAGGTTCAAAAACTGTAGGTCGTCAGACATTACAACTGGAATACAAATGGAATACAAGTTACGGGTGATGTAGTAAAAAATGGTCCACTTGAAGAATCTGTTTGCGCTCCTGTAAAAGAAGCTGCTGATAGTTTCAAGACAAAAGCCATTAATAAAGTTGGACATTTGCTAATTGGTAACGGTAAGAGACGGTCATGCAACAGGAAGGCTCCTGCAATTGTAAAGATTGAACCACCGACAAAACGTAAACATATAAACGATATCTTTTCATATTGTCGCTCCTAAATTCAGATAGTTCTGAATGTAGTACCAATGAATTTGATTTCTTTTCAATACCAATGACACAAACAGCTATTGAAGCAACTACAAAACGAATATCGTCCTATTTTTACATTAACATCAGAATGACCTATTGAATTTCTTATTCCTGGAGAAACAGGGAATTTATTCATCCTGCAAATTTATATCTTTATATAAGTTCTAAAATTACAAAAGCTGATGGTACAAATTTAATTGAAGTTGCACAAGTAAGTAACTTTCTACATTTATTATTTCTTGAAATTGATATTTCGTAACATGATAAATAAATTAATTCTTTATCAGGGTCTTATCCTTACCGTGCATACAATGAAATATTATTAAATTATTCTTATGATCCTTCTGAAACGCATTTAGTGTGTGACATGTGACATAAACATATAGTATATAAACATAGTATATTAGATAATACAAATGCTGGTTTTGAGAAACGTATTATTAAGATGAAAAACTGTTAATCTTTGGAAATGGACGGACGTCTTCATACTGATATTTTAAGTTTAGATAGTATGCTTCACAATAAACATGTAAACAAAATTTGAAAAATAAAGTATTTTTTTAATTTTTTATTGTGTGTATTTACATTCTTATTTTTATTATATATACCAATTTTTTAATGACTTGTTTTCTTTTTAAATTTTACAATAATATTTTTAAAATTACATTCCTGCAATTTATCTAGAATTCCTCATTACAATCTTGATTATACATTAGTTAAAGAGACACAGGAGTTTCCTCGCGTTGCCTATTGGCTCTTAGTCAAATCATGAGGGACCCATGGGCCCAATTTGTAGTGATTCCCAAGTTGATGAAGGTGCTGCAGAATGGTTTCTCCACTCACATTGAATTGTAGTCCCAGTTCCTCATATATTTGGCTACTGTTCGAGTCAATTGCTGCCTGATGATCTTCATTTTGTACATGTGTTTATCTTCCAGCACGTGTTGCGTCTTCGAGTACTTCGTCACCATCGTTAAATTTGTTAAACCATCGCTGCACTGTCCTCGTGTTTGTTTTAACTTGGTTGTTTTAACAATTGAAAAATGAAATGATCAACAAAAGTAATAATAATAATAATAATAATAATAATAATAATAATAATAATAATAATAATAATAATAATAATAATAATACCTGACAGCACGTTTGGAAAAAATACAATTTTTTTAAAAAAAACGTGTTTAAAAATGAAAAACTTTTCAAATTGTTCTAAAACACACAAAAACATGTTTTAAACATTTTGAAACGTTTTGAAACAAGATTTTAAACACACTTCAAAATTGTGTAATAATGTATTTATTAAGACTTTTGCAACCGATCTTTTCATTTATTTTATTCTCGTAAAGACCACACTGTATTGGGTACAGCATATGTCAGTATAGATTACTAATTCTCAACTTATTTCATATCACGAGCCCCTTTTATTACACCCTATTGCCAATGACTCTAGTAAGTACTTTCTTGGTTGTAATAAGCTTTATAGGTACATTTTAAAATCTGCTTATTATGGAAATTCCACACAATCTATCTGTATACATGGCAAAACAAAAGTCCTCGCCATCCTTGTGTATTGAGAACGGGTTGAGGGAGAATGATGAAACTTTGAAGTAGTCTGACACATTAGATTGTGCTATCAAGCATCATGGCGGACATTTCTGATTGGTATTCGAAATTTCAGTTGCAAAGGGAGTCATGTTACACGTTTTAAGGCTAGAAATTTACCAGAATTACGGTTGTGTGGTTATTTTAACCCTAAGGCAAGTCTTTTTGGAGTTATTACTTCTGAAAGTTTTCTAGTTATATTTTAGGGGCTATGCTCGCGTTTCGTGGAGACGGGTGTGATTTTTGTGCAAAATTTGATTAATATTTCAGAACACTTGTGGTAATAAAAGTATTTTAAAATAATATATTTTCGGAAAATAATGAATGAAGCACACTTCATGTGCTGCTAACTTTAGAATATTTTCTGCAAGCCTATGTAATTGTTTGCTTTTGAGTCAATAATTTATTGAAGAAAGTTAATATTTGGGGCGGCCAGAGCACAATGGATCCAAATCCATTTTCAATAATGTTCAGTATTGCTCAGCAAATGAATTATATTTCAAAACGTAATATCTTCAGTCAAGAGTCCAAAACAAATGTAACTAAAACCATGCGAAACGGCGTGGGATAGTTTCATATGACAGCCATTAGACAGAGACGCCAATGGAACAGGAGGACAACTCACTCTCGATTTCAGACTTTGGGGGCAGAAAGGCAGTTTTAGAAATCTTTTGATAAGCAAAGACCAACAGAGCAAGCTTGAGGTCCTTACATCGAATAAATATGGATAACATACAGATGTTTAAAACCGGAAAGTTGCTTAGACCAACTTCCAGAACTTTGAGCAGGCCCCAAACTCAAAAGTAGAGCCACCTTGGAATCCTGGAATCCTTGGGCCAAAAGTTATATAAGAGAATAATATAGACCTATATCTCCTTACGGCCAATGGAAATGTATTATAACTGATAAAATCCCTATTTATTCCGTGTAAGGACTTCAATTTTTTTATGTTGTACTTTGCTCAGCAAAGGGTTTTTAAATCTGCATTGCTGCCCTTAAAATGTTAAAGTCATGGAAGTGGTGGATGACCTTTAAATGAACGCCCCTCTCTAGCGGCAGTTATATAAAATTCTAGATTGCATCTTGTCATGTAGTTCTTCTTTCTATCATCTCGGATTCGTGGTTCTGAAAATATGACTTTTTATGTTGGTGTATTCTTTAGGACACATCTTGCATTTATTTAACATAATTATGCATCAATGACTATGGCATTCGGAGCGTCACTTGTTAATAATTTCCACGCTGCAGTGTACACAATATAATGTTAATATTTTAAATATATGAGTAAGGAGGGGGAAGCCCATTCCCCCATTCCCTTTTCCCCCATTCCATCAATGGTCTTGTTTAGCGCTTGTTCTATGAAACTCTAGTCCACACACTTTCACATGTTTTTTGTTAAATTTATTACCTACCCTTGGCTACGAAGATACTACGTTTGCTGAAAAAAAAACTGAACCTTTCTGAAAATGGACTTGGATCCCTTGTGCTCTTAAGTCCCATATCTAAAAATATCTTATAGAAAGTGATTTGGAGCCAAATACATCCTGCAACCCAAGTTTGTTCGAAACGTGTAAAATTAGTTTTAACCTGATTGATTACAGTCTAGCATCAGTAGCAAGGCTAAATGAGACAGGGTTTTTTTGTTTAAAGTGGAATTCGAACCACTAATTTTGAAATTTTACGTCGGATCGCAGTCAAAATCTATACAGCAAATTCCAACGTCTCGTGCCTCTACTCACGAAAGTTAATGTTAAAAGACCAGAAATTTCGCCCTGTAGCGTGATGCATACATACAGACAGACGAACAAATTGAAATCAAATGGTCCCAGACACTGACGTTCGGCATTGCTTTTTACAATAAATATCACGCTTTTAATGGTTAGTTAAGCGGGCGATTGCCATACGTTGCACTTTCTCGTCTGGTCCCTTCATATAAGCTATGCCAAGGCGTAAAGTTTTTAAGAAAATTAAGAACCAAGACGGGGAAGAGGGACGAAATAAAATTTTCATAATATAATGAAGAAGATATTGTTGATACAAATTTAATTCTTACCTGAAGTTTCCAGTTGCATCTCAACTACATCACTAATGGTAGAATTTTCAGAAGCAATTTTCGGATCAACACTTCTACCATTTGCTTAGGTTTTCAGTTTTTCACAGCATTGCATTATTCATAATGATTCTTCATTCTTTGAACTAAACCAACCATTTCTTTCTTACACGTTTTGCAACGAGCTCGTGTGATCATCTACTTATCTGATGGAGTTTGAGTTACTTTAATAAATTTGTTCAGATGATGTCCTTTTTTCTTCCCGTAAAACTCATGTTAAACAATTAAAATTTGTACGCAGACAGAGAACCAACATGTACTGTATCAACGAATGTCTGCGATGTTTTAATTTCAGAACTGCAATTTACCAAATAACCTTTTGTTTGTTTTCTCAACACAACACAAAAATTTTGTTTCCATTATAAATATTTTATTTATTTTTAATATCAATTCTACAATTAGTCCAACCTTCGACTACGCCACTTTCTCGCACGTTAACTCATAAGTATTTGAACAATACAATAAACATTAAGAATAAGGGGAAAATCATACAGAATTAATTGTAGATCACCAAATTGACCTGCCGTATCCATGAGAAATCAAAAAATTCACATGGGAAGAAAATAGCCTTCTGAATGGGAAGCCAATTTTGACAATTTTCTTTCTCTAGCACATTTTTTTTTACAAAAACAAAATAAAATAAAAATAAACATATATTTAAAACAAGTCTTAAAAATACATTTGTTGAAAATAAAATGTTTAAAACCTATACAAAATTTGTTTAGAGAAAATCAATTGTTAAAAACAAGTTTTAATCGTTGCTTTTAAACCAAACAACCCTGCCTGACAGGAATACCGATTCGATAATAAACCATATTTCATAATTTTATTTTCAACTTCTAAATTAAAAATGGAGGCACTACAACGAATACAAATTGGATAACAATGCAGTGGTTTATAATAGCTTTATACATTGCAAATTGAGAAGAGCGTAATAGTATTAGAAACGAACAAAGATTTAATTTAAAAAAACTAATCCTTCATCTTCCCCTTATACATTAAGCAAGTAACAGTGTCATATGTATACCACATAATAGACTTAGGCTTCTGTGATATGATATTTTATGAATTATTACTGAAATTATAAGTGGTAGTAGGTTTATATCACTTCCGGTTTTAGTAGTTTTGTTAGAGTGGAGATGAAATATATTCTTAGGATGCTTAATTGACTGCACAAAGCCGCTTCCTGCTACATGTTATCGTTTTCACTCTATTAAGATGAACGTTGAAAACGGAATCTTATCTTGTTTGCTGGATGTCGAGCAATATTGAGACCTCAAGTCGTAGTGGATTCCCACCATTTCCGGTTTTAAGTAGATACTTTGGGATAGAAATAGTATGTGTTCTTAAAACGTTTAATGGATTACAGGATTCCGCTTCTATTTATTACTGCTTCTACTCTATACCGTTCAACGTTAAATCTGCAAGTGACTGATTTATGGTAATTATGTTTAGAACGTACCATCGATTAAAAAAGTGCTTGTCATTATCTGTTCTCGTTTTTGCTCCATGTGTATCTATTTTCAAACCGAAAGTTGTAAAATTCAATCACGTTTTGTTTTTAGTAGAGAGTTAAGGATGGAGGCGTAATGGAATTTAATATGTAAAATTGAAAGTCACTATATGACTTTGTATCTCTTGAACCCCCGACCAATTTCGATCAAATTTTCAACATACCTGAGATCGTAGCAGGCCCTTGCTAGCCCAGCGAGACACCCGAACATGTTCCGGTGCGCTCTCCGAAACATCACATTATAAATAAGGCACATTTTAAAAAAATATAATAAATTCTACAATTGTTATTGGTAAATAACCCGTCAGATGTTTAATGCTCTCTTTATATAAGGGGCTCTTGCGAAACCACATCACAGATAAACGGTTTTATTTATTCTTCTTTATGACATAGTTCTAAGCAATGAATACATACTGTTACTGTTGCTAAAGAATTCATGAAAGGTACAGTGCGCCCTGCGAAACATCACATTATAGATAATTGGTTTTAGTTTTTGTTCTGTATACCAGTTCTGTAAAGTAAATTCATATAGTGTCTATTGGTAAAGAACCTGTGAAGGGTAAAGTGGGCCCTTATTGTATTTCCAAAATATAGCTACATTGATTTATTGGTGTATATTTGGCTTCATTTTGTTTTTCGTAAAATTATTACAAGAACTAAGAAGTGCTTCTGTAGAAAATACGTTTTCGTAGTTTAGCTATTTATATTACTAAACAAATTTGGTGGTTTTAATACATAAAATGGCGTCCGTATATATTCGAGGTGTAACTTAATTAATATAACAAACTTCGTTAGGTGATTCGTGACACCGAGGTTAAACGGAAAATATACGCCAACCTGATGTAACACCCGAAAATTTGTATAAACAGCCATAACTCATGAACAAAACGTCGGATCGATGTGGTGTAAAAAAATATCCATCATTTTTAGTCGTAGATTCGATTAGTATACAAGCGGATATAGTGCAGTGGCAATGCAAGGATGACTCCCAAAGAAACTGGAGTATTCCTTTTGAGTATTTTATTAAACGAAATGAATGAGGGAAATGAACAACAAAGCACACGATTTCAGCAATCAAAAATAATAATACATCGTTCACGTTAGAAAAACACTTAGAATTCAAAAGAAAGAGAGATACACATGTGTGATTCATCTATTTTGTCTCAGTACAGAATAAAGTCTCGGAAGAAAAAATTAAATGAAACGAAGCTTTTAACGTATCACAGTTATATCTTCTAGGCTAATGGTAACGGAATGATAAATGAACGGCTTTCTGTCTAAGTTACAAGTGTGTGAAAATGGAAAAAATAACTTTGATCCAGATTAGATTTAAAACGATTGTGTATGGGACAGTCAGGCGGCATGTAAAGAAATATAACATGTAGTATCGAAAAATGCAAAGATCATATGTGATGAAAGAGTGTACAAGGAATTCTCCACACGACCTAGGGATTCCAAATATTGTGTGAATCTATATAGGGCAAAAGTACGCTGCATTAAAAGGTTTCCACCTCGTAATATGTAATTCCGTGGAATATGATACTTCTGTGCACAGAAGCAACAAAGATGGACGAAACACGGTATGTTGTGCACGTTGCATAAAGTGCGCTGGAACAGTATACTTGACTTATACGTTAGGTGAATCTTCTTCCACGGATACATTGATTCCGTTTTCCCTTACCTTCGAGTTGGCAAACCTCAACTTTCCCCTGAGCTACGAAAAAATACATTGCTATAGTGAATATACCAAACTAGCATCCTAGTGTAGCCTACTTATATTTTGATTGTGTCACTGCTGGAGAACTTTTCTAAATGAATGTTCGTTGGAATTATCTCCAAATAAATGGGGAAAGTCTTTTTTTACGTTCTAATATACCTTGGAGCTGGATGGAATACCTACACGGAAAAACACCTACTGAACTATAGTCCCTTGTGTGCCATCTGCGAGTGGCTCGTAAAAGACTGTCTTGCAGTTTTGTTGTACAATGGTATCAATTAGCGAGGTTGAGTTGTAATAGGCATCTACGCAACCTGTGAGTGATATACATAGTCAGATGCTCTACTGTTACGTGTGGAATTGTTTTATAACAGGATGGGAAGTGTTGCGTTCAACGGTTGAGAGTTACGTACAGGTATTCACGGTCGTGTAAAAGTGTAGACGTTGGTGTTGAAGCAAAATTAATTGTGTTAACCTGTACACGCCTGCGCAATGTTAGATTACCCTGTCCACGAGCTGGCAGATATGCACCTCATTTATGGAGAAGCAAGGGGCAATAGCCCAGTGGCGAGTCGTTTATATTATGACCGTTGCCCTCAAAAGAGAGTAACTTTCCTTGTATCTTCCACGCCTCCATATTCGCCTTCGAAAGGGGGTATTTTCAATTTATCCTACGTGAAGTGGGAGGAAATCGCACCAGATGGACAGTTGAACTTGAAGAGTGGGCACTGCGAATGATCAGATACTGTATTAACGCTATCATGTGTAGGGAATAAAATTCCACATGCAACGCTAGTAAACGATCAGCAGCAGAAATTTGGTGTGGTATGGTGGGTAATTTTGTGGAAGGATCTTATTTATTACCGGTCCGCCAGTGTGGGAGTACGTATCTTTTATTTTTATGTAATTTTACCCAAAATTGTTAGAATATGTGCCCTTGAACATAAGACAGCAGATGTGATTTAAGTATAACAGTGCACCTGCACATTTTGACAGGAATATACAGACTTAGCTAAATGAAACATTCCCATATCATTGGATTAGGTGAGAAAAACCTGTGTTATAACAACCTCGTTCACCCTACCTCATTCCGTATGTTTTTTTTAAGGATGTACGTATGAAACGCCTTTTGTATGCAAATCCCGCCACGACAGTCGAAGAACTTGTAGCTCCATTTAATACAGCTGCAGCAATCATCTACAAAATTTCAGATGTGTTTCACGCGGAAAAATTGGCTTCGTTGATGTCATCTTTGCAATGCGGTCAACGGTCGACAATATCAGACTGTAAAATTTATTCTTCACAGCTGTCTCGTGTACACATACTGCATTGCACAAATACTGTACAAGGTAGCTCTGAATAATTCACAGTTATCCTTCCTTATACGAAACAGAATAAATCGGTAATTTGAAACTGTATTTCTTTCTTTCATTGTGCAACACGTGCGACAGCTTGAGTATCGTCGAGTTTCATTCCTTCTGTACTCCTAGTTATTATCTTTCACGGAATTACGCATTACGGAGAGGTAATCTTTTAATGCAGGTTACCTTCGCCCAAATTGTATTCACATAATTTGTGGAAATCACTGTCGTTATGTGAAGAATCCCTTATACTCTAGTTCGCCATACATAATCATTTCCCCCTGACTGTCTTATGCAGAGTCGTTATAAACCTAATCTGGAACATAATTATTTTTTTTTATTTTCGCACACTCTTAGGTTGAACAGGAAGCCGTTCATTGACCTTCAGTTACCATTAGCCTAGAAGTTATAACTGTGATACGCTAAAGACTTCGTTTCTTCAAGATCCATCTTTATGTCGTCTCACTCTAATCTTCCTAATGTTCTATTTTCTATTATACCTGTAAAAAGTTTTGAACGGTTCCTACTTCTATTCATTCTCGCCACTTGACCTGCTTACCTAACCCTCCCACACTTCATTGTCCTAACAATGCCAACTACATAATTACTAGTTCCTCTTGGCTCCGAATAATTGTCTGAGGTTCAAAGTAAACACACTCATACAGAACCATTCCTAAGTCTTCCTAACAATCATTCTCTTACCTAAAACAGAGCTAAACCTTTTCTAATAATCACTTTTCTAGTTTTGACTATCACACATTTTAAGAAATATAATAAAAATGTTTACTGATAAATCTTAGTCCAAATTTATGCTTTTAGTGTATATGGTAATATCAATTCTAGGTTCGCATCAAGTATTTATGCTTTTTCTAAAACTATTTTTCATATTCAAATCATTTATACTTAATAAATTTCCGAATTTCCTAATCTTTATTCCCGACTTATTTCTATCACCATACCTAATATAGGCTTAAATGGAACGAATTCAAACTTAATTCTCAGTAGGGACACTTTATCAAAAAAGTGTAAAACACATTTTCAGACCAACCATCCACCGCTTGCGAGATTTTCCAAGTTTTTTTTGTATTAAAGCATGTAAATGCATGTGTGGTAGGTCGAAGACAGGTTCTTTCCTTCCTTCCTTCTCCATCAAGTGTAACCTCTGAGTGCGAGTAATTTTCAAACATTACATCTTGGTGACACACGATAGCTTTAACCATATTACATACTATTTGCAATAATCATAACTTTTGTAATGATCACCGAAAAAGAATATACTTTTTACGTGTTCAAAAACGAACGTTTAAAACTATGAGAAGCAACACAAGTTTTTTGAAGTTGTTCCTAACAGTTTTCCAAAGAACTGTTCACAAAATCTATCAACATGTTAGGTATTCGTCAGGTATACTTGTATTTTTAATTGCATCGATTCCGTAGCAATTTTAGTTAGTCTCTTTCAGTAAGTAAACACGTAAGAACACATATCATTTGCGAAGTTGAAAATAAATCGTTTCCTCTTGAACACATTGTTAATTATTTGTTATTTCGCTTTTATTAAAGAAAACTCGATTGTTGTAATATTTTGTGTTATTCATTTTAAACTGGGTCATTTGGTTTCCAAATTCAGAACACTCTGTGTGATCATACTAAAGCTCGTTGTTAACAATTTATTAGATCGGTTCCTGTAAAAACTCAGAAAAATTGTAGATTTTGAATCAATAAAATTGAGATTCATAAAATTGTTGTTGAGAAAAATAAAGTATTTAAAGATATTAAGATGTTTGCAGAATAATACTGCTTACTGGATTCAAGCTTTTTCTGGAGTGGTGCCTTTTATACATTTGTTTTGAATGGTATTCATTTTGTGGGTATCTTCCGTATCTGCCTTAATTTAGGAAAATGTGTTCAATGGTACGTTCGAACAAAGTTGCATTGTACTAGTATCACATTATCATCATATACAACTATAATTCCTTCTTTTCTTACAAGATATGTTATTTTAAATAACGTTTTTTAGTCCTATCAAGGAAATGCTAGAATGGCACATATTAAAACAAGATTTGAGCGATACCTTCAAAATTAATTTTGTCGTTATTGGTTGCCCATCATGATAAATAAATAAAGAAATCAATAAAAATAAGGTTGTTTTTGCCGTTCATGTTTCCACTTCCAAGGCTCAAAAGACTTACAAGTCATACGGGATATAACCTTTTTCTTTCTTTTACACCAATACTATCGTTTTTGCAAGACCGTTGTTGTATGTATGTGTTTCAGACTAGTTGGTTAATTAAAATACTCCTTTAATGATTGTTATACCTCCTGTTAATTCTTTTAAATGTTAACAATAGCAAAATTTTGTGTATATTTGTTCAAGAGTAGTACACCTTTGATGCGTAAAGTACTTCATTCCATCCTCAGTAAAATAAATTTGTAGTGGACAGCATTGTGTCCATGGACTCTGTGTGGTTGCTCTCAGTTTTTCATTCCACCATTCTATTTATCATAAAAGTACATCTTACAGCAAAGCAGGCTCGTATAAGTTAAACTATGCGGTATAATCTAGGGATGTTAAAGTTAAAAAGATCTATTTTAAGCTACACATCTGCGTAACTAGGTGCATGTTGACTCAACGGTAAAATTTTTACGTCTGGTGCTTGGGCTTCGTGGTTGGAATCCCAACCAAGTACGTTTCCAGCGGACAATACTATAGACACGGTTTCTTTGATTTTTATCATTTTAAAACTGAACTATCTAATATATATATATATATATATATATATATATATATATATATATATATATATATATATGTGTGTGTGTGTGTGTGTGTGTGTTTTATACTAACTGTAGGATATAAAAATGAAAGATTTATATCTTTCTTTAAAGTATGATATAATATATTTGAAACTATTTTTTTTTCAGATATTCGAAATACGCTGTACAATGTGTTATCAAGTCTATCATCAAAGTAATGACATAAAATAGGAACATATCAATTTTAGAAACTCTCACATCTAAGTTGTTTTCATAGTTGAAGATCTTTTGCTCTTGTCAACCACTAGCGTTGTATCCGATGCTTTAAATAGTCCTACGTCGTGCTAATCACTTTTGAACAATTGCATCAATGGCTCGAAGCGATATCGAGAACTTTTGACTTAATACGGCGGTAATTGTTAGCTTCATTCTAATTTTGGAAAACTCTGTTCGGGTCAAAGATCGTACGCTTGCATCGACGTTCTCTTCCATTTTGTTTGCGTCTTCTTCCTCTGAAGGATGTTGAATTTGTCGTTGTTAATTGCATAACCTGCTGCGGTAACGATGTGCCATAAAGCGAGGTGATTGAAGCATTACTTTCAGAATTACAAAGATTATTTGACTTCCTATTGAGACGCTTTTGAATTTTCCTTGTTCTTGCACATCGCCCGGGCCGATACACATGTCGCTTTTGTTCGATGGGTCAGAAATGCCTGTTCCTGTATTATCCCAGAGATCTGGAAAACATTTTTGGTTGTTAAATACTACGCAACTTTTTGTTACCACCTTGAAAGATCTTGTGATAAATGTATAGTATTAAAAAGTAATAAAAAGGATGAACGTTGAGAATTTTTCAAAGAATTTTGAAAATTTTGCAACTCCTCCTAGAACATAAGATATAAGTCTACGGTTTTAAAATTTTGCATAAATAATACCTGCATCTCGGTGCAACTTTTCCGTACCACCCCGATAGAACCTACGATTCTATTGAAAATTTATAAAAAGTTTAGATTTTTCCTATTTTTATCACATTTTCTAAACGGAGACGATGAAGGAACCGTCGCTTGTAAAGGGATAAATCGTTGAGATCTTTTCAATTTGATCAATCAATGTGCCCCTTTAACCTTGTATATGAGCCGATAACTGCTTGGGATAAGATAAAATGCGTTAGCCACGTAATTTACTTTATTTACTTTTTTTCATAGTTCTCCCATACTCACTTTCTAATGAAAGATGACAGTTGCATCTAAATTCATACAATTATCGCGTGTATATTCACTTTATTTCATAGTTCTCCCATACTCACTTTCTAATGATCGATGACAGTTGCCATCTAAATTAATACAGTAACCGCATGCACATGACTGGTGATAGTTCGTGTTGGTCCCTTCCGCGATTCTCCGCAACGAATCGAAGGAGTGAGGACCAAACGAAGTCCTCGTTGCTTCGCGGTGGTAACTTCAACACACCGACTCCAGATATCTGTTTCGACTCGACGAAACAATGCTGGCAGTGGGACACTAGTGGCGGCAATCCTTCGACTCGTCTGTATAATGACGATTGACGTTACCAGCAAGTGGGGCACTTGGTGTTGGTGGCCTTTACGGCATGCGGTAGGTCCATGTCTCATATAGCCTCGCTGCTGAAAGGGACGTTAAACTCAAAATTACCTCGGAGGGCGGTGCCTCATTTTAGAGCGTTCACCTCTGCTGCTTGGGGTCCCGGGCTCTACCAAACCCCCGCCTGTGGTGGAGAAACGCGGTGTTCGTGGGTTTTCTCGGGGTTTTCCCGTTTCCTCGAACTTTCTTCATTACACCATTTCATTCATTTCTCATCATCACTTTCTCCTTTAACCTAAAGGGCATAACCATGGGACGTAAAACTCAAAGGTTTAATTTCATTTTCAAAATCAACTCAACTGAACTCAATAAAAAATACAGTGCTTCGCATCATATATCCATATGTACTTACCATGCGCTTTCTACTATAATAATTGCTGGAGCTTGTTTATTACATTTAACGCTTAGAACACATGGCAATCAACCCATAAGGTTGTGAGAAAAACAGACATAAAATTTGAATTGTAAACTTCTGTATCTTTGTCTACTTACGTTGATTCGGTACTTTCAAATTTCATCCGTTTTTCCAGTGAAAAGTGAGACGATATAATTATCTTTCTTAGCTGTATATAATAAAATATAAACATTCGACAATAATAATAATAATTATAATTTTAACTAGAATTAAATTAAAGAAAAAATTGGATTTGTTTTATTTTTAGAATTTAGGCAATTGAGGTGTATAACCATACTAGCGAGAAGTTTAATTCGAAAACAGACAGAATGACTCAGTAAAGATAAACAAAAGTTAATAAAATACTGTAAAAAATATGAAAAATAAGAGTTAAAAAATTTAATTGTAAGTTCGATTTTCATTAACATAACCATACAAATTAATTTGCCAAATAATGCAGATCCCTGCCTCAACAAGATCCGAGCCTCTTTCGAATAAAATAATCAATTAATAATAAAAAATCCATATCTAGCTTAGAATTACACATTAACATTATTTTAAATACAGTAAACCTATCACAAATCAGGTGTTGGGACTGTTAAAAAAATCATAAATATGTAAACCGCTAAGAATTTTTTTAAAGTTTTATTTCGGAAAGGGGATAGCAAAACAAAAAATAACAATATATAGTAACAGCAAAATAAAATTCATGTTAAATAAATAAAATAATTGAGATAATCATCCAATAAATAAGCAAATATATTATTTAAGTAGTTCATTCATTCAGGGAATTCAAATTGAAAAAGGTAAAGAAAAATATAACATAAAACAAACATTTTTAAATATAAAAGGTTCACACATTCATCAAACAAAGAAATTGTTATAACTAAGCAAAAAAATATTTGGCCCAAATAATCTATCCTTGTTAATGATTGGCACAAAGAAGTCAATATACAATGTGGTTACATTGTGTTGCTGCAAAATTGTTCAATATATTTTTCTTTCTTTTTCATTTTTAGTTTTTTAATACTTCAAATCACAGTCTTCGAGGCTCAAAACATTTAGTATTCTCGTCGAGAGTTAGAGATAAGAACTCGTCCATTGTTATTACAAAATTTACAAGAAGAGGAAAAACTTTAAGTTTGTAACGTTGAAAGAAAAGGAATATATAACTTAGTAATTATTCATGTTCACGAATTTAACCCTCGCACAACGAAGGTATTTTTTGTAACGCGGACTACCAAGGGCGGGTTATTTGGTGCCCACCTCTTAAGATTAAGTTTATCTCACTACAGCCTTGAATAACATCTATATTTTTGGACTTACATTCGTAATACACAATTACTAAACACATAGTATATAAATACTTCATAACTTTGGAAAAAACAAGGAAGAAATATGTGGCATATTAAACATTCAAAAGTAGTATAAACTTATTGTATAACTGTTTTTCGACTGCGTGTTTTCCTCACGGTTCTACACATCACTGTCTTCAGATTGCGTGTTTTGTTCACAGTTGTTACAGATCACTGTTTTCTTACTGTGCTTTCCACAAGTGTGTCTTTTACACAGACTACAAATAGTTGTTGTTTTGTTGACTTTGTTGTACTTCATCGTCTTCGTAGGTGCTTCTCGAGCACACATATGGCACCTTCCCCTACCACCACACACTTCCTTGCTTTGAACAACTTGTGCCACCTTCCGATCTAAGATTTCCTCCATGGCAACAATTACCCTTTATTGAAGACCTGTAGTATTATTTGATCTCTCTTCAATGGATGGCATTGTGAGTTCCTTCGCAAGCTCTTGAAGGTACAGATGTCTCTTGTTGGATTTCTTCTCATTCCAAGATGGAAAATTGAGACGAAATATAGTGAAACCATTCACTCCTGCTATATCGACCAACGTGTAGAATATGGATATAGGCCATCTTCTAGTTGAACGTTTTAGTGAATATTTCCTTACCATTTGGTCAATTACATCCACACCTCCCTTCGTTTCATTGTAATAAAGATTGATCACGGATTTCTTCTTGGGATCACTAACAGAGGCAATTGTTGCATCTGAATGTTGGGTAGACAAGAAAAGAAGCACCTTTTTCGGTTTCTCGCGTGGAATGTACGACTGTAATGTTACTGGATTATTTCCAATAGATGGATCCGTGAAAGCAAACTTACTGGAATAGAGCTCCCTACAGGTTACTGTCTTCAATTCTTGAGGAATGTGTTTTCTATTAGACTGAAGCGTTCCCACGAGGGTTAGGCCGTGGTTGTTCGGCAATACTTCGGCCAAGTCTACAGATGTGTAGTAGCGGTCTTTTGTAACGTTCCGCCCCGAGTTGTTTATTGGAGCAACTAAGCGTTTTACAACATCTGCCGAAGAATTTGATTGTTCGTAGTTCTTTCCAGCAAGGTCTTTTCTATACTCGTCACACAACGTGTCATCTAAGTCACCGAAGCACTCAATGTCGGAACTTTCTCCACCGATATCTTCACGATCCAGGATGAAATCTTCGTCTTCACTCACTGCTGAACCATTATCATCATATTCTGGTGCAGAGTCAGATGATAGCTTCATCAATTCTTCTTCTATTTCATTTCTCTGTAACTTTTTAGAAGCCATTTTGCCAAAAAAATCTTAGAAGCTAAATAATTACCTCTAACAACGTACAGAAACTCTCACACCAACCAACAGCGACTAAGTGAACAGTACACGCGATAAGACTGACCGCCAAATTCAGAAAAGGCTTAAAACGGCTATTTATTATACTGCCATCTGTATATGACAGTTTTAAATATGAGTCACGCCTACTACCAACGGGGGGGATACTTTGTGCCCACCAACATAAAAAAAAAATTTATGAGACAAACTAACGCTCAATTTTCACCAACGCAAGCTATATGCTTTACCTAAACATGCTCGATAATAACTTATTTTTCCACAATTTTAAAGTAATAATCAAAATAGTAATTACAAGAAACATAATGTGGTGGGCACAAAATACCCCCCCCCCCGTTTGTAGTGCGAGGGTTAACTTTCATAAATTAATTCAGTCTAAACTTAATGATACTTGTCCAAGAGAAATAGACAGGAAGCTAAATAATTCCATATTAATTTCTAAATGCTGTAAGCAGAAAGTTTATCAAATATCCAAAATACAACTAAATTCCATAGTATCGTCCAAAACGAAAGAAAACTGAAAGCAGAATACTTTTAGTCTCAATTTCCAGTAACACAGATCTAGTACTAATATTAACACTTCATCCAATAATCCAACCAAATGTAACAAAAAGGTTAATGTTTTCAATAATTTTCCAGAATTTAGATTTTTAAATTTTTCCAGATTATAGATGATTACAATAGAAAGAAGATAAATAATAAATTTGGTAAATATTGATGTCCAGTTATCAGGTAAGTACAATACTTCTAAACACATTAAGAAAAAGACATTTTTTTTCAAATTTCAGACGACAGATAGAGGAAATGTAGGACCAAATTGAGGACCACTTATTTCTGCAATCAACACATACACATGATCTTTACATACAGTTCTTAATACCGTAGTGATTTTGTTTAAATGGCCTCTTATTCCATTTAGCGTACTGAATTAACTGACTTCAAGAACGCTACCATTACAGTAACAATTCCACTTCTAGGTTATTCAGAGTTTATACTTTTAAACCGAAAACAATGAATAAGACGATAGAGACAGCCACGGGAATTGTTATTTTCCCAGCTCCATTACACACTTTTACTACGAGTACTTATTTAATCATAATAATTTTTCATATTTGCCATTCATTGGCTATTCTATATAATTGACGCGTCTATACATAACTTATTCAATCAATGAAGATAGGAGCTACATTTCCTAATCATTATACAATTAACTACGAAACATTATTTCATTATAATTATATCCCAGGATAGAAAATATCATCTTTGTACAATACTTATACTTCCCAAAACTCAATTCAAGTTCGAAACTTTTACTTAACTCCAGGGGCCTTACAAAAGTAAAAGTTATATGCCAATTACAAAATGTGCAACAAGGAAATAATTAGACAATGATAATTTAATAGATATTCATCGTAATTTTGTCCATGATAAACACTTTAACATTTTATATCGTAAAGGTTAGATCCATCGTTATTGTAACAGATCGATACTTGAACGATTGACCGTAGAAATTCAAACTCCGATTAGTTAGAATTTCACAACCTGGTTTTATTACAAGTATAAAAACTTTAGTCGGGAGATAAGAGGCCGTTGATCATGTGCCAGAGTTGATGATGATGTGTTTGGGTGGGTCAGTGGTTCATGGTGGGTGGTGGGTCGGAGTGGTCATGGTGAGTTCTGGGTCAGAGTGGGTCACGGTGAGTAGTGGGTAAGTTGGTCGTGAGTCAAGTTTCCTTTGACCCACGCAATTTCTGATCAAATTTGTAAAACCATAAAAAACAAGGAGCAATATTAATACAAAAAGCGCTCAATATCTTAGCTATTCATGACATAAATATTGCAGGATCCGAAAAACTCTAGTATATCCACAAATCATCATTTGTCATATTTTACTGAAATACGTCATGAATTTTCCGACAACCTAATAGTTTAACTGTCGTTAATACTCAAAGTTCATTGATCTCATCAGTTATGACACTTGGATGAAACAAATTGACACTGACTGCAACGATGAAGGATGCTTCATACCAACTCGGTTCTGCTTAACTCACAAGTCTTTGGTGTAAACGAAAATATTATTTAAGTGCGCAGCAGGAAAAGAAAATAAGGTGTACCTGCCTATTGACAAGTACCATGAAACAGTGGCAATATGGGAACAACAAACAAGAACACTTGCTCCATTTAAACACTTACAATAACAACCAGTAAGGGATTTTGACATAATCTGGGCGTTATCTAATTCGACAAAAGGAACGTAACGTAAGGATTGCACATCTCCGCACTGTATTTTAAAACATAATACGTTGGAAGTAATTTCATTACAAAATAAGGCGAAGCACCATCACTTTTCATGTGTTTAACCGCGTATGCCGAAGTATTCTCGATTTGGCAGATACAAAATATTATTTCATATAAATTATCTGCAGTTAGACGAGGAAATTCAGTGAGTGAAGTACCACGGCATGGTGTCCAAACTGCGATGTCCACCTAGTAATGTCTTCCAAATCAGTAAGCTATTGTTGCAGATGAATTGTCAGATTACCACATTATAGAATAACAGCAACGTATTGCATTTCATCGAAATCTTTAGTCAGGGGCACTGCAAACTACTTTTTTTTATGGCGCAAGCAATCAGTAGATATGCAGGAATATGTGCCAACGCTGCTATGGGGTCTCTATTACTGAATATTCTGAACTTCATTTTGATGTGCCCTTATTTGGCCTCTACTGTCCATCTGCCTTTGATAACTACACGTGAAAAGTTTGCATCCGCTGCTAAATGCTGTTTTGAACACATTTGAATAAGAACCGGCATGTTGTCAAGTATTACGGCTTCCTGCTTCCTATAGGTATGGAATCCCGAAATTAATCGAGGTATGGATCGGCCAGGACGCAGTTACCTGGCTCAAATGAAGTAATGTAAATTATTAGCAGCATATGTGAACTAAGAGTTGGTAATGTTGGCATCATAATTTGTACCAATGAATGGGCCTATAACATTGACAATAAACCCAGAAGCCGTAAAAATTATCATTGGTTTTACAAAAGGATGATACTTCTGTACACTGTATAAGCGCCTCTGAACACCGTAATTACATCACTTTTCATTGTATAAGTTATTACCATCCCTAACTAACACAAGTTTATTTGCTGAAATTCCATATAATTGTCTACTCCACTCCGGAACTTTCGTCATCTATGTTTTTGATAACTACAACAGTGGAAACTAAATTTTCTAATAAGATCTCCCAAACAGGAACCAAAAAGGTCATTGTCCCATTGTCCGAAACAAAGGTAATATCAATAGTGTATGAACAGGGATCAGTTTGTACACCACAACTATCCATTTCCGTGTCACCCGACACAGTTTCGTCATAAACACCACTAACACAGCAACTTCTTTAAACAATTTTCTAACTTTGCACCAACAATTTGTACAGAAATAATTAACATTAAATAATTTGTAAATTCCGCTACAAAACAGAAAGATTTCTCAAGCGAACCACGCAACT
The DNA here is from genome assembly GCF_964235325.1 of Thermobia domestica. Lineage (NCBI taxonomy): Eukaryota > Metazoa > Arthropoda > Insecta > Zygentoma > Lepismatidae > Thermobia > Thermobia domestica. The sequence goes on from NC_137457.1 coordinate 144,747,942, forward strand.
AAATTACGGCCTGAAACTCAATTTTACCTCCAATTGCTCATTTCCGTTTACCTCGAAACCATTTTCCACATAGTCCAAACTTTGATAGTTGAACTCTCGCCATTCTCACAATAGCAAATTTTACAAACAATTATACGAAACGAGTCAGCTATAGAATATACTCATTAATGACTGTCGTATCTCAGCAATGTCACTCCGAAATGATCACTCTCAGATTGAAAAAAATAGAAGTACAGTGCTGTAAACAACCACTATGGACATTTTGTAGCATTCCGATACCAATGATAGATACCATAAGTACAATTCTCAGTAGGTAATGTAATTGACCGATACGCTGTCTATTAGTGGTTTTCGTTGCTCCAGGTTATTATCCACTCTCCCTACACGAGCTATACACTATGCTTCCGGGATGATGATGTTGCTGATCTGGTGGTATTCTGACGAACGGTTGGTATTTGATCCGAAGATTCTTTTCGAAAGATGAACTTACAGCAACATTATTTTCTGTGAGATATTCACCCTTGCGCTGGAAGTAACAAAGTCCTGAGTTCTGACTTGTCTCCCTCAAGTAGGAGAAACTGTAAAAGTCTCCACCGTGGTTTCTAACTATGATTTGACGGTACTTATTCATTACACGCTGTCCAAAACAAAAGCTGAACCTAGGTTTCCCAGTTTGAACCCAAGACCCTGAAAAATCAATTTGTTACATGTAGTCTCACATATACTTAAATATGAATTGTTTCGATATTTTGCACCCGTCTGCCATGATAATTACTTTATTTCGGAAACTATATTTTTACATGGAGTGTCAGCACCTTAACATCCTGATAGCGCCAGGGTTTTGCAAAACTCGACACTTTAATTTTGAGTCCCTTTAAATAAACAGAGCAACAAAATAAAGAAAACTGAAATATGTTTTAACAAATAAACGGTTTGATAGTAAAGTTTTCCTAATATGTTAGTCGGTAGTGCCATATTTTTTCATTTAACAGTCCATGAATATCTTGATGTAGCTCTTGAAATCACAGTTGTAGTTCCCTTTTTATCTCGGAAAAGGTGGTTTTACTCAGTCTGTTCAAACAAATACACACACTCTGCTACCTCAGTGCTATATTAGGTGAAGGGCTAAAGTTTTCAGAAACAACTACAATCACGGTAACGTGGAGAAAATCAAATATTTTAGAAGGCATATGGCACACACTGATAAGACCATATTAAGAGGTTGAAGAAAGAGTACCTTACTTGAGGAGTAATCGCTAAACTTGGAATAGTAATATTAAGAGAACCAAAGTAGAACACGAGATTCGTCTTGAAGAAATATTTAGGTAGACCACGTCAGGACAAAACTTCCTTGTGATGAAATTACAATCTGACAGTGTTTGGCAATAAGATAAATATTGACACGACAAATGGTTATTTAAAATGTGGATGACGCATAACAAAATACAGAGAGACATCCGTGGCTTTAGGTGAAACAAAAAAATATAGGAAAAATAGTCAGTAAGGATTTTAGTATAAACAATTGTACGGAAGGAAGTAACTTCTGCTATGGTGCTGGTTTTAATAACTAATAAAGGAATTTAAATATAATGCTTCAATAAAGCCACCATCAAAAATAAAGATGATAAAACGCACGGCTCCAGGATCGAACACACAATGTTAATAGGTTTCATCCCACATCATATATTACTCGAATTCTCAACTTTGGTTGAAAGTTTTTATGAAATATTGTGTGAATTGATCTGTTCGTATCAAGTAAAGTTGTATTTATTATAAGATATAAACGTAAATGTTATGTCTTAATATTAATATAAAGCATAGCACAGTATAGTATTTCGGTAGGGGCTTTCCATCATTACATAAAATAATTATTTCTAGTTTTGATATACTCTAAAGAGTTTTACATTTCTAGTGTATTTCTATTTGCTCTACGATTACGTATAACATGTCTCAAATGTCTGCTAAAGTAGTATTTCTTTTTAAGTATCTTACTCATAGTTTAGTAGTACTATTTCCCGATTTTCGAGGTGTGACTTTTCTCATGTGTTGTTGTAGCTACTAATTTAAACAATATTATATTATTTTCTTATATTTGGTTTTAAGGATATATTTTGGGCAATTAAGTAGAAAAATGATGGCAGTTATTGTATTCTGAATTAGCATTGGCCAATTATGGATGAACGCGCTTTCATTAATAGTACGCATTTTACTCTACTTTTAATTTACTTTCATTGTTGTTTGGCTACTACATTTGAAGAGGAGAGCGTGCTATTATAGATATAATATATAATTATTTCGTACTGCCGCCCCTGAATATCACGCCCATGGATCTTCAATGACATTTTTCAATGAAGAAACGTTGCTCTGAAGAGGAAATCAAGAAATTGTTGTCTTCATTCTTCTTGGAAAATTCGATATATTCTATGATGTAGCAGTCTACTTGTGAAAGGGTTAACCGTTCTTGTTTCCCGAACATCCACAGTGTTTTCCATACATTTCATACTATTTTTAAGGCAACAATTTAACTACTCTAACTGCTAAATAATTGTTATATCCTAAAATCAAAATTTAGACAATTTTCTCTTAAGTGTTTTTTCACACTTTGTGAAATAAAATATTGCGATAACTGACCCGCTACTGTTGTCGTACATTAACTTAAGGTTAATTAATGGCTTTGGGTCAAAATGCTTTTCCGCGTCTCTGAGTGTTATTTTTTTTTTGAATTTTACGCATATATTTTAAAACTATTTCCACTCGATAAGTATGTATCTTCTTAAAAGACTTTTCTATTCTACGATAGTTGAGATATATATGTTTTAATTTTAGTCTGCGATGATCAAATTTTCGAGCACATTTATTCTCATGGAGAATTCTATTAAACGTGGAGGTTACAATTGCAAAATGTGATGTGTCGAATTCCCTCCAATCACATTTGGTGTTTGTTAAAGCTTCAAAGATTTGTATATTTCTAGTTTGCTACACCCTCAAATAGGCTAGCAATTTACGTAAAACTTAACCGTATATAGGACTAAAAAGTCAGTAAAAAACTTCAGAAGAAATTTATCTAGGATGCTAACCTCACACCATTCTTGCATATGAAATTACAGAATGACCTTCAAATTTACCACATTCTTTTAAGAAGTAATGTAAATTACTGAACGTGTGTGGAAGCGTATAAAATGTAGCATAGAATTAACAGTAAAAAAGACAATTAAAGTTTAGGCATAAAGTGAAACAATACAGAGATTATTTAGAACAAGAATGAAATAATTTGAAATTTCAAAAATGAGAAACATAAATAATTACAGAATATTTTAAGGATGGGTATGACTTTTAAGACTAGGCTAGACACTACAAGATTACTTCCGTTTTGACAACGGTGAAGCACAACCTCTGACAGACAGAATGAACTCGTAGAAATTACTAAAGATGAATAATCTAGCAGAGTTTCGACATTGGAATAATATTTCTTTTTATTATCCAGTAGTATTTATATGATTCTTCAGTTACATTAATATTTTTACAGTCTTCGTGAACCTTCCTAGCTTTTAAATTCTTAGCCGGTTATTTGCATTGCAGAAGTTATGACACTAAATTTTCAATGCATTATGAATCTGAAAGAATATTTAAACTGCCTTTAGTCTATGCATTGCCATTTTTATACATCTTGCCGTTTCAATTAAATATTTGTTGCACTGCGGTACACAATACTATTGATACAACATAATGACTGGAATATTTGTGTGATCTTCTAATAAGGATAACAGTTGCCTGCTGTCATAAGTATATTTATTTTCAACTATTGAAGGCATCATATAAATGTTTATTATTATTTTTCTATTATCATTGCATAATTGTGGCTTTGGTCTATTTGAATCAGGCATGAATATTAATGTCAGAGTTTATAAATTCCAGTGTCGAATCACTTTACGACAATATTTCTCTCTAAATACCTAAATAACTTCCTACCAACCTTAATTAAGATAGAATATTAACATTATTACTTAATTGATTGTTGTTGATTCAAAATGGGCCTTTCAAATGTACGAAGATTATGGTTTACTTTATTGTAAGTCTTACTTACTTTCTAAGCTTTTCCATCCAATTTTATCTTATTTGCAATAGCTTCATGATTTCTAGTTAATATGCAAAACTGTAATAATTAAAACACATTTATCCACTTTATATAGTCCCACATGTCCTAACTACTTTTCCCATTATGTGTACTGTAACGAACCTAGAGCCTGTGCTGCTTGACATAGTTCTTGATTAAGACTAAATAAGTTAAAGACACATCAAGGCCTGCCAAACTAACCAGTTGACTTTGTTCTATTAATAGTTCTGGAATAATTAACTTTAATTTCCCCAATAGTAAGGCTTCAAATGTGCAAAGAGAAAAAATCCAGAATGCTAAAAACAAATTTAAATAAAAAATTACCAAAAATATTCAACAAAGATAAATCCATATCTAAATATAATGGACATATATATTCAGTCAAATTGAAACGCAATGAAATTTTGGTTGATTATTTTATTACAAAAGAAAGTGTAAATGACTGAAAACGAGAATTATGTAGCAAACAAGCTTTCAAAATTTCCTTAACAGTAAGATAAATTTAATACCAATAATTACTATAAATTTGTAAAATAGCAAGTATATAAAATTTACTCGTTAACAAAATTTATCTGAACATAACAAGTGAAGTTTCTAATTTTTCAGACTTTAATTAACATCAAGTCGTATATTTTAACAATTTCAATGGTTGCTCAGTAAAAAGCTGAATAGAAAGCTCAAAATTATCCAAATAAATTCAATAGTATTTAACCACGATTTTAAACCGATTTCCAATTTGTGCTGTCATGCTAACTTCTGAATTTAACAAAATACGCTAATAGCGAAAGTAAGAACAAATCTCAGTTTAAGAGAATATAGCAAAAACTCGAAAAAGTTAAGCATTAAACAACAAAATCCAAGACTACACTCGATTTTCTCTGAATAAATTGCAAAATCGGAATCACGTTTCTTTTTTTAAAGAAAAATAGATTATACAGTTTGCTTTCCAAGCTAGTTAAATGACTAGTATCAGGATCTAATTTTACTCACTACTTTTTATTAATTCGTAAGACCATTAGTTGAGTTAACTAAAGCAGGTAAAATAAGGGATCGGGTTCTATGATATTCTACAACTATTTCTGTACTTACCAAATAGATTAATCCACCATTCGTGATTGGATTTGACGTTACTTCTCTCTCTTAAATACATCAACAATTCAATCTCAAATTAGTAGGTTAATTCTACAACGGTTGGAAAGAAACTCCAATAATTCTTATACAAGCAATAGGCAGCGAAGGAAAAAGAATAAGTTAAACACTCAGAAAGACATTCCTATTCACTCTTCTAACGAAACCCGCATTCAAAAGGAAGACTTTCGGCGTGACGTAAAACAACAAACATAGTTACTCTTCTTTCCTTTCTATTCCAAGTGTTCCGAAGCGATTCGACGCGGCAACTAGCGAGTACCTAACGCCAGAAGCCACGTAAGCCGAGCAATCGCCGGCAAACAAACAACACAATTATGTTACACGTCAATACCTTGAAACTGCTATTAACAGACAGCTCTTCCTTTTAACCTTTTAACCTTTTTTTTTAAAAGGAAGTAGATCTAGAAAAATATTACAATCAAGATTGTAAGGTAATCAATGGGATTTTCATGCAATAATAACGTAATCATTATCTTTTCGTTTTGTCCATGTCTAAATTATAATCTTTCAATCGATCTCTCTCAGTCCAACACATATAAAGTGATCCAAAAATAATGATGGAAATCTTCACAGCTCCAAACTCAACGTAGAATTCTTTAGATTGCTACAGTACCAACAACATTAAATGTTGTATAAAATTCAATCTTCTGAAGACAAGTAAACTTATTTTTAATCTCGAAATCGGCCTCTATATATTCATTGTAACCACCCAAATTATTAAATATTCGTCTGCTTTCAAAATGCCTGCAGCTCATACTTTTAAGTATGCCCAATACTCTCTATTTATTTAATAGAAGATATTTCCATAGATAGTAACATAGTTCCCCTTGTTCTACCAAATACAATCCTTATACACTTATATGACTTTTTATGACATCTCTATTTCAATTCTGTCAATCTTATCTCTTATTACAGGAAATACATTAGAAAAGGATATTTGTAAGTAATTTTATGTATATACTTTATTATTTTTATAAATAAATTAATTCTTTTTATCTATGAGTGTAGGAACCTCATTTAAACAAACTTGGTATCTGCTACTTAACAACGAAGATTCATTCTTTGAAAAGAGTTATTTTTTGTAAATTAATTCATATGCACATACAGAGGTATGCGCTACATTTATGTTCATACTAAGACACATGAATTTTACTTACATTTTTTATTGATAATATTAATTCCTTTCCTCTACTTCAACACTATTACTGAAACAATCTTCTAATAATGTGTTGATAATATTAATTGATTACATTTTAAATATCCAATCAGATCTTTAAGACATATTTCTAGTCTTAAAAAGTAGCAGCCAATTATAAGCCACAATCAATAATTACAAATCGATTTTTCTCCTCTTCTGTTTAGACGTTATTATGGAGTAAAACATACTAGTATATACTATATACTACATGTCCTAAACTGTATTTACTTCTTTGTATGATATGTAATTACATATATAATTTTGTAAACTTTTCAAAAATAGTTAACAGTACAAATGAATCAATATTTATCGAGGGACGTTAAAAGAAACGAAATAATAATGTTGATGTATTACATTACTTGAAATTAGAACGCAATTTAAATTGAAATAAAATGAAATCTTTGAATCCATCATATACGACTATTTGTCTTTTTCTGAGGGAGACGATGATTACCATTGAAGTAATGGTAATGGAATAATGAGGAGAAACGAGAGTACGGCCACGGACATTATTTTGTCCACCACAAAGTTACTTGTCTCGGAACACAACCAAGAAGCCTACATACCAGAGATAAGCGTTATGCCACTGGGTCACGCTACATTTCCAGAAAACCTAAAAAATATAAAACACACACTTAATGTACACTAATCACTTATTCAGTAGTATTATCTGCAATATTATGATTTATAAATATATTTATTCATCACTAATTATTCAATTATGTTTTACAAATTGAGACTTCTCTATTAAGTTATATGTTATCTTGTCTTTCCGTTAGGACAGGAAATCTGAATATAGAAAACTTTAAATGTAATAATTATTTTAAAAAACTATTAATAATATTATCATTAAATTGAAATACTGCTTATTAATTGCACTGCGAAAAATTAGAAACTCAAATAACCATAACTTTCTCCAAAACATTGAAACCTTTTCATCTACAAAAAATGACACTCCCAATCGCATTTGAAATTTAAAGTGAAATTACTAAAAAGAAATTTGAGAAAAACGTTTCACTATATATCCTTCTTTATGTGAGTACAATCAAAAGCACACTATTAGCGCATCTCTTCCCATCATACCTTACTGCCTATAACTTTTAGCTCAACTAGTGACGAGCTACAACTTATAGCACACCCGTCACCATACTGCTTTAGCTAATACTATTTAGGGCAGAAGGATATCGCAAAGTATTTATATAGCTAAAATTCTAAGGTGCTTTTATGATATAACCATTGAAACTTACTTCCTAAATTGTGTGTATGTATATAAGTTTACATGATAGAAGTATGGATACTGATAGGGAAGTCTCCTGTATATCTCGTTCTCTATGGGAAACAATGACTTCCTAAACTCAGACCATTGAACTCAAACACGATTTCAGTATTGACCTCAACGTTGTTGAGAATGACGTTCAATGTGTTGAATAGTAGAAATTTCTTCTCAGGTTCCACAGTAGCGTCTCACTTCTCTCTAGTAAATTCGTATATACATCATTTTTGTTTCTAATAGTCTCGACTTACGTTAAGTGTATCATTGATTCTATAGCCTTCAAATTTTTTATCTGTTAATTCACCATTCATTAACTTCATTACATCTTTGAGCAACTCAGTTTGATCACCATATTTTTAAAAAAACTCTTTCTTCGTAGCTATATTAAATCGTGTTGAGAGTCCGGTGATAATGGCAGACCCGGAAGCAAAAGTAATTGTAATAATTGAATACACTGTAACAGGAATAAACATATTAACAAACCCTGTAAAGGCTGATAGTGGAATGGATAACGTAATAAGAGTAATATAGACACAATTTATTTTCTTAATAATTTCTCAAGACTTATTATAGTATTGTCAATTAACGGAATAAGATTCTCTCCTGGAATGTTATCTGGTATATTCATTTTATTGAAATATTTTTTGGATATTCTCATAAGAACACTTAGAAACTAAACATATATAAGAAGCATATAATTGATTACATTTTATCTACCCTCTTTTCTTCCTGTACATCATCTTCAAAATTCTTACCAGTCATTACAATAAAACAAATCGTTTAATCTGGAACATTGCTTTCAAAATTTGGAGTCAATTTCAAATTAGTTTTATCACTTACTGTTACTGATGTATATTTGCTTGTATTAATAACAAGCGTTGGTATATTTTCTAAGAATTCTTTTGGATAGAAACATATCTCAGTAATAGTAAATATAAATGGTTGGAATAGTAAATATAAAACCACCATATTGAACTTTGTTATCATTTGTGTTCATTTCTCTTTTTATTTTCTTAACTTGTGCTTCACAAGGAGATAAAGACATACACTGTTCTTGACTTAGTTTTTCTCCTTTCTGTTTGATTTTTTCTTGGTAAGTATGTGATCAATATTTAAATCCTTAAGTTCCTCATGAGGAATTGTAAATGTAACACTACTCAACCTCATAGTTATAATTATCATAAAAGTAAAATATATCTCCATAAAAATTATACACAATATATACTTACAAACTAAACCTAAACAGACTACATGCTTATAAACCTAATCCAAACCTTACTTTTGTATTCATGATATGCAGTACCTAAAGCTGGTAAACGTTTTGTTATCAAGTTAGCAAGGGCAAAATGAGGGATACGTAGTGGCTCACTCTATAAGCATATGACGCTTGCCGACAGCTGCGGGAAAAGTAGTAGGTTACAACAAACACAAAACGCCTAAGAATCTGTAGGTTACAGAAAAGGCCTTGCAGAAACTGAGTGAAAGGAAGACGTGGGAAGAGATACAAATAGACGAGGGCAGAAAGCTGTTTAGGAAGTTAGAAAAAACAATTTACTAAGGGAAACAGAAAACGTAAGAGAAGAGTTTTACAGGAGAAAATAGGAAGACATAGAATAACTGGAAAGAGTGAGAAAATGCAAGGGATTGTATATGTAGGTGAAATTTATGGAACTTCAGATCGAGAAAAGTTACATAGTAAAGGCAGTAGAAAATAAAAAAAATGAAAAGAGTCACCGAGAAAAGTGAAGTAGTAGGGTGGGTAGTTTTTTCCTATTGCGCATGCGCAAACCCTTGACGCTGATTGGCTGGCGCAGGACACGTGACCCCGCCCCCGGCCACGGACCCTTCACGCTGATTGGCTGGCGCCGGACCCGGCCCCCTTCACGCTGATTGGCTGGCGCCGGCCCCGTGATCCCGCCCACAGCCACGCCCAACTTGAACCGTCGAACCACGGTCTTTACGACCTCCATTTGAGGAGTATCTACTGCGCACCTCGGGTCATGCCGCGCTGATTGACTGTTGCCGGACCTTGCCCACTGGACTCACGTGGGGGTTTTCGAACAGGCAACATACCATAGCGGATTATATTTTACATAAGATTCGTTCCCTTTTATGTGCACTTTTAACATAGCAGAAATTACACAGAGACTATGAACACATAGCAGATCGATAACACAGCAGAGCTAATAAAAGAGCATGGCTTATTATCAAGTGGAGACTACGAACACATAATAGAGCAGATAATATTTAAGGGATGTATTCGTTCCGTTTTATGAGCACTTTTAACATACCAGATCGATAACACATTTTCTATCCACCTATTTAACATAGCACATATAACATAGCGGAGCTAATAAAAGAGCATGGCTTATTATCAACATTGCAGTGGAGACTACGAACACATGGTAGAGCAGATAATCTTTAAGGGGTGTACTCGTTCCCTTTTATGAGCATATTTTTCAAACCTTATTTTAACATAGCAGAAACTACACTGAGACTACGAACACATAGCAGAGCGGAGAATACATAAAATTCGTTCCACCCCTAATTGAACATAACACGGCTAATAAAAGAGTATGGTTCATTTTTCAATCCCTGTTTGCACATAGCAAAAATATAAGGGCGTGTACTCGATCCCTCTTATCAACCCCTGTGTAACATAGCATTCGTCAATTATTGACCATCGTGGTAAACGAAGCCACATATTGAGGCACAGTTTCCACCCTCTGAGCAGACTACGTGCAACGAGTAGGTCGTAAAAGACTATGACCTATTTTTCATACCCACCACTTCCAGTTCTGATTAAACACTCACACACACACACACACTTGGTTGCGTATGCCAAATCCGATTTAGTAGAAATAACACGCAAGCGCAGAAACATTTACAAAACCGAATCGATACGCCCTTTGAACCGATTTGGATGAAACTCGACATATGAGGCTTTTCGACCATGCTGATTACGAATACCACACTTGTTTTTACCTGGGTCCTATAGTTTATGTGGGATACGACCTTTGTATGACAATTTTAACCAATTTGGATGAAACTCCGTATGTAGGGGTTTTCCAACATGCTAATTACGAATATTGTATTTATTTTTACCTGGGTCCTATAGTTTATGTGGGAAACGCCCTTTCTATGACAATTTTAACGATTTGGATGAAACTCGGTATATGGGGGTTTTCCACCATTAGGAATATCATATTTATTTTTACCTTTGTCTTTCAGTTTATGTAAGATACGCCCTTTGTATGACACTTAAAACCCAATCACTCCTAAACGAAGCAACATATCGAGATATGTTTCCACATTTAGTAATTGGTCATCAACCACTGCAAGTTCCAAAATAATGACCATCGTGGTCAAAGGTCAAAATACTTAAAACCTAATAACTCGAAAACGGAGCCGAATATTGAGATGGTGTTTCCACATTTAGTAATTGGTCATCAACTACTACAAGTTCCAAAAATAACGACCATCGAGATCAAAGGTCAAAATACTTAAAGCCTAATAACTCGGAAACGGATCCTCGTATTGAGATGGTGTTTCCAGATTTAGTAATTGGTCATCAACTACTACAAATTCCAAAAATAAAGACAACCGAGGTCAAACGTGAAAATACTTAAAACCTAATAACTCGAAAAGGGAGCCGGATATTGAGATGGTGTTTGAACATTTAGTAATTGGTCATCAACTACTACAAGTTCGAAAAATAACGACCATCGAGATCAAAGGTCAAAATACTTAAAGCCTAATAACTCGGAAACGGATCCTCGTATTGAGATGGTGTTTCCAGATTTAGTAATTGGTCATCAACTACTAAAAGTTCCAAAAATAATGACCATCGAGGTCAAAGCTCAAAATACTTAAAACCTAATAACTTGGAAACGCATCCACGTATTAAGATGGTGTTTCCACATTTAGTAATTGGTCATCAACTACTACAAGTTCCAAAAATAATGACAATCGAGGTCAAAGGTCAAAATACTTAAAACCTAATAACTCGAAAACGGTGCCACATAGTGAGATGGTGTTTCCACATTTAGAAATTGGTCATCATCTACTGCAAGTTCCAAAAATAATGACCATCAAGGTCAAAGATAATAATGCTTAAAACCTAGTAACTCGTAAACGAAGCCACATTTTGAGATGACCTTTCCTCATTTAGTAAATTTGTGTGATCTATTTAATTTTGTACCAATAAGAAAAAAGTAAAGAAAGAATATATTTGAGTGGTTTATTTACTTTTGCATTAATGAGAAAGAAATCAAAGAAACAATTTTAACTAGCTCAGAAATTCTGTACCTTTTTGGGCTATTCAAATAAACGCAAAAATTAATGTAGATGGAGTATTTATTTTTGTACTAAATGTTACAAGAAAGTTAAGATATGCCATTTTAATTAGCTGACAATTTTAAATCTTCTTGCACCATTTAAACAGACGAATGGATAAATTTTAAAGATCTATTCAATTTTGTACCAACGAGAAATGCCATTTTATCTAGCTCAGAATTTTATGTCATTTTGTACAACTCAAATATACAAAAACCAAAGAAGGATCATTTTAACTAACTCAGACTTTTATACCATTTTGTACTACTCCAATAAACGAAGAAATAGAATATTTAATTTTGTAACAACCAGAGAAAAGCCGAAGCTGAGTATTTTAGACCATTTTGTATTTTTTCAACAAACAAAGGAATAAATTTATATTAACTGGAAAAAAAGAAAAAAAGGACTATTTTATATGTCCGATTCTTATATAATTTTAAACTAGTCTAATAAACGAAGGCATAAATAAGAGTGAGTTATTTAATTTTGTAGCAACCAAAGAAAAAAACGAAGAAGCCTCATTTTAACTAGTTCACCATTTCTGTAAATTTTTGTACTACCCAAATAAACGAAAGGATAAACTTGGATAATCTATTTTATTTTTGTGCTAATCAGAAGAAAATCAAAGATGGACAATTTTATACTTTTTGTACCATTAAAAACTGATGATAACTTGAGTAGTCTAAGAACCATTTTAAGTAGCTCAGCTTTTTCATACCTAATGTTGCCATGCCTATAAGGAAAAGAATAAATAAATATGTGTCCTAACCATTTATATCAGGCTAAGATTTTATGCCTTTTTTGTAATATTTGTAAAAAACAGAAAAAACTACACAAATAAACTAAGGAATAAATTTATAATAACCACAAAGAGCGAAGAAAGACCATTTTAACTGGGACAGCTAGATATGCCATTTGAGTGGCCTATTAAATTTTGTACCAACGAGAAATCTCATTTCCAGGTGATGTTTTACTATTTAAAGAAACAAAGGAATAAATTTGTACTGACCAGACTCAAAATTTTATATCATTTTGTAATACTCAAATGGACGAAGGAGTACATTTGTGCGACCTATTCACTTTTGTAGCAAGCAGAAAAAGGAAAGAACTAACATTTTGTATTAATCAAATAAGCGAAGGAATACATTTGGGTGGCCTATTTAGTTTTGTCCATTCTTTAACTAGCTCAATATTTCAGTACCATTGTAACTATCTTAAACAAACGAAAGAATAAATTTGAGTGGCTTACGCTAATAAGGTCAATGATAACTAGCTCAGCAATTTGTACCTTTTTCTGCTATTAAATTAAACGAAGGGTTAAATTTGGGTGACCTATTCAATTTTGTACCAAGTAGAAAAAATTGAAGAATGAATAAATTTTGTTTGCTTCTTTACTTTTGTATTAGCAATTAAAAAAGCGGAGAAGATCAATTTTTAAATAGTTCAGTATTTATATAGATTTTGTACTGCTCAAATAAACGAAGGAATAAATTTTGATGTTCTACTTTCTGTACCAACCAGAGAAAACAAAAAAGACCATATTCTGCTACTCAAACAAACGAAAAAAATAAACTCAGAATTACTATACCTTTTGTTGTATTCAAATAAACGAAGGAACGAAGAAGGATTATTTTATATCCTTCCGTACTATTCGAATAAACGAAGGAATAAGCCTATTCTCTTTTATAGCAACTAGAAAAAGGCCCTTTTAGTTTTGTACCAACCACAAAAAAGGGAAGAAGGCCCATTATAACAAGCTTGGTATTTTATACCATTTTGTATTACTCTAATAAATTTGGGTAGTCTATTTCATTTTTGTAACAATCAGAAGAAAAGTAAAGATGATACATTTTATCTAGCTCAGAATTTTATTCCTTTGTGAAGGAATAAAGAAACGAGTGGTTTATTTAGTTGTGGTGCTACATTTTGTATATTTTTGTATCATCCAGATCAGATTATTTATTTGTTTTACAGAAAACAATACTTTACTTTATCGGACAATTCAGTATTTTAGCTCTAACTATTATTTACATTTGCTAAGTAGATGTATCTGCATCCGTATTCCATTTTCAATTAGTGTTTCTACCTCTTTCAATTAGTTTCAGTACATACACTAAGGACTCATAGTACTTACACTTTAATTACTCTAGGTACTCTATGCACATATTGTCGTTGAAGTAATGAATATTGTAATTACTCTAAGTGCTCTCATTGAATTAATAAATTGAAGTACAAAGGCTCAATTGTAATTGAATTATTACGGCTTTTTTACCGGTACTTTAGGTACAATTAATGACACTTAATTATGGTGTACCGTACTGTACTCTTATTCTTTCGCGTATGTAATATTGAAAATATTTAGTTTTTTGTACTAACAGTTTCATTACTGTGTTACTTTTTGTATGTATGTAACCTCCAAAGTACTTGCACTTTCATTACTTGTATGCAACTTAACTTTTCACGTATGTAGTTTCATTGCCGAACTGTGATTGAAGTTCATAAGTACCCGTAATGTACCTTTTATTTGAATTAAACTTGTGGTAGGATGCTAATTACTAACCTTTTGCCATGAATATTAACATACGGCTGAAAGACACTTATTCACCCTCCATACTCACCCTTCCAGGACAGCAGCAAGCATTCTTTCTTCTTTGAAGACCATTAACTTCCAAGGTCAAACCTGATCGGTTTAACTGCTTCGTACTCTCTTATATTCATATACGGAGTTGATTTGTACGTAAGAAATATAATTAGTGATCTTTTGTAATTGTTTGGTAGGGATTCATATTTCTACTTTTACGTAAGTCCAGAATAAGTTTGTTGTGTGTAATGACAACATTTAAGTACATAGGGTAAGTATAAAGAATTAGTAATAAATTAATTTAATATTTAATTGTATTACATGGATGTGATACAGCATAATAATTCTCTTTACTTGGTTGGAAGAGAGGAAAAAAACGTGAATGAATTCTTTAGCGATCAGCAAGCGGAAAGACGGAACGGAAAAAAGGATGAAAAATCATTTTTTTCTTTGGCGCAACTGAATAATGTCGTCGTGGGTTTATGTTAATTAATTATTTTTTCGTATTGTCTGAGAGGAAACTTACATCTTTGAAAGGGTCTGCAAAATGTAATTTATATGAATTCATGTCATTGTACCACCATAGTCGCTTAGTTATATCTATTAAGAAAACGATTATACAGGTACAATAGCAGGAACAGCTGATTGGGTTTTTGTAACAGGTAGCAAGGATCTTATTTCTGTTTTTCACTGCCACTTTCTTTCTTTCTCTCTCTCTCTCTCTCTCTCTCTCTCTCTTCCTCTCTGTTTGTGTATGTTTGTGTGTGTGCTTGACCTTCAGAACTTTCAGACAAAGGATTTTTTTATTTGTTTTTTTACCCGTTAAGAAATATATGTCATATATGAGCTGTAGTAGTTGGGATATTTTGATTAAGATAAATTTCATTATTTAACTGTACATAAACGCACAAATAGGAAATAAGACATATAATGAAGAATGAAAACACACCTATTTCCTACTGATTGTGTATTAATGTTTGGCGTAAAGATATGTACGTGTTTGTATTTCGAAAGTGAAATGAAATATTTGAAGTTTTACGTTTAACGAATATACCGGCTAAAATAAAGGAGACGGCGATGATGAGAAATGAATGAAATAGTGGAATGGAGAAAGTGAGAGGAAACAGGAGAACCGCGAGAAAACTTATGCACACAGTGTTTGTTTACCACAAAGGTCACTTGGTTCGCTGGGATTCAACTAAGTACCACAGCACCAGAGATGAACTTTATCACTGAGTTTTGCAGCTTTTGTTTGTATTTGAGTTTACTTTCTTACGATTATATTTTCGGATTAAAGAGTGAAATTAATAAAGTACACATTTATAATTTGGTGGAAAGAGAATGCAGGAGGACATGGAAGAACTATTGGCACGATATTTTGTACTAGAAATACACTCGAAATAAACAAAAGCATTTCGTATCAGAAGTGACTTAGTTTATTAACAGTACTATTTACAACTTACGAAGTTTTGGTACCAAACATTTTATAAGGAAAGAAAGGAATTGTAGGTGAATTATGTTTGCAAGCGTAACACGGCACAGTTAGCGAATAAAATTTTGAGTATGAAATTACATTTTTATGTATCTGTATACATAATACAGTAAGTTCAAGGAAATGGATCGTAATAAATTGTGTTATATTATTGAAGTTGAATTGAATTTCACTTTAGCGTCCC
Organism: Thermobia domestica; assembly: GCF_964235325.1. Classification (NCBI taxonomy): domain Eukaryota; kingdom Metazoa; phylum Arthropoda; class Insecta; order Zygentoma; family Lepismatidae; genus Thermobia; species Thermobia domestica. The sequence goes on from NC_137457.1 coordinate 144,764,268, forward strand.
TTTTAACAGCGAGGCTATATAAGACGTGGACCTACTGATTAACGTGGAATCCGAACTACATGAGCCCACCGGGAATCGAATCCGGGTTTTTGTATGCTTACCGCTTAGCCACGGAGGAGCTTATCATTGAAGTTAAATGCTTGACTGAAGGACATTGCTTTTAACACTGAAAACCCACAATTAATTTCCACTGAGAGTTCAATAGCGACTATATGTATAAAAAATAGATTAGTAAAGGAGATATATGTAATGCACGTTAGGAAAACTTTGGTATCATCTAATCAGTGTAGGTAGCGACATTAATAGTGTGTTTGTTTTTATTACGATTAGCTTTATATACAAATTGAAACATTCAATTTTCAGTAAGGGATATTACTTGGAACACTATAGTTTAGTAAAATTGTTTTACAGCGTCAGGTAGAAGGCAAACAGCAGCACAATTGGCGACAACTATTAGCATGACTAAATTATAGGATATAGTGTGAATTTGAGATCAGGATTCCTTGTGTATGTAATAATAATAATAAGTATGGTTAGTTTTGACACCTAGAAAATTATGCAATTAACATTTCATAACTGTTTTGAGGGTTGCATATGATATTCACAGACAGCCTGATACGATTTTAGGTGAGAAGTGTGCTTAACTATTCAATGTGTTAATCTATTTTGTTCGCGGTTTTGAATTAAGAATATAATATGTTAGATAAACTAGAAAATATTTTCACCCATTGCTATGCTATTGGATTGAAATACTGAATTTAATCATTTCAGAAAATTGTTGAGTTACTGTTTTACTGGTTCTTTGAATGACTAAAATTTAAGACTAAGGCTACATGAGAAGGGTGCTGTTATTTAAAGTAGAATTTGAGATCTTACTGTGATTTATAACCGAGGAACGTAGTCCATTTAGAAATAGGAAGAGGTGGACTTAATTCCAAGCAAATGAGAAGTGGCTTGTTTTAAAATAGCACTGGATAAAGCATACTTTTTAACTGGCCTACACACCGTCTACATGATGTAACTAGCTCTAGTAAGAGTTAGGATGGTTTGCATTTTATATATAACGAAAGTTTTACGCAGTATACTTGACATTTATGCTACGTAAAAATAATGTATTTTTAAATAATGTTTCAAAAGGTTTTTTGTAAGTTTGTGATTTCTGTGACAAAAATTTGCATTAGGAAGTTTGCTGCAATCTATTTTGTATTTATATAATTATTACTATAATTATATTTCCTACACTTCAAACAAAATCAATGAGACTTAGGCCTAATGAATGACTGCTTAACATTTTTTACAAAACATATTGCATTCCAATTTGTTGTTTGAAATATAATTGTGTTCTCATATTTGATATTGAGGAATTTCCGGCTGTACTATGATCATGAGACTTCTAAGAAGGAAGTGAAGAATAGCAAGCGAAACGAAATTGAACCCAACTGTGTGTACATCAGCAATTCACAACTTTCAATGTAAGTTGGCTACTAGTATGTAACTGACAGATTGTTAGAACCTTGCAGATGTTCGCTTGCTGCTAACTTAGAGATAAGAAAACTTTTTAAAATTCCGCAAGTCTAGTGCAAGTGAAGCGCCAACTTATGCTATGAAGGATGTGACATACTCTGCAATGAAGCAGAAACGGAACTGGTGGGTCACATACCTAGACAAGATAGAAGATGGACGAGAAATAACATACATTGGATTTTCTAGAGATAAGAAGCGATGTACATAGAAGACAATCGAATACAAAATGTATAGATATAACCTGTCGTTTAGCAGAAATTCTACAAATGGTAAAGATCAGCTGATGGAAACATGTAGAAGAAAATGGTGGAGACCTTCGTTGAGCGGATGATTGATATCATTTGAATACATATGAAAGTTACACTTTTATATATAAGCTGAAGGTTACATTTTTTTACAGCGATAGTAAAATGATCTATCAGTTGGCAACACCGGAAAGACGTTAGAAGCACAGACAGTGGATGGTTTTGATTATTTATTCCTACCTCCTAATAGTTTTTTAGTCATACTTACATTAATTGTATTTTCGTTTCTTTATTATAAACATGAACATGCAAAACATTTTGTTTATACGGTTAGTTTTAATTATTTGATATTTGATACTGTACTGATTGGTATTTTATTTCAATTACTAGAAGATAGTTTAAAAGTTTTGTGTAGCTAGACGAGTATGGAAACCTTAGAGTAATGTGATTTGAGCACGTTTTAAATTACAGGAGAAGGGTGAAGAAGAATCATGATGATAATTTGTAGAAGGAGAATGTGTAAGGAAAGAAGAGATTCTTGAATTTAGGGAGACAATTGAAATCATACTTAGTTATGAAACTAAAATATTTGATAAAGATTTTTATTTTTTTTTTATAATTTTATGTGACATATCCAGTTAAAAAATGTGCACGTTATTCACAAGTAATGTAGTTAGATACGTATTTGAAGACATTTAGTGGTACTTTGATACATTTTTAAAGATATACCTGAATACTATTTTTAACTATATATAATTGTTTTGACTATATAGCTGAAAAGCAATAATACTGATATGTGTTTTAGCTATATGTTTTGTGTTCCATATCCCTAATACATAATATAAGCTATTCAGCATTTCATGAACTTATTTCGTTCATCCACTACTAAATTATATACATCAGTTGCACATTTAAATCAGTAAATTTTTACCTTATGAACCATCTAGTTATTAGTGTGAAGAATACATTACATCATAATAAATTATAATTGAGCAAATCAATTATTTCTAAGTCTTTAGCAGTGGAGATTCAGATGTTAACTACCTCAATTCTTCAAAATTAGATTTCAATTGTAAGTACAATTGTTATGATTACTTTTGATAGTTTAGTTTCATATTTAAGTGTAAAGTTTGTTTGTTTATTATCTATATAAGTAAATGTTTATATTCATAATATTTAAAAGTACCTATAATACATTTTCAATGAAAGGAAAATTTTCTGCAGAATGTTTTTTTTTGTAGTTTATCCAAAAAAACAATATGTAGTGTATTTTCTTGCAAGAAAAAAGTTTCTGAAATTCAGTTTAACAGAAAATGTTTGTAACAAACTAAGTTAATAAAAAATTTTAGTGCAAAAATTAATGTATATTGTAACCAAACATTTCTACATTGTAGTTAGAAGTTAGAAATAGTTCTAGCATCATAAGTTAGAAACAATATATGGTGTATTTTTTCTGCAAGAAATGTTTCTGGAATTTAGTTTTAACAAAATGTTAGTAGCATAATATGTTAATAAGTCTCTAGTGCAAAAGTTAATGTTTAATATTGTAACATTAAACATTCTGCATTTTAGTTTTTTAGAAATATTAGAAACAATATGCATTGTAACTTTCTGCAAGAAAAAACTTCTGAAATTCACTTTAACAAAAAGTTAGCAACAAAATGTTAACAAAAAATTAGTGCAAAAGCAAATGTTTAATATTGAAACAATAAGCATTCTGCATTTTAGTTTTTCCCAAGAAAAAATATGTAGTGCAATTTTCTGCAAGAAGAGACTGTACTGCAGAACATTACAGTACATATTGTTTCTAACATTTCTGATAAACTAAAATGCAGAATGTGTATTGTTATAACACTATACAAAAAATTTTGCACTAATTTTTTACTAAAATATTTTGTTATTAACTTTTTGGTTAAACTGAATTCCAAAAACTTTTCTTGCAGAAATTACACTACATAATGTCTCTAACATTTCTGATAAACTAAAATGCAGAATATTTATTGTTACAACACTATACAAATAAATTTTGCACTAATTTTTTACTAACATATTTTGTTATTTACTTTTTGGTTAAACTGAATTCCAAAAACTTTTCTTGCAGACAATCACACTACATAATGTCTCTAACGTTTCTGATAAACTAGAATGCAGAATGCTTATTATTACAAAATTAAACATTAACTTTCCACTAAAAGTGTTTTGTTAATATTATGTTTCTAACTGTTTTGTTAAACGAAGTTCCAGAAACTTTTCTTGCAGACAATTACACCACATATTGTTTCTAACGTTACTGATAAACTGGAATGCAGAATGTTTATTGTTACAAAATTAAACATTAAATTTTGCACTAAAAGTGTGTTACTAACATTATGTTACTAACTCTTTTGTTAAACGAAGTTCCAGAAAACTTTTCTTGCAGAAAGTTACACTACATATTGCTTCTTGGGATAAACTAAAATGCAGAATGTTTATTGTTACAACACCATACAGATAAATTTTGTACTAAAAATTTTTACTAACATATTTTGTTTCTAACTTTTCGTTAAACTGTATTTCGAAAACTTTTGTTGCAGACAACTACACCACGTATTGTTTCTAGCGTTTCTGATAAACTAAAATGCAGAATGTTTATTGTTACAACGTTAATATTAACATTTTGCACAAAATTTTTTTATTAATATTTTGTTACCAACTTTTTCTCTTTAACTGTATTTCAGAAGCTTTTCTTGAGAAAATTATGCTACATATTGTTTATTGGGATAAACTAAAATGCAGAATGTTTATTGTTACAATTTTTAAAAAAATAATTTTGCACTAATTTCTTATTAACATTTTGTTGCTAACTTTTTGTTAACGTGAATTTCTGAAGTTTTTCTTGAAGAAAGTTACACTACATATTGTTTCTTGGGATAAACTAAATGCAGAATGTTTATTGTTACAATATTAAACATTAACTTTTGCACTAGAGACTTATTAACATATTATACTACTAACATTTTTTAAAACTAAATTCCAGAAACTTTTCTTGCAGAAAAAATACACCATATATTGTTTCTAACTTGTGATGCTAAAACTATTTCTAACTTCTAACTAAAATGTAGAAATGTTTGGTTACAATATACATTAATTTAGGCACTAATTTTTTTTATTAACTTAGGTTGTTACAAACATTTTCTGCTAAACTGAATTTCAGAAACATTTTTCTTGCAAGAGAACACACTACATATTGTTTTTTTCGGATAAACTACAAAAATAAACATTCTGCAGAAAATTTTCCTTTCATTGAAAAGGTATTATAGGTACTTTTAAATAGTATGAATACAAACATTTACTTATATAGATAATAAACAAACGAACTTTATACCTTAATATGAAACTAAACTATCAAAAGTAATCATAACAATTGTACTTACAATTGGAATCTAATTTTGAAGAATTGAGATAGTTAACATCTGAATCTCCACTGCTAAAGATTTAGAAATAATTGATTTCCTCAATTATAATTTATTATGATGTAATATATTGTTCACGCTAACAACTAGATGGTTCATAAGTTAAAAATTTACTGATTTAAATGTGCAACTGATGTATATAATTTAGTAGTGGATGAACGAAATAAGTTTATGAAGTGCTGAATAGATTATATTACGTATTAGGGATATGGAACATAAAACATGTAGCCAAAATACATATCAGTATGATTGCTTTTCAGCTATATAGTCAAAACAATTATATATCGTTAAAAATAATATTCAGGTATATCTTTAAAAATGTATCAAAGTACCACTAAATGTCTTCAAATACGTATCTAACTACATTACTTGTGAATAACGTGCACATTTTTTTAATGGATAAGTCACATAAAATTAAAAAAATTAAAATCTTTGTAAAATATTTTAGTTTACTAACTAAATATGATTTCAATTGTCTCTCTAAATTCACGAATCTCTTATTATCTTACACATTCTCCTTCTACATTAACTTTTTCTGTTAAACTGTATTTCAGAAACTTTTCTTGAGAAAAAATTTCATCATGATTCTGTTTCATCCTTCTCCTGTAACTTAAAACATGCTCATATCACATTACTCTATAGTTTCCATACTCGTCTAGCTACACAAAACTTTTGAACTATCTTCTAGTAATTGAAATAATATACCAATCAGTACAGTATCAAATATCAAATAATTAAAACTAACCGTATAAACAAAATGTTTTGCATGTTCATGTTTATAATAAAGAAACGAAAATACAATTAATGTAAGTATGACTAAAAAACTATTAGGAGGTAGGAATAAATAATCAAAACCATCCACTGTCTGTGCTTCTAACGTCTTTCCGGTGTTGCCAACTGATAGATCATTTTACTATCGCTGTAAAAAAATGTAACCTTCAGCTTATATATAAAAGTGTAACTTTCATATGTATTCAAATGATATCAACCATCCGCTCAACGAAGATCTCCATCATTTTCTTCTACATGTTTCCATCAGCTGATCTTTTCCGTTTGTACAGTTGCTACTTAACGACAGGTTATATCTATACACTTTGTATTCGATTGCCTTCTATGTACATCGCTTCTTATCTCTAGAAAATCCAATGTATGTTATTTCTCGTCCATCTTCTATCTTGTCTAGGTATGTGACCCACCAGTTCCGTTTCTGCTTCATTGCAGAGTATGTCACATCCTTCATAGCATAAGTTGGCGCTTCACTTGCACTAGACTTGCGGAACTTTAAAAAGTTTTCTTATCTCTAAGTTAGCAGCAAGCGAGCATCTGCAAGGTTCTAACAATCTGTCAGTTACATACTAGTAGCCAACTTACATTGAAAGTTGTGAATTGGTGATTTACACACAGTTGGGGCCAATTTCGTTTCGCTTGCTATTTCTCACTTCCTTCTTAGAAGTGAGCCGGAAATTCCTCAATATCAAATATAAGAACACAATTATATTTAAAAAAACATTTGAATGCAATATGTTTTGTTAAAAATGTTAAGCACTCATTCATTAGGCCTAGGTCTCATTGATTTTGATTGAAGTATAGCAAATATAATTATATAAATACAAAATATATTGCAGCACACTTCCTAATGCAAATTTTTGTCACAGAAATTACAAACTTACAAAGAAAAACGTTATTTAAAAATACGTTATTTTTACGTAGCATAAATGTCAAGTATACTGCGTAAAACTTTCGTTATATCTAAAATGCAAACCATCCTCACTCTTAATAGAGATAGTTACATCATGTAGACTGTGTGTAGGCCAGTTAAAGGGTATGCTTTATCCAGTGCTATCTTAAAACAAGCCACTTCTCATTTGCTTGGAATTAAGTCCACCTCTTCCTATTTCTAAATGGACTACGTTCCTCGGTTATAAATCACAGTAAAAGCTTAAATTCCACTTTAAATAACAGCACCCTTCTCATGTAGCCTTAATCTTAAATTCCCATGTCCTTTTATATTCTCTTTCCACCAACTTATAAATGTGTACTTTATTAATTCCACTCATTTATCCGAAAATATAATCGTAAGAAAGTAAACTCAAATACAAACAAAAGCTGCAATACTCAGTGATAAATTTCGTCTCTGGTGCAGGGGTACTTGGTTCAATCCCAGCGCACCAAGCGAGCTTTGTGGTAAACAAACACTGTGTGCATAGGGTTCCCGCGCTTCTCCTGTTTCCACTCGCTTTCTCCATTCCACTATTTCATTCATTTCTCATCATCGCCGTCTCCTTTAGTTTAGCCGGTATATTCGTTAAACGTAAAACTTCAAATATTTCATTTCACTTTCAAAATACAAACACGTACATATTTTTACGTCAAATATTAACACACAACCACTAAGAAATAAGTGTGTTTTCATTCTTCATTATATGTCTTATTAACTATTTGTGCGTTTATGTACAGTTAAATAATGAAATATATTTTAATCAAAATATCCAAACTACTCCATCTCATATATAACATATATTTCTTAACGGGTAAAAAAACAAATAAAAAAATCCTTTGTGTGAAAGTTCTGAAGGTCAAGCACACACACACATACACATACAGAGAGGAAGAGAGAGAGAGAGAGAGAGAAGGAGAGAGTAAAAAACAGAAATAAGACCTTTGCTACCTGTGACAAAAACCAAATCAGCTGTCCATGCTATTGTACCTGTATAATCGTTTTGTTAATAGATATAACTAAGCTACTATGGTGGTACAATGACATGAATTCATATAAATTACATTTTGCAGAAATTTCAAAGATGTAAGTTTCTTCTCAGACAATATGAAACAAACAAATGAATTAACATAAACTGAATGGCGACCTTATTCAGTTGCGCCAAAGAAAAAAATGATTTTTCAACCTTTCTTTCCGTTCCGTCTTTCCGCGTGCTGATCGCTAAAGAATTCATTCACGTTTTTTTCCTCTCTTCCAACCAAGTAAAGATAATTACTATGCTGTATCACATCCATGTAATACAATTAAATATTAAATTAATTTATTACTAATTCTTTATACATACCCCATGTACTTAAATGTTGTCATTACACGCAACAAAATTATTCTGGACTTATGTAAAAGTAGAAATATGATAATCCCTACCAAACAATTACAAAAGATCACTAATTATATTTCTTACATACAAATCAACTCCGTATATGAATATAAGATAGTACGAAGCAGTTAAACCGATCAGGTTTGACCTTGGAAGTTAATGGTCTTCAAAGAAGAAAGAATGCTTGCTGCTGTCCTGGAAGGGTGAGTATGGAGGGTGAATAAGTGGACTTCAGCCGTATGTTAATACTCATGGCAAAAGGTTAGTAATTAGCATATTACCGCAAGTTTAATTCAAATAAAAGGTACATTACGGGTAGTTATGAACTTCAATCACAGTTCGGCAATGAAACTACATACGTGAAAAGGTAAGTTGCATACAAGTAATGAAAGTGTATGTACTTTGTAGATTACATACATACAAAAAGTATCACAGTAATAAAAATGTTAGTACAAGAAACTAAATATTTTTAATGTTACATATGTTTTTAATGTTACAGAAACTTGAACTGAGGAAAATATGGAATGAAGATAAATGTCAGAAAGACAAAAGCTATAATGTTTGGAACGAAGAGGTCTTTGCCAAATATAAAAGTAGAAAGGGAGCAAAGAGAGCGCTTAATTAGTTTCCGATACCTTGGTAGTATTATTGCTGATATATGAAGTTCAAACGTAAAATCAATGTAAGGATAGGAATGGCAAGAAATCCCACTTGTAAATCAGCATGAGAATTCCACTATTTTTCGACACAGCTTTAGTAAAATTTTTAAAGTACGAAGCAAGTTCACTAGAATACTCTGAGTAGACCTATAAATAAATAATTAAGCAATTGAAAGAAGAACCTTGCTTGCGAACCGTGGGTCGGAGAAAGGGGTTTGATACTGAGAGGTACCACGTGTGCTTTGTTTTCCGCAAAGGCAATTTTTAATTCGAATAATAGAATTCTTATGTAGCTAAGCTGTGTGGATATCCACAATTTCTTCTGGTGGTGGAAGCTCCTGTGGTTCAAATTCAAAGCAGCCTTAATGTTGAAATAATAATAATAATAATAATAATAATAATAATAATAATAATAATAATAATAATAATAATAATAATAATAATAATAATAATAATAATAATAATAATAGAGCTCTATGCGGCTAAGCGCTTATTGTGCTCGGGATTGGTGAGTTAAATTGCTTTAATTTTCAGCGGAATCTCATGCATATAACAGAGTATTGTCTATATAATGTGAACGTTCTATATTAAGCTGTCTCATACAACTTCGATGTTACATAGGGACGTTAAACAGAAATTCAACTACATTTTTCAATAAAGAAAACCATAATTGCACGTCTCTCAGGGTGACTTAATCAGAAGTGAAGTCTGATGAAGTGACTATATCACTAAAGTAACCAAACACGGTGTCTTGATTCCAATGTTAATATGTTTTGCATACACCAGTTTCACGTGAAAGATCCTTGCTTCGTTTTCAGATGACATTTGAAGACGTTAGAGAGAGGTGTTCGTTCACAGTAAAATAAATGTTATAAAACAGTGTATAATTTTGTTGAAAGCAAACTAGTTAACATATAGTTTCTTTTGCAATTGCACAAACGTTATGAGAATAAGTACAAGTTATAATTTTCTTTAACATGGACAATCCTGGTTAGATTCCTATCGTTGTCAGTTAACTATAACTGTTATAGTGATTCTTTTTTATCGTTTCTACATTTGGACAACGATAGCGATCCGCTGAAAGGAATTTCGGTGAAAGAACCTCTATATTAAAATATTAATTTACGAATTTCATTCATCGGCAATATTGAAATTATTTCTCGTATGTTTATTAAACTAAGATCAGCTTTTATCTCAATGCTGAAAATATTGTGTTTAACTGCAGAACAGTTAACGTACGAAAATTAAGATAATAATAACTCTTCATCCAATAATTTCAAAACTGATACCACTAAAGTTAATCGTAATCAATAATAAAGCTTAAAAAATATTCAAAGAAAACAGAAAATACAAACATTGCTTTTCGCACACAGATAAAGCAAGAAATATCTTTCAACCTTTTTTGTGAACTAGACTTATATAAGACAATGAAAAAGGAAAAAACAACTAAAGAAAGCATCCGGGGACATTTTGTCTCCCATTTCTTTAAAAAAATAAAAAATAATTCCCCCTAATATAAAGGTGGTAGAGGAGATAACCCAAAATAACAATTCCCCATAAAAATCAAGTCAAAAATAAAACAACGTTTAATAGTGACCATTTTCTGTATTTCGAATAGTGTTATATCAAAGAAAAAGGAAAGGTCATTACAGATGTACTGTTGCCCTCACCTGCAAATGGTCTTAACAGAAAAAGGGGTTTTCTCTACAATGTAAGGAAATACTGTTAATTTCGTTTTTATACGAACGAAAATAAAAGTATTTATTCTCATCTCTCTCTGTCTTCATATTTCACCACTAATGCTTCATGAAAGGACTCTGGAATGGAAGCACAATATCCCGTCCGAGAAAGGTAAGAATAACAGAATAAATTCCTGCACACTCCGCATGAAACAAAATTGCGACAGTTAACGCCGTGCAGGTAGGCCACCCAATATACACCTTCTTATCCCATAATCATGTCAGGTAAAGATACCCCCTCTCTCTCCTCCTTTCTTCTCTCCCATACTAAAATTTTCAAACAACATAAGCCCAATTCTAATTTCAAACAACACATGTATTAGTTTCGATAAAATTAAATAACAAAACCGAAACGAAACAACATTCATAGGCAGATGTAGGGAGAAACTGAAACACACACAATGAGAAATTGAAACCAATGAATATCTAAAACACAGAGATTCAGAAATGAAGCACAGAGAGAGAGAGAGAGAGGGAGAGAGAGAGAAGAGGAAAGAGAGAGAGAGAGAAGGAGAAGAGAAGAAAATCAGAAAGTGAAAAGGGGGAACAGATATAACTAAGGAATTCAAACGTAGTAAGAAAAGAACCGTTCCGATTTTAAAGTTCCGTTTCCAGACATCCACAATAATATACAAAAAACGTTTGTTTTACAAATATTTTTCAGAACCATTCGAATATATAGAGGATGCTTTAAATATTCATTATGTAACTTTCATAATGGATAGTATACTCAATTTCAAGTGAACTTCAGATCTCCGAGACACTTCTAGGATAATGTCAAAAGTTTAACACACATTCTTTCTTTCCGCGTGGTTCGATTAAAAACTCGGTAGTGATCATTGGACTTACTGGTCCGAAATACATTCTAACATACCCAGTAGATAGCGTTGGTCATATACTTTATTTCACTCTACTAATGAAAACTGAGCAAAAAAATAGAAAAGAAAAAGAAAGAAAGAAAGAAAGATAAAATGAAAGAGTGTTGTTTTACTGCTAATTTTCTGTTAGAAATACCCTATGTTAAAAGTCCAAACTGTATCGTATTGAAAAGTTACAAATGTTCGAAAGGAAAAGTTTATGTTCCTCGTTGTAGATGTAGCATGTTTCAAATTTAAACGTGAAAGAAACATATTGAATTGTAGGCTGGAAATAATTATTTGTCGAACTAGTGTAAATAAAATTTTGTTTTCAAATAACCAAAGACGTTACCATTTTTTAGTCTTTTCTGAAGAGTTACCTGTTCCGAACATACAGCGTTGATTTCATCTCTTCCGATTATAACGTAATTCGCACAGATAGAATGAACACGCTATGAGCTCAAACCGATCTTCCGGTTAGTTGGATGATGTTGGTTAGGTCAGATTATAGTCCATCACTGCGTCCAGGATTCAAATCCGTAATGACCCGTTTCGACTGAGACTCTGTAACCCAGAGGGTAAAAAAGGGTTTTTACTTATTCAATATCGTTACTTAAACATTATTTCTGTCAGAGATTACCAGGACTGGAGGTGTTATCTCCAGAGCACGAAAAACACTACGCCAAAGTTCCCAGTTAATTAAATTCCCCAAACCAGGCTCTTGCTTCATTTTAAGTTTGGAACATGAAGTGCGTGTGTATGTCTGTGTGGGAGAGAGGGGGGAAAGTATAAGATGCAAAAAGAGGATAATGAATCGTCAAGAAAGAGAGAGACGGGGCGAATATAAATATGATAATTACTTATCACTGCAGTATATGATGTAGAATGTACACACAGTTTACTCGAAGTATCGCCAGTGATGTCTTGTAAGTTCTCAATCAGAAGATGAATCTCTGTTCATAGCCATTATTTTATGCGAAAAAATCATACTACCTCATGAGGAATCGAACCAATGTTTTCCATTTGGGCGTCTAGCACGTTACCACTACACCACCGATTGCTTTAGCCAAACTTCATTTAACCAATGGTGTAGTGTTTCTTTCGGAGAACGTTAACTGAAAAGCATAAACTACAGATCAATAATGTCTTTGTAACCTAGTAATTCCCTTGGCCTTTCCCGTATAATATTCATAATTTTTTTTCTATTAGGAAACAGGTATTTGCTTCCACATTCTTAATATTGCTTGTCCAGTATGATAAGTCGATTCTTCACAATCACTTTGTAGAAAAACTAAATTTGTCGTGAACAGGATTTGAACCTATACTAGATAGCTGTATTATTCCTGAGGCCATTACTTTACTCCTACACTACCATGCCACTTGGAATTAAAAGCCAAATATTACTTAGTTTAGCTCTCATCTTTGGAACGAAGCTTCTTCTTCCTCTAACGTTATTTGGACAAAAGTGCCCAACGGACTTCGTTCATTCGACGGCCTAGAGAGAAATTAGTGCCCACTAATAAAGGAAAAATATACAATCGAAGAAAAAGAGAGAAATAAACAAATATGGCAGTAATTTCGTCGTGCAAGTTCAAAAGTCCGCAAATAATAATAATAATAATAATAATAATAATAATAATAATAATAATAATAATAACCTATATTATAAATGTGAAAGTAATTATGTTTGTGGCTTCTAATCTCTTGAACCACCCGATCGACCTCGATCAAATTTTCAATTTTGATAAGGTTTTGACCTGGTAAGCTTTTTGGTCATTTCATTTTAACGGTAGAACTTAGGGTTAGGAGGAGGAGAGGAAGATTGATATATAAAAATGGATAAAACATATTAACTCTTGAACCACAAGACCGATATCTATCAAACTTTCAACATCGGTAAAATATGAATATGGGACAACGTTTATCATTTCAGTTTGACGGTGCAACGTAGGAGTCGAAGAGAAGGAGTTACAGTATATCTAAAATATTGAAAGTGACTCTCTTTGTGACTCCATAACTATCGAACCACCGAAAGATCGCGAATAAATTTTCATCATATATTAGGTTCGGACCTAAGATGGCATTTATCTATTTACTTTGACGATATAACATAGGGTTGAGGGAGGGGCGTGTTAAGAAAAATAAATAAAACTTGATAACTCGTGAAACAAAATAGCAATCTCCATAAAATTTTTAACATAATTGAGGTTCGGGCCTGAGATGAGTATTATCATTTCACTTTCACGAGAGAAATTGGATAGGGTTAATGGAAGAGGGAGATATATAAAAATAAATAAAAATGTATTGTCTCTTGAACCGTTAAACCAATCCCGATCAAATTTTCAACCTAGATGAACTTCGAACCTGAGATGGCTTCTGTCCTATAACTTTGACGGTGTAACTTAAGAGATTGGGAGGGAGAGCGATATTTAAAAAAAGAATGAAAAATTACCGGTATTAGTGCCGAATATATAATTTTTGGAGTCGCTGAGATTAACAGTGACACATCTGATGCTATTTAAATGCAAATTCGTCCCGTCAACTTGGAGGAGGGGGAGACATAAAATTAAAAGTGATCGAAATAACGAATAGCAGTGTCGAATTCATAGTTTTCTGGCTCCCTGAGATGAACAGTGACACTGCAGATGCTGTACCCTACAACATAGTATGGGGAGGGGATATATAAAACTCATCGAAAATTACCGATATCAAAGAGCGCTTTAGTAATACTAAACAGAGACTGAGTAAAGGAACATACTACTATTTTTCTCAATTTAACCCAACGAAGCGGGTCATTGAAGCTAATAATAATAATAATAATAATAATAATAATAATAATAATAATAATAATAATAATAATAATAATAATAATAATAATAATAATAATAATAATAATAAATAATAATAGACATCTATACTGTGAATGTAAACATTTATTAGTATTATTATTATTATTGTAACTCTTGAGTATTATTATTATTATTATTTGCGTTCTTTTGAAATTTTAAAATATGTTTATTTCTCTATTTTTTCCTGTACGTTTGCCCTTTATTAGTGCGCAATAATTCTTCTCTAGTCGGTCGAATAAATGAATTTCGTTGTACACTTTGGTTCGTTCCAAAGGTCAGGGCTAAGGTAACTAATGTTTAGCTTCTAATTCCACGTGGCATGATAGTGTATGGGTAACGTAATGGCCTTATAAATAATACAGCTATCTCACATAAGTTCAAATCCGGTTCACACCAAAGGTAAGTTTTTTACAAAGTTATTGTGAATAATCGACTTATCATACAGTAGAACCAATACATAAGAATGTGGAAGCAGACACCTCAATAATGTTAGAAACGATTTATGAATGTTAGTTGGGAAAGGGCAAGAGAATTACCAGAACATTCCAAAGCCATCATTGACCTGTAGTATACACTTTTCGTGTTATCGTTCTCAGAAAGAAACACCACACCATTTGTTAAACGAATTTTGGCTAAAACAATCGGTAGTGGTAACGTGATAGAATTCCAAATGAAAACCTTGGTTCGATTCCTCACCAGGTAGTATGATTTTTTCGCATAAAATAATGGCTGCAAACCAAAGATTCATATTTTCATATTTATATTCTCCCCCTTTCTCTTTTTTGAGATTTCCTTATCCTGTATTTGCCTCTTTCACTTTCCCCCTCACTCCTACTCTCTCCCACTCACACACACACACACACGCACTTCATGTTCCAAAGTTAAAACGGAAAAAGAGCCCGACATACCTGGTTTGGAGAATCTAATCAACTGGGAACTTAGGCGTAGTCTTTTTCGTGCTCTGGGGATAGTATCTCCAGTCCTTGTGATCTCTGACATAAATACTGTTTAAACGCAAGGGAATACGTAAAATCTCTTTTTTGTCCTCTTGTTTACTTAGTCTCAGTCGAATTACCGGGTCACTAGAAATTTGAATCCTCGACCCAGTGATGGTATATAATCTAACCAACATCATCCAACTGACACGATGTTCCGTTTGAGCTCTTAGAGTGTTCAATCTATCTGTGCAAACTACGTTATATCCGGAAGAGATGAAATCAATGCTGGATGTTCGGAACAGATAAATCTTCGGAAAAGACTAGAAATTGGTAACCTCTTTCGTTACTTGAAAACAAAATTTTATTTATACTATAACAAAATGTATACAAAATTTATAAATGCGACACAAAATTTATTTCCATCCTACAATTCAATGTGTTTTATTCGCGTTGAAATGTGAAACATGCTACATCTACGACGAGGAACATAAACCTTTCCTTTCAAACATTTCTAACTTTTCATTACTATACAATTTGGAATTTTAATATAGGGTATTTCTGATAGAAATTTAGCAGCAAAATAGCACTTTTCAATTTTATCTTTCTTTCTTTCTTTCTCTTTCTCTCTTTTTTTGTTCAGTTTGCATTAGTAGTCTGAAATGAAGGATATAACCAACGCTATCTACTGGATATATTAGAATATATTTCGGATCAATACGTGCAATGAACACTACCGAATTTGCAATCGAACAACGCGGAAACAAAACATGTGTTTTAAACTTTTGACAGTATCCTAGGTGTGTCTCGGGAATCTACAGTTCCACTTGAAATTGAGTTTGCTATCCATTATGAAAGTGTCATAATGAATGTTTATAGCATCCTTTACATTATCGAATAGTTCTGAAAAAATGTAAAAACAAATGTTATTTCTATATTGCTGTTGGATTTCTGGAAACGGAACTTTATACCGTTAGGTTCTTTTCTTACTACGTTTGAATTCCAGAGTTTTATCTGGTCTCCCTTTTATTTTTCTCCTTTTTTCCTCTTCTCCCTCTCACTCTCTCTTTGCTCTTCTCTCTCTCTTTCTCTCTCTCTGTGCCTCATTTCTGAATCTCTGTGTAATAGACATCGATTCGTTCAAATTTTTCATTGTGTATTTTTAAGTTTCTCCGTACATGAACTTATGAATCTTTTTCGTCTCGGTTCTGTTATTTAATTTTATCGAAACTAATACCTGTGTAGTTTG
Organism: Thermobia domestica; assembly: GCF_964235325.1. NCBI lineage: Eukaryota > Metazoa > Arthropoda > Insecta > Zygentoma > Lepismatidae > Thermobia > Thermobia domestica. The sequence continues at coordinate 144,780,872 of NC_137457.1, forward strand.
AAATTAGAATCGCGCTCATGTTGTTAGCTAATTTTAGTATGGAAGAGAAGAAAGAAGGAGAGAGATGGGGTTTGTTTACCTGACATGATTATGGGTGAATATTGGGTGGCCTAAGTGCATGGCGTTAGCTGTTGCAATTTTTCTTGATGCGAGTGTACAAAAATGACACGAACACAATATGTATGTCCAAAAATAACAATAGTTTAACTGTCCTCTTTCGTCTGTTCGAATAGTTTTAATTCTTGAAATAAGTGACCTTTTTCATGTGATCTAAAATAAATAACCATCCCCAAAACTACTTATAGTTTTCAACATTTTCAAGAATACGTTTTCAACACATTGTAATACAGTGTCTAACATAAAATCCTTAGAATTCTTTGAATATTTAAACAAAGAGATCTGGTAATAAATAGAAATTTCGCAAGTGATGTATGTACATTTAGTTTCTAAGATAAAATACACAAGTGGACAGATTCCTAAGAAATCAATTGAATAGTTATGCAACGAAAGTGGACTTATTAACCCGAAGAATTGTAATTTTACTTACCTTTTGGTTAAAAATCACATAAACTACATCCCCCGAAATTAACTGTGATGTTTCCGTTCTTCTATACACCCACAGGTTCTTTCTCACAGGAAAATATCGCTGGAATGACTTAAATTCCAAGATAAACGTTTGAATAGCCATTGTTTTGTTATCTGGCCCAAGTGAACATTTTCGGTACATTTTCAACCGTTCAATAACATTGAATTCAGTTTTTAAAAGTCTTAAATTTATCTCCAATAAGAAATTTTACGACAGCAATTACTCCTCCTTCCTATAAGTGAGCAAGACCTCTAGGTTTTCAGGTAAATGTCAACCATATATATTTCACAAACCTATTTACTCTTAACCTTGTAGTTGTAAAATTATTCTAGAAATGGGAGGTTCTCACGACAATAATACATTTTCTCTCTTAGGTAGCTTACGTAAGAATGAGAAGACGTGTGCAAACAACAGTTTACCCTCTTTTCAGAAAATAAAAATTCGCTTTTCAGAAAACAGATGACGCCAAATCTTTAATGTATATTTTTCTTAAATATTATAGTTTCCTACAACATAATATATGTAATATTATAATATTTTCAGTAAATATATAATATTGAAATCCAACAATTAAATTGCATGCAAATATTACTGAACAATAAAGAAGCGTAAAGTGCTAGGTATAAAATGAGTTGACAATATAAATAAATGTAAGTGTGCAGTAAAGTATGATTAGTCCGGTGTTTCCGAGAAACAAATCTCCGGGATCGTAAGTCCACTTCCGAGTGCGCACAAGCCAGTTACGTAATTGGGTGTTCTACAAGATTGTTTTACGTAATCAGTTGTTCTTCAATGTGTTTTCGGCTAGTGAGCAAGTGTTCAGTATTAATTTATGTATTTATTTCGTATTGTAGGTGCATTAATTCAAACATTCATTGGTACAGCAACTATTATTATTATTATAAGGGTATTGCATTTCATTCATCACTAAGTAGTGCAATAAATAAGTGTTTCGATATCATTACACGCACGATTAAATTAATTACAATGTTTGATTAAAGTTTGATATGAAATGCATATCAAGAATATATTACCCAACAGTTTGATTTAGCCGGTAACTCTGAAAATAACCATAAATGGGACACAATGTGAGGAAATTACCATAAGAGGTAAGAAAATCTCCTAAAAACAGTATAAAATTAGCATAAAGAGATATAACATAACCATTAAAGAATATAAAGTGAGCCAAAGATGGATCCATGGAAATATAGTATAAAAATTGTAATCTTTGTATAATTTAATATTGTGCTCTGGTAATACATTACGGTCATAATATGGGTCTACCCTATTTATTTGTACACTTTTGGTTTAGTAAACCTACATTGGATTAACAGAGAAATGAATTATGTTGCCCATCGATTTTGATCTTAGTATTTCTTTCCTTATAATACCAATTTAGTACCATTATTTTTCCAGATAATATAAATTGTAATACTTAGTAGTATTTGCTCTCTTTTTGGATGTAGGAAACACCGGTTCGATACTACATGGACATAGCGTATTGTATTTAATAGTATATCAGTCCCTCAAACTTTGGACCACTAACCATAAAATTTCTAGGTACACGCCTGCCTACTACCTATATTTTATACTTTGCAACATACAATAGAAATTATGTCGTTGTTTGTACAAAGATTGAAATAAGCTTAACGACGTTTTCTGGGTTAGGTGTCTCTTGAATGAAAATTTCTTCATTAAAGATTTCCCGAATATATTGAAAAATATGTTTCCCTTATATTAGTGTACATGTAAAGTTAGGATTTGAGGAAGACGTGTTAAACGTCTAACAATGCAGGGGTACCATTATTTCCATTTTCAATATTTTGTGGGTTATGGGTTACATATACGGTCATTTCAAAGGATTCACCGCACACTGATACGTGGAAAAGGCATATTGATAAATTGATTACATTCGATTTGGCATTCAACACATGTTCTACTTTTTAGTCCGACGTAAGGATAAAGCGCTACAAGATAATCCAACATAGGTCGCCTGCGCTGTGTCATAAATGTTGTGAACATCACACAATATTGAATTTCGAGATAGTTTTACCGGTCTTCCTTAAACTATAGTCTAGAACGACGTTTCCCTGTAATGATATAGCTTCCAATAGTGAAGAACGCTTGAAAGACGCAGGAAATTTCAACAACAGAAGTTCTAACAATAAGAGGAATCTGTACAATTAACTCCCAGTCTCTGTAGCCCAGTCTCTGTAGTCTCTATATTAACAAGATTCATGTCTGTTATCACCCTCAAAATTGAAAACATAAATATAATATTATGGGCTTCCATTTATATTTATTTATTTATATGTATATATATATAATTTCAGTGCAACAATCAGAAGACAAGTCTTCACGTGAGTATCTTCTCATTTTATTTATTCGTTGTTTTTTTTTTTCAATTCTTGATATTTACAGAACATTGACTTTGGACGATATGCAAGACAAGATTTCCTATTTGTGATATTGCTTAGGAAGCTAGATTAATAGAAACATGGTTACAACACACAGAGTTAAATTTATCAAATCTGATGTTAGCCTTAATCTGGTGTGTGAAAAGTACCTCCGTATAACAATTTACATGGTTCAAAGCTAACTTCAAAACGTTACTCAAAGTACAATTTTTAAATTAGACATCAAGTGTCACAAAACTCCTAGTTATTTACATTCTACAGATGAATTAAGGCTTTCAAAATCAAAGTACATAGTGAGCATAATTAGATTTGCTATAATTCATAGTTATTAAAACACTCCGCTGGTATTTTATTTTCTTGTTTATTTGCCTGTATCATTCCTAAACTATTTTCGAAAACAATGGTACTTTGCTTATATTTTATCTTATTTTGATACTTTTTCTTTTTGAAGAACACGTTCATAGATTAGGTGAACTGCAAAACAATACTATTTTTCTTCCTTTTTTAAGTTTGAATTTTATTAGATTCAGTATTAACAAAATTATAGGTTGTTTAACAGAAACTATTGAAACCTTTTTTCCATGATGATTGCATCATACAAGCTGTTATCAAATCTTAAGCTTAGGTCTGAATGATAACATAATCGAAAATTTTAATGTTCGAATGACAAGCCAAGAGACAAATTCGTTCAATATTTTTCTCTATCACGAACTTAAGTTTTAAATTGTTTCTTTTTACAAGATTAAATGGAGAGGAGAATGTTTAAGAAACAATTGAAATTTCTATCAACACTTTTTTGGAACTTACATATATACGTATATAGGGTAAAGGCACCAGTGGTTGCCACTTTAAGCTTGGAAACGTACTCGCTATTCTCTTCTCTGAGCATCTTGAATCTTTCGGCGCTCTACCATACTTGGAAAGACATATTGATACTTCCTATACATGGCTATATAGAATTCAAAGTGGAATGGCCGTTGAAAGAAAAGCAATATATTTTTAAACCCTTTTATTGCACCACTAATCGTCACATCAAAACTAAATATTTCAGTAGTCGTCAGAGACTTTTTACCACTCTCTGTCACTCACATAACACGGCATAATTTATTCAAAATCTGACTGTGTATTAGTTTAAGGTTAAGAACGGACTATAAAGTACATTGCTATTAAGTACCTGTACGTCATTTCTAGATTCAAGAAATAAAATAAAAATGTTTTTACGTACCTTTTTGAAAGCAATTTCAGAATGATAAATGATAATTAAATACAAAGGTTAATTGTATAGCACTTTAAGCTTAAAGTATAATATAAAACTACTTTTAGTAATATACTTCACGTTAAGGATTCAAGAATGAAAATAAAAATGATTTTAGCTACCTGCATTGTATTTCCATGTTGTTATTGCTCATTAGCATTTTTTTCTATAACTCATGATCAGTCCTAAGGATACACGCGCGACAAGGTTTGAGGATGTCTCCTCTTGAAAATTAGCCACGAAGATACTATCTCGTCCCGGAAAATATCTGTCTCTATTGGCAGTGCTGTGTCTCGTCTATGGGTGGAAACGAAAATTGTTTTGTCTCGTCTCGTCCACATCCTTAGCCATCCAAAAATTTCGTTTCGGAGGGGATTCTGTAGAGCATCAAATGTAGATATCGATAATCAATATTCACAAAATATCCAAACCTGTTCGATATATCAAATATCGAAACTTGTTCGATATATCGAAATATATAACATTATCAAAATATCTTGATTGCCATTAAACTGTGTACTAAGGTACATATATTAGTTTTGTGAAAGTATGGGTCATGATAAGGGCCATTTTCTGCTATCAATAAATTTCTATGAAAGTTGATACATGTAATCTACAACATATTCCACGTGAAAAACCGTTTCGATTAAGTTGAGATCATTTCCGCTTGCCCCTATAGAGCATCGGGAATTTACTTCTGATCCCAACCTTCGAAAAGTCGTGGTGGGTGCATGATAAACGAATTTGCGTGAAAAGCGGCAACATGACGGGGAAATTCGTAATAATGTTTTTTAAACTGATATAAACACGTAGAATAAAAGAATAGCAAGGCCACAGGTTTACTGGTTACATTATGAGAGGAATGTATTTAAGAAAAAGAGTGTTCGCAGATGTAGTAGCCTTCGCTGCTACAAGGAGATACAAAAGAAACCCAAAACGACTAAAACTGCAACGCAGGATACAACGTCCGACTTGCTCTCATCCTCGGCCCAAAAGAAGCCATCCGTCTGTAACTCAACACCAAAGATAAACCATCAAGCCAACCCTCAACGTCAGCCCATGACAGGCCATCATATTTACCCTCAACACCAATCAGAGAAAAACCAGCGGTGGGTCACAGTAAATTTTACGAAACGACATTTCATTAAAGGCACCGAAGAGGATCCAGAGTTTCTTCCAGGAGCAAATCAGTAGCATGTAGAAAGCCCAAAAAACGATAACACTTCCCCTGAAAAGGTCCTCTTGTGCTCAGAATAAATGCATTATCTGCCAAAACGGTTCACGGTTGATTGTACTTCCCGTTCAGGTAAAACCAACTTATGATGGTCGTCTACAGTGTCGGGTATGTGCTATTTGTGTTGGGTCCTTACTAGGCTAAAGACTCCTATGCAGTGATTACGGACAAAATACTCCTTGCTGATATTGAAAAGATGTGTGCCTGATTAAAAGAAGATTATGTATTCGTCATAGACAGGGGTTTCAGGGACTCACTGCACCTACTGGAAGACCTCGGATCCCATGATCAAATACCGCGCTTCTTTCAAAAGACACAGAATAAAATACAACAATGGAAGCAAACCAGTCCCGTAGGTAGCAAAAATAAGATGGATTGTCGAATCCGCCATTTCCGGAATGAAGAGATTGAAAGCCCTGGAACACATCATACCTAATACCAAGATTCCACATATTGGGGACTATGTGCGAATCGTTTATGCGCTTTCCAATACATATAGGCCTCCACCCATACTTGACACCTCGCTCGACAAGTATATTGCTAGAAATATGGGGGCTCCTCTTCACAAGGAAAACAAACTCCAAACATCGGTAAACATTAAAGGTTGGAACCGCGAGCACAGCAAAATGAAATGGGCTTCGATGGATCTGGCAGATCTCCCGAAATTTCCTGTATTGTCCGAAGAGATGCTAGGTGAACTGACTCTCGGCGTATACCAGTTTAAACAAGTTAAAATTTATACTAGTAAGATTTGAACACTGGAGGCGCCTATCAATATTTTTTATAATCGCAGGCACGACCCAACCGCATTCCATGAAACTGCATCCTATGAGGATTTTGTCGAAAATGACAAGGTTATGGTGGATGATGACTGGACTGACGACCTTGATTTAACCTCGATATCTTCACATATTTTCCTCTGATAGCTTTCTTTGCACAATTGACTATTATTGCTTCACTGTGGATTAATATCATACAGGTAAGTTAAAGTGCAATGTTTATTTTTTATTTTTGGATATATAGCGGATTTCCAGAAAAAGCTGAGTGTGTAGTACATTCAAGCAGATATATCAAACTACAGTTTGACGAATTTTGATATGAAAATATAGGTTCAACGAACACGCTTTTTAAAAAATAAATTGCTGTCAGAATGTAACAAATAAACCTCTGGTCTCCCTATTTGCTTATTTTATGTGCTTTTATGAGCGGATCAAAACATGATTAGAGATCTTCCCACCGTACTACTGCTTTCGTTGCAAATCCGCTTATCACGCACCCCCCTCGACGTTTCGAAAGTTGGAGTCAGGGATAAATTCCGGACGCTGTACATGGACAACCAGAAATGATCTCAACATAATCTAAAATACATTTCGCGCGAAATATGGTGTAGACTACAGGTATCAACGTTCATAAGAATCCATTGATAGCAGAAAATATCCCTTATCCATGACCCATCCTTTCTCCTCTTTCTAGAGGAGACCCAAAAAGTCAATATACATAACAGTCTCGATATTTTTGACGTCATGAAAAACATAATTTCTAATATGTTGGTTCTTTTATTACATACTGGCATGGAGTTTTCACTATTCAATAAAGCTGAATGTACTCCTTGAGTTGTTCGAAATAAATTGAAAACTGAAGTAACCCAGTTTTCAATAAACTGGGTTTCATAAACCCCATGCTACCCCTAATAACCATGGGTATATAAAGTTGTTATCGGTTATGGATATTCTAAGAGTTGTTGTTAGGTTTCCGTAATAATGTGTTCAAAATTGTACCGTTTCGGACGCAAACCCCACATATCTATGGTGCCACTATTTATTTCTTCATATTTCATTAACCGTTATGTGTAACGGGAGTTTACCACACACTTGTAACGGCAGTAACACCGTGTAACAGGAGTAAATACACACTTGTAAAGTTCTTTATAACTTTGTTAAGACAAGTTTCGGCAATGTTTAGAAATGCAAGTTTCGGGTATCCCATGATAGCCCCAAACCCCATAGTTGTATGTGTTTGTTTTGGACTGAAACTGCTTCTGAGATTACTGAAAGGCCTCAATAATTAGTTTTTCGAAGTTGTACCATCTAGTACTCAAACCCCACACATGTATGGTGTCCCATTTTTCTATTTCCCCATATTTCAGTAACCATGAGGTGTAGCTTGTTGCAGTTTTCGGTTAACTGGTATATCTAACATTCTTTAGAAAATTTCAGACATATCTCTCAAAAAACTTGAAAATGCAAAAATTAGGTACTCCCAAACCCCACTGGGCTACACAACAAATATATCGTGATAATTCATTTTCTATTATTTTTAAGTCTCAATAGGGTGAACCTTTCTTCTTGTAGGAGAGAATATATTATGTCTAACTTACGGTGCATATATATTTTGATTCTTCAAGCCGCTTCAATATTGTATGCTAACACTGGGGCATATTCTGTTCAAACAGCAAATAAATGCAGTGTAGTTAATATGAACAATTTATGTGACATGTGTCCGCTAACGCCGTACTTTTCTCCTGGTTCTTACTATATTGTTCAAAATTATTGTAATTTGTAATAATTCCTATTGCGCTTCAGCATTTTGTTCAATCCTTCTGAAGTGGTCCAAACATTGGGAAAATGGTTTCTCGACCATCTCCAAAATTTTTAAAAATTGCAGCGTCATGAACCTTGTGCATGAGAAGGTCAATAACACTGTTCACGTTGCCTTATGTACAAGTGTTCCTGAATGGCGGCAATCTGTGTTATGTGTTTAGTGCCAATTTTTGAAGATGGAACCAACGCCACTTGCAAGCTTTTGCACAAGTGAACCAAAAACAAAGCTGACCTAGTTACTGAATCATACGTAGTTTTTAAGGTCTAGCATGAAACATATCAAAAAAATTAAATTTTTCCTGTCTACTACCATCATCACGACTGTCTACCATCATCCTGTCTACTGCTTTCTTCGCGGTTTTTCCCTGTCCTCACTCCTTTTTCCTTGTACTATCAGTCACGATTTCTTTACACTCATTTATCCATATACAGAATTACTTTGTGGTCTTAGGAGCAATTTTAGCATTTTGCCCTCCTGAGATATTACGCCCCAAACATGGCATCAAAATTAAAAACTTCCACTTTCTTGCCCCCATAAATCTACGATGTCAGTAGTATCATGGTCTAGATATTTCTGCAATGAATATTGTTATTGTCCTTCTCATACACAAGATTCGTCAACTCAAATTTCTATAATTTTCGGAGATGTTCGAGCAACCACCTGTGGACAACTTCGTATGGACTGACCTATTTTTGAAGTACGTTATTAGCTAATATCCATTCTGGTTTCATTCTCTTAAAGTTTTGACTTTGTTGAACTAGTAACAGTACAAAATATTGAGGAAAACATTAAAATTTAAAATCCTTTTCACTTTAATTGCAGATGCAATTTGATCAGCATGAAGAAATTTGGGTTTCTACACACGATGCATATTGGACGTACTCGTTGTATATATAAAAAATTACAGTAAGATAATGTATAGAGATGCATTGCTGTACATTCGACAAAAAACAAGTAACGGTTACTGCACACAGTTAAGACATATACTGCCGACTGAGCTCGAAACTCGCGAATGATGATTTTCTATACTGATTTTATTTTTATTATTCTGCTTTATGTTAACATTCTTGTTCTTAATATGCTTTGATTTGGAGTAATATTCTTGACATGTACCGATTCATCATTTGGCTTATAAATTGACACGTTTTGATTGATGTTAATTTAATATTAACTACAATTACCTCTTAGCTTATGCACAGTGTCAACATAGAAATGAATAACTTCCGATTTTATAAACCAAACTTCTATAGGTGAAGAAACATTATTTTTTAAGAATGAAAATTAATAAAGAAACACATAACCTTTACACAAGGAAGTTTGGTATATAAAATAGGAAATTCCTGGATTTATGTTTAATGATTTCTTTCGTATTTGTTCATCATCATCAGACACAGGGTAGTCCAGGCACAACTGAGAGTTCTAGTACTCTGTGTGGTTTTCGAGAGAACGAACACCTACGTAAAGAATGGAGATCGTGTGACTGGAAAGAATCGAGTGCGTAGCGAATTGGACATAAGCCTAAAGGTCCAGGGTTGGATTCTGGGTAAAGTCACAGTTTTAACTTTTAAAAAAGAATGCAGAATGTCATTGTTACGTCTATCAAAGGTTGCGTACTTTTGGGAAATGTCGGAATACAATAATGTGTCCATGTGCATCGAGCACCGATGATGATGCGCGAGTATCCATTTCTTTCAAATGCACTTAGGTAGCGTTTTCAAATGTTAGTGTAGCTACATATTCAATTAACATCAAAACACAACGAAACGTTATGTGAATAAAACTAAACAGAAAAACAATACCGATTTATTAGAAGTCACTATCACAAATATTAGTGTACTTGCCGAGTGTTAGATAGTGTTTCAATCGCATGCGATAATCGTTACTTTCTTTCTGTTAAATGGTACAGAAATGAACATATGTCACTGCTTTTCTGTACTTGGTTGCCGAAGGAGTAGAAAAATGATTTTCACAGACATACATTTCAAGAAAGTGCTACCTATTAAATCTCTTACAAGTAAACCTTATCTCCTTTGATACCGGTTTTCTGGAAACACATACATCTTCGAAAAGATTATGTAAAAAGTAGAAATACTGGGAAATATGAGGGGCAGAGGGACAAGCGTTCAGGAGCTATACGACCCACAAAGTATCATGATACTGTTTGAAATCTGACAACCAACGTCTCCAAAATGCACTTTCCAAGTATTGGTATATAATAATAATATGTTAATAAGGTTGGAGTGTGAAACATAAAGGTAGAAACAACGCGTTGAAATGAAATAAAACAATCGCGTAGGTGTACAAAAGGAAATGTTATTGGAGTCAATCCAAATCGATTACAGGAGACAACAATTCATCAAATAAACAGTGAGAAGGGCAGAAAATTACTTCAGAATGAGCACATTTTATAAACGCGACAGCGTCACACTTTCCACACTCATCATTTTTCAATTAATCGAAACAGTAATCCAATGGCGCAATCCACATTCATGGTTCTTAGTCCTAGTATCCGCCCTTATGAAAAGCGTACTTAATCAATTTCTTGAAACGGAGAACGCTGAACTGATATAGGGAAAAGGCCTGCAGGGCAGAATGTGTTCCTGTGTCTCGATAATGATTGTGTGCCTTGTGTAACGAACGAACGATTTATACAATCGGAAAAAGTGAATATCCAGAGGCTGGATCTTTGCAGTACATTCTTCAGGTGTCAGTTCTTTTTGTAGGACTTTACCATTAGGTACTTCGGAATCAGAAAATGCATGATTTTTGTTCAATCCCAATGCATCCACCAAAAGCAGAATATCCGTCCTGTCTTCAGGAATACTTTGCCAAAATTCTTCACGATAGAACCGTTTGTGATATGCTTCTACATGGTCTTGGGTAGGCATATACAAATGATCGACAATAACCGGTATTAGTGTTGAATCCGATAGCGTTCAAGTCCAAAGTCTGGCCCGCAACTTGGGTAGGAAGAGACAGGCGGGAAACCGGGAAATTTCCCGTTGGGGCTTGGGCGGTGTTTTTTTTTGGAAGGTCCTTCGCCTTTTATCGTAAGTAGCGGTAGACCTATACTTACCAAAAAGCACATGTCACGCATTCCTGGCGTACGGGAGTAACGGAACGGAGAACAATAACAGGTCGAGTTACACCAATACAGTCAGCTAGTCCTAGACCAGCATTGGTAGCCCATGATGTTGCGAAAACAGCCTTTCCTCATTTTTCGTAATTTAACCTTCAAAGGTTCTTGATTTCCTAGTCTGCTTTATAATTTTATTGAAGTATTTAGCTAAACTGAAATCTCAAATGTTACCATAATTTGAAACTAAATATTAATTTAGATTTTATAGCACCATTGCTATCCGTATAGAAAATATACACGGCCAGATTAAGACCATTGAGGGCTCTGAAGAGGAAGAATATAAAGGGCCCAACTAAAACTATTATGATGGTCACACTGTTAACAGAAAATTCATGTCATGTTTTTTACACTTTTATGATGACATTTGTTTTGAATAATTAAAAAAAAAACTTTTGGGGCCCTCTTGGTCACGAAATTCTGAAGCAAAAAATGAAAACTCAACTCAATTTTTACTTTTTCTGAAAAATAGGGAAATATTCATATCTTAACAGGAAAATTCCCGAAGCAATCGCTATGTTGCAGATAAATAGCTTTTTTAAATGGTGCATTTTAAAACGCATGTTAAGCGCATCGTAAGGGGCCCTGTAAAGATGCAAATTTAAGTCATTTTTCAAGCCGTTAGGACGAAAATGCTTAAAGACAATAAATAAAATTAAATAATTCGTATCTTACTTTAAAAGAAACTATCTACAGGCCGTGTGGTTCAGTGTGAAATAATTTTTGTGAGTCCATGGTCTTGGCTTATGCGAAATAAGTACAATTATACACTTGTTCTTTTTATGTTTACTGTCAATAAGAGGTACGTACATGTTGACTAGGAAATAGTATATACATGTACACGGGCCCCCTAGAAAGTACTTCCCGCTTTGTCCCTGGGTTGCAGTACGCCCTGGGAAGAGATATATAAAAATGACTGGAAATGGCCGATATTGTGTCAAGTCCATAGTTCTTGGGGTGGCTGAGATGAAAAGTGTCATTTCCGATGGTATTTAAATTAAAATTCAGCGCCGCAACTTGGGAGAGAGAGAAAGAATGGATTTATAAAAATGATCGAAAGTGGTTAATATTAGTGTTGGATCCATAGTTTTCGGGGTGTCTGATACTTTTGTCGAATTCATAGTTTTTGTTGTTGCAGAGTTCATAGGTGACAGCTTTGGCGCCCGTTATACCCAAAATTAAACATATTCTCGCCGTGCGAAGAACGGTAATTTTGTTAGTATTTAATAATAACGAATGGAAATTTCACATGTTAAATTTTCTAATATGTTTCTCACTGCTCAAAATTACGAACTTATGCCGTGTATGTGTAATTAAGATCATCTCTCAGTAGGGTATGTATGTATGTTCTAGGACACTTTTCTCCCTTCCTCCCATAACTGCCAAAAATTACAAATCCATCACTAGCCATAGTACTTTAACAAAGAAGAATAGCACAAAGTAGATTGGATAATTGCACTGCATATAGGTATTTATGACATTTAAAAATCAAACAAAATGAACTAAGTATTTTGAATATTTTATATTTAATAAATCATGAAAAAGTGTGTAATTTGTGGAGAATTAAAACAATACCAAGAGTTCTCTAGAAATGGTAATACAAGACGAGATCAGTGTAAAGCATATCGGAATAAAATGAGCAAACAAAATGATGAAACAGAAAAAATGGGTGCGTTTTTCTTATCGTGTAAATCCTGAACAATTATCTGAAAAAGAATTTATAGACTTACAAAACGAACTGAATTATATCAAACTAATTTTTTTAGAATTTTACATTGGCTATAAGAATGGAAAAGTTCAACTTGATGAAAGAGCAAAATATCATCTTAATAAAATACACGAGCTGTGGAATAATGCATTACCCTATAAGAATTTATACTACTATTTCAGCTTTAAGAACCATCATATCTTTATCAATCATATTAATAATAAGAAGTGGATTGATTATATAAATGCATTTTTGAAATGGGGGATAAGGATGATGTCTTATTCAAATTGGAAGTAAAGATAAATAAACTACTGTTTTATGACATTTAAAGTCATAAAAACTTACATCTAAAATATTACAATGGAATCCTGCACAAAATATATTTATTGCATCTTAATGTGCAGTTTATAAGCTTTCATTTGACACTTGTATCATGAAAATCCGTTGATAATTAGCTTTAAAAACTCAATAAGAAGGAATACATACAACTCCGGAACAGGTGATCTGTCACTGATTCATTTTGAACGATTCCGGTACCAGCACAGGACCGTCTAATCCGATTCTCTTTCCTTCTCCTCACATCAACATACATATATACACATTAGCATCTCTTCCTTCAACACAACTCCTAGTTAGCAGTCGAGAGGGCGCTCTATCTGACGTAGTCTCCTCGAAGAGGAATACATCATTAATGACGTCATTCAATCCGTGACGAAATATCTCTCGAGTTTCTTTCTCTCTCTCTCCCATCAACACTCAGCGATACCAGAATATCAGAACTAAATCCTAAGTTGCAAGACGAAAAAAGAAAAAGTCAGTGTTGCCAACTCAATATTTTTTCCGGAACGTTCCAGGATTTAATTTTTCAAGATATCGCTTTAAAACATATCGGGATGAATTTACCCCATTACTAATAAATATGATAATTGTTAAAAATGAGTTGGCAACACTGGCAGTCACCCCCAAATAAAGTTAACATTCAATAGCTCGTTCCCTAATTAACGGATTTAAAAAATTAAAACGGTAAATGAATACTAATAACACAACCAATTTTATAAAATGCATAAATGGTTGCATAACCCAAAGCATATTTTTCCCTTTTTTAATATCTCTACAAAATTTCATTAAATCGGAAAAATAAAAACATTATCATAATTCAAATAAAATTTTAAGACTTTTTTAAAGAATAATATTTTCCCGAAAACTCAAAAATAAACCCGTAAAAAATTCCCAAAATTTCGAATTTGCTGTAACTTCATCAAATATTAACCGATTTTCAAAATTCAAACGGCAATCAATAGACAAATAAATTTCCTATCTATCGAATGTCTTACAAATTGCATAACTCTAAGGATATAATTACAAAAGCTCAAATAAATCCCATATTTATACATGAATCTTTAAAATTTAAATGACATTATGTTCTGTATATCCAAAGGTCTTAGTTTTTATAGTCTTGATACTATAAAAACACTTACACACTTAAAACATACTTAAAATTACGAGTTCGGATACTGATAATGGAATCTTCTGCTAACCTCGTTCTCTATAGGAAACAATGACTTCTTAAACTCTGTCCACTGATCATAATTCAAGCTGAATAGACAGCCGTTAATATCAAAAACTACTTGAACTTCGGTTTGCACATTTTTTATAATTACATTGAAATTATTAGTAAGTATAAATTTCTTTTGAGGATCCATTCTATCCACTCCATTTTTTACTTCTGACGCCATATATTTGATCATTTTTTTACTTTTTTTATTCACAAAACCGATCATCATATGAAATTTACATACAGAACTCAACAGTTGGATAATTATCTTTTAAACCAGTGTATTTGATTTTTATTCCATCTTTAACGATCTCATCAATCATTTTATCTGTTAAGTGTTTTGTAAATCTAGGCGGAAGAAAGACCTTAAACTCCTCACACTCAACTAAAATGTTCTTTTCATACTTAGTTTTAATCTTTTCCATTTTCACAATCTTATATTCTGTATTTAATTCTAATTCTCTTAATCCAACTTCCAAGTTTATTTAAAAGTTCAATATGACTCGCCATCGTATTTATTATATTAAACTTTTTAAAAATCAGTTTCTAATAGCCTCTCGGAGAGCAACTTTCACGTTGATATTGAAGACAGGCACGAGTTGAAGTCCTTTACAGACGTCGGGAAAATCGACGGCCGTTGTGTAGATGTTAAAACAATCTTCATCAACGACTTTAACCTAGTGAAGAATTACACTTCTAACATGGAGAAATATGTGTTTAAAAATTATGGTAGAGAAAAGGTTTCAGAGCTCATATTTTTATAATATTCTCTCTTTGAAGCTATCAAGGATCTGGGGTCCACCAGCACTGGACCCCTTTCAAACATACAACCTCATACAATTTTCATTAACGAGCCTGGTCTACACTCATTCCTAACAAGCTCCAAAAAGCCTAAAGCAGAACCGTTTCAAGATTGGGGGTCCCAGAAACAGGGAGTCACACGAAGCCTTTGGAGTCACACGGAGCCATTGGAGTCGCTTAGAGACTTTGGAGTCGGTTATCGAGGTTAGTCTCTAGATTGTATGTGGTTGTGGATTAACACGGGGCATTGATTCAATGCCCCTAACTTCTGAAAAATTTTTCTTATCTTCTTCGTGTACATGATCTTGGATGGCGTTTCTGGGTTGTGAACACTCTAAAATTGTGGCAACGTCTTTACCTTTGAACCATACATTGCCTTCTACGTCTAATAGTTTTTATAGTCTGATACTATAAAACACTTATACAGTTAAAACATACTTAAAATTACAAGTTCGGATATTGATAACGAAATCATAAAAACACTTATACAATTAAAACATACTTAAAATTACTATCTAAAACTCTTCTACTACTTTCTCATTCTTGGGATCATATGCAAAGTTCTTTTGTTCAATTAAAATCGCATAGCATATAGTATTAGCAGCCACAGCTTCTGTAAAGTCTACTACAATCTTTATGTTTGTTCTCTCATTTACCGATACATTCTTCCTCTTACTACAATTAATCACATACATTGGTCTGTTATCTATAAACTCTTTAGGGTCATAGTACATTTCGGTATTGCCACATGTTATTCTCTTAAATGCAGTATAATCTTCGTACATCTTAAAATAATCCCTGTTGGCAATATCTAAGTTTCTTGATTCTTTTGGAAATACCTCATTCCTCCCATTCTTAAGATAGATATTCTTTACCTTACAATGATCAAACTTACTTGCATCTGCTGTTTGTTTGCCACTTCTATCAGTTTGGAACACTACAACTACGAAATCAGGCATATCAAATTGACTAGAATTAAATTGAGTAGTAACATCAAACTCCAAGAAAGAACATTCTTTTGAACACATTGATAAGTATGGAATGAAAACATGATTTTAGGTTCTTTAAGAATATTCAAATTTAACTTGTTTTCATAATTAGATTCGTATTCAACAATAGGCATTCTTATTTCCATACTTTTTATTGTTATTTTTCCATCATGAGGAGCTGCTGCACCTGCTCCTGATCAAGCCCATTTGTACAAGACATCGTTATTGTTGTTAGCTTTTGTAAATGTTATTCTCAATCCACCTGTCCACATAACCTCTTTATAATCACTTAAAAAGCCTGGAATTAATCTTAATGGGTACAAAACACTAAAGTCCTTTCTTAGACCAAGTTTATCATCTGTTCCAAATCCTGCTTGTTTTAGATATTCAACTTCTGGTTTGGAAATCTTTAGTGTTCTGATAGCTATAGATGTTATTCCAGGTAGTTCAATCTTATCTATAACAACTCCATGCTTTCTAACCTAAATTTGAGAAAAGAAGAATGGTAAGAAGTTATCTACAAGTTTTATAGTATCATTTGCACCAAATGTTCCTCCAACTGATGCAGCAAAAACTTCAAAAGTCATATGACAATCTCCTTTGTGTGGATGTATGAAGCCATCTACCACATCGAAATCAAACTCAATATCTTTGTTAGCTTCATTCAAATTATTAAATGTTCTTGTGTTATATAGAAGTAATTATTGTTTAACCAACCTGGCTGTAATAAGAAATTAAATAACAAAAACGTCTAACCACACCCAGATGGACCCACGATAAGACATCGAATATCGTCAGGTATAAGTTCTCCATTTCTTTTCTTAGCTGTTGTTTCTTTTATCATCTCTTTTACATCCCAATTAATAGTTTTCTTACTCATTTATTATAGAGAAAATCGTCTCTTTTATGATCTTATATCTTTAAGTTGTTTTTTTCTGATCTTAAGCAACATATCTTTCATATATTCGTTATCCATTTCACCATTTAATGTTATTATCACCTCTAACTGTTCTTTAAATGAGTTAATACAAGTGACAATGGTTTGCTTATGTTTAACTTAGAAGACAAACATGTTATTATAGCACTTCCAGTTGCAAGAGATGTTGTTAATATTGAGTAAATTGTTACAGGTATAAAAATATTAATAAACCCAGTTGTTGCAGAAAGTATAACTGATAACGTGATCAAAGTGTAGTATGCATATTTAACAATTCGTAGTTTTCTCTTTTTCTTCTTTAAACTGTATTCTAACTTTTGAATGACATCTTCTATTAACTTGATTACTTTCTCTCTTGGAATATCTCCAGGTAAATCAAACACATTCATTTATTATATAATAAATGGCTAAGGTATTTAAGTTAACGAGTGATACTTCTGTTTTAAAGAAGAAACTCCATTATGAATTAGACAACAGTAACAGCAATTTAAGTATAGGACTAGTTGGGTTTTACAGTATATATCTGACACCAAACGTTACACATAATGCGTGGTTTAACTATGGAGATGAACCTGTTCTTATACCAAATGGTCAATACAGCTTAAACAGTCTTAATCATTATTTAAAATCTCGCTCCATAAACATAACGTTAAAAGAGGATCATATAACAAATAGAGTAAAAATAGAAACATGTGATATTGATATCGTAATAGGAAATGTAGGTACTGTCCTCGGGTTTAATGCTCTTGAATTTTTAAAAAAGAACAAAACACATATTGGAAGTAAGTTACCAAAGTTTTACCCATTCGATACTATAAATGTTCACTATAATATAGCAGATGGTATGTTCGTTAAAGATACAGAATACACACATAGAGAAACAGGAATTATAGCATCATTTAAAACAGATTCCGAGTTTAAACATAGTATTATTTATGAGCCTACTTATCCATTATTTTTCCCTATATCCAAAGACAAGGTTGATAATTTTGAGATAAGGATAACAGATGAGAATGATTCCTTAATTGATTTTGGTGGAGCAACAACAACTGTACTTTTGCAAACTAAGATTTTCTCTTAAATAAATAGGAAGATGTGTTCTATTAAAGGTTGTATGTTTAGTGTTCCTTATAACGAACTAAAGGATCTAAATATTGATCATGTATTAACAAAGAAACAACTTAACGATAAAGCCAAGAAAATTAAAGAAGGTAAAGGAATGGATTTAACTTTAACTACTGCACAAATGAAAAAGATTAAGAAAGAGCATATGGGTGGTTTTAGTTTTACAATTCCAGCCATTTTAGCAGCTTTAAGAGCAGTTGGCTCATTAGCAGGTGGTGCAGCAGCGATTACTAAAACTGTACTTGATGCTAAGAAGAATAAACAAGAACTTGAAGAACAAAAAAGACACAATATGGCTATGGAAGAAAAGCAGGGGGCAGGTAAACCATAGAAGTCAAAAAACTAAAACCATTGACCAACTTCGATATAGAGAGGTTGGTTAAAGAATTAAAGATAAAACGATTTAGAGGTGTATTTATGAGTGATGAACTTCCACAAAAACCCTATGTACATGAGTGTGGTATAGTTAACCTTGATAAATCAGAAAACATTGGTACTCCTTGGATATGCCATTGGAAAGATAACAACATAAAGTACGTGTTTGATTCTTATGGTGGTGTTCCTCCTAAACAACTAGTACAATATCTTGGTACCAAAAACTTATTTTACAATGACGAACGAATACAAGACTATAATTCAGTTATATGTGGTCATCTTTGTGTTAAGGTTTTAAATCTTCTAAATCTTTTAAATCAAGGGTATTCTTTTAGTGATGTTATGTATATGATTAAAAATGATTAAGTTTAAGTGCTTTTATGGTATATCCATAAATGTTTTGTTTTAAGATAAATATGGAAGCTATACACAATAGATTTTTAGATTATTTTGAGAAGCATGAAGATGAACTAGATGCACTAGATAGATATAATTTTTATCACTATTTTCAGGATGTTAGCGAGATAGACTTAAAAGATAAAAACAACGTATATAATGTTATTGATTTATGGAAAACGTTAATACCAAAATTTTTGTACACGGAAGAAGAGTTGAAAAAGTTACGTCCAATAATTACCTTAAAGGAGTTGTCAAATTATAGCACCGCACCATTAAAATGCAGTAATTGTGGTAGTAAGTCATTAACAAAAGTGGGAGTACATACATTTGTGATTATTGTTTTGTAGCGAACGGTTTTTCTACAGTACTTGTGAAGGAATGGGAGCTGCTTGTTTGAGGAAACCATGGTATGATACTACAAAAATATTTAAGTTACAGTTATCTCGTTTGCAGGCTTTAAAGGATAGAATTATTCCCGAAGATGTGTTCAAGGTGTTAAATGATGAATTTAGAGATATATCAAAAGATTTAATATCAACAAAATATGTTCTAGAAGTACTAAAGAAAAAGAAATACACAAAATATTATGATGATGTTTATTTAATACACTATCACTTTACCGATCAAAAACCATTAAACTTACTACATATTGAAGAAACACTTATAAACGACTTCGAAAACTTATACGAAACCTTTAAGGAACTATATCCGAAAAGAGTATTGTATATTAACTTAAAATGTGTATTGTACCATCTGTTGAAAAAGCACGATGTTCATGTTGATATTGATTTTAAACACTCATCTAAACAAATAGAGATGCTAAATAAATGTTTTGAAAAAATAGGATGGACATTTTCTGTATAATAAATGAGTATGGATATATTTGGTAATGTTAAAGATAGAAAAGGTAATGTTGATATTAGTGAAGAAAAATTAAAATTGTTGGAGAATTTAAATGATGTTGTTAGCGTAAGTCAACTTAGATCAATAGAAGCTCAATTAGAGGATGATAGAAAACGATTTGAAGATGCATTAGAAACGTTACAAGACACATACATAAAGAAAGAAGATATTGAAAAGATTAGGATGGATACTACTAAATTGATTATGCAGAAAGAAACTGTACCTGTACTATATCGATTAAGAGCTAAAAACGTTAAGAAGCCAATCTTTAGAATATTTAATCTCTCTAACGGTTACAAATTTTTCTATAATGGGAAAATAATGCACATGGAATTAACTTTGAATAAATACTTTCTAGAGGTATATTTAGGTGATACTTTGATTGAAAATATACCTTTTAACTTTAACAAGAATGATATAATTACAATTAAACTAACTAAAAATTCAGCTATGGAAGAAGGTCAATTATTGTTTGTTGTAATGTACATAGAAATAGAGCTTTCCTAAAGACGTTTGCTTTATAATAAATATGGAAGGTAAAGACGTTGCTGACATACTTGGTTATGAGAAGACCGCAAACGCCATCCAAGATCATGTAGACGAAGAAGATAAGAAAAATTTTTCAGAAGTTAGGGGCATTGAATCAATGCCCCGCGTTAATCCACAACCACATACAATCTTCATCAACGAGTCTGGTCTGTATTCCTTAGTGTTATCATCAAAGAAGCCAAAAGCTAAAGAGTATAGTATTAGGTAGTGATAAATTTTAATTTTTTGTTGATTTTCTATACAATAAATAATGATGATGTATTGTGTTAAGTGTAATAAATTGACATATACGGAGAAAGATACCATTACAATTGAACAAACAAAGAATGGAAGATATCTAAAGAAAGGTATTTGTTCTGTATGTGGTGTTACTAAAACTCAATTCGTTAAAAAGCCTGATTGACTAGAAGAAGGTAAAGGTGTTAGAGAAGACATTATAGAAGAAATTCACAAACCATCCAGAAAAAACTTTGACAGATTAAGTGTAGTTATAAAAGGTATCGATGATCTTTGGCAAGCTGATCTTGTTGAAATGTATAGTGGAGTATTAAAAGGTGTTTCCAAATTAAATAAAGGGTATAAGTATCTGCTAACGATTATAGATGTGTTCTCGAAATATGCGTTTGCTGTTCCTGTTAAAGATAAGAGTGGTAAGAATGTCACAGAAGCATTCGAATCCATATTAAGAACAAGAAAACCTAATAACTTACAAACTGATCAAGGTAAAGAGTTTTACAATAAAGAATTTAAGAAGTTAATGGAGGAAAATAAGATTAATCATTACTCAACCTATAGTGGTAAGAAAGCTTCTGTTGTTGAAAGATTTAATAGAACACTTAAACAGAACATGTGGAAGAAATTTACAACACAAGGGAATTACAAATGGATGGTTAGTGAATATAATAATAGAGTATATAGAACAACTGGTTTAAAACCTATAGAAGTTAATAAGAAGAATGAGCAAACAATATTGGAGAAAGTGTATCAAAAAGAATATAAGCGTGTTAAGCCCAAATACAAGTTAGGTGATCATGTTCGTATAAGTAAATCGAAAGGGTTATTTGAGAAAGGATATACACCTAATTGGTCAACAGAAGTATTTGTTATTAGTGAAGTTATTCCATCTAATCCACCTACATATAGAATTAAAGATTTAGAAGAAGAGGATGTACAAGGTAGATTTTACGAACCAGAAATATTAAAGACGAAACATAAAGATGAATACTTGCTGGAAAAGGTGTTGAGAAAGAAAGGTGATAAAGTATATGTTAAATGGCTAGGTTTTGATGATTCACATGATAGTTGGATAGATAAAAGTAATGTTGTAATGTAAATATAAATGTTGTCTTTTATAGTTATTATTCCATAAAAGGCTAGTTTGACAAAATTCAAAGTTCCCAGGATTCTGGCCACTTCAAAAACTCATCTTACACAGTAATGAAACGTTACTCTTCACCATGGATGTTCAACTGGAGCAGATATGCTTCGGTAAAAATAATGATTTTCTATATAATAAATATGAGTATTATGGATAGTTTTCCTAGTTTAAACGATATTTGTTACGAACAGGTTAAAGACAATTATTGGTATGGTATTTTTGGTGATTTTAAATTGATTATAGATAAGAGTACAGGATACTTCAATGCTACTAAACTGTGTCAAGATGGTGAAAAAGAATTTAAACATTGGTTAGAAAATAAAGAATCGAAAGAACTCATAACATATATTTCCAGGGCCGGAGTTCCGGCTGTAGAAATTATTAAAAAAGTAGCACGTGGCAAAGGAGAAATATGGAATGAAATAAGAGGAACGTATGTTTGTAAAGAATTGATTCTAGATATATCACGATGGTTATCTCCAGAGTTTTATCTTAAATGTAATCAAATCATTATTAACTACTTCGTTAAAGACTTTCAAAAGCTATACCTTACTAACAACGATCAACTTCAAACAAGTCTACAAGAAATAGAACAACAAATGAATGAATTATGTATAAACAATGAGGATCATGAAAAGGGAATAAATCGTCTTAAAACAATCGCAGCACCATATACAGATGATGTTTCAAAAGATAATTGTCTAATCATATATAAGAAGAACAAACCTAATGATCCTTTCCCTTATTATGCTATCAGATGCCAAAAGAGAAGTCTATATAAGTCTCTTAATGAAGCAGAAGAAAAATATCCGAATCATGTAATAATATATGAAAAGTTTAGAGATCCTAACAGTATTAAGCTGTTCAATCTAATGCAGCAAGAACTAGATATTCGCAAAGGTAAGGGTAATGAGTTTTGTACGTCATTATCAGAAGAAGAATTGGTTAAAGAAATTGATTGTTTATATGATCGGTTATTATCTGATAATTAAGGTTAATATTAGATAATTAAGGCTACAACTATTATGATATAATAGTCATAAAACGTAATTAGTTAAACATTAAACAAACCATCTGTTGTAACATCGAATGCTAAATTCAATATACTACCTAAATCGGGATTATTGTGATATTTTCTTATTATAACTCTCCAATCTACGTAATGTCTAAATATATATATAAAGTCTAAAGACAGGTCTTGATAAATTGAAATGCTATCCCAATAAACGCGGTCTTTGAACTCTGCAATAAATTCTTCTGTTAAATTTTGAAACATCGAAATCATTTCCCAATCTACTTTGTCAGCGTAATCTCTTATAACTTTTTCTGATAATTGCTGAATCCTACATAAGCTCCACCAATGAACTCTATCTGCATGTTTTCGTATAAAGGCTTCAGAGAGTTTGCTTCCATAAGATATAGCAACAAAATCAACTTTTTCTATAAACTCATTAATAAATTCTTCAGATAGCTTTTGATTTAACGATACTTCTTCCCAATCAACTCTGTCTGCAAATTCTCTTATAAAGTCTTCTGATAAGTCTTGGCTTCCTGAAATAATATCCCAATCAACTTTATCAGCTAATTCTCTTATAAACTCTTCCGATAACTTTTTCCATTAACATATTTCACTCAAATTAACTTTCTGCAGATATTTGCGTATGAAGTCTTCTGTAATGTGATCATAGTTATATTCCTCCTTATAAGCATCATAACCTATAGATAACCATTGTTCATCAGTCAATGAGTCTAATATCTCATCTGACAAGTTCATAACGTTCACATAGAGAATGTTTTGTATAAGAAATGAGTTGTTTTCTTTAGTGGCTTTCTTGAACAAATGATCTAACATACCTATGGACACGCTAAAATTTATTTTGTCTTCATCATTATAACCACCAATATCTAAATATTTACATACACGATCAAATATAGGTTTGTAAGATAATATTTCCTTAGCACTAGTCATGTTTGTTTTTATTCTAGATTTTTTAAATTTATCTCGTTTTTGTTGGTTTTCTATATATAAAAAATTTGGAAGCACATTTTGATTTATTACATGATAGACTTAAACTAATTCATCATGATCTTAAACTTTTAGCAGCACTACTAGAGAAGCAAATACTGTTAAAGGAAAAAGAATTTTTAATAATGCAACAAAAAACATCTGATTTGAGTAGTGATGATGAATATAAATATGGTAGTGATGATTATGATGATGATGATGAGTAAGTTAACAAAAATGATTTAATTTTAATATGTGTATGTGTGACTTTGATGGGATATTCTCATCAAAGTCGTGTTCTAATACAACGTGTAATATGTAGACAATTGCAGGAGTGTACAATGTTAAGCGCTGTATAAGGATATATGGAATAAAAATATTACAAAAATGAACAGAAATAATCCGGCGAAGATAAAAATTGAGTAGTATCATTTTCTATATAATAAATAAGATGAGTAATTATAACAGATTTACTGTAATAGAGTTAAGACGACAATGTAAAGAGAGGGGAATCAGAAGGTATTCCCGATTAAGAAAAGCAGAACTGATAGACCTTCTTAAACATAATGATGATGAACAAAGCAGAAGACAGATTAGAAATATATTCCCATTTAAACAAAAAGTAATTGAAGAACCGAAACCAACACGTATACCTATAAAAGTAGAATTAGAAGAAATAGCACTCAAGAAGCGTTTACAAACTAGTAAACTAGTAAAGTTTACAAACTAGTAAAGTTGAAAACACAGGAAGTTATAAAGACCCAATAAAATTTTTAGATACAAGTGGAAGAGTTGCTATTAACAAAATCAAAGAGGAATTAAAATTTCATCCTGTTAAAGTTAACCTTGTTTTCATTTGTAACTATATTAAAGATAAAGAAATACAAGAGCGCAATTTTAAAACATCAAAAGAGAGAATATTAGAATCAACTGACTTAAGTGAATATATACATCATGCAAAACAAAAACTTCGTAGAGAAATGGAGGAGTTTGAAGGTAGAGGATCAGGATGGACATTGCACCAAATTAAATACTTACAAATCAGATTAAACAAGTAAGTACCATTAAGAGCTTCTTCCTTTATATAACTTCCTATACCAATTAAAGATAAGAAAGCAGTGATTAATGTTAAAAATAAAGACAGTAAATGTTTCTTATATTCTATTGCAAGTTACTTAAAACCTGTTGAAATACATCCTGAAAGACCTTCACATTATAAACAGCTTGTTAATGAGTTGCAAAAGAAGTATTGTGATAATATTGAATTTCCTGTGCAATTAAAAGATATTCCAAAATTTGAAAGAAGAAGTAATATCTCCATCAATGTTTACAGCTATGACAAGAATTATAATGTATATCCACTTCAAATCACAAAAAATAAGCAGGAAACTCATGTCAATTTATTATATGTAAAAAATGAAAAAAACAGTAATTTTTGTTGGATAAAAGACTTATCACGATTAATAAGAAGTCAAGTGACAAAACATACTGAGAAATTATACTTTTGTGATAGATGTTTAACAAGACACTTTCGAAATGAGAAGCAGTTGCAAAACCATGAGCTATATAGTAAAGAGCATGAAGCTGTTAGAATAGAACTTCCTAAACCATATGACAATCAAATAAAATTTCAAAACTATAATCGATCATTAAGAGTTCCATTTACTATAATTGCTGACTTTGAATGTATCTTATGTAAGTTAAAAATAGAGCATAATTGTAGTAAAACAGTAAAATATCAAAAGCATGAACAAATGAGTTTTTGTTACTATGTTAAATATTCAAATGGGGACTATAAAGCCCCTGTTAGTTACATAGGTCCAGATGCTGCGAAAGTATTTATTGAAATGTTACAAAAAGAAGCAATAGAAATTATGGAAATATATAACAGGGTAGTTGATATGACCAAGCTTAGTGAGGAGGAAATAGAAGTTTATAACAGTTCGGATACTTGTCATATATGTGAGAAAAACTTGAATGACTTACCACCAGCTGTTGAGAAAAAAATAAATATATTAAAGAGAAAAAAATATAGTTCTATAAGGAAAGAGATGATATGAGTGAAAAAATAAAAGAATGGAAGCATGACTTAAAAAAGTGTTTGTATAAGATAAATAAAAATAAAACAAAAGTAAGAGATCATGATCATTTAACTGGAAAGTTTAGAGGTGCAGCTCACAGCTATTGCAATTTAAACTACAATAATTTTAATTTTTCCTGTATTTCTTCACAATTTAACTGGTTATGATACGCATTTTTTTTATTAAGGAGTTAGCTTATGATACACAGGAAATTAAACTGATCGCAAATAATGAAGAAAGGTACACCTTGTCTCAAAAAGGTTGAGCGCATTCTTTATTGGTGTTTTGAGCAAAAATTTTCTAAGTCCAGCTTCGGGTATCTTCGGGAAAAAGTAAACCAGGTTCGAACCTCCAAGCCAGCCTTTGCAATCGGGAAAAAGTTTGCAGATTTGTTTTTCTTCTTTTAAATATAATAAAATTTGTTACCAAGTGTTTAAAAAAGCAACATTGATTGAAATACTTAATGATACAATATTTTGAAACTTTTTTTTTTTAATGTCAGCACATGCTTGTTTGTCATTTAGCTCTCCATACGTAATGGAACATTTAAATACGTTAAAGAATCTTTCCATATGTAAAAGAATGCTCAAAGTTAAGAAATAGAACATAATTATCGCCTGAGTACTAAAATAAAAGTCAAAGTAGAACAGAAACAGCGTTTGTAATGGATATGAATGTCATAATTATCTTGAGATCCGTTATACATCGCTAGAAGCATAATTCTAGAAGTCCTTGTGCTAGCTCATTGGTAAGCTGTCGGATTTCAAATCATAAGTTTTTGAGTTCGAATCCCGTTTAGGTTAATCCTTTTTTTAAAATTATATTTTCCGCAATGCATGAAAATTTATATAAAATAATTACATTAGAATACATAAGTTGTGTATATATAACATAATCATTGCAGAACATAGTAATTATTATGTTTAAAATATAACATCTGAGATAATTTTCACAGTAGGTCGGTATTATATATGAGGATGTAAATACAACTTAAGAAACTCGTTCAATAGCAATAAATAAGTTATGTAGTGTATTTAT